>NC_084703.1:19253053-19891034 GCF_033807575.1 Cydia pomonella | reverse complement strand
CTCTAATCCTTTTCGAAAGTTCCTTAAAAAGGTTAAAGGCGCTCGGACCCCACGGACCAAGGGTCTCGACGCCAAATGGTACGAAATTATATTCGGTGCCGAGACCCCTATATTTAGTCTTTTTTAATTTTTCGGCCGCCTCTGCCGCCGCGCCAGCCTTAGCAGAAGTGCCGTGGAGATGAGACGGGGCTAGGGTGTCTACACAGGTGGCGTCCCACACCAGCACCCGTCCCAACTTCCACGGAATTAGTGTCATTCCATCCGGTCTCTTGCCATCATCTCTTATAATGCCGGGGGGCTCGAGTAGAGCTGGCACATTGACGCTGGCAAGAGACCGGCGGAGAATGTCGTTGAGCGCGGCGTGTCTAGAGAAGCGGCCGGCGCTCCTTTGGCAGGAGAGTCCGTGGTGTCCGAGGACGTCGACGTCAGTGCCGCAGGGGCACCTATGTGGAGCGCAAACCCGGACGCCGAGACGCAGACAGGCAGCAACGCGCAGAGTGTGCGGTTCCAGGAAGGTTCCGGTATGTACCGACGGGAAGGCGTGCAGCCAGGCGCCGGACTCCCTGGAACCTGCTGCTAGCAGTCTGGCGCGTGCTGAACCTGTGCTGCGGCTTAAGAGAGCGTCGTAAATTATTTTACATTGAATGTCGTCCCAGGTCTTTTGTGAATTTAGATTTTCGGAAAAATCCTTACCCGGGCAGGCAATGGACCAGGCGTTTTTAAGACTCCGTTAAGCCAGTGAATTAGTTTATCTCATAAAATTA
This sequence comes from Cydia pomonella, assembly GCF_033807575.1. Taxonomy (NCBI): domain Eukaryota; kingdom Metazoa; phylum Arthropoda; class Insecta; order Lepidoptera; family Tortricidae; genus Cydia; species Cydia pomonella. The sequence continues at coordinate 19,890,270 of NC_084703.1, read as the reverse complement.
GTCTTGCGATACAGCGAGGAAATGCTGCTAGCATCTACGGCACCGTGCCGCAGGGGGATAGTTTTATTTTATTTTAAGTCTATTTTTATTTATTTTTAGATCTAGGTTTTAAGTTTTGTAGTTTAGTTTTTAGTATATTTATAAATAAGTTGTATAACTTAAATAATGTAAATTACATAGTAAAACGTCAAAGTATATATTATATATATGTATACAGATTGGTCCCGGTTTGTCAAAACTCAGTTTTGGTGATGGGATCCATGAGGAATCGAGGGAACTCTTCAAATGTGAATTTACTTTAAAAAAAAAACATTTGCATTTAAAAAAGTGACATTTGATGAAGTGAAACTGCTGATGATGAACTCTTCAACGACGCATAGTACACGTTTGGCGATTTGCCCTCTTCGCTGTGTTTGTTAAGCAAATTAGATTTTCAAGACAATTGTTTGTCAAGTTCGAGTGCTGACGATGGGTTCCATGACGAATCGAGGGAACTCCTCAAATGTTAAAGGCAAATCAAAACAAATCAAGTATTTACATTTGTAGAAGTGAAATTTATTTTATTTTAAATACAGTCGAATACCTTATTGCCACCAGTCAACCATAGGGTAAATCTGAAATGTGTCAAGGTGGGTGCAATGACAAAAAAACATGTTACTCCTTTTCTACATAATTAGGCGAAGGACGCTGTCTGTTTAATTTCATTGTATGAAATCCAAAATCAACAATAATCGTTCCTTCACCTGTCTACCTCATTAAAGTCGGTGTTTTTTCTTAAAAATTATAATATACATTATTCAAATCTAGTTAGTCAAATCTAAGAACCACTTTCCGATACCTAAGTAAATATCTGATTGAGTTGAAATTTGGCGTCCGCCCATTATTGCGATGACAATGCAATAATACACCTACTAACATGGAGCTCGATGGAAAAAAACTAACATTTTGAGTATAGGCTTATTAGTAAGGTCTCGAGGAGGAATCGTTAGAAATGCATAGAGGAGGAACTACAGTCAGCAATAAAAGTGTGTATAAAAAAAACAGTAATTGGTATATTAAAGAAAAGTTTCAGAAAATTATAGGATTGATATTTCGAGTATTAACCCGAAGAACTGTAGTACCGAGATATCCCTATGCACTTATATGCGATATGTTGAACAACATTGCGTTGCAGCGCATTCAGACAAATCCAAACAATGTAACAATTAAACCCATCATCGTATGATGCAATTCAACATTGCAACTATTCTAGGAATTAAAAAAAACACGTCACTGGATGGATAGGAATTAGGAATTATCTTATTCGTCTTGATTTATTTGTTGTTGCCATTTAGGACTGTTACGGTGATAACAGAATATTTTTATATTCAGTTAAAGTCGATAACTGGCAGGAAGTGGCACAGGATCGGGACAGGTGGCGTTCTCTCGTTTTGGAGGCCAAGACCCTCTTTGGATCACTGCGCCACAAGTTAGTAAAAGTAACACCTATTCGTAGTAGATATCCATAATTTACTGAAAAATTTAATTCAATTACTTTATAACAATTATCATCTCCATTATTTTAGCAACTTTATCACCTCTTGTGTCCATACGAGTATTTATAAATAAAAATATTTCATAGCATGTCCCATGGAAAGAAAGCATGCATTTAGCAGCATAGTTTAATACTAATTTGATCCAATTTCCATCTGATTGTTTGCTCTTGATTATCTTGGGAAGTGCTCGGGTGCTAAAATGCATACAAGAATAGAGCCCTAAGCAGGCCGCTAGATAGCAGCTAGAATGTGTCTTCCGCACAGTTCGGAACGTGTTTCGGGGCCAGGAGCGCGGAGCACGCAGCGAGCACGTGATCGCCGCATGCGCGCGCGCCGACGGCGGCGGGGTGACGGGGGGGGGGAGGGGGTACGTTGCGGTGTTGTCGACGCTTGTATTCGCTATTACACACACTAACAAAAACTAAGCTTCGACTGTCACTGATTTTATTGACCCGCCAATTGAGCTGCTTTAATAGCCTCCCTACCAAAGCTCATATAAGTTGCTGTTTCAAAGGTCCTCCTTATTTTATGCGCACACGAACAAATTTCTATGCAGAGGTAGGTACAGTACTGAGGCGCATTCCTTTTTAGGGTTCCGTAGTCCACTAGGTACCCTTATAGTTTCGTAATGTCGTTAGTGCTAGAAAGCTGCAATTTGTCATTGATACATAAATCAAGCATGGCGGCAGAACGGTAAAATAAAAAGTAAAAAGCGCAACTTTTTTCAACTTCCCTTACAAAATATTTTTTGTACAGTACTGAAGCGCATACCCTTTTTTAGGGTTTCATAGGAAACCTTATAGTTTCGCCATGACCGTCCGTCTTTCTGTCCGCGGCTTTGCTCCGTAATCGTTAGTGCTAGAAATCTGCAATTTGACATGGATAAGTACATAAATCATGCACGGTGACAGAACGGTAAAATAAATGTACATCAATGTTTTTTGTGTTCGATAGGACTTTCAAACTAATAAGGGTTGCCAACAACTTTTTTTTATAAAATTAATATTCACGGAAATATTCGCTCCGAAAGAAAAAAAAAGTGTACATGTGCTCTAACTTTTGAACCTTGGATCCGAAAAATATGAAAATAATCGTAACACAAAAGCTTAATAAAACTATAGCAACATGATCGGTCCAGATGTTTTTGACTTATTGCAAAAAGTCTTCTCTTCTTAGTAAAAAGACGTACAAAGCGCTGCGAAGGTACTCTCTTATACTTGTTACTTATTAATACTTGCTACTAACTACGGAGCCCTACACTGAGCATGGCCCGACATGTTCTTAGCCGATTTTTTTTCTTTATACATAAACGCAACAGAGCTCTTACTTATTGCAGCATTTTCCTTATAAACGAAAATGTATTGAAACGAAAACTACTACGTACGTACTTCACCTACATTCGGATGTCAACTGTAGCCGCATTACTGTTGCAACATTACTGCTGCGGGGTTAATGCCGCCGCTGTATCTGTCAATTTCCTTGATAAAATGAGTGACGGATTGAGTGTCATAATCGCGGCAGTTGATAATGCGACGGCGAACTTCACTCATTGTATCCAGGAAATTGCAGCGATGACGCTGTTGACGCTGTTGCATCTTTACTTAGATAAGTTAACTTTGGTAACTGGAATAATAATGGTTAATATCTTAATCTTAATAAATAAATCTTTCTACTTAAAACCTTTTCTAGAGAGCACACTTATCAGATTAGGTAAGTAAATGTTTTCATTTCAAATATGATGTAGAATAGAATCCGTCAGCGAGTTAGCGAATCTGAGTTTCTGATACAGAAACCCATCTCTTTATCCTACATCATTAGATGTATTAGGTATAAGACGTCACTCTGAATAAGTTAGATGATCATTATAGTGAAGGGCCTCGTGATTAGATCTTTCCTTGATGCGAGAAGTGGTTTATTTATCTTTATATTCAAGAGCGCGAAAGTGTTCGTTAAAGTAGCTAATTATGACTATTATTACGTATTTGATATATGATGACTTATAGAAAACTACAGATTTTTGTAAGTAACGGTTCTATTGTTACCTACTATTAGGTATAAATATTATAGGACATTATTACACAAATTGACTAAGTCCCACAGTAAGCTCAATAAGGCTTGTGTTGAGGGTACTTAGACAACGATATATATAATATATAAATGTTTATAAATACTTAAATACATAGAAAACACCCATGACTCAGGAACAAATATCCATGCTCATCACACGAATAAATGCCCTTACCAGGATTTGAACCCGGGACCATCGGCTTCGTAGGCAGGGTCACTACCCACTAGGCCAGACCGGTCGTCAAGGTATGTTGTTTATTAGCTAAACCACAAACATCTATCTTGTTTTTCTCTAGGTAGAGTATTTATTTCCTTGAGATACCTACCTATCTAGGAAAAATCCGGAAGGTAATGTTGATGTTACATCGCTTCAATGGTCAGATCTTTGAGAACAAACTACTGTAAAACCATAATTAGCTCACGCTTTAGAAACAATTAGACTATACTTACTTAATAGATATAAATTAATAGGAATTGATTACGTAGGAATATATATTACAACACAACCTCATAATATCTATACATATACCTAAATGGGCCTACAACTATTTTTTTCTGTACCTTATGTCGTTTTATAAACTTAGTAACATATCATGAGGTCATTATCTTTGAAGAAAGTGCGGAAATTCATTTGAAAAAATATTAATAAGTAGAACTTTAAAAATTACTACCCAGGGCGGCTAGGACCGCATTGCCTGATTGAGAGAGGACGGTCAAACATTTTTGAAAGTAATATAATCTGTCCCACTGCTAGGTAAAACCAACAAACGCCACCCCCCAGACTTCCGATCTTCTTCCAGTATCCGTCCAGTTGCTGAGAAATGCATCCAGGGGGCCGATTTTTGAATTTCGAGAGCTCGATTTCGTGTGACTCGCTTCAATTTATCTCCACTACTAGCATTTAAATTCTACTAATAAAATTGAAAACGAGTGGTCAATACCACTAGATTCTCAATTTCTATTGCGCGTATTTCTAAAATAACTATTTGCCATTTTCCACAGATTTTTGAGTGACAAAATCGAGCGCCCGAAATTCAAAAATCAGCCCCTGGTCGTAAATTTAAGCCCAAATTGAAGGCACGCCGACGACTATTTCCTTGCATTTCCATGAAACCGCCATACCTTGAAACACATGTCCATATATGTACTCTTTTAAATGCTTAAGAGGAAAGGGTATAACCGCTTCTGCATACAAACATTGTCCCCATTTTCCTCTGACTGCATATTAACCAAAGCTATCTACCCTAGCTAGCTACCCCTTCGTTTGATTGTTTTCTATTTTTTAAGACATATGAGCTTTTAAACATTTGTATGGAATTTGTTTTCGCTTCTAATTCTTGTAATAATCAAAAAACGGTGAGGCATAGGGTAATAGATAGATACCTACATCAAATTGTGTAAAATTATTTTCCATAATGTTCACATCCGGAGAGAAAAATGGGGACTACGTTTGTATGGAGAAGCGGTGGTCTATTATCCTCTTAAAATATTATCCTATAAGGCGGATGTTACACTGCTCCGCACTTCGCAGCAACGCCCCGTGCTGCGGTTTTTAGTTAAGTACTGCAGTATCTATATTTGTATACAAAAACCGCATGGTATAACATAGTGGCTCCGCGTCGCCGTGCGAAGGTGGCTTCGGACGGCGATGCGGTGCGGGACGGGGGGTATGCCACACCGAACTCCGCAATTCCGTCCGGATTTTTGTGGATATAGGACGTGATCGGAATGGTTTTCGATATAGATAAGATTATTTTTGAAATTAAAAGCCGTCCAGCATTTTGAAACATGAAACGAGAAGCGTACAGTGATCTTATGTAAAAAGCAAGACAATGGGAGGAGGTGGTAAATATATTTAGCGACCCAGATGACTCAATAGATGATAATAATAAAAAAATTGACATTCGGGTGCAGTTAAAAAACAATTCTTCTTGTTGCCTTAATCTTCAAAATCTCTTACAAAAGATCCATTCATGGGCCTGGCTTGTAAATAGGGATGTACCCAGTATCTTCTGCGTTTTTTGAGTTGATTATATAAAACCCAAACTAAAATTCGCCGCAGTGTTTTGAATGAGTTCCGTTTTCATTGTACAGTCACGTCTGAAAATATCGGTACGAAAAATGTCTCCGATACACAAAGGTTGTCTGGAAGAGATCGCTCTTAAGCGATAAGACCGCCTGTTGTTACCTCTATCAAATTGTCTTTCTTTGTTTCTGTACATTTATTGTCAACTATGTGAGGTGTTCAATAAAGAGTATTGTATTTTATTGTAATAATGTATACATATTTTGGCACTTTTTAGTTTCGATATTTTCAGACGTGACCGTACTAACAAATTATCACTTCGACGTTCGAATTTCAAATGAACATAAAAGAGAAATGAACGTGGTTCATCGTGCACCGTAACTCCGGACGAATATACGAAGAAAATTCGTCCGGTTATGCGTCATCGCCGCACGCGAATTCGTCGCTCCGTACGTAGCAACGAAATGCAGCGTCAGTGTGACATCTGCCTGAAGGTATATCGCATACTCGTATGATATACAGCACGCAATGTTGCTATGTTATATGTAGTGCTTAACTATTTTTATACGTGCTACTGTCAGTGTATACTAACAAGTCTGTAGGGCTAAGATGGTTGGCTCTTTATCATTTGTCACCATGCCTGTCACGTTCTAACAAGTATGTAAGCGCGAAAGTGACGGGCATAGTGACAAGTGATAAAAGTGGAACCATGATGCCGCCGCTGAACACGCAATACGGATTAACCCCCTTATTCATAAACGTCAACTAAAGTTGACAAGCTGCTAATAATCGTTTGTCCCTTTCCATCATACCAATACGTCGGAAAGGGACATACGATTATTAGCGGCTTATCAACTTTAGTAGACGTTTATGAATAAGGGGGTAAGTGTATTGAATCAAATTTTACCATATCGGCATAAATGAAGGTAAGCAGTGTCCGCCACCCAGTCGCAGCGCTCTCACTACTACAACGCGGCGTGTTTATAAATCAAACGCAGCGCATGTTGACACATATTGCGGTCTACAACCGCTTCAAACCGGTGAGCGAAGTGCTGTAACAGCATTATTCATTAATGTTTGATAGTTGATACACATGTTCACTGTTTTCTTAATGTGTCTCGTTCAATATTGACATTCGTTAAACATCAATGGCTTAATTTTCACTGGAATCCCGTGAACACATCGAGCTTTACCTTTCATTTTAATTTCGTACATAAGCATATTATGGATTCTTTATACTTGATTTAGTTTCTATTTACAGTTTGTGACTACTTACACTTAGCAAAGAGAATTTGAAATAGAGGTGGATTGTCAAAGAAAACTTTGTAGCCACAGTAAATTTACTGCCATATTTTGACACATGATTAGAACTTTTAGAAAGTCATTTGGCTTTCATCCTTATTCTTTTACTGATATGTGTTAAATTTTTTGCATATCAAAAAGTGGCGCCCATCTAATAGATCAAAGGCCAAAGGTATGGCAGCAACGTTTCTCGAGCGATAGCGCCATAATCTTTAGGTTGTGCCCGGTAAGATGGCGCCACTTTTTAATATTTAACAAATTTAACACATATCAGTGAAAGAATAAGGATCAAAGTCAAATGGCGTTCTAAAAGTTTTAATCATGTGTCGAAAGATGGCAGTAAATTTTCATGGCTAAGTACAAAGTTTTCTTTGACAATACACCTCTATATAAGTAGTTTTTATGCGGCTAGTGTGGCGATGCCACCGGCTCAGTGTCAACTGTCAGATATGTATTCACTGAATTCGAATTGAACATACACGACTCCAACCACGCTAATTTGCGCCAACTTGGCACTCTTGGCCGAACCATACTTCACTTGAAACTTGGCGGGTGAGCGTGAAGAGTCTATACATATAAGCGGCCATATAACGATTTGCGATGTGACGGGTTGCTATAAAACAGTCAAATGTAGATAGATAATGAAAGTTTTTAAGAGACTGAATATTGTTTAACACTTTATGATAATATTAAAACAAAAATCTACATATACTTACATCGTGTTTGTGTCCAAGCATTTTGTCACTAAAAAATAAGTACCTATATGATTAAACGTCCATGAACAGCACACAAACAGTTATAAACTGAACTTGGACCCTATAAATTGATTCTGGATACGATCGCATGGCTGGCAGAGTGTTCTTACCTATGATATCAATTACTAGCAATCTAGACAATAACGTTCACATGAATTGAGTCATCTACTCATCGCCGTCAAACATATTTCCGCAATTACATTCATCGATAAATTCTGTGATATTTCATTTTATCAGATTGTTTGGGAAAATACGTGTTTTAAATGGTATAAAAAAGATCAACCGCATAACATTTTTGTCGAAATCCTGTGTTAAGCGTAGGTAAATTCTGAATTAGCGCTACATATTAACGCAAAAAGATAATTCAGCTGTCATTTTAAGTAAGTGACTGAAAACCACAAATGAACACAAAAACCGTAGCCGTAAATTTTATACCAATCAATCTTTAATAACAGTAAACTGCAATTTAAAAAAAAGTACTGAAATTGGCAATAGATGCTGATTGATTAGCTTAGCATCTAGTGTTAGTAAATTTAATCATTGTATTTAGTACCTTAAGAGTAGTTAAGTGTAGTAATATTTCTGTTATACATGTTTTTAGTGAGAGCTGTTAAGGAAATAAATAAATGAATGTCCTTTGTGTGTATTTTGAAACCTTATCTCCTGCTTACTTATTTCTGTTTGATTTCCAAATAAATTAAAAAAACTCAAGGGACCAGGCGTTTTTTGACGCTATAGAGAGTTTTCATTACATAGAAATAAATTAATAGGTATTAAAGTAAAGCAACTAGCCAACATGTCGAAGTTATAGAGAGTGAATCATTATATCGTGTGACATTTTACACTGTATATTGCATTTTGTAACCTAGTTTTTAATATTTTTGCAAGTAATTTTCTGTGAAGCCTAAGCCTACACCATGAAGCCAATTTATTTTACAAGTCTACATCATTGTTTGCCAATCACTACAATAGCTTGAAGAGCACGTATGTATTATTTCAAACCCAATATGTACCTGCGCTAATGTCCTAATTAAATTATCGTACAATGGTACGGGTTCGAAATAACGATGAATAAGGAAAATTATCATAACTTGAAGCTCTACCCACATGTACGAGACGCTGGTAGGTACTCGTAACATGTGTGCACTGGTTTATACATTAGGGAATATATCAGTAACCAAACATAATAGTTTTCCAGCAGCCAACATCAACGTAGGCTTGGCACCTGGGTGCGGTGGGCTGCGCCATTTGGAATAGCGTTTTAAGTATCGTAAAACACGACAGCCAAACCTAGTTTCACTCCAGTAACCTGTCTATCAAAACTATACCCATCTACAAATATTTAAATTCGACTAATGCAAAAATATGTAACTGTGATACGAGTACGTGCAATCAAAATTTCCTACCTCTATATAATGGAATATACCATGGACAAAATAATCCGGAAATACAAATTATGCATACTTATCTATTAAGTCTCTTTATGAGTAAATTGCATTTTTTTACATAGTTAAGGGCCTTTAATTAGTCAAAAGTTAATTTATTCTATTGTGTTACGTTACGACAATAGGGTTGTTTCCAATTTTTTGAAATGCTTGTATTACGTTCTATATTAACTAAAAGTTGCCCTAAAATTCAACTTTTATACTAAAAACGGCTTTAAATATGTTAAATTAACAAAATATATTTTGACAGATGCTTTCGCGCCCAAAACGCTCTTTGAAAATTGTGTGACGTCACAGTTTACGGTTTGACACATAACTACATACACACGTAGAAGATACGAACTGTCAACTGACATTTGTCATTTGTTGTTTATCGCCTAACTGTCAACAGTGTCAATCCGAGAGTTGTGACGTCATCAGAAACTTCAATGATGTTTCGAGTTTGGTCACGTGACGTGTGCCAAAAGATATTTTAAATTCAATATTTACAAAAATATTGTCATTACAGGTCCCCTAAAAGTTGTTTAACATGTTCTTATAATCCAAAAGAATTTATTGGGATACAATTCTGCCCTAAGATTTGTAGATGGAAACAACCCTATTGAGCAATTTATATTTAAGTTATATGTATGAAAACTAAGAAAGTGTGTAAGCGTGTGCTATATTCTTATATATGTATAAATTAAGTACAATAAATACAATACAATCGCCTGTTGTTTACCTCTTCTTAATGTGTTGTATTATTTGTATTGTTTCTGTATTGAGGTGTGCAATAAAGAGTATTTAATTTTGTATTGTACAATTTAATTTCCGTAATACAAATTAATTGATTAACTTACTTATCACAGCTTCTTATTTGACTACGTTTAATTATGTACAATTTTATTGCAATTCACACTTATAACTAGGGAATTATTGCTGAACAATGAGTTTCATCTTGTTGGTACGACATAAACTTGAACTTTCGTTTATCAAACGAATCTACTAAATGAACAAATATAATAACTAATGTTAATATGTAAGGTAGAAGTACTAGTGCTCGACGCTGCACTGGTACTCGATATGGGCACTTTATGTTAAAGTGATAAGGATTAAGATCGAATACAGAAAAATCTTCGTTGCTCAAATTTAACCTATATTTCCATGAAATAAAGTGCCTGTCGGTGACTAGTGCAGCGTCGAGCACTAGCACTTCTACCTTGAGTGGAATATAATTATAAACACATGGACAACTCAGTGATACTTTTTAAATGAAAATAAAATTATTTTTTTATTATCTACAGTGCATACAGGAACAAATCATAACTGCGACCGGGCATAAACGAACAAACCAGCGTCAAGGACGCGGTTTTTCTTATCTTATCAGTAACTTATACGGTGTGTGTGCGGTTTAATCGATGGTAAAGCAATGTCAGTACGGATTTTTTGATCAAGACAGTAAGTATAAATACCTATAAAATTTTATATTTATCGACCCCACCCCTTTGATGGGGATCCGCTGCTTTAAAAAATGTTTTGATAAGTTCAAACTTTTAATACCCTCAACACAGGCCTTATTGAGCTTACTGTGGGACTTAGTCAATTTGTGTAATAATGTTCTAATGTTGTGTAATGCCGCCAACCGTACTTTTATTTCAACGGTCATTGACAGCAAACCAAAACTCTATGAGGTTGAAGCTGTCATCATAATTACCTATATACATAGTTTACTCTTTGGTCATAATTACATTGTCACCGGCCTTTCTTAAAGCGAATTTCAATTAAATCTGATGGTACAGTTAGCGTCAAAAGTAGTGGATCAGATTACGCGTCAAAAGTATCTTTCTTTAATAACTATGCGTCAAAAGTATCTTTCTTTAACATAATGCACCAATTTTTAAAGTGCTTGAAGGTATCAAATGCAAAAGATTCAGAGGCGCTTGGCTCGGCGTAACATAACTCAAAGCCATCTTTTATCTGATTATGTCAGACGTTGCTCCATTATTTGCAACATCGTGACATCACGGTACAGTCTACGGTTAAAATATCGATGCGACCTATTTGCCAAAAATATGTGTACAGTGTACAACAACATTTTGCCCTAAGAAGAGTATCAGAAATTACGGAAAATTGAACCCTGTCATTTGGAAATGAAGTAATCATTGTTATAGGGTGGTAATTTTTACCATTTGAAATCGTTAATGTGTTACTAGAGTCGTCTGTTGTACGAGTATTACATACGTATGTTTATTCTTTACCTTGACTGTCTACATGGTTGATTCAGCTCTCAGCGAGGACATGTTACTACTTATTCACGGGGACTGTAGTTGACTGGTTGGTTTGTTATAATCTTCCTTTAATAGTAAATTTTGGTGTAAAGGGACCCATAAAAAATTTGGTGTAAAGGGTTCATGTGTCAAAATGATAGCCACAAAATATAGTCGTTTTTCTTTAAAAATTTATGTAATGCCAGGGAAAGACTGATTAGAAGGGAATAAAATATATGTAAGGCTCGCCGCGCAGTACTTGCGACGAGAAATAGGGATTGAAAATTTTTCCTCAATAACTCTGAAAATATACTTCTGTTTAAAATTCTGCTCGTGACATGGCCCGAACGTGTCACTATTTAATAAAAACACTACAATTTTGCGTTAGTCCGCGGTCAAGTGGTCAATAAAATAGCCTGGCCGCCAAATTTATAGAAAATCCGTGAGAGTCGTAGAACACTCGGTTGGAACGGAGTATATTATTTTATTATTGATAAACGGATTATATTATTGATTAACAAATACAAAAAAAAAACACTTAATCGACAATAGTAGATTGCTAACCAAGGGATAAAATGATGCCTTTCAGCCGAGTTCAACACTTTACTTTTCGTTTCGGACACAAGGAAAGTAAAATACATGTGCATTTAAAAACACGGCTAAGTATAAACCTCAGTAGTATTTCTTGACGGTATTTTCAATGAACAATTTAGCTCAATATATCGTTATTTATGGAATGGGGAGTTAACTATCAGAAAAGATGTACAACAAATCCATTTAGACCAAAATTTAATTGCTTATCGTAAAAAAAAAGAAAAGAACGGTACGGTACGGGTCGAATCTGCTCACTAAAATTCACAAATTCGTTCATAAATGCGACTTACAGGCAGTGAGAACAACCAAACATAAGAAAACATTTTTGTACAAATAAAACTGATACGCTTAGCTCGCGATTCACGCTCGCATAATAATATAGACCAGGCAACGAATGCTCAAGATAGAGCAAAATGCTCGGAACTAAGTATTTGATTTCTTAAATTTGTTTGGACTAGTTAGGAGGTAAAATTCCCCGGCCGTAGCCCTTTTGAAGGTCCCATTCTTTGGTTTTTAGATTATATCTCGGTAACTATGCGTCTTAGCGACATGGCCACTATACTATAGCATATAAAATAGGCTACTTATCCTCGAGAAAGTATTTAAACAAAAGAGGGCCGTGACGGAAAAATCTAAGCATCCGCCAACCGCCCAATAAGGAACTTAGTTACAAAACAAAACCATTTTTTACTATATTTTTTGCTATTATGTAGCACGGCTTCTGCTTGCGGTTTTTAAAACAAAATAATTATAAAGAATATTAGTTTGCTCAGATTTAAGTAATTAGTATTTCAAGTACGTCGGAACAATGGTCAGTGAAAGCCGGAGAACGCAGCCAGTGCGCCTGCGCTGCGTCTGCGTCCCACCCACGATGCGCTGCGCTCTTGACTTCAACTTAATTCAATGTTCGTACCTAATGCATACAATCAGCTACTAAAATAACTATTCAAAAATATCTTTACATTGAATTTATTACCGCTGCGAAGATATATTTTAGCGCTTTATTATTTTGATTGTATTATGATTTTTAATAGGTAAGTATACTTTCGTGTCTTTCGTGATTGATTTCTATGTGATAAGGTTCTAAAGTTAGTATTGCTTGGGATTAAGTTCCAGTAAAACTAGTCCATTTTAATCGAATCTTAATAATGTACGTTATGTCAAAACTAGTCCATTTTAATCGAATATTAATAATGTACGTTATGTCAAAACTAGTGCCTTCAACTTAATCTCACTAAAACAGCACTTTCTTGATTCTTAATAATTCTTATACATAAAGTAAAGAAAACTTTTTTAAACAAACAAGTATAAATAAAAGACATCAACGCATTTTTATCAATTATGTACCTAAATGTAAACATGTTTTCTTAATAAAAGATGACAATTCGGATAGCAAATGCAGCGGCATTACTGTTGCGGCCTTAATGCGAGCGCTGTAACTCAATTTTTTTGATAAAATGAGTGACGTTCGTTATTACTGTCGCGATTTGAACGTTCAATCCGTCACTCAGTTTATCAAGGAAATTGATAGTGAACGCAGGGGGTTCAACCCGCAGCAGTAATGCCGCAACAGTAGTGCGGCTGCTTTCCAATCCCAATGTCACCTTTATGCGTAGCGTAGGAATGAATTTGAACAAAATTAAAAGTGGAAACTTCACTGCCTTGGGTGGGACTTGAACCTATGACCAGTGGATCAATAGTACAGTGCTCTGCCATCTGAGCTGCCAAAACAGCGAAATAGTGGTCGTGGGTTCAAGTTTCATCCAATTTCTACTTTAAATTTATTTCTAAGCTTATAACTAGTTTCTGCTTGACACAAAATGAATTGATTTTAATGTTTCATTTTTATTACAGTTTCCATAATTAGAGGAGGCTTACAGCCAGGAAATTAGAAAGGAACAAAAATACGGCGCGCTGCGCGAAATTTATACGCGGGTTTTAAAGTTTTACCTCAATAACTCTGAAAATCAATGCTATAAATATTGTTTAAAATTTTGCTAGTCGAATCCCTCGGCTCTATCACTCGCTATTTTATGCTAAAATTATATTACTGTAGTTTTCAAGAGATAAATAAAAATTAGACCGACTTGTTTGGTAGGTTTTGATTAGAGTCTGTCCTTGAAAATATAGTCCAATTTCTGTGTTATTTTTTACATAGCACTTGCCTTTGTAAAAACTACACAAAAAAATTAAATGTTCAATTTGAAGTTAACCCCCCCTTTAAAGGGTAACGCAAGGAACCCCACTAGTGAACACTGTCTGTCCAACTAACAAAAGGTAATATTTATTTTAAAATGTCTTAAGTTGATTATGACACTATAGTTAGCATGTTGTTACTTAACTAATAAGGTACCAATGTATGAGGCTCCAATGAATAATAGCACTTGGTCATCCCTAAAATAAGATCTAAATATAACTTTTTTGGCTACGTGACTTGCAGTTTTTTACGGTTTATATTTTAAGTAAAATATTGCATCGCGTTAAACTTATGAAAAACTGGCGACGTCTGAATCGGACACGCGTCCCGGGGTTCCCTGCGCGTTCAAAATTGACCATCATCTTTCTTCCTCGCGTTGTCCCGGCATTTTGCCATGGCTCGTGGTAGCCTGGGGTCCGCTTGACAACTAATCCCAAGAATTGGCGCAGGAATTAGTTTTTACGAAGGCGATTGCCATCTTACCTTCGAACCGAGAGGATAAAATAGGCCTTATTGGGATTAGGCCGGTCTCCTCACGATGTTTCCCTTCACCAAAAAGCGACTGCTAAATATAAAATGTTATTTCGTAGGTACATAAGTAAGTTCCGAAAAACTCGAGCCGAGATTTAAACTTGAACCTGCGACCAACGCTAAGGCCACCAGCGCTTGCGTTCAAAATTGTCAATTTTTTTATTACTATTTGTCAATCTTTATTATCTACCGAGTTTGTGTTTCATATTTTGACCGTTTTTAAGATACAAAAAAAAAAAAAAACAATAAATACCTACGCTTTTCTTGTATGGGTGCCCCTAATTCATTTTACTTTATTTGTATTATTTGTAGTGGCAATGTAACCATATTAATTTGTGTATTTTTTAATTGTCTACCGGTTATAACTGTAATAAGAATTAAATGAGATGACCGGTCGGAATGACAGCGTAAGCTCAGTAATAGAGCTCCAATTATCATGTTTCAGGAAAGGAATCCTTAAATACGAGGACGCAGAGATATTTTTGTTCAAAGTACGTAATTAATTTTCGAGGTAGTCTCCTTTGAGCTCAATGCTTTTATCCCACTGTTTTTAACGTTCCCATTCCCTTTGTATACTTAGTACGTTTTCTCAAACCCTTAAGCATATGCGTTCGTTGCTTCTACAATTTCTTCATTTAAACCAAACCTTTTCTGTCTAGCCATTTTTCAGGTTTGGAAACAGGAGATAAACGCAGGGGCCTAATCTGTGAATACAAAATAGCAAACGTAGCACCCAGCGCGCCGATATACCTAGTTTTTTAATGTCTAAATGATTGTGTAAAATATTACGCACCCGTTTGTCTGAAATGCCTGTACTTTCACCTATCTCATAACTCATCGGTCATTTAATACGTTTGTATGGCGTTTAGGTTTTATTATAAGCTACAAACTTGAAACTTCGTGAAAAGGCATTATAGTTAAATAGAAGAAAGTAATTTCAGCATTTTCGGGAAATTCATTCCCTAAGGGGGTTAAAGAGGGAATGAAAGTTTGTATGGGGGTCAAGTTTTATATTAAGTTAGATACGAAAAAAGGAATTACAGCGTTTTTAAAAATGATTCCCCTAATAGGATTAAAAAAGGGTTGTAACGGGAACGATTTTGATAGGGACTTGAAATTAGTAGGGAGAGAAAATATTAGACAGTACGAAAAATATTTTTATTCCTTCTGTAAATTCAGCTAATTAGGGCTAAAAATAAGTTGAAAGTCTGTTTCGGGAAATAAGTTTACGCGGATGATGTTGCCGATATAATTATTATGTATGTAATACCTACTGCATAATATTAAACACTTCATCGCTTCGACAAATTGCATTCAATTTAAGCACTAAGATACAATTATAGCTAAGTTAAATGGACGACGATTAAACCATAAAATTATTCTGAATGAATTAAGTACGTTTGAATATAATCAGATTATAATATTTATGATTCGGCTCTACCAACTGGTCAAGTGATAAGCTTCTCGGCGGATTATTCTGAGAGGCTCATTTCTACCGCTTTATCAAAAAGACAGTTGTGTTTTAAACTTTTTAATAGATCTCACAAATAAAGTGCAAATAGGTCGTACCATTCTGAGAAACTAAATCCTCTGGTATTGTTATAATACCGGGAATGTGATTGGGGCCTCAGGTAGCAATGAATACAATAGCCGCATTTCAATAGTTCTCATTGAATTTACGAAATATTTTTTAATGGAATTGATTTAGAACCAAACCTGTTTTTACTTGTTTTCGCATGATATTTCATGAAATTTGTTTACTTATCAGTTTTCCAGAAATTCGGTTGTTCATGTACTTCAAACTATAATTTCTGCCAGCGCTACATATTATGGGTGCGGTTTACAAGCTAGAGCGGAGACAATCGCCCCCACTGTAAAGTTGAGTTCATTCTTTATTCAAAATTTAAATCTGGCGACTAGTGGGGAGAACGCCATAAGAATGGTATTCAGAACCGCGGAGTGGCGAGACGGGTTGCGGGGTGAGGGGAGAGGGCGCGCGCGGCGCCCGCGACGACCCGAGCGCTGTGGAAATTTCCGTTGGCCAAGCGCGACGCTCGCACGAATAAAACCGCGTGTACATTGCTAAACCGGTTTGTTAACGCAAGAATACGGTTCTAAGAAATAATAACTTTCAGATTCTGTTATAACAAATAAATAAAAAGGAGATCTGCCTTTCTTATTTACAAATAGATAAAGGATACTTTCAAGCGCTCTTCACATATCATATATGAAAAAAAAAAACTGAAAAGATATTTGCATAAAGACAAGTGTTGTCTACCTCTTTATTAGACAAATGTTTTACTTTAATTTGTCATCAATGTAAATACGTCTTAAGAGGGCTATGTCGGTGAGTAAGCGAGCGATTCGCGGCCGCGACCGCCTCCTCCTCTACTCTCACGCGCCCGCCGCGCGAGGCCGCCAGCGGCGGCGCCGTAACCGGGGCCACGCGCCGGCTGCCAGCAACCAGCTCAGACTTAGCATAACTATTATAGTAAAATGCGCTCTCGCCTCGAAAAAACATGCTCTGTGACGTAGCTCGAGGGAGAGTCCCAATCTTTCTTTAGGGCTACTATACCAAGTATAATTTAATTAATGTTGCGACAGCTAAACCGGACATATTTACTGTTTCAGACCAAGCTAAGTTGGGAGCAATTTTAATAGCTCAGACGGGGCACGAGTTATTTTAAACGTCAAACTTCTATGAAATTATGACGTTTACTTAACACTTGGACCGTCTGGGCTATCAAAATCGCTGACAACTTATCTTGGTCTGACTCTACTACTTACATATAAAATATTCTCATTAAGCAGCAGTAAGTGGGATTTACGAAACGTATTAAAATATGTTAAATAAATAAATTGCTCTTAAGTTACATGCAAAATACTTAAAAAGGGGAACAGACGTTCCCCTCGTGCATCTCGCTCGGCACGTTGTCCTCTTTCCTCTTTACCATGCGAAATTAAACTTTAAATCAATCAAAAATAGGGTACATTTTATTTATCGAGTTTTTGACAGTACTTGCTCCCCTTGTAAGAAAACTCCTTGGCGACCACCGCACCGCACGCGCACCGCACTTTTTGGCACACAAGTTTTTATACGAGTCTGCCATTTGAAACTTCCTTTTTCTTTGTAGAAACAACTAACCTTGAAGTCAAATTGTTGTTTCTTATGACAGACATTATAGCCTTTATCGCCATAATTAAAACACTGTATTTCATATTTTATGTAAGTATCTATAGTCGAATAAATTACCTATTGCGAATTTTGTTATGTTTAAAAGTTTAAAGGGTAACACCTAAGACAATATTTATTTTGTATGATAAATAGAAAGTCTAAAGGTTTCAAATATTTTTTTTTAGTTTAGGTATTTATCATAAAGGTACATAACATTGTGACACTACTTTATTCCTGCGGTCGCAGTTTGTTGGCGAGATAGCGCTCATTTATACATTTTAATATCCATGCTATGCACTTAATACTAAGCTTAGGTACTATGTGTAAAGCGAACACGCAAGCTTTTATGAATATAAAAACAAACAAAAACCAAATAGTCACTGGTACTTTAACAACTAATTCAGGTTAATTTCAAGGGTAAATTTTCCAGTAACATTTTTTTAACCTTTTCTTAAATTCATTTATACTGCATTTATTTTCTTCCCTTAGCAGGCTTATTTCATTATACAATTTGGGTATCAAAAAATTATTAGTTCGTTTGCCATAATAGGTTTTAGCAGTGCTTTATACAATTTTTTTAAGCCTTATGCTCTTTGTTTAAGAAGTTGATAAAAGTTTTATCGTTGAGGCGTAGGCATATGTTTTAATTATTTGCTGGTATTACAGGCCACACCCGGTATATGTAAAATAGTAGTGTCCAGGTCCTCACTGACAGACAAACTTACTTATCAACACAGCCGAAACTACAAAAGCTAGAATGTTGAAATTTACACGTCATATTACCTACATTTATAGTGTGAATAATTTGAAAAAATCAACCCTTAAGGGGGTAAAATAGGGAACGAAAAATTGTATGTGGTATAAGTTTTACTTTAAGCTATTAGGAACTTGGAACTTCGTAAAAAGGTGGACTTGTTGGCCCATTGAACTTTTTGGATTGAACAAGTTTTGAAACTTTGTTTAAAAGCATGTTTAAGAATACAAGAAAAAGACTTGAAACATCTTTGTAAATCATAATATTGTCAACAAGAAAAAGATTCCAGCGTTTTTTAATATTCTTTCCTTGAGGGAGTTAAAGGAGATAAAATAGTTTTTACGGTACAAGTGCAGAAAATAGGAAATACGCAACTCGTTGCGAATTTGCACGTGTATCGTATAACGTTTTACATTACATATGGCTCTTTAAAAAATCGACATATGCACGGAAAGTGCTCATTCCCGCACACGTGTGTGTGCTAAGTTTATTTTTCACCCGATTTTGATGGTAAAAGGCTATCGTTTTCGGCATTTGCCTCTATTAGTATTACTGGCAGCGTCAATTTTATGTGTTCTTCATTTTCAATACTTGAAAATGACATTTTCGTCAACATATAAACTAAAAACATGCAAAACTATTCCAATTTTACAAATACGGAAAATGGCTGGTTATTTTTTTTTACGCAGTATTCCAATGCGCGCGCAAGGCAAAGGCGCGAACGAAATCGACAAACAGCCAATAAAAAAAAACAGCTAATATTTTGGTTAATATTTCTATTCGACGGATGGAGATCAAATCGATAAAATGTTATGTTTATTCATTAATGTAATTTACGAGATACTTTAATCTATGAATTATGTTTGATGTGATAAAACCTCTTTGAACTAACATTTGAAATCTTATAGTTGATTTTAAAAAAATGTATTACTCGACCAAATTAAGAAGGCTCTGTTTCCATGCATATTATTAGCAATCAGTTACCTTCTTAACACAGTCGGATAATATAATGAAAAAGCACGAGTGCTATAATATACTGAAAAAGCATGTTTAATATCTAGGATTATGAGCCAAAAATCGGTGGAATAAAAAGGTCTTTTTGAGCAAATGTGTTCAAAAATATTTTTCACGTCAACAGCTCGTACAAGGGTAATTTGCAGCTTATAAACAGTGAGTGAAATCGCATTTTGCTCACTGAGTGAGACAAAATAACATTCGAGCCACCTTTATATTCGAATGTCATTTCAACGTGCGGAGCCTAATAAATAAATAAAAAGCCTTTTTATTCCATAACCACTTCGCAAACTATTTTTAAACTAAATACTATTCTATACTAATCTAATAAAGTGTTAGGACCCCTTTCGGGTATAGGCCTCCTCCAACCTCTTCCACCGTTGTCGGTCTACAAATTCCTAATATTTGGATTCTATTGTCTTTGTCCCTTTCACGTCGTTAGCAAAAAGAAAGAGACAAAAAAGTTCACACGTAATTCAACAGTATATTAACGGTTAATAATAGACCCCCGAAATAAGTCAGAATGCATTGTTCCAAAACACCCTTACGAGTTCGTAATAATTAATTAATGAAATAAAAGTTTAAAATTAAATAAAACACCATATTTTACGTATTTAATTATACAATAAAAACAATGAACTTATAAAAAATTACTCAATTGTTACGCAAAGTAAATAATTGTACTTTTAACGATCACTCCTATAGTTGACAAAAGTGGTATCCATAATTCGGACCGTATCTTACAAAGTTTTTTTTTACAAAAAAAAGTTATCGATGGAACTGTCAATTGATGTTTGTTATTTCATTATTTTCGAATTATTTTATTGAAATTTCCTTCGTTTTGTTTTATTGCGGTAATTAAACTTAATTGTTAGAATACCTTCAAAAAACATGAGTGAAATAGGTAGTGATGAAGACGGATTAAATTATTTCAAGTTGTATTTTTATCTTCCAAATATGTTCCCACTGTCGACGTGAAAATTTTTATGTACTACACGAGATCAAAGTTATTTACATCTCGTGCGCTATTGAGTCCCTTACTACGCTCAAGATTCTAAATTTCGCTTGCACGGGACTCAGAATAAGCACTCGAAGAAATATCAAACTTTGCTCTCTTGTTGTACAAATAACTATTTTCAAACTAGTTGCTTTGAGTTCGATTAATGGACTTGAAACTTCGTAGGTTGCGACATACGAGTACAAATGTCATGCGTTCCAAAATTATTAACAAATTATGAACCCTACTGCTATCTTTTGTTGCACAATGTTATACCTACAAATTATAGAATATTATGTTCACGTAGAATATATAAAGGCCAAAATAAAAATCCACGCGTATGAAGTCGCGGGCAACAGCTAGTATTATAAATATATAATAACAAATAAATATTTAGTTTAAATAGTGTAGTATGTTTTATAGTAATATATAAATGTCAGTTATATAAAGTTTTTGTTCAAGTGCGCAAAACCTAACTCTGCAAACGTAAAATGGCACGTAAATGAGTACTTTTGAGAAACTGTTTAAAAAATAATTAGGTTGTGTTTATATCAGGCCGTTTATTCAGAGCAATAATAAAAGGAACGGTATGTTTCTTCAGCTATGTTGTTTATTTTAGATTTTCCACAGACATAGTAAGTACGCCAATAATGTTTCCTGAACAATAACACACTCGTGGTCGTGTATCGCAAGAACAATGCGCCACCCGACGCCGCGACAGAATGATGGACACGTGAAGTGTACCTGTGCAGCGGCCGACGGGTGTCACGCGGTCGGTATCATTAACCACGCTCAATCACTCCTGCACTATTTAATTACAATTTACTTGTTCTTTCATGGATGCAGCTAACTCATTAATTTTAATTTTAATATTGTAATTCGTACTTAAGTAATCATCGGCTTATTGGAAAAACCTAAAAGCATTTATTATTCAGTGAATTTTTAAGTGGGCAACCTTACATAAATGGAGCTACTCCCACAGTAAGCCCAATAAGACTTATGTTTTGAGTGTATATATAAGCTGATAAGGGGTCCTTATGGCAAGCGACAAAGTGTAACGTTTTGCTGGCCACGGTCACAAATGCCTACCTAGATATACCTTCTCGTAATGATATCGAAAAACGTCAAAGTGTTACATATTTATTCCATTTAGTAGCATACAGTCAACGTCCGGTTGATTAAGGTTAATTGTGAAATGTAATTAATGTATACCTCTTGAAGACGTTTCGTTTGATAGCAACGATTATTTATATTTGCCAACTTATGACATATTTATATAGTATGACATTCATCAATAAATACTATTTATATCAATATAATATCTCAAAAATTAAGGCAATACAATAGGTGTACTTAATAAAATTTAAGGATAAAAGTTTGTTAAGTTTAAAGAAGGTAGAGCGAAAACCCCCAAGCGTCAACCTTGACGCAACATACCTATAGTCATCCTGTAATTATTTAATTTACTACGCGTTGTCACTTCACAGCTATACGTGCAGTTCAGTTTTCCTGTTTGCATAAAGATTGTTACACTAACTGAAATTCCATTGGCGAAATAATGACGAAGGTTTTATTCCTCAGGGTTCTCCAAATATTTAAAACTACTAAAGGAAATCAAATTACGAAACGAATCAAAAAAATTATTTCATAGGAGAAATATTCATAGCTTATTTTAGTTATTACACAGGTAGGGCCTAAGCTTGAGGCCTTAAACTATGTTTAGAAGAATAGTTTAACCGAGGGATGGAAAGCACTTGCTTCTGCCGAAGTAGTCTGGCGCTCGAACTCGAGAGGTTGAAATGATGTCTTTCACCTGAATTAAGCACTCTACTTTTTATTTCGAATACGAGGAAAGTAAAATACATGTTTTTTTTAACACGATTAACTATATTTTTTTTATCATTTCTTGAGGGTAGGTACTTTCAAGCAAACATTTAGGTAAAAGTATCGTTATTTATGGAATGGGGAGTTAAAGAAATTGTATACGTAATCCATTTTAAATCTTATTTCAATTGCTTATTATTTTCTGGACACTTTTTAGAACAACAATTACCCTCTTTCCGAGCATGAGAAATGAAAAACATATTTACAGTACATATGGAGCTACTTTATAGCACTAGTGCGAGAAGTAGCATATTACGTTACTGTGTCGAACATTTAAAGGGCCATATGTACTGTAAAACGTTGTACGATACATGTACGAATAGGTAATTCGCAACTCGTGTCGATTTAAAACACTCCCTTCGGTCGTCTTTTAATTTATCGCCACTCGTTTCGAATTTCCTATTTTTCGCACTTGTATCGTAATGTACTATTATGATGTATGCTCGCTCTCTCCTGTCCAAGACGATTGTTCTTAGGCAAATAACAGTGTTATACAAAAAATAATGTAATAATAAGTAATGTGTTCATAGACCTTGAGTGCCCTACCTTAATAATATTATGTTCTAATCTAAAGAAGCTAGTGTAGGAACAGTAATATGCATTATAATATTTATAATCCTATTCCTACCTTTGATAAAAAAATCTTCGGAGGTATTTTCTTAAGAGGATACACTTTCATCTGACTGCTCTATAGTGACGGTACCAAAGTTAAAAGTTCTATTCGCCCTTTATGTTAAACATAATTTACAAATTAAAACTATGATTTATTTTTCTGCAGGCGTGGGCTACGGAAGGTGGAGATAAGGAACGAAATCTCCATGTACCAAAAAGTGTCATCAAAAAACTTTAAATAGGTGGCGCTACAATACCTAGAGTACTTGAACAAAAAAATCAAATCATAGACAGCGCAATTCACTCCGTCAATAACGCCTAGGTTCTTAGCTACTCTAGCGCTACTCTGGAGAGATTTGGAACTATTATTTATAGCTGACAGCTGGACACTTTTGCAACAGTTCTACCATAAGAGATGCCACTCCTCTTAATTCCACACTACATAGTCATGGGCAGTATGGCACCATTTATTTTAAAACAAACTAAAAATGATGAAATGTGTTGTTTATGGTAAAATGTTGCCATTGTTTAAAAACATGATAATTACTTATTATACAGGTTTTATGGTATATATCCTATTACTGGTGCGACGTCCATTATAGGGGTGTTTGTTTACTATATCTCCTCATTGACACGTTTATTAAACGATCTTAAATTAAGAGCAGTTTTGCCCATTTGACTAAGGACCTCGAAAAATGAAGTGCTTTTGAAATGCACAGATAAATTAAGCAAGTTTTATGAATTTGCAGTTAAAAAAATCTGCAATTGCGAAACTGCAACAAATTAATATTTTCAATGCAGTTTTTGAATTACAATAAGTAAATATATTTCTAATTAAGAAAATACATTTTGCATGATCCTAATTTTATCGCAAATACGTAGAGTCAGGCCCGATTCGAACTTTAAGATACGTGAAACATTTGCTAAAGATACGATATGGATTAGATATATCAGTGTTAAAAGTGACTTTTCTTCAAACAAGAACGTCACTATTAACACTGACATATCCAATCCATATCGAATATTTACATTTTTTTGACGTATCTTAAAGTTTGCAACGACTTTGATAGCATACGCAGTGCAAATGTTGTTTTAAATATCAAACTTATATGAAATTATGACATATAAGTAACACTTGCACTGCTTATGCTACTCTTATTAAATCTTTGCACACTTTTCTCGGTCTAACTCTAGGTACATCCATTATACGTGTTTAGAACAAAAACAATGTTTAGTATGACATTGATTTAGTATTTATTAAACTCTATCGGCGCTGTATTCATAAGATATCTACTACGCCGCGGCATGCTGAGCTATTTCTGTAGCGCGTTTCTTAGGTTACATTACATGCAGGTATCTAATTTATGATGGATCGCCAAAATGGATATTGTTGACCATGTGATCGTTAAAGTAAACATTGCCTCGTATATAAACATAGTTGGCACAAAACATAATTTAATTTAATTGACCAATCTTTATATTTCTTGCAGAAAACATAGTTTATAGACAATTTATATATTATTTTTAAGTGACGATGTTTTTAATACAGAAAATGATACAGTGTAAACTCCAAATAACGATATAACGATTCACTCCCTATGTTAACGGCAGCAATCATGGGTCATTTAAGAGAAAATTTAGGGTATTTTTGATATTTCACCGACATGAGTAAAATTTCTACCACTTTATGCTTTAAAAGTTGAATGTCCAATTCATCCTTTATGTTTTCTATGTATTGAATGAAAGCGACTGCAATTGATTTGAATATTATTAACTAATTAAAAGTACGGTTTTTTGCTCCAGTCATGGGATGTATGTGCGCCATTAATTTTCAAACTAAAAAATATCAATGAAAAATTAAACTTAAGCAGCTCTTTGGCTCTTTTTTACGGTAAAATGTTGCCAGCGATTAAAAACTGATGGTAAATATTTGTTTTACAGGATTTGTCCATACCATCCAATTACTGGTGCCTGTTACATTATAGGAATGTTTACTATATAACGTCGATATTTGATGTTACTTTAGGTACTTTAATAATAATTTCTCTCTTTACAACGAAAACTCTCTATAGCGTCAAAAAACGTCCTGACCCTCGGGTGTCGCTATACAGAGGTGTGTGTAGAGCAGTTTATACTGTATTTCATAATAACTTATATGTTATAGAAAGGGAGCCGGAAATGCTATTATTTGCTATAATTTGTAGTTAACTTATAGACCTATTGGAATCGTAAGATTAGATGATAAGAAGAATAAAAGGTTATACTTAATAATGTTTTCTTTTTCAGTAGTCAGAGAAGCGTCTACAGATTTTTGAAAATTAAAAAAAAAGAATCTGAATGTTAATCTGCCGGTTTACATGGTGGTGGTGGTGGTGGGGTGGTCATACGGAAGATATATATATATAATTTACTCGAGTACGTCAGATATTTAAAGATGTGGTGGTAACCTACAAATGCTCCCATTCAAAATACTGACGATTCGGAAATTCTCGAGCGTATCAGATAATATACAGAAGGTTCCGATTTATACCCCATTTGTGTTAAACCTAAATCTGTCGATAACGTGGAGCAGTATCTTTATTCTGACGGTTTGAATTTTTTTTTTCTATGTTTCAAGATATTTTTCTAATTCTTGACGAATATTATTTTTTATTTAGATACTTGTTTGTGCATAAGAAACTGCGTTGAATGCGTAAAGTAGACCAAAATCTATCATCGCGTTCAAGAGATTTCATTCTAAAATAGAGGAAAGTTCAAAAATGGCCTGCAGGTCATCAATTTTCTAATTTATTAAAATTGTCATCCTCATCCGAGGAAGTATACTTGTATTGCACATCAACTATATTAGATTTAGCCTCAATATCACTAACAAGAAATCATTATCGACTTTTGCTACTTCGGCTTTCCAAATCGATGGATTTTTATTGCGTAATTCTTGCTTTATTCCCTTCAATATAAAAAATCATTAGACCGCGCTCAAGTAAGTCAAGGTAACGTTCTATTTTTCCAAATTTGTGATGCTGCCACTCGCTTAAGGATCACTGAAATGGTCCGTTTATTGAATTGGACACTTTTTAACAAGTAATTACTTAATCCATTACATCAATAATTTAATCTAACTTCTCAAGTATTTCTGACAATCGTTTTTAGGGTTCCGTACATTAATCTAACTTCTCAAGTATTTCTGACAATCGTTTTTAGGGTTCCGTACCAAAATTGTTAAAAAGGAACCCTTATGGTGCGACTCTGTCCGTCCGTCTGTCATATCGCTAAAAATCTCGAGAACCACTTAAGCTGATCAAAGTCTAGTGACTAGGTCAAGTGGGGTATCAATTGAAAGAGCTCAAATTGACCATTCCAAAATATTTTTTTATTAACGTTTAATAGTAGAAAAAAAGATTTATGGAGGAAAATGTGAAAAAATACGGGTTCACGGGTTAGATAAGGGGTTTCCGAAAATACGACTCTGGTCGCAGCAGACCCGGGATCCCTTCCGATCCTCGAAAAGAAAGTCCAATTTATCTAATATGCTCCGTGGATTGTGGTCATCGGGTATAAAAGTTTGCAATAGTACATTAACGATACAAGTGCGTAAAATAGGAAATTCGAAACGAGTGACGATAAATTAAAACACGACCGAAGGGAGTGTTTTAAATCGACACGAGTTGCGAATTACCTATTCGCACATGTATCGTACAACGTTTAACAGTACATAGTAAATATGGCCCTTTAAATGTTGGACACAGTAACGAAATATGCAAATTTTCGCACTAATGCGGTAGAGTAGTACCATATGTACTGTAATAGTAGGTACATTACGATACAAGTGCGAAAAAAAGGAAATTCGAAACGAGTGGCGATAAATTAAAACACGACCGAAGGAAGTGTTTTAAATCGACACGAGTTGCGAATTACCTATTCGCACATGTATCGTACAACGTTTTACAGTACATGGCCCTTTAAATGTTCGACACAGTAACGTAATGTGCTAATTTTCGCACTAGTGCGGTAAAGAAGCACCATATGTACTGTAAACTTTGTTATTATTATTTTGATAATGTTAAGTGAAAAGTTCTACAATAATCGACAGACGTTTCAAACTAATTAGGTTAGTAAACTTTTGTAAGTAGGTACTTGTATACAATACAATAGGTGATTATTTCTAAATAAATAGTTGATTTACTGTCATACCTACCCTATGGATTCATTTTATTGTTCTGTAAGCGCTGCTTTAGTATGTATGTACGTAAGTATGTACCTAAAACGATCGATTGTTTCGCTCATTATAGTAATTTAAAGCAACATATGTAAAATATGTAGACAAAAAAGAGTCAAATATTTAATGCGATGTATAACAATAACATAATTCCTGTTAATAACTAAAAACGATGTGGTGCAAGTAAAATAAATGCCTCGCCTTTAACACGGTGTGTGACCTAACTGACGTAATTTTGTCAGATTAATAATTTACTGTTTTACGATTATTGTAAAAACTAATCAGTATTGATTGTAATTTAGAATTTTGCTATAATTGCACCGACTGGCATGACAGTTTTACAGTTTATAAATACATAGTCATAAATTAGTTAAGAGCATGATTAATCAAACTGATAATTGAAAGTAGATACCAGCTTTGAAGTATTCAGTAAGCACAAAGAACTTTATTATTGCTAAAAATGTATAGTTATGTGACACTAGCTGTCATTGCCCAGTAGGTACTTGGCACAAAAGACAATTCCCAACAATCGCTTAGCATGGCATGAAAACTGCCTGTTATGGATTGTTTACCTTTGTAAATAAATATACAAGGTTAAATGTCTCAGTCTTTAGGTACTCGCACTGCACCATTATTTAGTATCGGGATCACCAACAGGATGGCAATTAATGGAATCAGGGCTTCAAATATGGGGACGATTACCTTATCTTATGGTTCTTTCACCATTAGGTACCTACAATAACCAACCCACCGTAACCCCATGTCCTATTTTTTTATTTACTTGCTGTTCATAAGTAAATACTATAAATATTGTTATAGTATTTTTGTCAACGTAATCGAAACAGTAGAGTACGTAGCGTTACAGTACCAGGCAAGAAATACATTATTTTCCGCTTACGGCTGTAGTTTCAAACTATATTCAAGGAAAAACCACGCGCTGTACGGTACGTTATAATTATTCGTGTATTTTAAAGTCGTATAGTTAAGTAATTATACTAATAACTAAATATGTACCCGTTCCTCCATTTTCCATACCAATTTAACATGTTTTTCTCAATTAGTGAGGTATACAAATAATAATAAAATAACAATGTCGGTTAATTCCCTTACTTACTATTCGTTCGATGTTCCAGAAAAGTTATTTGACAGTCAGTATTCAAAATCATATCCGAACATACCTTGGCAAACTTATTTTAGTACATGATTATCGCAAAGCTGTTGACTGTGCTTATTGCTACTGGTTATGCTGTAAATTATGTAGGCATCTACGTGTTGTACAAGTTCCATTTTAAATTGATTTATATAGATATTTTACAAATCACAAATATTAGTAAAAAAGAAAACAAAGAGAAAAAAACTTAATTCGCAATAATTATAGGTGAAAAGGTATAAAAAACTCTTACCTTGAATACCGCAGGAGCTAACGGTATAGCGGCTTGATTGTGGAGATGTTTTTTCGACATTTTCGTTCCTTAGACGTCGTCTTCTATTTGAAAGTGATGTTGCAATCTTCACGATCCTCTCATAAATCCCTATGTATGAAGAATATGAATTTATTGCAAGCGAGAGCTGTTTCAACAATTTCCCGTGCCTACTATTCCGAGATTTGTTTATCAAAGTGCAAATTTTAAGGTTTAAATAATTTAACTGTGCTCGAGTTTTCAATATGAATATTCGAGACTTTCACTTGAAATAAAAGAAAAGTTGACTGGAAATAAAAAGTAAGAGAATAAACGCGGCGGCAACGTCGTGCCAGTGTTGCGAACTGATCGGCAATGAATGGAGGGGCGCGCCGTTCGTCTGAGCGCGCCAAGTAGAATGAGTCGTGTTGACGGCGACCGCGGTGCGCAGCCCAACCACGCGCCGATCGCCGACCGCCGACCGCCGACCGCCGACCGCTAAGCGCCGAGCTCTGAACGCCGAACGCCGAGCGCCGGCCGCAGCGGCGGCGGCCCATCGTCGACAGCTGCCCCTTACAATCTAGCCCACAAAACACAACTCGCACCATACGTGGCTATAGCCTTGTATTAAATTTTAGGTAAGCCTGTATTCAGCAGCAGCTCTAAGCTTCGAAGCCACGTATTGAGTTGACTAGGTACTACCTATGTCACCAATTCAACAAACGCTCGATAACGGGTTGTAGGTTATAGGTACACCGACTGCATGCAATGCACTTAGCGAAATGGGGTGGCGTAAACACCCCTTTGAGATTTAAAGCCCTTTGCGCTTTTATAGTCAGTTTAGTGAAAACATACAAGAGGTGTTCTATTTACAATCGACCATCGTTGTCTTCTAGCACCTAGTGTGTCAATCAATACGGTACATTTCAAACATTTGCTCGGATATCTTTAATGGAAGTACATACCTCAGCCAAAAAGTACTCGGGAAATAAATATTTTAAAGAGATAAAGATAAAGATAGTTTATTATTCAATTAGGCATATTACAATGCGTTTATGAACGTCAAATAAAGCTACACCGGCTCTAACCCTACACCTCTGACCCAAGAAGATTTAAATCCCCCCTCAATTGGAGAAGAAGGGTATCCCAATATGGACCGGCAAAAAATTCGGCGGGACACATCTTTTCAAAACATTACTTCTTATAATTAACATGCATTAAATAAGAACAAAATACAATTAAGATTACTATAGAAATCATGCAATTACATACAGTAGCTACTTTGCTTTATAGAAATTTGATAAAAAAAAAAATATGTCATATCAAATCATTGACCTCAATGATCCTTTGTTTATTAAGTTTCAAGTTAGGTTACTTTGCCTATATTGTATATTTCAACAACAAGTTTCTATTTTTATCTAAGTAAGTACATATATTTAAATATTATAGGACATTATTACACAAATTGACTGAGTCCCACAGTAAGCTCAATAAGGCTTGTGTTGAGGGTACTTAGACAACGATATATATAATATATAAATATTTATAAATACTTAAATTCATAGAAAACACCCATGACTCAGGAACAAATATCCATGCTCATCACACGAATAAATGCCCTTACCAGGATTTGAACCCGGGACCATCGGCTTCGTAGGCAGGGTCACTATCCACTAGGCCAAACTGGTCGTCAAAATTATACAATAATATATATATATATATATATTACCTCGGCAGCGGCTCTAACGATTTCGATAATTAATAGGTACATATTTGCTTATCTCTGGGAAAAATAAGTAATAGAACATTAATACATTTATTACATTACACAAATTGACAAATTGTCCCACAGTACGCTCAATTCCTGCCTTCCTGGCGCAAAACACCTACTCCAGATGAATTGCCTTTTCTGCTCCATATATTTTTAAAATTCATTCATTGTAAAAAGTTTTTTGCTGTGTGGGCGTTTTCGGAGGCGAAAAGTCGATGTAGCTAGGTCTTTTCTTTAGCAAAACGAGCATTTTTGAGTTTTCATATGTTTTCCGACATAGTTTGTATATGTACTTACAAGTAGTACTGTTGCCCACGAATTGGCGTGGATTTTTAAGGTTCCGTAGCCAAATGGCTTCTAATATTTTTTTTCTAAACTGACTAGTTTGCGCGAGAGACACTTCCAAAGTGGTAAAATGTGTGCCCCCTTTCCCCCTGTAACTTCTAAAATAAGAGGATGATGAAACTAAAAAAAATATATGATGTACATTACCATGCAAATTTCCACCGAAAATTGGTTTGAACGAGATCTAGTAAGTAGTTTTATACGTATTTATTTTAATACGTCATAAATGGTACGGAACCCTTCATGGGCGAGTCCTACTCGCACTTGGCCGCTTTTTATGTTGCTGATTGTAATTCTACGTGAATTTGTGCAGCTTAAAACCAAAAAACAGTTTAAAACACATTACATTTGTGTCACAATGTTTCATCCAAAGTTTCAACTCCCTCAATCGAAAAAAATATTTGTTCTCGATACTCGTACAAACAGTCAATCTCCTCTCAACTGCTGTTCAGGCAGACTTTTCCAAAACCAATTAAAAACATTTTATTTCTCGATACTAAGTTTTAACACTTTTTAGCCCCCCTTAGAAGATGAGTTTTCAACACACATAACACTGAAATTATTTCTCTTTTTCAAGTTTCAAGTCCCTATAAAAAGTTATTTCCGATACAAACTTAGTTTTTCTTAGTTTGACTACCATTACCATTTCGTATATAAGTATGTATCTCTCTCAGTTGCTTAAAGGTTAGCTGGAAGAGATCCCTTAAGGGAATAAGTTCGCCTTTGTACACATTTACTGTATTCTCTCCGTGTTATGTACTTATTTTGTGCAATAAAGTGTTTACTACTACTACATACTACAACAACTCCTTTTTTACAATTTTCAAAAGCACATTACTCTTCTTGCTGAATATTATTTCTTCCATCGTCCTTAAAAAGTATTTTTTTAACTTAAGAATAAAAAAAAACGTTTAGTTACTTTTTGGGTACTGTCTTTCTACGAAGTCCCTCACTCACGAACATTTTCGTCCCCGTTACAATTTTTCAACCTATTTTATATTGCTAAGGTGATAAAAATACCTTGTTCATACCTTAGGAAATGAATTTTCAAAACGCTGAAATAGGGTTGTTTCCATCTACAAATCTTAGGGCAGAAATTGTATCCCAATAAATTATTTTGGATTATAAGAACATGTTAAACTACTTTTACGGGACCTGTAATGACCATATTTTTGTAAATATTGAATTTAAAATATCTTTTGGCACACATCACGTGACCAAACTCGAAACGTCTTTGAAGATTCTGATGACGTCACAACTCTCGGATTGACACTGTTGACAGTTAGGCGATAAAGAACAAATGACAAATATCAGTTGACAGTTCGTATCTTCTACGTGTGTATGTAGTTATGTGTCAAACCGTAAACTGTGACGTCACACAATTTTCAAAGAGCGTTTTGGGCGCGAAAGCATATGTCAAAATATATTTTGTTAATTTAACATATTTAAAGCCGTTTTTAGTATAAAGTTGAATTTTAGGGCAACTTTTAGTTAATATAGAACGTAATACAAGCGTTTCAAAAAATTGGAAACAACCCTATTACTGTATTAAGTAGTTTCAAGTTCCTAGCTTAAAATAAAATTTGTGTCTCATAAGTACAAGTATTTTATCCCCTTTTAACCCTCTTAGGTTTTTTGACATGTATGTATGTTTATATACCGTATTAAACGAATAATATTCTTAAAGTCGATTTTTATTTGTTGTACACAATATAGGTGAAACCCGACGTGTAAATAAGTGATGGTGTGCACTTGTAATGGCGGGCGTATGTCACCTTAATTAAGGTGACATACAGCCAGCGGCGGTATCATGGTTCCTTTTTTATCACTTGTCACTATGCCCGTCACTTTCGCGCTTACATACTTGTTAGAACGTGACAGGCATGGCGACAAATGATAAAGAGTCGACCATCTTAGCCCTACAGGTCAATTTGTGTTATTATCGATTTCATTTTCTATCAGCCTCATTTTACACATGTGGTATCTATACTCGTGCTCACGCGTTTATGTCTTTTCTCTACATTTTTGTCTACTGAGATACTAAAGTAAGTATAAATCTCAGTAGACAATAATTTACAAGAAAATAAAAACGACTTTAATGTGGGATACCGGTGAAAGAAAGATTATTGTTGATTTGGGATTTCATACAATGAAATTAAAAATACAGCTTCCTACGCCTAATTGTGTAGAAAAGGAGAAGGTTAGTCAATAACACTCAAATTTTTATAACACTTGTTTATTGAGTTATTTCACGTAGGCATACCGGGCGTAATAAACGATTTTTCTTCATTACGAGTTTTTAACAATACTCATCTGCCTGTAAATTCTTTTTTTTATAAATTCAGTTCAGGCTATAATTATAAAACTTAAAGAACTATTTGATTTTTTTATTTTTCAGTACACCAACTCGTCCTATATGATCTCTTTGTACTACTTTAAAAGTTGATAAAAACGTTGCATTTTTGCACAAGAGTGGCCAAGTAATTTGATTCAAACGTAAGATAAATATTTAATAACGTTCATTTGATTTTGATTTGTAATGGTTTACAGTTAGTATTTTCCTAGCGTTGATGTGATGAAATTTTTTGTGTTTTACTCGGGAGCAAACTTTGTTTAGCCCTTGTGCCTTGAAACCCTCGAAACGCTCAAGATTCTACTTTTTGAATACACACAAGACACAAGATTCACAACTTTGGAATCTTGCGCTTGCTCGAATATCAATATTAGCACAATTTGCCCCCTTCTAATACAAATACTTACACTATTGTTTTTCTCGGAAGTTGTGGCTGACAGGGCGGGGCCTATTTCCCGAACGGTTTTAGTCTAATATTATTTGTGTCTTGCCATGGTAACCCAGACCTACAAGCTGACAGTTCGTAGACTAATGACATTAGTCTAATACTCTTCGAAAAATGGGCCCCAGAACGGCTAATAATAAACAAATATTAAACATTATAGGGATATTCTTACACAAATTTACTACGTCCCACGGTAAGCCCAAGAAAGCTTGTGTTGTGGGTACTCGGACAACGATATATATAATAAATAAATACTTAAATGCATACAAAACATCATTGACTCAGGAACAAATAAGTAGGTACATTTAATTTATCGTCTTAAATATCATAGGTACATGTACGCTGCATGTAAACATTAAATAAACACATGTCTATATTTCATAGGCAAAAATAGGCAGTTGAGATTTAGAGATTAGCAGTATAGGTGATAAACAAAGCAATAAGATTTTGATATGCACATTGCCCTTGTTAAAGCAAAGTGCTACTGTGAGTGCGGTGGAAACTTCCAACGGCCAAGCAGGCGCAGTCAAATCCTTCTCTTGTGTGGCCCCATAAAATCCAAGCATTAGCATGCAAAGATTGACTAAGTTTCATGAGTAACGTTTGCCATAAAAATACCTATACTTTGATGACCTATCAACGGAGGGCTAAATTACTAGCTTACCAAGTGGGTACGGTATGTATATGAAATTGGCTTCAACAGTCATGAATTTGATTTAAAAAACCGGTCAAGTGCGAGTTTAAGCACCGGTCCGAGGAAGCATGGAAGACCCCTTCAAACTTGGATGTCCGTCATCAAGAATAAACTAAAGAAAGCCCAAATATGACACTACAACCCAGATCCGAAGAGTATGGCGAAGATTGACGAGGAGAGCGAACCCCAATTGAAATGGGATGTGGCTAGGCAAAGAAAGAGAGGTCAATTGCGAGTTGGTAACTCGCGCACCGAGGCGAGGGTTCCATACCAACTTTTACCGTCTCGTTACAAGCTTTTATTTTTAACTTGCCCTGTTAATATATTATATACATGTATAGGACAAATCTTGCAAGTTAAATTTGACCCACTTCCTGGTTTCCGATGAAGCTGAAAATTTGCATACATATGTAAGTCGGGTGACAATGCAATATTATGATACCATCAAGCTGATCTGATGATGGAGACAGGTGGTAGCCATAGGAACTCTGTGATAAAACAACGCAACCTAATTGTGTTTGGGGTTTTTCGAATTGTCTCGATGAGTATTAGTTGCCTGTGGAAAAAAGTATAGTCAGCGATAAAAGCATGTACCAAAAATTAAATTTTAGCAAAAAACTTATGTAAAAATATGATGGACATTTTGTCCAGAAGTATACTAAGTATATTATGTATACTAAGGATATTATTTAGTATGTGAATAGATTTCAACATTGTTTTTATTTGAAAAAAGGTGTTTTAAACGTAGTCTTTCACCCAAGAATTTTCACCACGAATTTCAAATATAAGTGACACCCACAAAGGAGCTCAAATCACAAATTAAATTTGTACTTGAGTGTTTTTGATAATTAAAACTTATCAAGAAACAGGCGTGGTTATATTTTTCCTGTAATATTGATAATAATGTTAATGTTATGTAAAATTTTCATAATTTTTCGTTGGTAAACTTCGAAGATAAGAGGGGGGAATGTTTTTTTTTTTCATTTTCTTCATATAGGTATTTATCTTTTTTTTTTTCACTGTGAAAAATAACAATTAAAAATTGTGTAGGAATGTCCAATTTGAACTCTTTCATATTGGGCATTTGCATGCACTTAATAAAAATAAAAGAAATAACACTTTCAATATATTTGGGTTAGCGTTGTTGTACTATTTCAAAGTTCTCGAGACGGACAAACGGACAGTCGCACCATAAGGGTTCCTTTTGTACCTTTTTGGTAAGGAACCTTAAACACAAGATACTTGAGATGATGATGATGTAATCCTGTTATTCCTCATTACGGACATAGGCCTCGCAAAATAATTTTCCATTTGTCGTGATTTTGAGCGGTTACTACAAACTCTTTCCAGCCGAGTCCAGTTGAGCCAGCCTCCTTCACAACTGATCGCCTCCATGTAGTACGCGAAGCCGCCCCGACCATCTACTGCCAGTCGATTACCAGCAGAGTCCCTGCTTGGACAGACGGTTGTCCGATCTACGGAACGTGTGTCCGATCCATCGCCATTCAATTCTGGTCATTTCAAGGGTTTCTGGTCAGGTCAGCCATCTGCCACAATCTGACGTTTGAGATAGTTCGTGGCCCGTAAATCCCTATGCGATGGACCCGTCGCAGACACTTGTTTATAAACACCTGCAACCGATTGGTGAAGGAAGGATCCTCAGCCATGTTTCGCAGCCATAATCAGAAATCAGAAGTGTTTATTTGCTTAGATACAGTAATTTGATGTTACATAATATTATTTATAGATGATCTGTGTATCTTGCTTGCATGCTCGTATGCAAATCAAATCAGTCTTAAATCTAATAATAACATAACAATGACACTAAATATAAATTAAAAATATCCATTTTGAATATCTCAAGATATAAATATCTTTAAGTAACAATACATTGAGTTCTAATCTAGAGGTACAAAAATCAGATTATTAACCTAAAACTGAACTAACTGCGGTCGAGGTACGCCTTTACGCTGTAGTAGCACTGGTCTAGAAGCCAGTTCATCAGGCGACGCTTAAAAGAATTACCCTCCAGCACCTTTATGTCCTCTGGGAGTGATAAGATAAAGGTAGTTTATTATTCAAGTAGGCATATTACAATGCGCTTACGAACGTCAAATAAAGCTACACCGGCTCTAACCCTACACCTCTGACCCGAGAAAATTTAAATCCCCCCTCAATTGGAGGAGGGTATCCCAATATGGACCTTCAAGTAACTCGGCGGGACCCATCTTTTCAAAATATTACATCTTATAATTAGCATGCATTAAATAAGAAAAAAATAGATTTAAGATTACTAGCTATAGCAATCATGCAATTACATACAGTAGTTACTTTTCTTTATATACATTTGACTAAAAATATATATGTATATCAAATCATACAAATACGTAGCTCTTTCAGAAAACATATCGAATTCTTACAAAAGAAAAAGAAAAATTAAAATAAATTAATAAATGAGAATATACATTATACATATGTATCTGACAGAATGCTTAATACAATGATTTTATTGATTGCTACTTGTTTTTACAGTTTCTGGTTTGGACCGTGCATGTTTGTCTGTCAAGTAGTCCCTATAATAAGCCTTCAACATCAATGACTTTATTTAAGTAATTCTTAAGAGCTGGCAAGGAGCGTCGCAATAATTAGGGTAGACAGCAGGGTGAGACGGAATAAAAATTTACCATCTGAGCTCACGACCGTGTCCTTCTTTTAGTTTTTTTTGTTTTAATATTATTAAAACAAAAAAAACTAAAAGAAGGACACGGTCGTGAGCTCAGATCATAGAAAGTACTAGATGGCTGACGGAGGCGTGGCGCGTGTCGCCGCGACATGGCCACATCGTGGCCATACCGACCCGCCGTAAGACAGTAGGTAGCAAATTAGCTGTCATTGAACAATGTGCGCGTCAATTTTATTGAAATGCCGAATTATAGCGCTATTTTGTGTCGAAATAGGAGTGCATCCAAAAACTATAAGGATCATGGAGTTACATAGTACATTTTTTTTTACGTATTAGTCAATAAAACCACACATTTTAACAAATAAATCCAGTGACATATGATTTTTCTGAGTCAGACCATGTTGTCATACAAACGCGTGGCAATTTGTCTATGCATTCTACATTGACGCTTTGGCATGGAAAACTATTTGTAGTCTCCTTAGCAACGGCGCAATGCATTAAACCGCTAACGATATTCACAGGGACATTATTGTTTCTTGGTACGACCGCCAACCGCTCCCTTCATTGACGCCGCGAAGTAGAGTGGTGCTCGTGCATATAATTGATCTTTGAGCGTTATCGATAAAAATGTTTGGATATAGTGTATACACACATTAAAAATAATTACTTTCATACGAAAGTAATTATTTTTCAAGTAAAATTTTACAATTATTTTATATGCACCTAATGTTTAATTTAATACTTTTTAATTTGGATTAAAAATCGAAAAGGTAAGCCAAAAAATAAACTGATTTAATTAAGTACAATTGTACAAATGTTTTATTTCAGAAATAAAATAATAACAGTATTACATTTATGCTGGCCCCCACACTAGGCATATCCTGTCCTGTGGTGGATAATAAGATTTACAAGTTAAAAAAACAATACTACAATTGAAAATAATAATATAC
The DNA here is from genome assembly GCF_033807575.1 of Cydia pomonella. NCBI lineage: Eukaryota > Metazoa > Arthropoda > Insecta > Lepidoptera > Tortricidae > Cydia > Cydia pomonella. The sequence continues at coordinate 19,852,279 of NC_084703.1, read as the reverse complement.
AATTATTTAGAGTAAACAATTGAAAAAGAAACGGTGGTGAATGGAATTTACAGAGGTACAGTTTACAGTGAGTCAAAAAAGAAATATGTTCATGATTGCAATTTTTTTCAGTTTCCCTAAAAATCCCAGTATTAACGAAAAATGGATAGATGCTACAGGAAGAGGGCCCTAACTGGTTTATGAGCGAGAAAAGTGTTATTTGTTCGGATCATTTTCAAGAAAAATGTTTCCAGTTACAGTTACAGATAGAATATAAATATGTTTAAAATAATAGTATATTGTATACTTAGTCGATCCAAAAGTTCTATCAGAAAGATTTTTACTGATAATTATGATTACTGTTTCCTTATTATTCGTACATATGATATAAAAGCTTATTTAATGGTGCATTATACTTACTATATATTTATTAACATGCTGGAATTGCTTTCAATTGGTGACGAAATATGCTATAATAAACTGAAACTTTTTTTTTAATGAAGCGCTCGCGTCTAACGACAATCCCAAAGTAAACAATTTAAACAAACATTCCATCAAATAATTACTGAAATTTAAACCAATTTGATTAGTTAAGCATAAACAAGCTTTCGCATCATGGTACATGTTTTTTTTTTTAATTAAAACTTTGTATTACTTTTTATCAGTAAAAACCTTTGTGAGAGAACTTATGGCTCAACTAATATACCTTACACGTACCTTAAAATTCTAAGCTCGTAAATAAGGTCAAAAAAAAGTTTAAAGGAATATAAATTAAGTCTATGGCAATTATTACTTAAAACAAATATGTCAAAACTCTAAGGTCATTTTCAGAACATGTAAAATATCGATAGCTCTATCGAATTGTCCTCACTCTAGTGCCGCCGCTCTAGGCTCCTACACCGCGCGGTTTGGCCAATCACAGCGCGTGAGTTGGTTGTCTGGCCACGCCTTTAATGATGTGGTGGGGGACAGTTGGAGACAGCGAGACTCGTTGAAATTATGCTTCGTTATAAATCTCCTTACTTCTTATATCTATGGTCGTGAGTCTTTTCTGAGATGGCACTATACACTTGAGACGGAAACAAGCCCTTGATAAGGGTCACTTCCCTACACTACTTCATGAATTCGCACTTGTCGAGGTGGCCGTCTAAATGCATTAAATTTCGAATTAAAGAAAAATCAGGTCACATACCTAATTAAGAATTATCTCTGAAAAACCAACATGCATAAATTAATTAGCCGATTAGGTACTTCTGGTTAACTGCCTACTTATTATAAACAATAATAAATATGTAAAGAATCGACATATTTAATTTTCATAACATCAAATACATCCTGGTGCTACGAGACACGAGACGCACAAAGTGCGAACAAACCTTCATAACTTGGCGGACGCACTTCCCTGTTTGTAGATGTCGTTACTGAAACAAAAGGCATACAGGTCATTAATCATTAGAATTACGAGTGTTGTGCTATAAAATGAATGAATACGGCTGACCCTCGAAATATCCAGTTAGCGTTGCTAAGTAGGTAGGTATAGGATATAGAGGGTATAGGTATGGGCACGAGAGATGAAGTCACGCACACAACAACAAAATCATGTAGTGACAGCGAGATTTTGAAATTAGTATTCTTTTTTCGTACCGATTGCAAGTTGAACCGCCAACTGCAAGATGGACCGAAAAGGTTCTTCAAGGTTTTTTTATTTATTTTTAGCTTAAGAGGAAAGGAGACGACTGCTTCTCCATACAAACGTAGTCCCCATTTTCTATTTAGCTACACTAAATGCCCCTTCATTTTTTTTTTACTTTTTGATTATTATAATAATTAAGAGCTGCCCGTATTTTGTTCTGCAGCGACACTCTATCTCCTGACACTCCCGACACTCTCTCAGCCCTGCACTCCAAACATCCCCCCGCCCCCTCTATACCTTTTTTCTTAGACCCGCCAACTTCCACTCAGGACTGCCTCCATATTGAAAACAAGCACATTACCGATGCCATTGCTAGTTTCAAAACCGGCTCCGCGGCCGGTCTAGACGGCATTTCCCCTCAACACCTGAAAGATCTAACAGCACGTGGTGTCGGTGACGCAGGTACAAAATTGGTCACTTCTCTAAGTAACATAATAAATCTAATGCTAAGTGGCCGAATAAATCCTGACATAGTTCCCATCCTTTATGGAGCTAATTTAATCGCTCTTACTAAAAAAGATGGTGGCGTGAGACCGATTGCAGTCGGCACGACCTTAAGACGCCTGGCGTCTAAAATAGCAGTTCGGCATATCATTTCTAAATTACAGCATAAATTCGAACCAATACAATTAGGGTTCGGGACAAGAGGGGGGTGCGAAGCAGCAGTTCATGCACTTCGCACCTTCCTCAGCAATGACGATTGCCAAGTTCTTATAAAAATCGATGTAAAAAACGCTTTCAATTCCGTAAACAGAGATACCCTGCTGGCTGAAATTCGAAATAATACCCCGGAGCTTTACAATTACCTACTACATTGCTACGCAGACCCCTCCAAATTAATGTACCGTCACCACGAACTCTCGTCAGAAGTTGGTTGCCAGCAGGGTGATCCCCTCGGGCCGGCTATTTTCAGCCTAGCAATAAACCCTATCATACAAAATTTACGATCAAAATTTAACGTTTGGTATTTGGACGACGGCACCCTAGGAGGAAACATAGACACTGTACTTTCTGACCTTTCGACCCTCAAAACAAAATTTGAATCCATTGGCCTAGATCTAAATTATAACAAATGTGAACTTTATATTCACGATACATCCATTAACCACTTAGATATTACCAATAAATTTAATCTCTTAGCACCAAATATAAAACCTGTTACAAAAGAGACTCTTAGCCTCCTAGGGACACCAATTTTTGATGATTCTTTTCCTGACTTTATTAACAATATCATAGCTAATTTCGAAAATTGCGCCGATCGTCTACTAGAAATTAGCCCCCATTCGGCCTTTTTTATCCTTAAATTCTGTCTTTTCGTGCCAAAATTAACATACATGCTTCGGTGCAGCCCCTTCTGGAAACATCCAAATTTACTGACGCCTATCGACTCCTTAGTTCAAACCCACTTGGAAATAATATTAAATTTAAAGCTCACCGAACAATCTTGGCTCCAAGCATCCCTGCCCGTCCGATACGGCGGGCTCGGAGTGCGCAAAATTTCGAGTGTTTCGCTGCCCGCATTTCTATCGTCTGTCCACAGCTCTGCTGGCCTCGTAGGAAAAATCATAAGGGCTCCGCCCACAAACTACGAGATCTCAGGCTTGGATGACGCTAGAAATGCCTGGCTGTCTGCCTGCCCGGGGCAAAACATTCCACACAACCCATGTTCACAAAGGGGGTGGGACGATGTTGTAAACAAATTAACATATACCTCCCTCCTAAATAGCAGCGCAGGAGCTGAGCGAGCCCGGCTGTTGGCTGTCGGCTGCAGAGAGGCAGGCCACTGGCTGAATGCCTACCCATCGCCCAATATTGGTACCCACCTAGACTCCGAAACACTCCGATTGGCAATGGGGCTACGCTTAGGGGCCCCAATCTGCGCACCGCACAAATGCTCCTGTGGCTTTGAGGTGGACCAACTGGGACGCCACGGACTTGCTTGCCAACGTAGCGCGGGTCGCCTTTCGCGCCACGCTGCACTTAACGACATAATCCGTCGGTCACTTGCCACCGTCAACGTTCCGGCTATACTGGAGCCTGCCGGTATTGCCAGAGACGATGGCAAGAGACCAGACGGGATGTCTTTGATTCCGTGGAGGATGGGACGTGTGCTCGTGTGGGACGCAACTTGTGTTGACACGCTGGCACCTTCCCACCTCCACGGTACTACACACAAAGCCGGCGCGGCGGCGGAAGCGGCAGAGGCGCTCAAAAAGCGCAAATACGGGAGTCTCGACACCAACTACAAATTTGTTGCATTTGGAGTCGAGACTCTTGGTCCGTGGGGCCCCGCAGCGCAGGGCCTATACCGGCAATTGGCGAAACGGCTGGTGGATGGGACCGGGGATAAGAGAGCTGGCAGCTTCCTCGTCCAACGCTTGAGCATAGCGATCCAGCGAGGAAATGCTGCCAGCATCCTCGGTACCTTGCCACGGGGGCCCATTTTAGATTTAGATTTTTAGTTTTATATTTTAGTTTAGTTAATTGTATTACTTATATATATTTTTTTATTAACTTGTCAATAAAACAGAGCCAAAATCAAATTCCACACATTTTTTTAAATTCCTCCTAACTTATATAATAATTAGAAGTTCGATAAAAGTCAAAGGGGCTTGGAGTCAATGCAGAAAGAGATGAGTCGTAGAATGTATTGGTTATCTTTCCGCACAGACTCTAGCTTTGGTTGACATACACTTAAGTTGACATATCAATGTTCCAAAGAGGTTGCATATCCAACCTGAAACGAATGTTTTTTTTTTTTAATCTATTTCGGACCTAAAAGACAACTTGTTTACCAAACTTCAACATGAGCAAAACTATATCTAATACCAGCAAATTTAGATACTGAGTGATTTTGTGGCCGTGTCCCGAATGACAAAAATGTATTAAGATGGTCATAAGGTTTCCTAGTAAATCAACCAGTATTAGGTACTTACTTTTATAAGTGCTACCTGTATTTAGGTACACCTGCTTTGTTGAAGCAATCAAGTTATTGTGAATTAATATTATATTTTTATGTATCTACGCAATACCTAAATGAATTCTAGGTTTAATAGCAAAATTTAGCTGAAAAGACGTAACTTGACTACCTACTATGGAAGGTAGAGTTAAGGAACGCAATCTCCATAGGCAGAATTTATGCAAAAGTGTCCAGTGGTCAGCTATAAATAATAGTTCCAAATCTCTCCAGAGTAGCGCTAGAGTAGCTAAGAACCTAGGCGTTATTGACGGAGTGAAGTGCGCTGTCTATGATTTGATTTTCTTTTCAAGTATTCTAGGTATTGTAGCGCCACCTATTTAAGGTTTTTTGATGACACTTTTTGGTATATGGAGATTCCATTCCTTATCTCCACCTTCCGTACTACCTACCTTATAGAATGCTATGAGATGTAAATTGATATGTCACGCGATTTTTACTTAGCTTGCAAAACAATGAACAAACGAATAAACAACTCGCTCTTCACATTGTGCTAATATGATAGGTAGGTGATACTCATTTTACTAGAACAATACTATTGTAACATACTTATATCGTGATAAGTGCGGACTATTTTTGGGCAAGTTGGTAAGCTTTCACGGTTTCATTCTACTAAAAGTTAATGATTGTTTTAGAAATTTAGAATAATGATATACGCATTTAATTATAGACATCAGCTATGTCTTTTTCTTCTTCTTCTTCAACCTAGCGTTTTCCCGGTCTAGCGCCAGGCATCAGCTATGTATTATAAATGATTTCCAATGACTTTAGAATTAGATGCCTTTTTGTAGGGTTCCATAGAGCTAAAAAGAGATTATCCTATTTATGCAAGTGTACCTTCACCGAAGATAGGATAAGGTTCTTTCTATAGTGTTTTGTCAATTGTCTAATCATTGCCTAATTTTCTGATTTTCAAGTCCAATTAATGGATTCAGTGAAGCCATAACATAACCTATACCTTGAGTGGTAGACCATACTACTTATTTCAGGCGGTTGGTAAAGAAGTATCGCGGTAATATCCTAATAGAAGGTACTTACTCAATATATTGGGTCATTACCTATGAAATTGGCGTTTTTGTTCATAAGTATTAGTCATGTCATAGTTTATTTATGTTAATAGTAACTTCGAAGTATTTTTTAATTTCATTAGTGCCCTACATAACAACGATTTGCTACTTTTATTGTTTTATATATTCAGAATACCGCTCTGAAAACAGCTCATTTCATGTGCTGCCGGCTCGAGTATTTAAATGACTTATATTTTTCTTACGGGACAGATTAAAAAAAATATGAGATAGAAAATGTGCCTTAAAAATGTCTCAGATTACTGGCAAAAAATGGTTGGTTTGAAAATGCCATCACAAAATAATCCGCAAAATTCATTGTAAGAAAAATCGAATTTCGTTAAAGTTCTCCATAAAAAACGCCAATTTCATAGGTAATGACCTAATATACAAGTCAGCTTCATGCAGCCAGCATGCAGCCACCGATAATGGCAGCTTCAGTTAAAGTCAGGTAAATTAAACGGTTAGTCGATGCAATGGCCCTCTGTTTTCTGGATGATTAAGTCCATTAGCACCAAGCTAGTGATTCATAACAGTATCAGTATATTATAGTGCTAAAAAGTAACTGTCTTTATACAGTGATCTCTTTCTTACGCTCTCGCTGTCATACTACCTAAATAATGAGATGAATATATATCTTAAGCTACATATTTCTACCATGTTTGGCAAGCTGGACTATATTGAAAAATTAGCAAAATATTTATAACTGTTTTCACGTCAAGATAAAGTCTGTGTTTGGCCTTCTAAAACGGTTTTATCAGATTATTAATAACATAACCTTCTAAGTATGTGTTATGCGAATTAGTAATGGTTAATAAAATAAAATACCACACATTCTTCATTGAGATATTTTTATGTTTTATGTATTCAGTCCTGAGCTCCTGAGTACTGAAATATACGTTTGTATATTATGTACTAACATAACATTAATTAACAAAACTGGCCGCGTAGCCAACGTACAAATCGCTTACGTTTCGTGAGCGATCGAAACGCAACTGTCACTATCGCACTAATTGTAGAAGAGTGATAGAGATCGCAAAGCGTTTCGTTGTCGAAGCGATAGCCATTGTCACCTTGGCTAGGCCGGCGGTAAACATTAAGATGAAAGTGGAGGACTTTCGAAATCGAAAAAAGCGCTGGTGCGCTAGCGGTAAGAACGTGCGACTTGCAATCCGGAGATCGCGGGTTCAAACCCCGGCTCGTACCAATAAGTTTTTCGGAACTTATGTACGAAATATCATTTGATATTTACCAGTCGCTTTTCGGTGAAGGAAAACATCGTGAGGAAACCGGACTAATCCCAACAGGGCCTAGTTTACCCTCTGGGTTGGAAGGTCAGATGGCAGTCGCTTTCGTAAAAACTAGTGCCTACGCCAAATCTTGGGATTAGTTGTCAAGCGGACCCCAGGCTCCCACGAGCCGTGGCAAAATGCCGGGACAACGCGAGGAAGAAGAAAGAGGAGGACTTTCGAAATCGGCTTTTCATACAAACGTAGTCCTCTCATTTTCCTCTCTGGATTAAAACACATTATTGATTTTTTTTGACACAATTTGTTATATATCAACCATAGCTATGCCCCTACCTATGATTTTTATCTATTTTTTAATTATTATAAGAATTAGGAGCATTTAAAAAATTTTATGAATCTTTTTTCCCTAATTTTTACAATAATCAAATAATCGAAAAAGTCAAACGTTAGGGCTTAGCTGTGGTTAATATATTTATTTATTTTATTTATACTTTATTGGACATAAAATATTAAGTCCAAATGGTGGACTTAATGCGTTAAGGCATTCTCTACCAGTCAACCACTGGGTCAAAAAGAGACTTTTGTTAGGTGCAGGCTTTGTACTTGAGAATAAGATATCACTACCCACTATTTACAAATTAAATACCTACTAATTAATATAATATAATGAAATCATTAACTTAAACATATACTTTGTATAATATACGTACATAAATATCTACATATATACATTATACATGTACCTACTGTGAAACATTACTTACATCTGTCAGATAGATGCTTGCGCAACATGCGATTGAAAGTGAATTTACTTTGAGCTTTCCTGATATTGCGTGGAAGGTCGTGCCACAGGCGTATCGCCTGAACAGTATAGGAGTTGGTCAGGAAACCGGTGCGATGAGGGGGAATGGAAAGCTTAAGGCTACGGGAGGTACGAAGAAATATACTTTAAATTTGGATCTTAGATATTCGGGTGTAGTTGGATCAAAAAAGAAAAAGTAAAGTGTACTTAATAGTCTCAAAGATCTACGCTCACGTGTAGGAAGCGAATTAAGTTGGCAAAATATGAACCTAATGTAAAGCGATCTTTGCGTGTTCGCCACTCTGCGACATATATCAGACACCTGGGGTTCCCATGTAAGGCCACTGTCTATAATCAGACCCAGGTTTTTCACTTTAGGTGATACCGGTATCGCGATCCTCAAACCTGATCGGTGTTAAACTATGTAAATCCATCAACGCGAGCATTCGCAATATACATCATATTATGTGTAAAAATATTTTTTATAATGTCAATATCCTTCGAGGAAAATGAGGACTACGTTTGTATGGAGAAGCGGCCGTCCCCTTTCGTCTTAAACGCCGGAGCGGTCGGCCCAATACTTCAACAAACGCCAAACCTCCGCCGCTCGAAAATTAATTTAACGCACCAAATACTTAAAAGTAGGTACCCACAGCTACTCAAAAGTGTACAAACTTTGCACGTAGCTCTCTAGTCACATACGACCCATAGTTTGTTATAGAATAAAAGTGTTATTAAAATTTTAAATAAAGAACTTGCTTGCATTAAAAAATGTCGAAGAGGACTTTAACTTTGTTGTATATCAATTGATCGACGAAGTCACAGCCATGACTAGAACAAAAATACGTCTGTATTTCATAGCTTATCCTTTAAAATAAGTATTTTTCGTGTAACATGATACATAGAGTAGTGGCACCAAAAGATGACCGGCCCCCAAAAGATAAACATTTGGCTTTAAAATCGATAAAAAATTAAATAGTGAATTATTTTACGCACCTGAGGGTATTTTTAGGGTTCCGTAACCAAATGGCAAAAAACGGAGCCCTTATAGATTCGTCATGTCCGTCTGTCTGTCCGATTATGTCACAATCACTTTTTTCCTAACGCGGCAACACTTTTCCGACGCTGACATTTAAACTCCCAGACAATGTGCTGTGCGTGTGGCTGAGAGCGATCGTCAAATGTCCGGTCCGCATCAAAATCGCCATATGTATGGAGATCTTAATAAGATTAGCACTTCAGAGTATAAGCTTATAATAACACAAGCCTTATTGAGCTTGCTGTGGGACTTAGGTAGTCAATTTGTGTAATAATATTATATATATAATAATTGTGCATAAAATTGAATTATGCATCTACTTGCATGATTTTACACAGAAAAGATTCTAGACTAATTCCTCGAGTTTTTGTAATCAAGATTTGCATATTTTATCTTATTTTATTAAAATATTTACAGTTCAAGTAATGGTTCCAAAATTGTATGCTTAAGCCAATAGATGAACGGCGGTCAACTTTTGGGCAAGGGCTTGTTTTTCAAATGCTTGTATAATCTAATAGAAAAGGCAGGCGCATAATTTATGTTTTAAATTGATAGCTGGCTAGTCCTTGATTTTTTGACCGAAAGATGAACGAAGCTTTCTTTTATTTAACCCAGTTATTTCGAGATTTATTTTAGTATGGGCTGTTCATCTAAAAATCTTATCCCCAAAAGATAAACTATGATAATTTACTAATTCATCTTTTGAGCTCAATTCCAATACATGAATTTCTTCAATACAGTTGAACCAAGTAATTTGTTCGTTCATGTTTTGGGTAGCATTTTCAACACTGAACAGGTTAATTGTAAAAATAGTTAATGTTACATCTTTAATCGGTAGCTTAATTACTTTTTTATAATATTTACAAAAACAAATTTAAAAAGTGTAGAAAATCGTTTTAATTTATTTGAGGATCATATTTTCTTCTTAGAGCAAAATTCCACCTAGGGCATTGTTTTTCTAAGGAGCAAAGTTGCTAATTTCGTAAATTTAAAATATAGTAAAAAAATATTAATTGAGCTCGGATGAGCGATACGCCTATGGTAAGTGACTAAATATCTATCAGGTATGAGATCGTTTTTCCTGTGGCACAAATAATCCTCTCTCTGGCACAAAGAATTTAAACTGAGATTTTATAAACCACTTTTTTCGCTGCCGATTATAATTGCTCTTGAACAGGGCAGAATTAAACAAAAGGGGCAAAGTTACACTCTATCGTCTAGTTCATCTATTGGCATCCTGTCGTTCAATATTACTTGATTTTGGTTTTATACTGGTTCATCTTTGGGGGCCAAAACGTTCAGAGTTAGGGCACCGTGTTCATCTTCTGGGCAAATTGCCCTGTTACATTAATATAATTTCAGAGAGAGCATTCGGAATAATTATTTCAAATCTAAATTACATGCTGCATCATATTAAAAATATATAAATGAAAGTTGTTAAAAAAAACGGCCGAATGCGAGTCGGACTCGCGCACGAAGGGTTCCGTACCATTATTTATAAAAACGGCAAAAAAAAATATGTTTGTTGTATGGGAGCCCCCCTTAAATATTTATTTTATTCTGTTTTTAGTATTTGTTGTTATAGCGGCAACAGAAATACATAATCTGTAGAAATCACAACTGGCTACCTATCACGGTTCATGAGATACAGCCTGGTGACAGAAGGACGGACGGACGGACGGACAGCGAAGTCTCAGTAATAGAGTCCCGTTTGACCCTTTGGGTACGGAACCCTAATAAGTTACAACATATGTAAAAAAAATCTTAAGTTAGGGTAGTCGCTTAATTGTTCATCTTTTGGTGACTTCACCCTATACCTAAAAACTGAAGCCGGAACAGAATTCTTGTGGCAGTTTGAATCTTCAATAGGGACTTCTCATTTATCGACTTTCAGGATACCTATATCCTATAACAATACAATGTAGAATACCTACAACAAATTTTAAAAAACGTAGTTATAATTAGCAAGCGGTCTTATCGCTAAAGAGCGATCTCTTCCAGATAATATGCAACAATCCCGTGGTTTTTTTTTCAATATTACTTCTAAGTCTGTTTTACTAACAAATATTCCATGAGGTAGTTTCTTCATATAAAAAAAGTAGGTTTCCATATTATCTGCTTAAATTACTTCTTTTACAGTAGAATATCAATAAGGGTAAACCGTCTATTACCGGCCACCCTCCAATTACTGGCCAGCTTATACTAAAATGGCTAAAATAAGAATTCTATTTATTAACTTACACAATTCAAGTAAACTAAATAACTAATCGTGCTGATGATTAGCTTAGATTGTGTGATTATTAAACAGAATCCCTTTTACTATAAGGTGGCCAGCAATTGGAGGGTGGCTAGTAATAGACGGTTTACCCCACAGACCACCTAGACGCCGCAAACATGCTCAATAGTATGGGGACCGAGCGTGTCAATTTTTTGATACCTACTGTGACGCCACGCAAGCGATATTGTGATGTGCAACGCTATCGCCACGGTGATCCGATTCAAAGGCGTAGGTATTAATAAATCGACGTTTTTATAATTGATATTATATCGAATATAAATCGAGTTTATGGACAAAAAATGCGAAGCGATTTCAGTACAGTCGGTACTCCAGATTTGAGAAATTTACTATAATATGAAAAAGAACAATATTATAAATAATCTCACACTTTATACTTAAGCTTAAACTTCATAAAGGTCTTCGTAACACGAAGCCGTCACAAAAATCGATTATAAATCGAATTGCACAGTGATACTGCGTGAAACATCGCAGTGTACAACACTAGTAACTTAAAATCGACAGAATATGAGAAAATCTCTCCTACCATGTAACTAAATAATAAAAACTCCTTATGACAGTTCAAAAATGGTACAATAATTCCGGCCTCTGCAATATAACAGCCTTCTTATCTTGTGGAAATTGGGAGCGTGCACGACTGTTACGCAACCTAGTGTCCGCAATTCTAGGGGAAAACGTCAATTCACTACATCTTATAAAACTACTCCAAAACTAAAAACTACTGAACGGATTTTCAAACGACTTTCATCTATCAATAGAGTGATTCTTGAGGAAGGCTTAAGTATATAACTTGTTAAGGTTTTGTGTAAATTGTTTGAAATATAACGATGTTGTCGGAAAAAATCATGCTGGCTAGGAGCTTTAATCGAAAACGCTGCCTAATCCGTTTGAGCTATAACAACACAATGTATGGTGGAGTTGTTTCTCATTCATAGGTTATTTCTTTTTAGTTTCCTGTTTCCTTTGTTTCGTAGTTTTTTTTGATAATTATTATTGACCTTTTATATTTATATGTTTGCATGCCAAATCATTGACGATCATAATGTAAATTCAAATAGATTAACATAAGAATAATTTATACTGTAATTTATCGTTATGAAAATAAATAAATCTAAATCATTTTATCAAAGAGATTGTCACTACAACAACGCTGCTGCTGTCGTCATCCGAATGTAACCTTTTCCCTATACCTACTGTGCAGTTCGCGCATAAGGTCCTTACATTCAGTGGTTGAAAGAGGAAACAGGGAGGGTGTGCACTGAGGGTGTATCTGACGCGGAAACCGAATGAGCATTCGCTTCCTCGGACTAGAGTCACCAAGGGTAATTCATGATCATGATTCATGAATATCGCTATGGTGTTACTATCAACCATGAATATCACTGAACTAATAAGTGCATTTCGTAGGCTGCCGGCGTGATTTTCCTATGTCACGCCGTTTTATCAGCCGTTATCATTGTGTCAATATTATTTTGAGCCTATAGATAGAACTTGCCATCATAAGTGAGTGGGTGTGTCATCACGTATAAAATGACTAATTATAGTTAAGCAGGTAAGATACGAGCACAACGCACGAGAAATAGATAGTAAAACCCCCGTAAATTTTACAAATAAAATGAGTAGCATAATACTCAGTAAACAAGTTTTTTATAAATAAAACATAATTAGATCATTTGTTCCTAAATCTGCAATTGTATCTGCTTAACCCTTTACCAGGCCCCGAAGAACCAGCGTGTCTTAATACGTACTTTATATGCTGTTGCAACCGTATTGAACGCCTTGTAAAAAATGTATTTATGAAAGTCGGAGATCTTCCTTTAAACCAGAAATAAAAATGTGGGTTACGGTTATCCCATCGCCTGTCTAAGTAATGAACTGTCATACTAGATTTTGTCTTATTATATTCTTGATCAGGCCAAGGGATATATTCCACCCACATCTTATATCGGTTATAATAGTCAAGGTTTAACTCCAAATCTCCTACGAAACATTATATCAATCACTACTTACTGACGTGAGTTTTTATGACATGACAAGACAATTTACCGGGCCATGGGAAAAATAGCTCCCACACAGTTAAACTCTAATAAGGCCATGGGATAATGTCAACCCACATCCTAATTCTGGTCATACACAATAATGCATGAATATTTAGCAATGTTTACGATTACATTAGCTTTCAACACTCAAAATCTACAAAATATCAAAAAATTGTTCGAACTATGTACTTCTGTTTCATAGAAATTATGGAAAGTGTTCGAATTTCTCCGTAGTTTACTGAAATTAGCGTTCAAGTGAATTTAAACGGCTGCCAAAGATATATTCGCAATTTAGAAGCGTGTTGTGAATGAAGATCATAAAATAATATTTTCAGGGATTGACAAAATATTTTGTAGGTGGTTTGGAGTCAAAACCTGACTACGGTCACCGATATAAGATGTGGGTGGAATATATCCCTTGGCCTGGTAAAGGGTTAAATATATTTTTCACATCACCTACTCGGAAAAGAAAGCTTTCCCTTTCGTGGAATCGTGGTAAGAGGGATCAAAGCTGCACTTTTCTTCCCTGAAAGTACACTTTTCTGTTCTAGGACACTATTTTTTTTTCATACTCATTTTCAACTTAAGTAATATTTTGAAACATAATAATTTGCTCTTTAGGTGATGGGACAGTGATGGGAAAAGCGGTATTTGTTACATGGTAGCAAATTAATTTCCATCTTGGGCGTAACACACTTGAATCTCTCACTACACTCTGGATTCAGGATTTTAGAATCCTTCGCTTCGTTTAGGATTCAATTCATTCAATGTTCGCCCTCACCGTAAATATGTAATTTTGCTTCCTTGTGACAAAATGTACTAGTAAATGTAAATGTCATCGAGATACCCGCTAGATCCGTTTTCCAGAACTGGATTACAGATTTATGTATACAAATGTCCACTTGAATAATTTCGCCCCTGTATAATTTTGACAAAGTATAAAAATATCCACATGTACGAGTATGTTAGATGGAATATAAAAACATCGAAGTAAGTATAAAAATAACTACTCGAATGAAAAGAAATATAGCTGACGACCAGTTACGAGTACAGTCAGCATCATATATTTTTATATTTTCACGGGTTCGGATCGGACGTAGTGCGAAACCGCTGTAATAGTATTTTTTCTGCTAAATTTCCTTTAACGTCAATAAATATCACTAATTATTCCGAAAGATATGCCACTTTCTATCGTAGAAAATATAAATGTAGCTTTTAAATTATGAATTTTATATGAAAAACGCATGAGTGCTTAATACTTTTGGCCAAGGCTGTATATTATTATGATCCGGGTAAGAAAATAGACATTATTTTACGTTGTCTTAAAAAAAAATAGTTTTTTTTATTGTAGACATTTTTATACTTTGATAATAGTCATTTTTATATTTCGACTTGACAATACTTAAACGTTCTGAAGTATTGGCTTTCTAATAATCAGACAAATTTATGTTGTACAGGTAGACATTTTTATACATCGCTATATTTCCTTAGAGTCCATATCCATACACGCATAAATCGGATTACAAATATGGATTACCTGTGACCGTCGCATAAACAAGGTCTCTTAAGGTGAAGTTCGGATGTCAACTGCAGCTGCACTAGGTGCTGTTGCGGCCTCGTTGTTGCTGCTGCTGTATCTGGCCATTTCCTTGATAAAACTTTTAGATCAATCGGGCGCCAGTAGGTAAGCGGTTGATAAAGTATAGTATTATATAAAATAAATGGATATGACACATGTTACCCTACTCAACGTGTTTGAAAAATACACAACCATTGCTAGTTTAAGGCGCGGTGTATAGTAAAATGCGCTATTTTTAAATCGATATTTACAGGCTTGTACAAGGATTTCATCGATTATTTTCTAGTATGTATAACTTCAGTCTTTGAACTAGCCGTATGCTTGTCAGAAACACGATGGCTCATCTTTTTCTCGATTGATTATTGCTTTGAAAATATGCTTAAAACTGTATTTATTTCGATATTTTACAAGTGCAATGACGAATATCAATATGAAATTTACTTCATTCGATAGCTTTTAAGTAACTCTAACATTTTGCTTGTCCGTTTATCGATGCGTTAAATTTTTCATTCATAATTATGAATTTAACATTTTGTCTACGAAACGTAAACTGTACCTCTAGTGTAAATAAATTCGATTTCCAAACGTGACATACGCGTTTGCGTTTAGTCTCATTTTGTATTGAATTTCGAAAGAGCGCGCCAAGCGGGACGTTTTGGAAACTCAAAATCCTATACAAAATTACACTTAACGCAAACGCGTTCGTCACGTTATGATGTCGATCAAAGTTACACTAGGGGTACAGGGTACTGTGCGGCAATACCGTCAGTACGCCAGTACGCCCGTGATCACTGTCAGCGTCGGACCTGCGCTAGTTTAGCAGACGTTACATAAAATGGATAATCACACTATAAATACACAAATATGTTATACACACAATGTTTTCATCACTCTTACGAAGAAAAAAATATTTTTTAAGCTACTTGATTCTTAAATACGGTGACATTTCAGACATCAGTCCGTCATATTATCTTTTTTGACAAGTTTTACACACGCACCTGTCCGGCATACAGCCACGATTAACCAAATGATGAAATGGTGCCTTGCACCTGAGTTAAACACTCTACTTTTCATTTTTAATACGAGGAAGGTAAAATACATGTACATTTTAAAAAACACGGCTAAGTATAAAACTCAGTAGTATTTATTTCGTGAGGGGTACTTTTAATTATCAATTTAGGTAAAATAATATTTTAAATATTATTACAGTAATTAGCTATTACAGTAATAATCAAATTGAATACCTATTTTTAAACGTAAACAAATAAAATTAATCCGCTTGTTTAATTTATATAAGTCATTATATTGGAACAGCTTCAATTTTAACACATACAGGATGCAGGAGATATACTGGATTTAAATATGTGGGATTTAAATAGTGCTTAGAGAAAGGTACCATTTCACGACTTTTAGTATCCGAGTTACATGCATTTTTGTGGAAGTGCTCAAATGGCTGTAATAATTTATGTTATAAGTGATGAATTTGTTTGGTATTTCTGGTTTATTAACTTTCATATGGTATAAGTACACTTAAGACTTTATTTACAACATTTATCAATTATTTTATTTTGTAAGGTACATATGAAAAAACTATATTTACCCTTCAAATCCCATTCAAAATTTGGAAGTACTCGGTTCGGAAGTTCGTATATATTTGTAATTTTGTACCTCTCGCCAATATTTTTATTTCACTGGTTAATTATTCTGTAAATTCAAGAATGTCACTAAATTCCATTTTTGATAATGTTAAACATAAAATCCTTTGTAAAAGTTTGTTATGATTATATGGGTTTGAATACTTTTATACCATGCTATTTCTATTTTGTATGAAATGAAAACTGGTGACATTTTATTTCTTTTTTCAAGTATAAATTTCGATGACAGTCTGCCGTCAATTTCAGGTCTCAACCAATTTTACCTTCTTCTTTAAAACCTTGGACCTTGTTATATCTTTGTGATATGCTTTTACTATTTTTCCTGCCAATACAAAATATAAGTGGAAAAATCGATCGAAAGTTTCGCAAAATATATTTTCTTCATTTTTGCATTAGGGTGCGTATGTGTAATATGTATATATTAAAATAATTTATTTTGAAATGAATCACTAGTCAAGGCCTATAATATATCGTGAAACGTGAAAATTAGTCAAGTGGCGGGGCCCAGTTGGGTGGTCAGCGCGGATTTAGAGAATATTACAAATTCAACTATTTAAGCTTATCTATGTACAAAAGTATATATTGAAGCATATATCGTTAGAATAAGCATTAAATACGCTATTCGAATAGAGAAATAGAAATATATTAATTGCAAGAACATAGTGTTTTGATACAATCGGTGATCTTAGAATAAAAAGTCCTTATGTTCTACCCATAGAAATAGGATAGTATAGAACGACTGTCAAACTTCAAAAGTGTGACCAAAAATGAAATGCAAGTGTGTGCGTAAATTGTCTATGTGCGAACAAAAATAGTGATGTCATGTTACAACATATTAATAATCTATCGATGTTTAACTGCTTTATCGACTACTTTTTCAAATGTGTTTGTTTTTATAAAAAATGTAATAGGTATGAGTATTATTACTACTATTAGACCTTATTAGCGCCTTTAGTACCTTTAATTTTCTTTTACAGCGGACGCATAGTAAATAACAATACTGATAGTGATAACCGAGGCTACAGTTACAGTCGTTACAGTCAGCATCAAAATGGTCAAATATATAGGTACACATGTGTCACAATGGTCAAATATATATTGTTACTTATTTTACAGTACATATGGAGCTACTTTACCGCACTAGTGCGATAATTAGCACATTACGTAACTATATCGAAAATTTTAAGGGCCATATGTATTGTAATACATTTGCGAATAGTTAATTCGAAACTCGTGTCGACTTAAAATCGTATCGCCACTCATTGCGATTTTTTATTTTTCTCACCTGGTTTGGTGTTCTGGGACGTTTACTTACTTACTACTTACTCCGTTGGCTCAGCGACCCAAAATGAGACGTGGCCTCCGACACAAGACAGCGCCACTTTTCTCGGTCCTGTGCGACCTCTCGCCAATTGTCGACTCGAAGCTCGCGCAGATCCGCCTCCACCATGTCGCTCCAGCGATACCTAGGGCGTCCGATAGGACGTCCTCCTGCTAGGCGACCCAGGTACGCTCTTTTTACGTTTTTTCGTTTTGACTAAATTACTAACGTAGTCCGATCAAGCATTATGGAACGCGGCGCTGTCGGTAAAGCAGGTGACTCGCGTTGATAAAGCAGGTTTCTGTCGTATGCGGGTGTGAGTGATGTAACATGTGCAATGTCGTTAACACAAACACATGCTAAGTGTTAACAGTAGGTGCAAATAGTTGACTTACCAAAGAAAATTTGAATTTCGCGCCTTTTCCGCCTGACAAGTTGGGTTGGGTGTGTATACGCTGTCTTGTGTTTCCTTGTGTTGGCGGCAAAGCCGTGGAAAAGTGGTTAAAATGTAAGTAATGTGTTGGAAAGTGAAGTTTAAATTTATCGCTGAACATGTGCATCTTCAAAAAAGGTATTATAACAATCGTTATTATTTTAAGTCGGTTATAAAGGTTAATATCTTAATGATGTCTTGTAAACAACTAATTCCATACCTACTAATATACCGACAAGTTATCGATACAGTCATATGAACATTTTGTCAAGCCCTAGCGTAAAGTAACAGTTTAGGTTTTTACACAAAATATTCTAAATTATTGACTAATATCATGAAATATTAACACACAATTGAAGAAAAACTTATAATGAACTGTATAAATTGGCTTTTTACACTTTTTATGCTGTTAATTTGATAAAATATCGTTACGAAAATTTCGCTACGATTATCATAATTACCTGTGAAATGAGTATTTCCCTGGGTTTTTTGGCCCTGAAACACAACAATCCGGCACACAACATGACACCATCTTCACTAATTTACTTAATATTTATTTTTGATTTTGATTCTCGTATATTTTTAACGTTAAAAAATACGGCAATATGATTTTGGCCGCCTCGGCCGCCTTCGAATTCAAAAAAAAATGGTTACGTTTTCTCATATGTAGTCTGCCTCTTTCACACTCGTGGCTTGTTCATATACGTGATGGCTTCCCTTTCGCACACTTCATCTGTCTGTCAAGCGAAGCGTATGACAAGTCTCTGGTTCTACCCTATGAAAGGCATGCAATATAAAGCAAGCGTCAAGCAAACATGCAAACAATAAAATTTAAAATATAAACATTTAGAATATATATATCGGATGATAAAAATTACAAATAGGACATTACTAAATAAAGCATCAGATTAGGAAAATAAAGTTAAACATGTTAATTTTAAATTATTGCATTAAATAAAAACGAATAAATTACCAAGCATTAAACAATAAAATCATGGAAAAAATTACAAATTTAAATATGTCAACATAATAACAAAATAATTTACTTATTGTTTTTCGTCGGACTGGACATGAATAAGCAATTAAATTATTGTAATATTTATGTATTTCGCCACACGCACCTAATGAATGAAACCCAGCAACTGTGACAGTTTTCCAGTTTTCTTATTAAAAATGACTACCACCACAAAACAAAATTATGATTGGAAGTAATTGCTAATTAATTTTCTACGTAAGACTTACAATTCATAAGAAAGGACCTGCCATACAATTATATTTACAAAACAACCTCTTTAAAAATCAAGACGGAACTCGGACTAGGCGGTCGCTCAAGCGCTCAAGCGTTACCATGCGTGTGTATGTATGTTTTCCTTGTCTAACTTACTAGCTACTTTTGGGCGCTTAACTATACTTGTAAAAAAACCGGTCAAGTGCGAGTTCGTTTTACTCGCGCACCGAGGGTTCCGTACAAACTTTGAATTAACTCGTATAATTATAAAGGCAAAAGAAGTACCTATACTAAGCATATTTGTATACAGCGCCATCTATCGGCATTTTGTCTAACTAATTTGCGCAATGTAATGCACGTATGTTAGTTCTTCGAGGATAATTCTCTATCATGTGAACCGATTTCAAAAATTGTTCTGTTATTTGAAAGAAGGTGTCTTTAATGTGATCTCATAGCAATTTCCAGTGTAAAAAACACACTTATAGTTGGTTAAATTGCAAACTGAATTCCTAAATGTTTTTTTTATCATTAAAAAAAAGTTCCAAGATAAAGGTCTAATTATATTTTTCCTGTAAAATGTATAGTAATATTAATTTTGCCCCCTCTTCATATTGCGCATTTCCCATAGTTATTAAAAGTTAAATAAAAAAATAATACTTTCAATCTTTTCGTCTGGGTTAGCGTTGTTCATAAGATTCATAACTATTCCAAATTTCAAATCGATAGCTTAATTGGTTCTCGAGAGATTTAGCGTTGTGGCAGACGGACGGACAGAGTCGCGCCATAAGGGTTCCTTTTGTACCTTTTTGGTACGGAACCCTAAAAACACGTACTTTTTAGGGTTTCTTAGTCCACTAGGAACTGTCCAACCGATCCACGGCTTTGCTCCGTGATCGCTAGAGTGCCAAAAATCTGCAATTTGGCATGGATACATGCATGGCGACAGAAAGGTAAAAAAACACTACAAAAAACTATTTTCAGGGTACCATACAAAATGTTCTTTTTTTTTTTGCTTTAACCCGATTGTTCGTTCGATAGGTCTTTCGAAACGAAAACGTAAGACAAAAGCTTAATAAATACTTTCAATGTAAACTATAGCGAACACGATCGGTCTAGCAGTTTATGAGTTATTTACCCCCATTTGTTATTTTGTGTCTGAAATAAATTATTTTTATTTTATTTTATTTATTTATTGCAAAAAGTCTTCCCTTCTTAGAAAAAAACGTACAAAGCTCTGCGAAGATACTCGTCATTCATTTATGCTTGTAATGTACCTACATGGTAATGACTAATAGCCCCCGTTTAGCGAATGGTAACTAGGGAACCCTACACTAAGTATGGCCCGACAATGCTCTTGGTCATATTTTATGGTTCCGTACCCAAAGGGTCAAACGGGACCCTATCCTATTACTGAGACTCCGCTGTCCGTCCGTCTGCCCGTCCGTCGGTCCGTCTGTCACCAGGCTATATCTCATGAACCGTGATAGTTAGCCAGTTGAAATTTCTACAGATTATTTATTTCTGTTGCCGCTATAATAACAAATACTAAAAACAAAATAAAAGAAATATTTCTTTCCAATCTCGAGGTTCTCGTCCAATCACCGAAGTTAAGCAACGTCAGGCGCGGTCAATACTTGGATGGGTTACCGTTTTTATAGATGATAGTACGAAACCCTTCCTGTGCGGTTCCGACTCGCACTTGGCCGGTTTTTTTACATGTAGTCACAAATCGACCCAAGAACGCCAATGAAGACGGAGAAGCTGAAAAAAAACAGGCATCAGAGACATATAGATTATAACAACTAACCAGTTCATTCTTTACAAAATTCAAAGTCGTGATTCGTCTAAGCCATAAACGTAAATAACTTAATAATATTCAATACAATGAATTAGAAGCACCTTAAGGTGAATCTGCTCGTGCAAATTTCATACAAATTTCTCTACACATATTCTCCTAAATTACTATTATAAACGAACTAGCTGTTGCCCACTACTTCATCTACGTAGATTTATTTACCGAAACACACTTTTAACCCCTTTTTAACCCTATTAGTGGCTGAATTTTCAAAAGCCCTATAATTCGTTTTCGTGCTTTCTATTTCTCTTCATACTAATTACAAGACTCAAATCGTGCCAATTACAAACTTTCAACCCTTTTTAACCGTACTTGTTAGGGGATGAATTATCAAAAACGCTAAAATTACTTTTCTCGTATTTTATGAAAATGTCTTATTACGAAGTTTCAAGTCCCTAAATTAATATAAATTTGATCCCAATATACACGCTCAACTCTTTTTAGGGTTCCGTAGCCAAATGGCAAAAGACGGAACCCTTATAGATTCGTCATGTCCGTCTGTCTGTCCGATTCTGTCACAGCCACTTTTTTCCGAAACTATAAAAGCTATACTGTTCAAACTTGGTAAGTAGATGTATTCTATGAACCGCATTATGATGTTTACACAAAAATAGAAAAAAAAAACAATGAATTTTGGGGGTTCCCCATACTTAGAACTGAAACTCAAAAAATCTTTTTTCATCAAACCCATACGTGTGGGGTATCTATGGATAGGTCTTTAAAAATGATATTGAGGTTTCTAATATCATTTTTTTCTAAACTGAATAGTTGCGCGAGAGACACTTCCAAAGTGGTAAAAAGTGTGTCCCCCCCCCCCCCCCGTAACTTCTAAAATAACAGAATGAAAAATCAAAAAAAAATATATGATATACATTGCCATGCAAACTTCCACCGAAAATTGGTTCGAACGAGATCTAGTAAGTAGTTTTTTTTTAATACGTAATAAAAATTTAAAAAAAAATTTTTTTTTCATCAAACCCATACTTGTGGGGTATCTAAGGATAGGTCTTCAAAAATGATATTTAGGTTTCTAATATCATTTTTTTCTAAACTGAATAGTTTGCGCGAGAGACACTTCCAAAGTGCAAAAATGTGTCTCCCCCCCCCCCCTGTAACTTCTAAAATAACAGAATGAAAAATCTAAAAAAAATATATGATATACATTAACATGCAAACTTCCAACGAAAATTGGTTTGAACCAGATCTAGTAAGTAGTTTTTTTTAATACGTCATAAATGGTACGGAACCCTTCATGGGCGAGTCCGACTCGCACTTGGCCGCTTTTTTATCCCTTTTAGGGGTTGATTTATCAAAATCGCTTCTTATCTCTTGTAAATTTTATAAATGCAAGTATATTGCAACAAATATAAAATTGTATAATGTGCAAATTTAAATTTACTAGCTTTTGTAGTTTCGGCTCTGCGTAGATGAATCATTCAGTCAGTCAGGAACCACACATTTATATAAATAAAAATGACTAGGTACTTTAAAAAAAATTATATAATTTTATTTGTTCCCTAGTTGATGGATGTCACATTGGCGAGAGTCACATTTAGGGTCATGCTCTTAGCTCTGTTTATTACAATAATACCTATTTACCTGTCAGTATTTCTACATAATGAATATCCATAATATGAGTGACAAGGACCTCTAAAGTTTCACTCTACGACGATGATGAAGTACGCACTAAACTTAGCAACTCGTCTCTAATAGCACATAGTTAGATATGTACATATTCATATTATTTATGTTCTCTCATTTTGTTGTTTTCTATTACTTTGGCTACATTCCCGACGCGTCGTTTTAAAAACATTTCTATTTTTTCTTCGAGTTGGTACCAACAGAATTGTCGGGAACGGCTTCTATTTCAGGCATATATCATCAAGTGAGATGGAAAATCCCCAAATGAATACTCAATGGCATTAACAAGCAAGAAACTAAACTGGCGCCTCTTTCATTAAGGCCTGTTACTTGTGAAACAAAGACTATTTTATTAATTGTATTTGTAACTAATATGTTGTTTATAATTTACCCATTTATATCTGTTAGTACCAACAATAACTTCTTCAAAATCTTATACATATTATTCGGTACTTCAAAGAACGATACAGGATTTTAAATGGTCGGGACATTGTCATACCAGCTTTTGATCATGTTTATAGGACAAAAATAATAAGTACTCAGTACCTAATGTTGCCGCTTCAGTAAAGTCAACCTGAGTTCTAAGTGGGAGGTCAATTGTTGAAAGGATGGTGGTATTGCGGAGGGGTGGGGCGCACCCTGGATGCTGACATTGAATGAGCTGCCGGATCAATGAGAGTGGCGCCTCTATGTCTGCCTCCTACACCCGGCTGACGTCACGGAGAGAAAGTAGAGCTGAAACCCCGGGGCACTCTTTCTCGCCTGCTGAAGTTTTATATTTTTATAATAGGTAACCATTTCCGAAAGTTACTTTTCAAACTTATATTATACCTTAAGCGTCGAATGGTGTCCCTATGACGGTTCATTAATACACGGAGAGAAAAAATATTGTTCGAACAACAATCAACTCAAACCTGATATCTAAAAGACGGGATTAGCAAACTCTATTAAATTTTACATTTGTTTTCTAGGCGATAGTAAATATTATAATTTCAAGGAAATTTTATTAATTTCATAGTATAGGAAATACAAAACGGTTTTACTTAATCATGAAATTAATATTCTTTACTCGAAATAACAGAGTTGTACAAATTCTATAAAACTTTCCTTGGGTTTATAAATGGTGTACTAGCTCCAGTACGAGTACGTAAAGATTACTAAATAGATAATGCAAATGGGATTATTAAAGTCGGTGGCTACAAATGAGTATTAATAATTAAAAGTCAATTTTAATTTCTATACTTTATAATCTTGTAATAATAAATCCCTTTCTTATTCTTATGAGTTTTATTCTTATTTCCGTAAACAGTAAAATAGCTTTATAAATATTAGTAAAGTGTACTAATAACAAGGTTTGTAAACGCACCGGCCGCCCCTCCCCCCGCACGCGTACCCAGTATCTATCCTTGACTCGTCCATTTTGCTTGTATAACTACTTAGTACCTGGGCGACCGAGCGTTGCTCGGTTATAACTATTTATTGTAATATGGTGGTGTATAGGTGATAATCTTAACTACATTTTTTTACTAAATTAAACTTGTCTAAAACAATAAAAATTAAAAAATTATATATAAACTTGAACATATAAAAAAAAACAAAAGTTAATCATCGAGCGAGATTCGAACCCGTAACACTCGTTTAGCAGTCCGCGTCTTAACCCGCTGGGCCAGACGGACAGTGGCCGGCGACACGAAATTAGCGACGATATTCTGCGTCGAGAGAAAAACGCATGAAAACTCCAAAACACGCGTTTTCCCAAACATAAGACTAATCTAGATAGATTGTATACCCCCAAAAACCCCTATATACCAAATTTCAGCGAAATCGTTAGAGCCGTTTCCGAGATCACAGAAATATATTTATATATAAATATATATACAAGAATTGCTCGTTTAATGGTATAAGATTTAAACGAGCAATTCTTGTATATATATATATAGTACCTGGGCGACCGAGCTTTGCTCGGTTATAACTATTTATTGTAATATGGTGGTGTGTGATAATCTTAACTAAATTTTTTTACTAAATTAAACTTGTCTAAAATAATAAAAATTAAAAAAAAATATATAAACTTGAACATATAAAAAAAAAAGTTAGTCACCGGGCGAGATTCGAACCCGTTACACTCGTATAGAAGTTCGCGTCTTAACCCGCTGGACTAGACGGACAGTGGCCGGCAACACGAAATTAGCGACCATATTCTGCGTCGAAAGAAAAACGCATGAAAACTCGAAAACACGCGTTTTCCCAAACATAAGACTAATCTTGATCGATTGTTTACCCCCAAAAACCCCCACAAAACCAAATTTCAGCAAAATCGTTAGAGCCGTTTCCGAGATCCCGGAAATATATATATATAATATACAGAATTGCTCGTTTAAAGGTATAAGATATTTCTGTGATCTCGGAAACGGCTCTAACGATTTCGCTGAAATTTGGTATATGGGGGTTTTTGGGGGTATACAATCGATCTAGATTAGTCTTATGTTTGGGAAAACGCGTGTTTTCGAGTTTTCATGCGTTTTTCTTTCGACACAGAATATGGTCGCTAATTTTGTGTTGCCGGCCATTAATGTCTGGTCCAGCGGGTCCGCGTCTTAACGCGGACGTCTAGAAACGAGTGTTACGGGTTCGAATCTCGCCCGGGGACTAACTTTTGTTTTTTTTTATATGTTCAAGTTTACATATAATTTTTTAATTTTTATTGTTTTAGACAAGTTTAATTTAGTAAAAAAATGTAGTTAAGATTTATCACCTATACACCACCATATTACAATAAATATTTACTTATAACCGAGCGAAGCTCGGAAGCCCAGGTACTAATACTAACTACTTATAACCTCATCGGCGAAACGACGAAAAATTGTGGTTGTGGCAAAAAAATTATTGTGTGGTGCTGTGGTGTGTCGTTCGTTAGTTGACATGGACTTATTAACGGCGGACTTACTAAAGTCGTAGGGTTTCTCCCAGTATAATTTCTGTATTTTTTGCTAAGTGTTTTGTGTGTTTGTTTTTTAGGGTTTTTTATCTTAAATGAATTTAAAATATAATCAGCTGATCGGACAGCAATATAGATATAGTTAGTAATATAGAATTATGGTTCAGTTTGGAGTGAGGCGAAACATGCAGTTACTGCCTGCGTTCGGCAACGGAATGACACCTTTACCTGCAACTTCCCATAAAAATATACTTATAAAAATATATTTGTGCGATCAGCTGATTATATTAAATGTAACTATTAAAAAAAAATGCAAAGTTTCAAAGGAGCTTACGCGCCTGAAATGCAAGCACAACTTGAAATAACCGGCCAAGAGCATGTCGGGCCACGCTCAGTGTAGGGTTCCGTAGTTACTCTTCCGTCACAATAAGCTAAACTGGAGCTTAAAGTATAGTAAATTGTTAACCAAGGGATGAAACAGTACCTTTCACCTGAGTTAAACAAATAGGCAAATTTGCATAATCAGTACCTAATTAAAATAAGTCTCTTTACTATGAAGGGAAAACTTTTTGCGATAACTCAAAAACAGCTAAACTGATCATGTTCGCTATAGTTTTCATTTAATGTCTTTCTTAAGCTCTACTTCCACGATTTTTTTCGTATTTTTTGGACCTATGGTTCAAAAGTTAGAGGGGGGGGGACACATTTTTTTTTTCTTTCGGAGCGATTATCTCTGAATATATGCACTTTAACAAAAAATGTTTCTTGAAAACCCGTATTAGTTTTGAAAGACCTTTCCAACGATACTCCACACTCTAGGGTTGAAGCGAAAAAAAAAATTCACCCCCACTTTACGTGTAGGGGAGGTACCCTAAAAAAAAAAATTTTTAGATTTTATTGTACGACTTTGTCGGCTTTATTGATTTATATATCCATGGCAAATTTCAGCTTTCTAGCACTAACGACCACGGAGCAAAGCCTCGGACAGACAGACAGACAGACAGACAGACGGACATGGCGAAACTATAAGGGTTCCGTTTTATGCCATTTGGCTACGGAACCCTAAAAAGAAATTATGCGCTGAGGGGCAGATGCCTTTATTAAATACGTAAAAATAAATAGTACTGTATTCAAACGTTACCGTAGATTTATCTGAATTTGCCAAGGTTTGCTTCAATTATTTATATATTCTAGATGAAAAACTGTCATTTAACTCGAAATAAAGATACTTATTTACTAAATATTTGATATTTTATTTAAACTTTAATTGCCTGATTTATTTTTACAGTTACTAGTTACATATTGCATTCACGTTGTTACATTCATACAGTTCTTACTTAGATTTAATTTATCATTTTCTATTATTCGAAGAGTAGTTGTCAAAATATAAACAATTCGCTCCTTGTACCCTGTAAAACTGCATACTGGACTGCACTAGCTCAATATTACAGTACCCCTAGTGTAAATAAATTCGATTTCGAAACGTGACGTACGCGTTTGCGTTTAGTCTCATTTTGTATGTGATTTAGAAAGAGCGCGCCAAGCGGGACGTTTTGGAAACTCAAAATCCTATATAAAATGACACTTAACGCAAACGCGTTCGTCACGTTATGATGTCGATAAAACTTACACTAGGGGTATTCTAGGTTTCACTTTTGACGATTTGAAATTTGATCGTTGTCATGTCACTATGACTAAGTCAAATTTTAACTACATTTAAAATTGGGCCAGCGACATGTAAGTAACCATAATTGCAATTTACAGAAACACTCGTACCTGATCCTGATCCAAGCAAATTTAGATCACGTAAGAAGTGATCGTTCCTTACGGAATCTAAATATGTGTGGTGTGTATCGATAGCGTTTGGATCGCTTGGATCAGGCTCAGAGGGCCTACCGCGAACCACGTTCAAAATGTTGCCTCTCTGTCGCACTTGTGAATTCGTACGTAAGTGTGACAGGGAGGCAACACGTCGAACGTGGTTCGCGGTAGGCCCTCAGGTGCGGACGCATCTGTACATTGCAATTATAGTTACTTGAAATTAAATTGCAGCTTACTAAATCCCATGTTTTATTCTATAGATTTGTAATTTCTAGTAAAAATATTATTGAAAATAAAAGTGCTGCTTTATTGTTTCCAAGCAAACTATTGTGAATTTTAGTCATGGGATTAGTAAAACCATGAAACAAAACACTAGATAAAACTACTCGGCTTAATAAATTCCATGACTTTTTTTATATATCCTATTAACAGGTATAATATGAAAAACTATTCTTGTTTAATGTTAAAAGCAAGTAAGTATGTTACATTATTGAATTCAAATAAAAGTTTGCTTGTTTTTAGTAAACAGTATTGTTATTCCAAGGAGGACAATTTTTTTGGTGTTAGTAAATACTATTAGTAAAACTGGTTTATAATCTCCTTGTCCTGGGATTCACTAAAATTTTACTAATGATTAATATTTTTTACTTTTTCCTACTTAAAAAAATTCTCCGCGTAGGGTTCCGTACCAAAAAGCTACAAAAGGAACCCTTATGGTGCTTCTCTGTCCGTCCGTCTGTCTATCTGTCACATCGCTAAATATCTTGAGAACCACTTTAAAATTTGGAATACTTATGAATAGTTATGTTGAAAGTATTTTTTGTTTTTACTTTTTGTACTTGGTAAATGCCCAATATGAAGAGGGGGCAATATTTGAAGTCAACTGACTAGGTCAAGTGGGGTATCACTTGAAAGAGCTCAAATTGAACATTCAGAAAAAAAAATTTTTTTTCGATGCTAAAAAAAATTTTTTTTTACGAAAAATAGGAAAAAATACCATATCCTCCAAGTTTACCAAAGAAAAATTATGAAATATTGAGAACGTAACTCCGTTTGTATGGAAAGGTGAAATTCAACCGAGCTTGCCGGGGATTCTCAAGTAATAGCAAAACAGTAATAATCAATTGTTCATTTTTTTTAAATTAATTACAACCTGAAAGAGTAAAGAGATTTGAAGGTAGTTTCATAGGGCACAGCATTCGAGAGCGAGAGGCATATTAAGGGCGTCCAGCTACCTGGCGCGGTTGCACGGAGCGGGTGAGCAGGGCTATAACCGCGCAAATCGAAGTACGCAAATTTTGAGTAACTATCTCTGTCAATTTAATTGACCGAAAATTGCAATTATCGCAATTCTCAACCGATTCTCTTAAAATTGTATGCAGGTTCATTTAGATTAGAACAAATTTTTCTGTCGTTTTATTTTTTGGAAAATGGTGGAAATTGGCATAAAGGACTTAAGTGCCACATTAAACCTATGTGAATATGCTGTGAATCCTGTGATAATGACTCAACGAAGTATTTTTTGATTGCGAACGAAATTTGCGAACTTCGGTGTTTGCGGTAGGCCCTCAGGACCCTCAGGTTAATGAAAAATAGTACGAACAACGCTCTGGTGCGAACGCGTACGCTTGCGAGGGTTTTTTTTACCTACAATGGCACCCGCGTGCGTGGTGCGCCCGCTTCGTATTCGTATACCTAACCCGCGCTAGCTACCGGACGCCCTAAGGCGATGGCTAGACGTACAATAAATACTGTGATTTACTGATATTTATCAAATATCATGATATCTATTGATCGTCTAATATATTGATGAATCACAATATTTATCACGGAAATGTAGATTACTGGATTCCGGATCGCAGTTTGTGATAAATACGAGGTGATTCTTAAGTTGAGAACAGTAACCACATTTTCCGATAAAGCTTCTTTAAACTAACGCTGAGCATTAGTTCAAATCGTATACTAGACTTAGGTATACGTAGGTACCTACAGTAAATACTCCGATATGTCAGTATGCATCGCGACAGCAATGGAGACTGACGGCAAAACTCTACGAAACACGTTACAATATTGCACGAGTAGCCTTATTGCGCCAACATAATGTGAGATTGATCCTTCAGTATTTACCTACCACATTGATGGATCACAGTAGTTATTACGGTATTTATTACCTATGTATAACAAAATTCACAAATATGTAGTGGGAACAAAATAACACTTTTATTCTACTGGATATCCGGGAAAAATCAGAACTGCCGGATTTGACGTAAACTTACTTTCACCTTACTTTCAGGCGGCAAAGTTACTGAATTATAAGGCGAAATCCTCGTTAACACTAAATAAAATGCCATCCCCTTCCCCTCAAAGCCCAAAACCTCCATAACTCGAAATATTAACCTCACTAAGACGAAGTAACCAAACGATTCCCCTCACGACTATTCAGTACATTTTTACCTCTATAACACTAAAAATGAAATTTGACCTCTACAACTCGAACAAACAGGCGTATTGTTGTACCTCCTCTATATATCGAAGTTACTAATCAACAAACCTCTGCAACTCAAAAAAGACAATATGACCGTAGGTAGGTAGGTCACGCCTGAAAATATCGATACGGACAA
Organism: Cydia pomonella; assembly: GCF_033807575.1. NCBI lineage: Eukaryota > Metazoa > Arthropoda > Insecta > Lepidoptera > Tortricidae > Cydia > Cydia pomonella. The sequence continues at coordinate 19,822,048 of NC_084703.1, read as the reverse complement.
AGTGCCAAAAATATGTATACGATAGCCTAATATATGGTCTATAAGGTCGTATATACATATTTTTGGCACTTCGATTGTGTCGAGGTTTTCAGACATGACTGTACTTTCTGCCGTTTTTATAATTGCCTCTCTAACACGAATTTTTCATGCGTTTTACGAAGTACCTCCGTAACTCGAACCCTTTTGAAGACGAACAAAATCCTACAAGAAACAGAGTACAGTGGAACCTCGATTACGAATGTCAAGACAGACAGTAGTCTGTCTGTGACTGACTGCTTCATCAACGTAGAGCCAAAACTACAAAAGCTAGAAAGTTGAAATTAGCACACTATCTTGCATTTATAAAGTGTATACGAGGCAAGAAGCGATTTTGAAAAAGTTACCCTAAGATGGTTGAAAAGCGGCTAAACGTTTGTTTGGCTTCAAGTTATATTTTAAGCTAGGAAGCTCTTAGGGTTCGTTACTATTATAATTGCAGGCCACAAATAGAACAAAGAAAGGAGAATTTGGTTTCTGTGCGTGCTGCTTTATTTAGACACAGTACTTACCAAAAAATATTTTATCTACCGAAATCAGTCCCGATTTCGGGCCTAATAATCAGCACATCTTTAACAATATTTGAAACGTAAAAAAATGGTTCATAATGCAAAAATATCAATCAATCAATCAATCAATAGGGAGCGTGCATGAACTGTAGGAGGCAGCACAGGAGCCGTCAGATTTTTGGCGCGAGGCGTAAATGTGATGTTTATTGTTCCGATGTAGCCCACAAGATGGCAGAATCTACTATGCACAAGAAAACACGTGACGTGTAAATGTAAATTTTTATTGTTCCAATTCAGGCCACAAGATGGCAGACCCTCCAACGCGCACGGTCCCTATACGTTTATTTGTAAACACAGGTACATAATAGGTCTTATAATTATAGTAGCGTATCACCATGTTTTGCCATTAGGCATACAAATATTTAAGTCAAGATGAAGCATGCAATTATTATAGCTTACATATATAATCTATTGCAATTTATAAATATAAAACAAACTAACAACAATTAAATTATTCATCAGACAGATATTCCGTGAGTGAATTTTAGTTAGCATTCCTTACTAAAAATCTAAATACACTTTTTTTAAATTCTAAAATGCCTTCCAGTTTGTTATCAAACATTGAACATTTTTGGCAATCAGAGACAAAGTATTTTTTACATTTCAAATATTGTTACGATGTGCTGATACTCCGTGAAACGGAAAACGATTATCAGGCCCGAAATCGGGACTGATTTCGGGCCCGTTATCGGGAAGTGTGGATGTAATTGGTGCTAAGATACTTTTTTGACTTTGTCCCTTTAGAATCTACTTAAGCAGATTTTATTATACCCTTAGATCTGAGTGAAGAAATTGAATTAAGAATTTCTAGCTCCAAGTATATAATATAGAATATAGTTGGTCAAGCAAATCTTGTCAGTAGAAAAACGCGGCAAATTTGAAAAATCGCGGGCTAGCAACACTGTGTTCGAATAATTCCAAAATCGCGTGTAATCTGTGTTTTATCTGTAGAATGTGGATCGTCCATCTTGTTTGTTTACATTCCGAATCGGTGCTAATTCAAGAGAAATTTCTGCTCCCAGCATTAAAATAAATATAAATATATTAAATAATATTGTGCATGACCATAAGCAAAGTCAAGATGCCTACAATGTAAGTAAAATCATGCTCGTTGATCTTAACCATTAGAAAATTTTGAGGTTATGATAATTACTTCAAGATCCCGGAGAATTTTTAAGATAATGTGCAGTTTTTTCTGTTTCAGGGTTAAAAGGCTTAAATAAAGATAAAACGTATGCCTAAATATATCCAATAAGACCACGAATTGTGCCCTCGAAACCGCAACTGATTCGATTGTTCCCAATATCAACAGACGAAGTCCTCAAATATTTTCAAAGGTAACTTTTTTAAACAATCTTAAGACGTTTAAGAACCTTGATTATACCTACTTTCTTTCGCAACATCAACCTAAAGGTGGCGACTGACTAGTAACATTTCGGTGTAATGTAACGCGATACAACCCGAGCATTACAACAGTCAGTGCAGCGAGCCGAGCCGCTCGACGCGAGCACCGCGTGCTCCACTCGGCTGTCGGTTTTTACGCGAATCCCTTTGAGTGTTACAAAGGTGGCGACTGACTTGTAACGATCGCCGTGAACGATACATTACAAGCAAATGTTACAAGTCAGTCGCCACCTTAATACTTCCATATGTTTGTTGCAGGATTAAAACTCGCCCAATATAAGGCGTTCGTAAAAGTTTCTCTTCATACAAAACTTACCTACGGCGGTTTACGTACATACGTGTACAACGCAAACAAGACGAAAAATAAACTTGTTAATTAAAAAAACTAAAAAAATTGGGACAATAGTTTAGATTATTATTGTAAAAGTTGTCCGTTTGTTAATCATCACGAAAATATATTATTTAGGCTGATTTGTTTCATGCACTCAGCTATTGCACATGTATACCTATGGAAAATCCTAGTTTATACTTTCTGAAGTCGGTATGTACCTATTTAAAAGAAGTTTTAAGTCGCTTTACCTGTTTGTTCAATAAATTAAAATAATTTATTCAGTGTGCATAATTTTAGAAAAATATTTTAACATTTAAATCATACCTTCTTTTATCCAGAAACAATATAACTCCATATTACTCACATGAGTGGAAGTTGTTAAGTTTCCATTGTCAAGGTATCTTTTATTAATATTTTGAGTACCTGAAATTGTGTCAGTTCCTGACAAGTCTTGAATAGACTAATGTGAAAGTTAATAAAATTTCTTAACAGCATTCTCCTGATATCTAAATGACTTTTTTAAATATCTACATATAAAATATGATCTAGCCAATACATGTAAATATCTAACATTTTTAGCCTGTATAAAAACAGTAGTGTGAGCAAAACCTTACCAAGCTAGCATGTAAGAGTGGTCTCAGAGATATTGGAATATCTCTGTACTATAAATTAGGCAAATTGCTTTAGACTAAGTTTTATGTGTAACTACTACTATAAGAATACATTTTGAAACTTGGATTGGAAACTTTAAACTTGAAATTACAAATTTTCAAACAGATCTGTTTTATGCTTAAGATGCAATAAGTGACTAGGTACAAAGTATTCTGATGCTTGGTTGGAGTGGACCAGTAACATTGGTAACTTAATGATATTTTTTCAATGAATGGCCTGAATTAAGTGTAAGTAAGCTAAAGTGACCCGTATCTTAATTGCCTTGAAATTAAATGAACACCAAAATATCTGCAGTTGTGTTTTATTTATTTTTAATCTGTATATTTTATATAAATATATTGTAAAACCATTTCAAAATTACACTGGTATGTGAATGTGACATTGTTCAAGAGAAATACACTAATTTACAATTAACAAGTGGCATAATTATTTTCTTTGGGCTTCTTCAGTTTCTGAACTGATGTTAAAAACAGCTTTCTACCGTGGTGCTCATGTTCTCTTTGCTCCCTATTTGTCTTCTAAGTTTGCTAAAACAGAATAAAACCATGATGATGATGAAATGATGTAAATAGTCCAGATATTTGATATTTAATAAGTCCTGCAATTGTGACAAGAATAGTTACAGTGATACCCTACCAGGGCTACCGCTGCCAGTGATGGCTCAGGGGTTACTTACCTAGGTTTTAATATTTACCTATATAAAACAATGGATTGTTTTATTCTAGTTAAATTCAGTAGTATAGGTACCTACTAACAGCTCGTTTGGTAAAAAGTACTCGAGTGCAAATGCCTTAACCTTTACATTTATTTAGCTATGACATCTTCATGTTTAAGTTGAATATATATGTAGCAGATCTGCTCCTAAGCATACCAAAGGTTAAGAATGCGAGCGCTCGCCTTTTGCGTCCACCTTTTACTAAGCATACAAACCTTTATTTTAATTCAATCTATTGATATATTTTTCGATTGTACAGTCGCCATCAGATATTTCTATGCATCCAAGGTGCCCAAATATATCTGAGCAATACTAAATTTCAATAAATTCTGCACACTGCAAAATGCCATATTCATCTGAACTGTTGGAATGGCAAAAAAATTTGAGCATGTATTTTTTCAATAAATTCTTAGCATACGTCCAGTCAAAAATATCTGATCATGTAAAATGTCAATTGTATCTAAGCAATAACTCAATAAGAACGTTCACAAAGATCTGCGCATTAAAGCAAAACATGCCTTTAGCCTTTGTGTTAAGGTTAAATATTAGAACAATAAATGAAATTTTTGACACCTATAAATACAAAATTTGTTCAGAGTTCGGAAATCGAAATTATGCGTTTTCACTTCGTTATCGAGTGGACATAAGGGTGTTATGAGCGTGGCAAAGTAGATTTGATTGATACTTGATAAATATGCGTGATTCCGCCAATCGTTGTCAAACTTGTCATAATCGAAATGTATTGAACGGTTTAGATAAACTACGAGTATTATTTAATGAATAATAAATAATTAATAAATGATTTACGAATAAATGGGTTCAATATTAAATACTACGAAATTATCATCATCATCATGAGCCAAATAACGTGAACTGATGGATACAGGCCTCCTCCATGCAGTTTTATGGAGGGAAATGGCATAATCGCCGCGTTTGGCAGGCGGGTTGGCAATCGCAGTCAGATGGCTTTTGTTCCACGAAGTGTGCTGCTGCCTGCCCTCCGGTCTACAGTCCCTTAAGCCACTATTTCGCATTTCCGATTTAGGAAGCCAATTTAGAAAATTAGGATGTGAAATAGCTGATTGGGGTGAAGGAGAGGTCGAGGGAGGCAAGTTAAACCAAACCAAGGTAAAATAATAAAGAAAAAGTGGCGTGATTTTACTGAGGGCCGGGACATTAAATTACTTTACATAAAGTTAGAAAAATGTGTTTTTAATCACTGATCACAGATCATAATATTTTTCTGTGTATACTTAGACTACGGTGACTGCCTAGCTGGGCCGTGTGCTTGTTTTCCACCGTCATAGTATAGAAATCGCCAAGTTATTTTGAACGTATTTAAATCTATTTTTAGGTTCCATTTTGCAATTTATGCTACGGTACCCAAAAAACAGGAAAAGTTTGTTTCAGAAAATATGATGCTCTGGCGGGAAAGACCGAATCTGCGGTTTGCTTTTGAAAAAGCTGTTGGTATAATTTAGTTAGTCAAACTCAACACGCCAAGCAGTTCTTAACAAAGACGCTAGTATTGGGAGTAGTTATTACGTTGAATGGTATGGTATATATGTGGTCAGGCAACATTGATTGGGGCAGTTTCCTGCAATTTAGACTTGTCAAAACTATGAATGTACGAAGTAGGTATTAGTTTATTTCATCCTATCTGAAAAGGCACTTGAAAATCGTGTCTAATCAACACATTTCTGCGACTATGCTCTACTATAAGTGCTACTTTAATGACACCTAAGTTTCAGCGGCCAGCATTTGACTTATACATATAGTTATTATTTTATTATTATTTATTTATTAGCTTGAAAAAGATACAGCTTACACAAATAAAGGGTCCCACAAAACAGTTTTCACGGTTTGACTGTGGGATTAAGTTGACTTAACCAATTAGAGAAGACTGTTAGTAATTTGTCTTTGATTTGAAAACTCCTTTGCATACTCTTAATAGTCTAATCGTTTTTCCATATTTAATATTGACAATTTTATTCAATTGTCTTCTTTCATTTCTGTCAGATTTCAATAATCTGCAGCTTTTGTGAAATACATTTGCGATTTTAAATTGAATAATGGCATATCCGTATCGTATTGACAACGATGTTAAAAAGAAAATAATAGATTTGAAAAATGATGGCTTACCCGTTACTGATATTGCCAACGAACTCGGAATAGCAGTAAGTACTTTGAAATCGTTTTCTATTTTATCTACCGCTATAAAGAAGACTGGTATTAAAAATATGTGTTTTTTTACAGAGAAACACCGTCTATTTATGGTTAGAAAGGTTCCAGCAGGAAGCTGGACTAAGCAACCACGTGTCATTTGGGCGTCCAAGGTCGACAACGCGTCTCCAAGACGTAAATATATTAGAAAAGGCCCGGAACGAACGTTTCATTAATACCACCCAGTTTTCTGGTGAATTCAATGTCTCAAGTAGTACAATACGAAGACGGCTCAAAGGAGGTTTACAAAACCGAGTGCCTGCGCGGAAGCCAGCTCTTACCCAAAGACATATGGATGAAAGGCTGCAGTTTGCAGTCTCCAATCGCAATAAAAACTTCGATGATGTCCTTTTTATGGACGAAAAGGTGTTTTGTTCGTCTGACAATGGCAGGTTAACACTATGGAGGCCAGATAATACTCGATACCATGCACGACATGTAGTACCTGATAGACGTAGCGGACGGATAACTATTGGCTTCTGGGGTTGGATGTCGAAGGAAGGACCCGGAGAGCTTGTCGAAATAACTGGGCGGATGAATGCCAAGGATTATGTGGAAATACTCGAAGATTCATTCCTGCCCAGTGTAGACATATGTTATCCGAACCGTCGTGTGACATTTATGCAAGACAATAGCTCTGTTCACAACTCTCGGCTAGTGCAAGCATGGCTTCATGAACACAGAGAGACAATTACACGAATCAAAATGCCCGCGAAAAGTCCAGATCTCAACCCAATAGAGAATTTGTGGGGGAAAATGGTCCAGGAGTGGGATACTGACCAGTGTAGGACGAAAGAACAATTAAGACGACATGCACTCGCTGTGTGGGAGTCTTTCAGGGGCCGCGATTACTGTGCGAAACTTGTGGGCTCCATGCAACACCGGCTGAGGGCGGTGAGGAATGCTGATGGTGGTTACACTAAATACTGAAGACAATTTTAATAAAATACGAGTATGTATACATTAAGTTTTAGTACTCGGTACTTAGAAATTATAATAAATAAAATTAATACAATAAAATTAATTGATAGTTTTATTCCATTGTTAGTTGGTCTTGACCAACCCTTAACCCTTGGCTTAGGAGTTTCAAAATGTAGAGCGGTATCGAATTTAGTGCGAAACCACTCTTACTTAAATACTAACTACCTTATAAAGATGCCTGTCCACTGCATTCGTGTGATAAAAAAAAATAACCAATCGAATACATACAATGCAAATATTATTTACGAGCAGCCCGTCCCGCTTCGCAGGGTTCACGGCAATTTTTAGTACGGATCCCTAATATTTCTCTAATTAGTTTCAATTTTAGGTGCACACAACTTAATTGTCAAATAAAAGTTAAATCGGTGGTCAGGTGTGTGACGACAATTAAGCATGAAATCTTTATGAGGGTCAACTTTATTCACGAATTTATAGTACAATAACGCATAATGTTTATGAATTAAGCACAAAAAAGTAGTTTAAGTTTAAATTTAAAGCTTAATTGTCGTCACAACACTGACCACCGATTTAACCTTTTTTTGACAGCTAAGCTAATTGGGTGACCCTGAAAGTGAAAAAGCCCTAATATGTATAGCCTATGATACTCGCAAAGAGTGTAGCTTACCAACGGTGAAAGAATTTTTCAAATTGAAATAGAAATAGAAACATTTATTGCAAACATACAGTACATACAGTAGTTACAAATATAAAAAATAGAATCACATGGCACCCTGGTAAGGTATGGCAAGTATTCTTGCTACAGTTAGTCCAGTATTTTCGGAGCCTATTCAATACAAACAAACAAATCTTTCTTCTTTCTAATATTAGTATATATAGTACAGTCGCCATTAGATATATGTGAGCTTTTTTTAGAAGTACTCATAAATATCTGAACACGTCTCTATTTCCAAAGCGTTAGAGTCCATGTTCAGATATTTATGAGCACCCTGATAGCTCAGATGTATCTGATGGCGACTGTACTAGCGGCCCGTCCCGGCGTCGCACGGATCGTAGCTTTCCAATGGTGAAAGAGTTTTTGAAATCGGCACAGCAGTTTTTAAGTTTATTCATTACTAAACGTATAAAAATCTAAAAACATAAATCTAACAATTATACGACGTAAGGCGTAAATATACAGTATATTCTTCTCAAATGAACAGATATTTGTGAACGCCTTTGTTGCTTAGATACGTTTGGTATTTTGTTCGATCAGATATTTTTGACTGGACGTATGCAAAGAAATTATTGAAAAACAGCATGCTCAGATGTTTATGGCATTGCAGTAGTTGCGATATAAATGGCATTTGGAGAGTGCAGAATTTATAGAAATTTAGTCTTGCTCAGAAATATTTGGACACCTTGGCCGCTCCGATATATCTGATGGCGACTGTACCTACCTAAATATGTCTAATTAGCTTTTGAAGGTTGCATAAAGGAGCATTTGTATTGCATTTTATCGTGATATATCTTTAATATTGAATTCCAACCGAGAAATCTGATAATAGCAGCGTTTTACCTTACAATAAAACGCTTATTAAGCGAAATACCTTATTTGAAGCCTATTTAATATTTGAGAGTGCGATGCTGTTTGACAGATGACGTAGCGGTTCACTATAGGCTGACACCTACCCCCTTTGTACTCGTATTTCAAGTTTTAACCCCCTCCACCAGGCGCCCGTGGCCTGCGGCCGCGGAGCTCTTCATTGGGTCTCAAAATATAAATAAAACGAAGTTGCAATATACCACATTCGAAAAAGGATTGCATTTGATATTATTTATTATTTCGTTTTCAATATGAAGAGACATACCAGTTGACTTGTATGTATAGACTATAGATGTTGCTTATTGCAACCTGCATGGTAGGAGAAAACGCAGTGAGTTAAAAATACCCTCGACGGGCATTATATAAGTGATTTGGTTTATTGCAACTGAGTGTTGTAGCCACAGGCGAATTTAAAAATATAGGCTTCAAATAAGGTATTTCGCTTAATAAGCGTTTTATTGTAAGGTAAAACGCTGCTATTAAGCTTCTGTACCGTTATTTGAAGCCTATTTAATATTTGAGACGTGTCTGTGATCGCCTGGTGGTCAGAAAACGCCAATGTGATTAATTTATACTGATATGTGAAAATGGTGGAGACAACAAGTACAAGTGTACTTAACAATCCGGGTACATGGATGAATGTGAAAAGGCTTAAAGAGTGCAGTGACATATTTTACTTTACAATGTTATTTATAGATAGGACCTATAAATATAGAAAACTGTATGTTTATTAAAATAAATTATGAAAACATAATTATACTTTTTATTTTATCCATCCAAAAATAACATTGCGATCATTATATGTGTTTCAATACTTTCAATTGATTTCAAGGTCCACATTCTAACAAACTGACTCATATTTGACCTTATATTACCTTGCCAGAAAGAAAATAAACTTGATTATTGACACTTTAAAGTGTCTTTTACCCAGATATGGTTACCAAATATTGGTATTTACTTATGAGGCAGGATACAATTTAACTTATAGGCTCACAAAAACGATTTTTATATACATTTTTCAGAGCTTCGCTTGTTTGTTTTCCAAAAATCCTACAGTCTTAAGGGCAAAGTGCAATATTGTCTATTATATTGTAGAAGTAATCAGGCTCTCGGACAATTAATTCATGGATTAACATTAGCTGTCCTTATTTTCCCGCTTTTGAACATTCTTAAATAACAAATAGACAGTAAGTGATATAGTAGGTTAACTTGGTAGCGCTATTAACAACTTTATGTTACTCATCCAAAAGAGTTCAACCCGTTACCATTCTCAGCGTTGTAGTTGTGTACAGTGCATAGCCATTCAGAATGTAAATAAGCTCGTAGAATATCCAATTTTCAATCATAATACACAACAAATCCTATTTGCTGTAACCATTTAAATTTTTCTTTGATATTCGCTACGATGGTAGTCTTACCCCAGAGAGTATTATAAAATATTTTTGGGCCTAAGCCCATACTTTAACCAGCCTATAATGTGGTTTTATTTTATTACATGAACAATAATTAGGGCCAGTATGGTAATTAAGTACATAACCTTTATCAATTAAATGCCTGCAATACAGCAAAAATAATACTAGGATTTTTCCTCTTGGAGGTATCATCATTACGAGTATCATGTTGAAATTATGTACCATCATGCAAGATGTATAGGTATATTTAAGGCTTTCACCTGAATATACTTACTTGGCCTTTAGTTTCATACATATTAAAAACATAAAGTGACTGATTAAAATCTTAAACAAGATCTGTATTATTGGCACTAAAAGCTCGTCAATTTCAGTTAGTGAGCTACAATTTAATCTTGAAAACTCTGCCAGGAGAGTGCTCTCCCGCTTGGTTCTTTGTATCGTCTGTATTTCACATATTACAATGTCTGCGTTCCTGATAAGCCAAGGTTAGGCCTGTGCGTAGATGATAGATCTACGTTCGCTAAAGTGTTTGAATAAATTACAATTCGCATAATTTAAAACATATAAGTAATAGCCATGCTAACTGGTAGTCCCAGCTTTGTCCACAAATATACTCGTACCTTATTTCAGGATTACCTACTTGTACTACCTGGTGCAAGCTCAAGGAAGCGCGAGATGTATGGACATAACTATTTATCTTACCAAGGATATGTTATTGACTGACGGGTTAGATAGTAAGGTCAAAGACCTTCGTTAAAATAATCAGTATTTAATCATTTGGCATTAAGTAGCCTTCCTATTTTTATGTTTTTGAAGAAAAACTAATGTTACATTACTTTAAACGAGATTTGAGAACTATATATACTTAAGTAGGTAATTCAACCTGTGGCATGCCCATGCCCAATGGCGCAGACTTGTCTAGCATTTACATTGTATCAACGGTGATTTAAAGCAATTCTAATGTTATCTCAGTGAGCTCACTGATTCTCACATATATATTTTGTAACATACAGTATACAATACAGAAACTTTGTCTTGTACATTATTGTTGCCAAAAACTGAATACTTATGGGAATAATTTCATAGGACACCAATTAATGAACATTGGTATAGAAATAACCTTCGAGGTTGCTTGCCTTTTTTACTACGTCGGTGGCAAACAAGCATACGGCCCGCCTGATGGTAAGCAGTCTCCGTAGCCTATGTACGCCTGCTTAATTCCACCCGGGAAATTTGTAATGTTTTATATTGAATATCATAACCACACAGTCTTTTAAAGTAGATTCGAACCAATAGGTAAATGTATGTATCTCAACCCTTATGGGTTTGTATCCGTTATCCAAAAAAGCACTTTTGGCTATTAACAAGAAGTCGTCCCGACATCTAGGACATATATTTTAACGCCTGATGTATTCATCTAGATTAATAACTGCGTTGATGAGTTGCATTGAGCTATGATTATATACCAGTTGTGGGTCATAGACATTTTATTAAGTCCTTCACGTCTTTCCTGTAGACAACGCAACGTTAACGGAGTTCAAGCTACGCTATGCTGCTGCAATCTTGTTATGCTGCTACGGGCGGGATACATTTTTCCCAACCTTTGTTGTGTTTGACCCAAATGGGGTTAAATGATGAATGGCCAAGAACCTTGAACCAGTCCAGGGTAATATATTTATATCTTTAAACCATTAGAACTATGTAGCGGCGGGGCGGCCGGTTGATTAAGGCAATTCAAAACAAATTTAAAAAATTTAATTCAACGATCAGTATAATGAATTCTAGATTATCAAGATTATTAGCATGACTGAATGGGCCACGTATGAAGTATGAACCACTTATGGTGATTTTTAATATTACTCACCGGAAAGCCAGTTAACACATTCAGTGCTAGCGTGAGCTACGCGTTACGAGCGAAGTTGATAACGCGAGAAAACAGTATGTCTCGCAAAGCGCCTACTAAAAGGGAATACGCCTAGCGGGTCGCTGGCAGTGAGTGTATCAAGGCTTATTTTATCTTTTTAGGGTTTTATGGTCTTCCTGGGCCAGTCTCATGTTTAGTGGGGTGTGTTTTCGCAGCAAAACGATAGTAAAAAATATTTCTCGAATGCCTTGCGTAGGATTTTTATGTGCAAATAAATGATTATGAATTATTATTGTGAATTAGGCGGAGATTTACATGGGAGTTGAAATCTTGGCTTATAGAAATAGATACATGTTAAGTAGGTACTTGTATCATAAATGCTTTGTAGTACCAATATTCGATTAATGATACCTTGAACCAATTGATACCCGCTTGCGCAGCAGGCAAATGGATGTTGCACGCCTTGCGCAGGCATGTTGTATGATCTTAATATACTTTTATCTAATAACAGTATCAAAACCATGTCTGACTTTTAGCCCCAGTGACTAATCATTTTCACACGCCTTGCGCAGGCGGGAAAGGTCTTGGCGTTTGGAACCATGTTCATTGTATTAAGTATACTGGTCTTATAGTAGCCATTTTGCTTCATCTGCTAGCGTAGCAGGATAATGAAAATCGCACACCTTGCGCAGGCGGCAGGTCTTCAGCTGGCTAAATAGTAATATTCACTCACCTTACGCAGGCGGGAAATATTAGGTACGTTATGTATGTATGCTTAACAGCACATATTTATATTTTAATAAACCTTCTGCTAAGTAGCAGGATAGTTATTGTAGTAGGCCATGGCGGATATCCATAATAGGTACAGGTAGTATAGGTACAATAAGTTACGCAATGGTAGTAAATTTCTCCACACCTTGCGCAGGTGGGAAAGGTTACAGTATGCTAATTTAACATAATGCAATATTGTTCAACTCTGCTTACGCAGCAGGATATGTGTTATGCCTTGTGCAGGCAGCGGCGGTCTGTAACCACCCGACCTCCCAGTCTCAATTACGTTCTTAAGTCATGAAAAGATACTTCGAACCTCCTTTTCTCACAAGGGTTATAGTTATAGCAAAGGGGTAAATAGTGCCCCTCCTGTATGCAGTTATACATGTCAAAACTAAAATTTTATACGTATATAAATATAATAAAACTCCTTAAACGAAATTCACAATAACACAACTGAATGGGGATATGTCAGTTTTACATACAAGAGTTTCACTTTTAAATCCCTTGCTTTAACTAGAAGGCACTTTTAGCAGTTGCACTATTTATTATTACGTACAAATACCTTAATTGAAAATAAAATTCACACAGATATTGACGGTACTGTGCATCCAAAATTGGTATTATTAAGAAAAAACTTTCCAAAGGATATAAACAAAAAGATCGAAAAGGAGGTTTTCGATGTAGGTTTGTTAGTTACCTTTCGTCCCTCAGAGCGGAAATAGAAGCCCCGCGACAGCGGGGCTTCGTCGACTTTAAGGCGGATAGGACCCTAATTTGGTAGCCAACATGATACTAGAGTAACTTTACTGTTTAATGGTACCCATGGCAATACCAAACATGGTATTTCTTTAATGGCTTCTTATTCTAGCTTATTTTAGGCGTTTTAGCCCCAGCTCTCAAGCATTCTAAAATTGGGGGTACTTCCAAATCCAGCCTTTATTGTGATATTTCGATTTAAATGCAAAATAAAATAATTTGTATCACAGCAGCACAGTACCAGAAAATCTGGAAATGCACGGAAAATATCAGGTCATATATATCTTACGATCATTATTATTGTAATTACCCTAAGGTTACTTAATGCAAAATCACAAGTTGATTAGCATAAACTACGACGTCGCAGAGCGAGTCTTTTTAGTTATTCCTAAGTTAGGCAGTTCTATACTGTAATAGGAACCGCTATAACCTCCCTTTCGGAGGACAATAAAACTGTGGCCTATAAACTGCCATTCACATTTACACTTTTTCAAGGACCTGCTCCGTGCTTAAAATGATTCGATTCGCTGTAAACAAAATAAAATAAGAATCGCTTACTTACGCGACAGCTTCGCTGCGCTCGCGATGTGAATCGATGAGGTGTCAGCTTTGCTAAACACATTGACGAACACAAGCTGTCCATCAAATCATTGAAGTAATATTAACAATCGAACGGTAAAACCGTTTACAATACTTTTAATTAGTACTTACAAAAAATTCTAAGAATCTAAGGATTTCTAAGAATTTTTTGCAGTGAACCGAACGTTCCGACAAACAGAACGCCAATGAAGAGCTCCGCGGCCGCAGGCCACGGGCGCCTGGTGGAGGGGGTTAAAACTTGAAATACGAGTACAAAGGGGGTAGGTGTCAGCCTATAGTGAACCGCTACGTCATCTGTCAAACAGCATCGCACTCTCAAATATTAAATAGGCTTCAAATAACGGTACAGAAGCTTAATATATTAAAATCCAGCTACCTGCGGAAGCAATGTCTTGATTCAAACATTATTTTCTCCAGCATAGTCCGTTTGCAAATAGGTATTTTTTGATCTCGTTTATCATATTGATTGACATCGTTTTTACTCCAGTTTAAATTGTCCCTCTCATAATAATAACAATTTCCAAATGCTTCAATAAACCGCGAGCTGCAATTTTAGTTGACGTACGAAGAGCGCGCTCAGCGGAAAAAAATATGTTTCGGTTCGATGTACATTGCTGCTTTTCTTAGCGCAATACTGCTCTGTGAGTGTTGCCATACTTCAGTTTGCTTTACATTGCTACTGACAGACTTTGCTTGACAGACTATAGTTAGAAAATTCGCAAATCGTCACTTTTAACCTTTAATGAATAATTGAGTCTACTTAAACACGACTGCGGCATGGAAGAGGATGGAGGAGGCCTTTACCCAGAAGGGGTCCATATTTCATTAGCATTAAGACTAACAAATTAATTTATGTACTTTTTTTTTCTCTTTCTACTACAACCAACTAACAAAATTTAGATGTATATATGCGAAATATGGAATAAATGGCTTTATTATTATTTTTATTATTAAACACGACTGCGACTCTACGCTTTTCGATGAAGGAAAACATCGTGAGCAAACCGGACTAATCCCAATAAGGCCTAGTTTCCCCTTTCAGTTGGAAGATCAGTTGGCAATAGATTTCGTAAAAAAAAAAGCCAACACGAATTCTTGAGATTACTTGCCAAGACGGCCCCAGGCTCGTATGAGCCGGGGCAAAAAGCCAGGACAACGCGAAGAAGATCATGAGTCTACTTAATCGCGAAGTTTGATGGTTATCTGTGGTGTGCATCCAAAACAAAATGCACTTTTTTACCTATGCTACTTCGCTTTGCTTGGATTAATGGCTGCGAGTGTAGAGCATCTAATCTTAATTACTGCTTAAAAGTAGTAAATGTAATCATTTATTATTCAGCGTCCAGAAAACATTAGTGTATGTGTTTAGATTGTGTGTCATTATGACTTCATTTTATCATTATTGCTAGGAGCAGGTGAGGTGAATTCGCTTGTCAATAATCAAAAGTAAAGATGAATGAATGAGTTATTACCGGGATATTGATATTCTGCGACCATGAACGGATAAATAATCTTGTGGTAAATATGCAACTATCAGATGGGAGCTGTATATCATATCATTAGTGTTCATAACATAGGTCTCCATCTGACTTCAAATTGTATTAGCTCGACGTACGGTTTTTTCTTGTTGGTTATGGAGCTCGTGAAATGTCACTTGAATATTATTTAATGCTAAAATATCAAATTTGTCGTCAATCTATCGACATATCGAATAACCTATTTCGATAAATTATATCAGGGTATTGTCATCGCGTAATGTTTTTTTTGTATACTACGTCGGTGGCAAACAAGCATACGGCCCGCCTGATGGTAAGCAATCTCCGTAGCCTATGTACGCCTGCAACTCCAGAGGAGTTACATTCTCCAGAGGAGTTGTCTAATTCGTCTAAGTGTAAATTTTATAAGAATACTAACACTAAATATTTTTAACTAACTTCTATACTGTACAGATTTCCGGTGCTATAATTATATCGTTATGTTATTTAAATATAAAATACAAAAAAACTACTGTAAATAAACATTAAAGATGTGTACTGAAAGATCAACTTAGCACCATTGACATATATCTAAGGACGGGGCTTACGGGCAATAAGAATGGGGCCAGTACAGCGGTGTCACGCACACGAATTCGAGCCAATCATGCAGTCTAATGCCACAATGCAACTCTCAACTAGTTGCATTCGTTGCTTGAGTTGTCAATGCTTAGCAAAGCTTATATTCTGAGTACTAGGTAACTATGGTCACTAATGCTTATTATCAAATGCTTCAAATCTATCTCAAGACAATAGTCTCCTTAGGATTACCTATACTAAGTAAGCCACAGCAGCTGTGTATAGCCAATAACCTACACTTGTTGAAAGTACTCATATCAGCCAATATATGTATATTTTTAGGAACAACACTGTTACTTATAGACAGGGTCACTACCAAACCAACAAGAATATACAGATGAGTTAAATGCAATTTGAGGTGACTGTATTTCATGTCATTGTTTTTTCATTCATAAACAGAAGTCATCCGGAATAATTCATGGTTCTTATCTTATCTTACCTACTTCACAATATTTGTTCAAAAATTATTGTTGCATTTCTTTCAAAAAATAATTTTGTTTTTAGTAATAAACATTTGTAAACTATACCACAATGCTTAGAAATAAACAAAAAGTGGAAAAATCATGGTCTGTCACCAGAGTTGCAAGTGTTGTGAGTCTCATCCAAGACAATGAGATTTCCCACTTTTCATTCATTTATAAGCATTGTTTCATCTCTTTCTTTAGAAAAAAAAAACAGCTATGCATATACAGATATGCATAGCTGTTTTTTTTTGTACATTTATTTTATTTGTACAAATATGATGAAGTGTATAGGCATCTTACTTTGACTATTTAGTAATTTATGGAATTTGATTAGATTTACTAATGAATGTCACTGACTCTGATCGGTTCATACAATGCATTTGGATTCCATAATCTGATATTTAAAGTCATTAGTGTATCTGCATGTTCAGTGTTACACTTTCTAGTTTTGAAAGTATAAATATGCATTAACACACTCACTGGCAATGATTCTGCTAAGGCCATATTCTTCAGTTACAAATTAAACTTTAACATATGCTTAAACATTGGCAGTGAAAGTGTTGAGTATTATATTTTGCCCCTTTAAGTTTTATGTAGGTATGTCTAATTCAAGTCTAATAAGTAAATTATTTCTAAAATAGTTTCTAGATGCCATGTATAACCCCCCAAGTTTTAAGCACATTTAAGGTCAAAGGGTATAAAAATAGGGCATTATGAAAGGAATTTTCATCTCATGAAGTAGAAACAAGGTCCTATAGGGAGCGTGCATGAACTATAGGAGGCAGCACAGGAGCCGTCAGATTTTTGGCGCGAGGCGTAAATGTGATGGTTTTTGTTCCGATGTAGCCCACAAGATGGCAGAACCTACTATGCACAAGAAAACACTTGACGTGTAAATGTGCCTGTTTATGGTTCCGATTCGGACCACAAGATGGCAGACCCTCCAACGCGCACGGTCCCTATATGATTTTTATGATAATTACGAAATGTTTGCTCATTACATTATAAAAGTTGGATTATTACAGTAATAGGTAATAGGTAAATAAAATAAATAGTTTATAAATCAATGCATGGGTGTCAAATTATTGATTTAATGAGTCTCATCTATTAGTATTACAATAAATAACTTACCTAAGTGCTGATTATCTTCAAAAATAATTCTTATTATTTTGTGATTTAATTAGACAAACATCCTGTTGGCTCACGAATGTTTCAAAAAGGGGTGTCTTTCCTATGAATAATTTGGTAGTGAAAGAAAAAGGTCTTAACATGCTTATAATGTTCCAGCAAGCATAATGGTCTTTTAAGTCCTTTTTTTGTCCACTGGCAAGACACTAAGTGCTAATTCAGACTAAACATTTTTTTGAACCAGTTATTCCTGACTTTAGAATAGTCATCATTCTTCCTCCAAGAAACATTGTTTATTTTAAGTTGTATGCCATTAGGCGGGTCCATACAGCGCGAGCATACGCGCGAGGCAATTTCCTCACGCACAAACCGGCCAGTGTAGACGTGCCTCGGCCGAGGCAGTGTGCTCAGGCGAGAAAAAGCGCGCTGTGTGGACCTGCCTATTAATTAATCATTTGTGACTTTTTAGCTCTTGTTCTCATTTCAACATGCTATTCCTCTTATTAAGTCATTTGTAAAATATGTTAAATAGGAAAGTGCAGTGTTACCAGCAGTTATGAACTTCTTGCAGGTTTTGAAATAATAATGCGGAGTTCAATATGAAGGAGATGGTAGGAGGATGCTGTGTGTGCTCGGACGAGCGAGGTTGGCCGGACAACCCGCTGGTCTACTGCGACGGGAACGGATGCACAGTTGCAGTTCACCAAGGTACAGAAGACTAACTCAATTATATACATATGTATATGTACAGGGTGTTTATATATATATCTGTGTAGGAAACGTACCTGGTAGCATGAGTTGCGTGCTCGCGCGCGACTTTTAGCGTCATTTAGCGCGACTTCAAGTATGGATTCGCGCGGTAAAAATCAACTCATGCTAGACGGTCTGGCAAACTAAGTAATAACGTGCTTGCATGCCATAAATATGAACAAACTTAAAGCTAAATTCACTAAGATTTTTCTAAAAAAGCTGTGTTGTGGTAAAATACTAAAATACATACCTAAACCACATATTTAATGTCATTAACGCGTCTAACGTGATTAAAGGAGGGTGGTCAGATTGGCCTATTGACCTATTGGTCAAGCGATATGTCACTGGATAGCTTATTCAAAGTTCTAAAACTTTTACTATGGCAGGTAATCCCAAATCTTTGTGAAAAAAGTTATCGCTGCATAAAAATGTTTAATGATTTGAAACTTTACTATGTACCTTTTTTGATACTAAGTTCCTATATCGCTTTAGACAATGAAGGTTTTCTTACTGTCAATGATTTTGTGTCATGTTTTTGTTTTTTATGTTCCTTAGTCCCCGAGGAGGCGTCAGTTCGTTGCTTTTTATGGTCGCTTCTGGGGGATATGGTTTCATCCAGGCGTGCCCTCTTGGCTTTCCCTTCTGGTTTCTTTGCCTGGGTTTGTTTTGCAGTGGTTGTCGCTCCCACGCCCTGTCCCTTCGGGGTGTCAACCTCCTGCTTGTTCTCAGAGGAATGGCTATCTGCTTCTCTTTGCTTTTGGAGCCGCTGCCTCTTCCTCTGCGAAAGCTTCCGCAGTGGTGCGTCTACTTCGGTCTGAGCAGGCATCCCTCTTGGTTTGCACCTGATCTCCCAGCCGGGATCTATGACCTGCTTCGAGGGTTCAACAGGTGTCCCACTCTCAGCTGTCATCGGTTTGTCTTTAGAGGGCCCAGCTGTCGAAGGCTCCTTCGTCTCCGGTTCAGCCACCTGGGCTGGGGCTCCGGTAGGTACCCAGGCTTTCAGTGGCCGTTCCAGCTTCGATGGCTCCTCCACGGCCATGGCACTCCCTATCTGTTTCGCCCTCATTAGTGCTTCAGCATGTGCCGTCTCATCTAAGGAGGTCGTTTGTTTATTATTTGTTTTTTATTTAGATTTTTATTAGTTATTGTGGCCATTCCCACGAGTAGCTAGGGATATAAAAGGTCCATTCCACGCAGAGCCCCGCTTGCGTAGAGCTATATACAACGGGTTTCGCCCGGTACCCGTGGCCTATCGTTCGCCACTGAGCACCCTCTCAGCCACGCATCCATCGGCACGATGAATCACACCTTAGATTTTAGGGTTATTGGGGTCGAGGTTGTCTCCTCCAGGAAAGGGGGGATATGGATAAGAGGATCAAGACGGGGAGGGGGTTGGGAGGGTTGGTCTAGGTAAGGTTTATTAGGAAGATTGGGGGTATAAAGGGGGAAGGGATAAATGGGTCGTTTTCATGGCCCGCTTCCTCCGAGCCTACCCACGTAGGACAACTTTCCGCTGAATCGACTTTGGTTCCTTGACGTCGTCTCTCATCATCCGGTCCGAGAAATCTCTCCTACCGGATTCCAGAAGAGTAACGTCTGGTTCCCTAGTCGATTCGTCAGAAATCTGTCCACGTGAGGCGGCGGCTGAAAGAGTGCCGTGCTAAGACTAACTTAAACCATAGGGTTTAAGTTGGTCTTAGCACGGCATATATATCAGTAAAAAATTCTTATTGAGGGGATGTTTTTATTTTGCCATAACTTGTTTCACACAGCGATTTAAGATTTCAAAATGACATATGGCTTGTCATTATTGGTTTTTAGGCCAGAGTCCGTATGAATCTGGGCATCCTCTTTTCCTTTTGTCCCCTGACCCTACCTACCACTACTAGGTACTAGGTATACCTGAACCAGACTTCAAATATTTACTTCATAGAGATTATTTTACTTTTTTCATGAGATTAATATGCTTTTAGTGTTAATTAAAGACATTTGCTACAATTTTATAGGGCTCACCCCATATTTGATTATTGTGCCTGAATAGAAACAAAGTTGTATCTGATTTTGCGAAAATGTCTACTATTTCATTGTTACCTCATATTATCTAATATGTAGCTACCACAGACCAGCAAAGGCTATGTATGAGCGTTTGCACTAGACACGATGTCATAATACTGGTAATGCTTGCGTCGCAACCCCGCCAGTGTCAGTTTGGCCGTCGGAGAGTAAACATTATTACCTTCTCCCCTGAAATTAGATATAGTCCCCTCTATTTTAACACACTTCAGATCTGTAAATTATCATTTATATCCCCTGATAAAAGTACTCTGAAGGTTTGTCCTGAAAATGGGCGTAAATCGCATGGGTCACTTCATCATCTGAAGAAAATCTTCTACCCCTTGTCTGTCTTAAGTTTCGATAACAAATATGTAGTAGTCAGTAGGGGCCAGGTCGGAACACGGTGGGTGGCGAATTTCCTCGACGCCACAGTTTGCAACAGTAGCCTTGGTAATTCAACCATGCATGAAGCAAGCAGTGAACGGGCGCATTGACGTGGAGCCTCCACACCTCTGCTAAGTACAGTACTCCCTGACGTTTTTGCTTGAACGCCTCTCGTAATTGTTCTATATCGGTAGCGTAGTAGCTAAAGCCCAGCCGTGGTATGACTACGTGAGTTATGTCCATCATCAGTATTCCATGACAGTCCCGGAATATGGTAGCTTGGCCTCCCGAGCACTTAACACTAACTTTGTTCATAAAGAATCCTAAGAATTGAAGTTTTCGAAAGCCCCCGCCGTTCTTGCCGCTATTTCTTTGGTCTTACGTCTTCGATCACTCAGGACTTCCTCTTCCACTAACTTGACGCAGTCCTCGGTGAGTGCATCAACATGTCGGCCGGAGCGTGGTTCGTTATTAATAGACTCCCGTTCTAAATGAAATTGCTACTCCATTCTTTGATGGTGGAAACCACAGCATCTAACCTATTTTTTTTATGTACACTTTACCACTTTACCTACTAACCTAACCTAACCTAGTTCAATATATCCTTCTTTTTTAAGGAACTTCACGGAACGATATTCTAGACGATATTCGATAATTACAATATTGGTACAATGGTAACTACTGGGATTTTTTTTCCCACCTTTTGTCAGTGCTAACTACTGGGAAAAAATCCCACGAGTTATCAACTTTGTTTGTCTAAATCTATGCATTTCGTGCGAAACTGAAAAATATGTAATGTTTGGAGGGGAATATCTTAGGTATAAACTCGTAAAAAAATGAATACTGGTCACTAAATATGCGGTAATATAGAGGCCTCATTAAAATAAGTATTTTAATTTCATCCAATCCATACGTGTGGGGTATCTATGGATAGGTCTTCAAAAATGATATTGAGGTTTCTAATATCATTTTTTTCTAAACTGAATAGTTTGCGCGAGAGACACTTCCAAAGTGGTAAAGTGTATCGAAACAAACCACATATGAGTGGAACACAAAATTAACCACGACAGTATCGGTCGAACAACCTGGAAAAATTAAATTTGTGTTAATATAGTCTGACCTCTATCTTGGTAACATTTTTTAATTAACAATAACCTTTCCGGATTCAGTTTGCAATCTAAGCAGCTTTACGTGTGCTTATTATTACACCTGCAATTTCTATGAGATTACATGAAATACACCTTATTTCAAACAAAAAAATTTTTTTTTGAAATCGCTTTACATGATACAGAATTAGGTAATTATCCTCGAAAAACTAACATACGTGCATTACATCGCGCAAATTAGTTAGACAATATGCCAATAGATGGCACTGTACACAAGTATACTTAGTATAGGTACTAGCACTTAGTATAGGTTCTGTTCAAAAGTCTTTCGCCTTTACAGTTCCACGAGATAATTCAATGTTTGTACGGAACCTTCGGTGCGCGAGTAAAAAGAACTTGCACTTGTCCGGTTTGTTTTTCTTATAGCGTAGCATAGGAGTAGGTAGTAGCGTCAGTAGGGATTTTATAAAAAAAAATCAATTTAATAGTTGTATTAAGGGGCACAGGCAAGCTAAAACCTCATTGGGTCTGTGGTAGCTATCATGAATGTGGAAATTCATATCAACACCCAATTTTAAGAACTCTACTAGTTTTGATACACATTCATACGTCCAATTAAAAGGAAGGCTGAGTTTCATTCTTTCATATAAAACTTTAAATAACCAAATAATAGAGCTGTGGGGGCGCGCCCCGGACTGACAACGCGCGTTCCGACTCCAAAAAAGAGCCGTACGCGCGGTGATGCAGCTGTCTCAAGATACCTCCGTAAGGCCCCACTTCAAGTATCTTGGTATTTTGACCTTGCCGTCTGTAATAATATTGCAGATTGCCACGTATGCTTATAAAAATGTGTCCCAGTTTCCAAAACGCGCTGATTTGGCTCGCCTGCTTCGACACCCGAACAGGCTGTTGCCGATAAAGCGACGACTCGCGAGATTGGAAAAAATAACTCACGTTATGTGCCCTACTGTGTTTAACAAGTTGCCAATGTCAATCAACTCGGCTCCTTCTCTAGCTTGTTTTAAGAACAAATTAAAAATTTGGCTTATCGAGCACACATTTTATAGCATCGACGAATTTTTGAAGGCTTAAATTATGAGTTACATACGTGGGTCAATAAACTTTTTTTGTTTTGTTATCCTGTCCCGTTGTCCAAGGGACAACAGTGGCACAGTTTGTTTGAAGAAACGTTGTATGCCGTTCTATTAACATGCTTAGTAGGGGGCCCATTATGGACATTGGTTATAACGACCACAAAAACGCAAGTTTGATACATTTAAGGACCATAAAATCAGTATTTCAAAGAACTTTTGTCCCCTGGACAACTAATCGTAACCATGGCAACGAGTGACGCTAAAAAGTTGATTCTCCCACCTAGAGTATATTATAATTGATTATATTATTTCATCTATTATTATTTGTTATTCGATTATAAATTTCTAATGATTTTTATTTCTTATTTTTATTCAATACTTTTTGTAAATAATTGACATGTAATATTAATATTATACAATAAATGATTATACATTGTTTCTCGATACTCCAAAGTGTGACATAAAAGGTTTTTGTTAGGTTCCTTTGTAAAGTCTACATGTGAAAAGTTTTATTTTCTAGCGTGCTACGGTATAGTGACAGTGCCAACTGGCCCATGGTACTGTAGAAAATGCGAGAGTCCAGAAACCAAAGGGAAAGTGGTAAATAACAAACTGATAGTTATGAATAAGTGATAACAATAGTGTGATATGATAACAGTAACGATACTTTTGTGTTTTAGCGATGTGAGCTGTGCCCCTCTAAATCTGGTGCTCTCAAACGAGCCGATACGGGAGGCTGGGCGCATGTTGTCTGTGCACTTTATATACCCGAGGTCCGCTTCGGCAATGTCACGTCTATGGAGCCAATTGTTTTAAGACTGATTCCGCCCGAGAGATACAATAAGGTAGTTATGACTGGCATCGTCGTGCTTTTGCATCTAATTCATTCCTGATCTTGATTTTGTATGTTCTGTACTCTTGTCGATTTTTTTTAATTTCAGAATTGCTATATTTGTCAAGAATCTGGAAAAACTCATAGAGCTACTGCTGGTGCATGTATGCAGTGTAACAAATCTGGTAAGCAGACATTTATTCATTCATTCAGTCATTTGGGATGTTAACAAGACCTAAATTATACAGTCCTACATCTTAATGTAGAAAGGCAGAACTGTATAATTGCCTTCAGAATGATAGGAAACAAATAATAATCTATTTGTTCCCTTTCATTCTGAAGGCACTAAAATTCAAAACATGGTGTATTTGGTAGGGTGCAAACAGCAGTTCCACGTGACTTGCGCTCAGAGCCTGGGCCTACTCTGCGAGGAGGCCGGCAACTACTTGGACAACGTCAAATATTGTGGCTACTGCCAACATCATTACAGTAAACTGGTTAGTATTCAGCAACCGTGTTATTGCAATGTACAGTTAGCAGCATAATATATGTGATCCAAAATTATATTTACCATTTACTGCTGCTGGCTATACTTTCCTGAACGTGGCCTATATACCTATGTTCATCATCATATAACTATGATGCTGGCAATTCATATTGCCTTATTTTCCTGAAAATTCGTATTGATTCTCATCTTCCATAAAAAAGCAACAACGATGCAGACTTGCCAGGCCGTATTTGCGCAAATAAGGCGAAATGAATTACTAAAAGAAAGAGTACGGATATAATATTTCCGATCCAAAGTTAACTACTTGAATGTAAAGTGGAAAGATATGTATATTACAAGACCTTGAAGACTCATATGTATACATACTGTAAATCACATAACCGGCCACCGCACACTTCGTATCCTAATTATGATGTCACCATCATCGCAAAGCTACATGTTTGTACTAATACAACGGGAAACCAGATTATAAACGAAAAACTAGACCGCCTAACCAAACTCAACTAACCAATACCTACGCTCTTCATATCAATGTTAAGCGACTATTTATCCTGTTTACGATGCTTGGACACGCACTACATTATTACCGATAGTAGTATCGTATTAATAGTAGCAAGTAGCGTAAAACCTGGTGTTGAGGTACGATCCGTTTATTATAATTCCGCGCGCAAGTTAGACTACATTTTCATTCGGGATAAGTTAGAACCGAAATGGTTGACTGTGCAGAAAAAGGGCGGGAACGTGAAGACCATCCCTCCGTACAAGCCAGTGTCGCATGACAGCCCGTCCAGTGACTCCAGCTGTGAGAAGGAGGGCGACGCGTCGCCCATGGCTAGCGGGAGCGGGACCCCTACACATGCTGCTAAGCCCAAAGGGGTATGTGTATAATATATAGCCTTCATAATCATTCATACATCTCAACTAAATATATTTAGCCAATTTGGTTTCGTTACTCGGCAATTAAAATGTTTTTTTTTTCTGGAATTTATATAGAATTCATGATGTCCTGGCGATTATAGTTACTTAAACGCCCGTATACGATGTTGTGTCGATTTCGCTCAACCTTTATTCTACTTCAACGATATCAGGATTTAGGTTAAATTCAAGCTTAAGGTTCATTCAAGGGAAGGTTATTTAAATGCGGATGGAATGAATGAACTTCTATTGGTTTTAATAAAAAATAATGTTTAATTATTTACTTTACATGTATGTTTTTCTCTCAAATACTCCCTAAGGAATAAAATGGGATATTGCTCTCGCTAAATCGGCCTGAAATACCACGCTTTATCAGGAAGTGGAAAACATATAAATATAACCAATAACAACCTTATATAAAACAACTAAATGACGAAAATTACTCTATAGGGAGTTAAAGCATATATTACTATCGCTAATGTCCTGCGTTTAAATACCACGCTTTATTAGAAAGTGTGTTTATGACAAAACATACACTAATCAATATCCAACAATAACAACCTTACATAAAATAACCAAATTACAAAGAAAATACTCCCTTGCCTCCCTAGGGAATAAAAAGAGATATTATTTTCGCTAAACATGCGTGAAATACCGAGTTTTATCAGCAAGTCTGATGAAAACAAATAGGTAACGGATATCCAACAATCAACCTTATATAAAACAACCAAATGACAAAAAAGCTTTCTTTTTGGACACTAAATGTAACGTTTAATTACCAAAAGTATGTTTATGAAACAACATAATTTAGACTACCTTAAAAATGGCAGACAGTGCATTTTTTTAATATTGGGTCATTACCTATGAAATTGGCGTTTTTGTTCATAAGTATTAGTCATGTCATAGTTTATTTATTTTAATAGTAACTTCGAAGTATTTTTTAATTTCATTAGTGTGCTTCATAACAACGATTTTACTACAATTATTTGCTTCTTTTATTGTTTTATGTGTTCAGAATACCGCCCTGAAAACAGCTCTTTTAATGTGCTGCCGGCTCGAGTATTTAAATGACTTATATTTTTCTGACGGGACAGATTAAAAAAAATATGAGATAGAAAACGTGCCTTAAAAATGTCTCAGATTACTGGCAAAAATTCGTTTGGTTTGAAAATGCCATCACAAAATAATGCGCAAAATTCATTGTGGAAAAATCGAATTTCGTTAAAGTTCTCCATACAAAACGCCAATTTCATAGGTAATGACCTAATAATAGGACATTTATCATTAAGTTGGAGCATTTTAATGATTGCGGTGTCCTCTACGAATTCTGATATGTTTACTCAATATCACAAGCTTTTTGGGTTCTAATAGAAAATAGATATCTGAAGTTTGTCCTTCTATTTTGTTCCGCCTTTTTATACTTCATTTTACATTAAGGTAACGTAATGGACGGTACGAAAGTATTCGTAATTTTAGGACACTTTCTCCAACAAGCATCGAAGGAGCTCAAGAGCTCATGATTCCGAGTAAAAATTACAATATCAAATTGGCATAGGACATGGCAATCGACAAAATGAACAATATTTTTGGGAAAATGCTCATTACATCAGTGATTTCCGATTTCAAATCGTATATGGACTCTTAAGTAATAAGTTTTCTAATACCGATACCGTTAGATTGGACTAGATATATAAATATTTGTATATCTTATCCCAGTTATTAAAGGCATAGTAGGTGCCCGTATGCGGTCGAGTTACGTTACTTGATACGGGATATATATATACATGTATATAAAAGCACTTGGTTTGATTTGCTAAGGCAAGCTTTTCGTGGTAATCTTCTTTCTTTAGAGCACATTGGTTTTCACCGTATAGTCTACAACACCTTCTTGCTTTGGTCGTTGGTAAACAAGTAAAATTTCTTCCAAATCTAAATTTGAATAGCGTTGTGTTAATTGCGATGATAATGATATTATTAAAACGTGGCACTCAAAAGGACCGCAACACCACAATAATAAAAAAATATTATTAAAATGAATATTTCAGTGACGTAATATTACAATACCTAATAATATAATAAGTCATTTATTGTTTTCCCTATGTAATACCTACAGTAATGCCGTCGCTTATTTTTTTTAGCCTGGTCGAAAATCAGGTGGTGTCTCGGGAAAGAACACTCCTAATTCATCGAAGACGCCCACAAACACTCCTCAGCCTACAGGTAAGTATCGTTTTATGAATTACTTACAATTACATTAATACAGGTAATTACGTTTATCTTTATTAGGATCTGCAATCAAAGCTGATAATTGTATTAGAAGTATTCGTTTCCAAGTTATTGAAAATATAAAATCATTGGATGTCCAATGTGTACATAAAATATTGAGTTCTATGCTTTCCCGTACAAGAGAGTTATGCAACGAATATTTGGGAAAATATTGGAAGTTTTATTTATTTGTGCAAAAATAAAGGTTTTGTCCCTAACTTAAATGTATTATTTCTTTCAAGTGAGCATTTCCGGAATATTCTAAAATTAAAAGGATTCAAGCTTAAGAAGCTGTTAGTCCAAAAAAGACAATGCTTAATAATGCAAATGCTTAATGCAAAGAAAATAATAAATAGCTTAGTCCGTAGTAGTAGTAGTTAAAAACATCATAATTTTTTAAAGGAGAATTAAAATTATTTAGTTTTATCTTTACACATAGATAAAATGGTAGTGATTTAAGATATTAATTATTCGCCGCAATAAAATACGTCTTAGCAAGAGATATAGCACGCTCTTAAAAAACGGTTATCTCGAGTATCTCTTCCTCAAACCAAAAATATTACCCAATTCCAAAGAAGAAGCACCCAAATTTTCCTTTGAGACTTAAGTTTTTAGGCAAGAGCAATTAATTCTTGGTTTGATGTTTATACAGTCAAGAGCCAAAGCTATTTCAAAGAAGAAGCACCAAAATTTTCCTTTGAGACTTAAGTTTTTACACAAGAGCTATTAATTCTTGGTTTGATGTTTTCAATTAAAGAAACAGCACCAAAACTTTGGTTTGAGACTTTTACATAAAATAATATCAGTATATTTGATGAAGAGGACAAAAGCGTTGGTGGCCTAGCGGTAAGAGCGTGTGACTTGCAATCCGGAGGTCGCGGGTTCAAACCCCGGCTCGTACCAATTAACTTGGAACTTATGTACGAAGTATCATTTAATATTTACCAGTCTCTTTTCGGTGAAGGAAAACATTGTGAGGAAACCGGGCTAATCCCAATAAGGCCTCTCTAGTTTACCCTCTTGGTTGAAAGGTCAGATGGAAGTCGCTTTCGTAAAAACTAGGGCCTACGCCAATTCTCGGGATTAGTTTTCAAGCGGAACCCAGGCTCCGTGAGCCGTGGCAAAATGCCGGGACAACGCGGGGAAGAAGAGAAGAACGACAATACATTTTCAACGAATGACGAAAATCATGTTGGTTTAAGAATATTAATTCTTTATTCAAGACATACTAAACTTGGCACTAAGAAATTTCAGCTCTAGATATAAATAATATCATATTTCACATTGAGTAACGTATTCTTGAACCAATGCTTTTATTATGCTTATGCTAGCACCTAACCTATTATGCTTTTTTTATGGAGAAATATAATTCTCAATTTAATTACGAGTATCTAACCCCAAGAAACAAAGTTTCGTGGCATAAGTTCTTTAAGTATTGCACTAAGACACTTAGGTTCAATTAAAAAAATACAATATTAAAACAAAACGCAAACGCTCTTTGTGAGAATATTGAGCTTTTTAAAAAAAAATATATTTTGGATAGAGAATTTAATTTTTTAGCTTAAATAATAAACTTTGAAATATTTTATTTATTTTTAGATCTAGGTTTTAAGTTTTGTAGTTTAGTTTTTAGTATATTTACCAAATAAATTTATTTATAGTTATAAAATTGAAATCACCATATATTAATATTATTGTTTTAATTAATTATTTTAAATAATTAAAAAAAAGAGTTATTTGTGTAGATTTTTGTGATAACAAATTAGCTCTTGAACCAAAAGCAAAGATAATTTGAAATAGAGGTGGAATCTCAAAGAATACTTTGTAGCCACGTAATGCTGTTGCCATCTTTGACACATGATTAAAACTTTTATGGCAGTAAATTTACCACTAGGAAACAGATATCACATCCATTATTATAATGTAAAGTTCTTAATTTTACCTGAGTACCTGTTTACAAATGTATACACAATACCAGACCCGCTTAATTATGCTTTTGTAAAACTTTTGTACAATCTCGAAGATGTTCGTGGCAGTTAGCTCACTCAGGAAATTACGGAACTTCCTTCCCATTTCTACCAAAATTGCTCTGGCACAAACTGTTCACCACTCTATTCTGGATTACGCTGACGTTGCTTATCTCGATCTCACTGATGAGCAACTTAATAAGCTTGAGCGTATCCAAAATATTTGCATACGGTCTATATTTGTGTTACGCAAATATGACCATGTCTCTCACTTCCGTTCGTAGCTCAAGTGGCTCCCTATTCGCTTACGTCGTAACTCTCACGTTTTGTCCCTTCTGTATTCCATTCTTTTGAACCCCGCAACTCCCCGCTATCTCAAGAATCGTTTCAGCTACCTCCGTTCTGCTAGGTGCTCCCAGAACTTGCTTCTTTCTGTACCATCATCCTCTTCTAAATTTTATAATAATTCTTTCACTTTTCAAGCTCTCCGACTATGGAATTCTCTGCCTATAGACTTAAGGCGCGCTCAATGTCCCAATTCTTTCAAGAGACTCATTAAACTTCTCTTTTTATCTGCTCCGTAATACTTTTATCTGCTTCCTTTTCCATACTTATAGCTGGCATTTACTTTTATTAAAATGATATGTATTTTAATATATGTATGTATATGTATTTACATATCTTTTTTTATTTACATTTGTATATGATATATTGCTTTGTTTTGTGTTTATTCTGTGCTAGACTTCTTTTATTGCATCTGGAACACCTATTGACATGACATAAATTTATTTAATTCCGCTACCTAAAGGTTGTCTGGAAGAGATCGCTTTTTAGCGAGAAGACCGCCTATTGTTTACCTCTTCTTAATGTGCTGTATTTAAGAGAGGTATCGGCATTGTGAATTTCATCTCGCTTTATGTGGTAGGGCACAGCCAGTGGATGTCATTCCAGATCTAGAGCAGAGCCCAACTGGGGAAGTACCTCCACTTTACAGAAAACCGCAGTCAAATAACACTAGACCCTACTCATAGTGTTGTGTTCCTGCCGGTCAGTAAGGTTGCCAGAGCTCAACGAGGGGGGGCGGGTTTAGGGTCGGCAGGCGTACATAGGCTACGGAGACTGATTACGATCAGGCGGGCCGTATGCTTGTTTGCCACCGACGTAGTATAAAAAAAAAAAATTTTATTGTTTCTGTATTGAGGTGTGCAATAAAGAGTATTTGTATTGTATTAATTAACGTACTCGCTCGAAATAATAATTAATTATTTTGTCATATTGTAGAAAAACAATGCAAGCATATTTAAAAAAATGCTTGCATTGTTTTTCTACAATATGACAAAATATTATTTAAGTTAGAAGAATACTATACAATAATATTATACATACTATGCACGTAATCGATTATTAAAAAAAACTGATTTCATATTTCATGGTGTTAAAATTTTAGCCTGGCAATAAAATATCCTTGAACAGAAAATTCCCACTGATCCCTTCTAGCAGGGAAGAAAGCCCATTTCCGAAGAGATGTGAAAAAAATCTTGCACTGCCTACTTGATGATAGTTTTGACCGACAGTTGTTTGTCATAATGAATAGTAGATTGTGTCAAGGGAGCAAAATGATATATGTAAGGCGAGAGCATGCATTGAATCCTAAACGAAGCGAAAGATTATAAAATAGAATCCCGAATGTAGTGAGGGATTCAAGTGTTAACACCCAATGTGAAAATAATTTTGCTACCATGTGATACATACTGCTTTACACATCACCTATGAGGAAATGATGTTAAAAAAAAAACTGTGCACAAAAAAGAAAGTGTCCTAGAAAATTATCACTTTGATCTCTCCTAGCCGGTAAAAAAGTGCAACATTGGTCCCTCCTAGCAGGGAAGGAAAAGCCCTTTTCCATGTAAAAAAGTTAATTAAACAGTGTATGTCGCAGACAAGAAGAAGCCATCGCCGTCGCGCCGTGGATCTTCAGCGACGGAAGGCGGCTCGGGCAGCAAGGCCAGCACGCCGGCGCCGTCACCGCAGCACCCAGCCTCCGACGCCCCTCCTCCCGCTAACAAACGTAACTATTGCACCCCTACACTTAACTGATACCACACTGATACGGTTCGTTGAAGTATCTTAATCGATGTTTTTATATCCCAGATGTTGTGACGTAACTATAAACTAATTTTTAGATCCGTGGAATTCTTACAGCTGTCATAATTTGACGTCTCAGGGAACGGAATATAATTTTAGTTCAAAGGATATATGAATATATGGAATATATGAAAGTCATCATCATGATACCTACCCCAGGAAAATACCTGATATTTTCTTATGTCCAAATAGTGCACTTTAAAATTAAACTATATTTGTTTTCACGAATAAAGTATTATTATGATTGTGTGTGTAAACATAATTATGTCAAAACATTGATTTATACGTGTATGGACTATAATGAAATATGGCGATGTATACAAATGTCCACTGGAATAATTTCGTCGCTGTATAATTTTGACAAAGTATAAAAATGTCCATGTGTATATAAGACGAAATATAAATATGTTGCGATAATAGACTAAAATAGAATATGACGATGTATACAAACATGATCGATAGATGATACAATACTATGATTGTAGACATTTTTATACTTTGATAATAGTCATTTTTATATTTCGACTTGACTAGACTTGAACGTTTTGATATATTGTCTTTCTAATAATCGGACAAATTTATGTTTTAAAAGTAGACATTTTTATACATCGCCATGTTTCCTTATAGTCCATACACGCATAAATCAAAACATTTTTACAATATTTTATTTTGTCTTGTAATTTAAGGACTATTTTTTGCCTGGCAGTACATGAAACGTCAGAATTCCACGGAACTAAAAACCAGAGGGCCTACCGCGAACCATGTTTGACGTGTTGCCTCTCTGTCACACTTACGTACGAATTTACAAGTGCGACAGAGAGGCAAACACGTGGAACGTGGTTCGCGGTAGGCCCTCAGATTTTAGGGCGACAAAGCGGGCAAAATGTCACTGGGCTTCAATTTGACCAAGACGCTTAAGCACAAGCCCCGGAGGCCCCTGTTGCCTCCTCCATACATATGCCACTGGCCTCATTTGGTAAAGTTATTATATAATTATAATTGGCCAATCTAGGTAAAGCCTGACCAGTAATATAATATATGATCACGCGCCATATTGCGGAATTTCATGGGAACTACATTTTTCATACGAAACTGGACAGTCACTCTATACATGAGAATAACAGCGCCCTCTTGACAATGATCATATATTTCTGGTCGGGCTTTAGGAAACAGACTGCTAATTCCATTTGCCATTTTAGTACAACACCAGGCAGAGGTAATCGAAATGTCATTTTAGTGACTAATTAATAAAAACAGAGCATAGTAGAAGGTAGTTTAGTTTGCGCTTTAAGCAGAGAAGTGAATTTATAACTGTTTACAGCAGTGCCAAAACAAAAAACTACGATTTTAACTGTGTAATGTTCAAATAGGCATTGTATATTTCATGTTGAATAGCTGAGCCGAATGTCGAGCCATAAACTACATTCTTCACCTAGAGCTTCAGTTTAGAGCGAGTGCTGAAACGCGGCTCTTTTAGCTAAAAGATTCGAGTGCTAGGTGCTTACCACGTTTCAGATAAAACGCGCATATTTTACGTTTTTGTAGCACCTGGTGGATCTACTCCCGGCAGCACCCCAAAAGCGAGTTTGCCGGCATCCTCCCCCAGTTCCAAGTCTATGGAAGCAGTCGGGGTGATCAGCTCCGTCGCGTCTGCTACCTCGGTCCCTTTGCCAGCTATAACAGCAACTCCTCCCAGGTAATTTGGTAAGGTGTCATCCGATGGGTCGTTATGACAGCAGTTTATTGTACTTCATATAAAAGTATTGGTAAAAGGAGTATACCAAGAAATTGTGTCTACCATGGTCCAGTACAAACGCGAACATTCTAAAGATTTGCAGGTATAGGAGATTTTTTTTTCAGTCCCAATGGATGTGAAAAATGTTCAGTAAAATATTCGTTGACTTAAAACGTTGAAAATATATATGTAATATACCAAATAAAGTGCGTTTGAACGGGACAGCTCATGAAATGTCCCAAAAGCAATATCAACTCACTCTTTCATATCCGTATGTGTCAAGAAATTCATGCGAGTGAAACGAATTCCATGAATTTACAACGTAAGAATGTATTCGCTCCTCCTGCCACGGCTAAATCCAGCCATTCCTATTTAAAACTAAGATACAATATGGAGAAAATTTGTCCTCAGTTACAAGTATCTCTTCTATAATAGTACTGACGTACTATTTAACACAAAAAAACATTTGCATAATCCTGAGTATCACATGTCCATCGCTAACGATAAACTCATTCGAGAATAAACCTCCCGTTCTGTTCCCGCTATATATCTCAATGCTCATATAGGTTGAATGCTATAGGCTGGAGTTGATGGTGGCTTAGCCAGTGTTTAGCTTCGGAACCCTTCATACAAACCTTTGTAGTAAGTACGCGTCTTGTTCTCCTCAGTTTGTCGTCGAGCACGCCCGCGGGGCAGGCGCCCGCCAAGCCCCTATACCAGGAGTCCGTGATCACGAACACGGACACCGCGGACACGAAGCAGACCAAGAAGCGCAAGGCGGTGACCGCGGCCGGCACGCCCACGCCGCTTGACTACGCGCCCACGCCGCCTCCCACTGCGGTGATTTTACACGCTTATTCCACAACGACGACCGATTCCGAAGCTATAAAAACCAACCGCCAGACTGCTGATGCTTTTACCTATATAGGTCGATTTAGGATTGACATGACCTGGAGCTCTTTTCAGGAAAGCTTGTAACTTGTTACACAAGTAGAATCCCCTTTCTAATAATAGAAGTTGAATAAGACTTCCAGTAAAATTAAAAGTTGCAATCTTCCGTGAACTGAGCTGTGATTAATGTGCTTGCACCGCTACCTGCTCAATGATTGCTACACTTTCCTTATTTTCTTTAATGAGATGTCATTTTATAATCCGTACAAATTCACAATTTGTATGAACAGGTGACGGACATGAACTCACAAAGTTGCAGCAGTATGTGGGAAGGGCAGCTGTCTAACGACGTGCAAATGGACAACGCAGAGAAAATTATCAAGAAGGTATGAAATTCACTTTATAGCTATACTCAAGGTTTAACGGTTGTGCGATTGGTCTGTCATGTATCCACCCTCACTCCAAACCAGGTTGGGCGTATTCAATTACTTGTTTAATTTTAACTACAATTTGGATTACATGTAGGTACAACTACTTGCAATTAAGATTACTTTGTAATTTATAATCAACATTACTCAATTACTTATTGATAGGCAAATATGTGGAAAGGAGGGTGGTCAGATTGGCTAATTGACCAATAAGGACAAGCGATATGTCACTGGATAGCTTTTTCAAAGTTCTAAAACTTTTACTATGGCAGGTAATCCCAAATCTTTGTGTGAAAAAAGTTATCGCTGCATAAAAATGTTTAATGATTTGAAACGTTACTATGTACCTCTGCAGCGTCTTGCTGCGTCAGTCTGCCCGTGCGGTCGATGGTGATCGCCACCGTCAGATCTGCCGCTGCTGCCACCCCATAGGTGGAGGGTGGTTCCTTTGTCCCCGAAGAGGCGTCAGTTCGTTGGTTTTTATGGTCGCCTCTGGGGGATATGGTTTCATCCAGGCGTGCCCTCTTGCCTTTCCCTTCTGGTTTCTTTGCCTGGGTTTGTTTTGCAGTGCTCGTCGCTCCCACGCCCTGTCCCTTCGGGGCGTCAACCTCCTGCTTGTTCTCAGAGGAGCGGCTATCTGTTTCTCTTCGCTTTTGGAGCCGCTGCCTCTTCCTCTGCGAAAGCTTCTTCCGCAGTGGTGCATCTACTTCGGTCTGGGCAGGCATCCCTCTTGGTTTGCACCTGATCTCCCAGCCGGGATCTATGACCTGCTTCGAGGGTTCAACAGGTGTCCCACTCTCAGCTGTCATCGGTTTGTCTTTAGAGGGCCCAGCTGTCGAAGGCTCCTTCGTCTCCGGTTCAGCCACCTGGACTGGGGTTACGGTAGGTATCTGTTCCGCCCTCCTTAGTGATTTGCATGTGCCGTCTCATCTAAGGAGGTCGTTTGTTTATTATTTGTTTTTTTTTATTTCGATTTTTATTAGTCATTGTTGCCATTCAGTTCCCACGAGTAGCTAGGGATATAAAAGGTTCATTCCACGCAGAGCCCCGCTTGCGTAGACAAGGCTATATACAACGGGTTTCGCCTGGTACCCGAGGCCTATCGTTCGCGACTGAGCTCCCTCTCAGCCATGCATCCATCGGCACGATGAGTCACACCTTGGATTAGGGTTTTTGGGTTCGAGGTTGTCTTCTCCAGGAAAGGGGGGATATGGATAAGAGGATCAAGACGGGAAGGGGGGTTGGGAGGATTGGTCTAGGTAAGGTTTATTAGGAAGATTGGGGGTATAAAGGGGGAAGGGATAAATGGGTCGTTTTCATGGCTGCCGAAATTTTGTACATGTAAGATTTTAGCTGTTATTATTCCAAGGCTTCTCCGCTATAGCTGGCGATAGTTTGAATGAAAGTGTAGTGTAGATCGTAATCAAATGTAAAATTTGGTACGGAAATAGATAATTTGAAGAATGGAAAACAATTAGCTATAAGGTGGACTGATGTTAGCTTACAAATATAGATATTTAAAATGTTTTTGCTAGGCTAAGACGGAAGCCGCGGAGAACTTGGGCGTGTCCCACTTTTCGAGCGTGAGCGCCGCGCCGCCGCCGCCGCCGCCGCCGCCCGCGCACAGTCCCGCTGCGCAGCCGAGCCCCAGGTATCTACTCCACAATAACCTCCCATTATAAATGTTCTGTGTTTTAGATAGAATATTTAAATGTAATTAAAATATAGAACAAATCAACACTAGTTAACCCTTTCGCCGCCAGTAACTCGAACTCAAGTTCATCGATGTTGCCACGCACCTGCCAGCAATTGCATAAGAAGTTAAACAGTACATTAAATATTATTGCCATAATCAGTTATTTTGATGGAGAATTTTGGATCTTAACGCATTCTGCAGGTATTAAACAAACTGTGTATTCATACTTTCTCATAACCACCGAAAACATTTGTTTTACGATAAATAAATTCACTTACAAGAATAAACTGTGTTTGTTAGTATTGACACGCCAAACACTCGAAATGCAGTTCACTAGTGTTGTAACCAAAAAGATTAAGCTTGTGATATTCGATGAAACGTAATATTTTTAATATAGAATTTAAAGGCAGTATTCTTTATAAAAATGTTGCAATAAAACTTCATACTGAGAATCAAATTTTAAGGAAATATAGACCCATTAGCACCGCTATCGTCTATTAACATGTATGAAGTTTGAATGCTTTGCAATACATATTGATTATTATATACCATCGACTGATATTATTGTGTTTTATCCCAGCCCCCACTAGAATAGCCCCGAACATAAAGCTTTCGTACGTAAGTATACGCTGCATTTCAAGTTCTTAGTGTTGTGGCACGCATTTAGTTGCAGTATTGGCAACTTTGTCATAATTCATGCTTGAATAAGTCAATTACTTGTCTTCCTTGCAAAGTAATTATTAAATAGCATTCTAGATACATTTACCTTTTGAACGCTTTATGTCATAAACACAAACATCACTCAAACGCCAAGCTCCGGG
The DNA here is from genome assembly GCF_033807575.1 of Cydia pomonella. Classification (NCBI taxonomy): domain Eukaryota; kingdom Metazoa; phylum Arthropoda; class Insecta; order Lepidoptera; family Tortricidae; genus Cydia; species Cydia pomonella. Next base: position 19,784,873 of record NC_084703.1, on the reverse strand, counting down.
GCGCAAGGTAGCTAATGTATACCTTACTTTAAAGTGTGAAGGTTACTTTGACAGCGTCCGCCATAACATATAGTTGTCCTTGACGCTGTGGGCGCGAGTAGGAAGGGTCATTCCCACTAGTTAACACCAACTCGATTTGGTGGTAACTACTGGGACTTTTTTTCCCAGTAGTTACCACTGGTAAAAGGTGGGAAAAAAAATCCCAGTAGTTTTAACGACCGGTCTGGCCTAGTGGGTAGTGACCCTGCCTATGAAGCTGATGGTCCCGGGTTCGAATCCTGGTAAGAGCATATATTTGTGTGATGAACACGTATATTTGTTTCTGAGTCATGGGTGTTTCTATGTATTTAAGTAATTATAATTATAATATATTATATACACCGTGTTTTTTTTGATTTGCGTTAATTTCGAGGGTGCATTCCTGAGCTTAAATTAAGTAATTTTCTCAAAGACACCGATATTCTAATTAACTCCATTTCGGAGATAATCAATCATAAATTTTTATATTATAAGGCCCTTACGAGCGTGTACACTTGCCTTAGGGCCTGTTTACTTATTGATTAGTGTTTAGTGCGAGTACATACATTTGCTACTAAACGTACGTACTATCTCGGACGATCGATGTTAGAAATGACATTGATATATCACAGTTTTCAATTGTTTGGTTGAGTTAAATGTAATGCCCATGTTACAACAACGCTATATGCAACATTTAGTTACTTTTTATAAATATAAAAATTGTAAAAAAAAAACAAAAAAAAATTTTTTTTTTGAAAATTAACTGTGCCATTTAGTTTCCTTAAACGTACTTACCGAAACCCCGGAGTTAACGCAATTCAATAAAAACACGGTGTATATCGTTGTCTAGGTACCTACAACACAAGCCTTAGTCAATTTGTGTAATAATGTTCTATAATATTTATTTATTATAGTTACCACTGGTAACAACTTGGTGGTAACTAGTGGGAATAACCCAGTAGGAACGGCGACTTTTATATTTATTTATATTTTCATATTGATAATAAGTAGCTATATTTGACTTATCGATAGGTATTTTGGCAACCGTGTAGTTTCTCACCAAGTGGCAACATCTGCGTGGCGTGGGGGTGTCACATTGCTTGTATTTCCTTGGCGGCGAAAAGGTTAAATACGCTTGGTAACGTATGAACAATGCTGTTGACTATTGAAGACAGTTGTTAATTTTGTATTACCTTTGTAGATTTCTGTGTTACACTACAATGAATACTTATACAAATTATAATGCAATACCGACAGTTAATTTTAATTATAGGGAATACTAAATTAATACGAGTAAATCGTAAATTGCAGACATTTACCCAGCCCCATGCCTGGCCCCAGCGGCGCGAACCCGGTGGCGACCCACATAAGGTCCCCTTCCCATCCACAGGTCAGTCACAATGTTTTGCTAGTATAATTTTCGTACTTCGTCTAAGCTTTGTACGCTCTATCCCCACTACTCGTTCTTCAGCAATTTGTATTGGTGGAACTACTGGGATTATTGGCTACTAGTTCTATCAAAGACATCGCTAAACTGGTGAATGTAAGAGTCTTACGAGTTCTACTTAGTTTGATCTGTGTGTTCTATTGAGAACTAATGGAAGAAACATTTATTCAACCAGTAGAACTAGTGGGAACAGACCCCTTCGACATCCATATATCCGGAGAAACAGTGACATATGAATTCACCTTATGTGATTAAAACTGATATGCCCACAAGCCTAGCAAGCTAGTCACCATTGTTTTGCATATAGCCATAACCCCGACATTATATAGGCTGGAGATTTATGTACTCCAATCTTTTTCACAAGTACTATCCTTCAATTTACATCAGATAATCTTCAAAAAGATTCAGTTTATTGTGCTACTTATAAAATGAATAGTTTTATATTAGTATTTAACCTTTTTGCTGTACGTACAAATACGCATGATAATGAATTATAATTAAATTTTCGATGTTATTCGTAATTCTCCAACTTGTATTGTCCATCGATAATAAATGTCTCCCGTACTCCCCAAACTCTCAATAGGCTACTTTTTTTTTCAAACATTTATAAATGTTCGTATAGCTTCGATCTTGGAGGATTTAACAATTGGCTACTTGACTGTTTTTTGTAAATAATGTCGAACGATCTTGATTTTCCTGAGGATCAAATGTCTATATAGGACTCATGGCATTTAAGCAACACAAAGATCAGAAATGAGAGTTAAAGTCTGACGTTCGCACTCGACGATTGAAACGCCGCTAACAAAATGATAAGGTGATGTGACGTCACATCATATAAATCTGTCCTAAATGTATGGAAGATCAAGGAAATTGCCATTTTGACCCTGAAATATTGCGTTTATGTGTATAGTTGTCATACAATTTATTTTTCAATAAAATGTAAGTCGAATGGTACCATTTTAGTTTCTATTTTAGAAAGAAAAATAATTTTTTTTTTTTGAGAATTCGGTGCCTTGTATTTTTTTATAATCACAATATATTTTTTTAAATTCCACTTTTTTATAATGACTGGCTCATTTTCTAACCATTTAACTAAATTTTGTTATAATATTTAACATGTGTCAAGTACCCAATTGGAGTCGTCTTTAAGAGCTCATACCCATACATTTGACGTACCCTTCCTCCGCAAAAATCGGCATACTTTTTGTACAGAAAATTACAGACAACGCGTCTCCAGTTGAATCCTCCAAGGCTTCGATAGCCAACTGGTGTTTTTATTTCATGGAAATAACATCGCTTTGTGCGAAGAATAATTGTTTAAAATTTAAACGGTAAATGATCTCGCCAAAATGGCAACCGACATTCTTGTAACCTTATAGCGTCATAATATTATAGCAATACAAAAACTGAAATGTCAAATTTTGTGCAAATTGAACACTTGTTTCTGCTACAGTAACGTCACTCATGAGACAAAAATGGCGGTCGGCGTTTGCGGTCACGTGACATTCAAAATAATTATCTTTGTATTACCAAATAGTATTAAACTCGTATTCTTATGATAAAAACAATATACATAACATACTTTCATAATTTAATGTTAATAGATGAAACTTCCTTATTGTTTCTTGACGTTTAATGTGTAACCTTCGTCACTGAATGTTTGTGTATAATTGTAACTATCGTCAAAGAGAATTTGAAATAGAGGTGCATTGTCAAAGAAAATTTTGTAGCCACAGTAAATCCTAGAACGCCTTTTGACTGTGATCCTTATTATTAATTAGTACATTTATAGTATTTTATGCAACAGTTGTATAAGAAGGGTCAAAAAAGGCGAGTGGCGTGAGTTACAATGTGAGCCGGAGCCGAAGGCGTAGGCGAACATTGTAAAGGAATACGGCCGGCCGCGGCCCGCCCCGGGCCGCGGCCGGCCGGTCGGCGACACCTCCTCGTAACTCATGAGGCCCTGGTACTTGCTACTTGCTAAATTAATTCTTTGGACAGTTTTTTCTCAATTTTGGCCACCGTAGCCTACGGAGACTAACAAGCAACGCTAAGCGGTCTTCGTAGTCTATGGGTGTTGCTATAATTACGGGTGTCACATGCGTGTTTCTGACTTATGAAGTAATTATTTTTACTATGCAACCAAATGAATATTTTGTAAGTTGGCATCAATGCACTTAGTTTAAAACTGTATTCGTTTTGGGTTTGTTAGGTTGGTAGCCATTAATCGCAGTAACATTATAGCTTATAAAAGCACAAGAGCTTTTATGAGGAATAGACAATATAGACTTTTCTTGAAATCTTTTATGTATGTTCTTATATTCGTGTTAATGAATGCATAAATGACAGATAACAGTAGAGGAGTAGGAAAATAGTTTTATTAAATATCAAAAAGTGGCGCCATCTTACCGGGCATCGGCTAAAAGTTGTGGCGCCATCGCTCGAATCGATGCCGCAATTACCTTTGGCCTTTGATCTATTATATGGCACAACTTTTTGATAATTAACAAATTTTTTCTAAGTGTTTTAATCCTGTGTCGAAAGATGGCAGTACATTTACTGTGGCTACAAAGTTTTCTTTGACAATCCACCTCTATTTAAAATTCATTCAAAGATTCCCAAAATTTAAAGAAAAAGTATTTTAATACGATAAAGTGTACACCTGAAAAAGCATACAGAATTGAGTAGCGTTTCATTAACCAATGAATTTGGTCGTTGACATGGCCGGTACTGACATTTTGTTTGACTATACATGACGTACACATATTACTCGACAAACAATTAGGCTATACTAAGCACCTATTTGATCACCTAAAGACATAGAACGGCTGTATATTTTTAGCTTACAGGCTCTGGTGACTTAAAAGACTATCTACACACATATTATAAACCCTCTATGATGCCTCCAAAATCCGTAAATAATGGCCAACATTACGATACTGGTTTGTTACAACAAATTTCTTATCTGTGATGATGTTGTAATTGCTTCATAACTGCATCAAAATCAATGTGGTTATACATTCAAATTTGGAACATCTCGGAAAATAAAGCAATTCGATTTGACCTCTATTCTGACCTTTTTGTTCGAAATGAAATGTCAATTGCTACAATTTTGACATATCTCGCATGTTAGTTTGTATCGAATGATACGGAAATAGGCCTCCGACTCTAGATTGTCTGTGAATTAAAAAAACGAATGCTTGACATGCGTGTTTTTTTTTTCATTTACCGCCATTTGACGTACAGTTAATCTTTTAATTAGTTTTAAGTATAATATGAATATGTTTTGTTGTTTTTAAAGTAACTATTGCAAAAAGTGCGTGTAAAATGACTCGATAAAGATACTTCGGTGACGCCACCACACCGCGGTAATTTGGGTTAGTAAATATATCATAGAAAGTTTATAATATGTGTGTAGATAAAATAGTGTATGTAACTGTACATAATTTTATTATGTAGCAGTCACATAAACTACTATTAAAAAAAAAAAGATTTATTCAGTAGCACAAGTTATTTTACAAAAATCAGGTGGGTGCCTCTTTTTAAGTATAAAATTACCTGTGTCAAGAGACACCGCTCCTCCATTGTGAGAAGAAAGAGAAAGGGCAGCTATATTTAAACTGAGGCAGATTACATTACTAACAAAACTACAAGAGGTAAAATTTAGGAGATTCAATTTACGAGGAAGTTTTCTATTTCAGTATAGGTTTTTGTTTTGATCCAGTCTAGAATTTTCTTTTTACATTCTCTGTAGGTCGTGGGATAAATGTTAATGACTTTATTAGTACTATTGTATAATCTTGCTGATTGTGTGAGATATTGCCTTTTTGCAAGAGCGTATAATTAAAATACGTGCATGTTAACCGAAGACTATTTATTGTGTGACAGAATGACATGACAGCAATTCATATCAAAAACATATTTGGAACATCACAGTTCCATATTTAAACAAATACTGTAGATGGCGCTGCTGGATATCAAAAACTACACCCCCACTATATCTAAGCATAGCCATCAGCATCATCAGCATTAAACAAAACTAAACATACCTACTACTTAGGTACAAGTCCTAACTTTTCAAGAAATCTAAAGTGCTTGACAAATCCTAGACTCTTTGTTAATAAGTCAGCTGGCATCTCAGCTGTTGCTAAGTATTTTGTTTCTACCATACCTTTGGCAATAATATCTCTACTAAAGTGGTAACGTATGTCAACGTGTTTAGATCTATTGTGAAACACAGGGTTGGCCAATAACTTCAGGGCACTTTGGTTGTCATTGTAAATTGTAATTAATGACATCTTATTTGTAATTTCATGGTACAATGACCTTAAATACATAGCTTCTTTAATACATTCAGATATACTAATATATTCTGACTCACAACTGCTCAAGGACACACTATTCTGCTTCTTACTGCACCATGAAACTACACTCCCAGACAAAGTGAAACAAAATCCTGAATAGGACCTCCTATCAAGAACATTACTGCCCCAGTCAGCGTCAACAAACCCTTATTCGCCTGAACAAAATGGATTGTGCGAACGCCAGAATCGTGTGGTGTGTGAGAAAGCTAGATGCTTACTATTTGATGCTGAGCTTCCCACTGAGTTCTGGGCCCATAACCTATAATTATAATACGTGCATGTTAACCGAAGAGTAATTTATTGTGTGACAGAATGACATGACAGCAATTCATATCAAAAACATAGTTGGAACATCACAGTTCCATATTATAACAAATACTGTAGATGGCGCTGCTGGATATCAAAAACTACAGAGCGGTCTTTGTTGTTAGTAGAGGAATTACGTTGACTTTTTTTCTCCTCAAGTTTGTAGACTCGGGAGAAAAACAAGTGTCTTTATGTCTTCGTAGAATAACATTTAGGATATATAATTTTCTGACCGATAATAGGCCACATAACTCATATAAGTCACTGGTGGGAAATCTAAAGGGCTTGAAAAACATGCCTTGCTGAGCTCGCTGAGCTCTTTCCAATTGCAGGAATTGAGTTTTAGTGGCACCACCCCAGACAGAGATACAGTAGGAGAGGACGGATTGTGCGAGGGAAATATAAATTTGTTTTAGTAGTTTAGTTATGGCAACGTGTCTTAAATGCTTAAACGGCCATATAAGTTTCCGAATTCGGGATATCATCAGTTCAGTTTGCATATACCATGTCAGTCTCTGGTCAATCATTACTCCTAAATATTTAACACATTCAACTTTCTCGATGACTGGGCAGGCGCATTTTGATTGATTTTTGTCAGTACAGTTATAAATCCTGATCTTGAACGAAGTGTCAGGCTGTGTACCGGCAGTCATCGTGAAGCAAATTTACTTGGTTTTTAGCATATTTAAGGTTATCAGGTTTTCCTGCAGCCAGCGGGCAATTTTAGATAGGCCGTTGTCCGCCGAAGTACGTACTTCCTCCCAACTATCTCCATAGAATACAACAGCTGTATCGTCAGCATACGCAAAGATGGAGCCCTTGTCAACGGGCATGTTGCATAGTTGGTTAATATATATAAGAAAGAGCGTGGGGCCTAGGACACTTCCTTGAGGAACTCCGTAGTCTACGTCACACTCGTCACTTACGTATTTCCCCACTCTAACCCTTTGTTTGCGATTTCGAAGATAATCGCTTAGCAACAAGAGTGGGATACCTCTAATACCATTGTCTTCTATTAAGAGATCCATTTACAGCTTTAACGTCCACAGTTGCTGTTTTGGCTGCTATAACGCATGTTAAACAGTTAGTGTTATAATCCAGTAACTTTGGTCGATTTTGTAATGGGGTTCGTTTGCGTCAAATGTCGTAGTTCTGATTTTTCCCAGACTTGGTTATGATATTGGCTCAATGAATAATCTGAGTTTCTGACTCGAGCGTCGAACGCAACTTTGTCAAAAAACGAAAAAACCGCGAAAATGTCGGTTTTTGTTTTAGATTTCCGCGACTATAACCTTAAGGGACTAGTTTTTGATATTACCTTCTCGGGCGTTTTTAAAGTAGACTAAATTTGCTACAATACGAGACTAGATGTCTATTTGTCTCTGTAGACCTAATAGTTTCCGAGATAAACCCTTTAAAGTTCATAAAAGAGGCGGTGGCACCATAAAACTTTGAAAATGTGCATTTTTAAAATGGTTGAGAAAAAAACATAGGTATGGGGGGTGATATGTCGATAAAATTCATCGTACTACGAGGGTGGATTGAAAAATTTGTGGCCTGAATATTAAAAACAAAACAGAGGTTTTTTAATTTATTTTTATTTTTCTACATAGTCCCCGTCGAGTTGAATGCACTTGTTCCATCTGGATTCCAGAGCCTTTACACCACTTTTGAAGAAGCTTTCCTCGAGACCTTCAAAATAGGCATCCACCTCAGTTTGGACCTCGGCGTTGCTTGAAAATTAAATAACAGATGAAAGTCCGATGGTGCTAAATCGGGTGAATAGGGTGGGTGGGGCAATAATTCAAACCCACATTTGGCAATCTCAACTTTGAATTTTTGAATTTGAATTTTGAATTCAGAGCCTCGTGTAATCTGCGTAATAACTCGCAATAATAGTCGGAATTTATAGTTTTACCTCTCTGGAGATAGTCAACCATTATTATTCCCTTTGCATCCCAGAAAACAGATGCCATGACTTTATTGGCCGACAAAATTGCTTTGGCTTTTTTGGGAGGCGGAGATCAAGGACGAACCCACTGCTTCGATTGCTGTTTGGTCTCTGGTGTATAGTGGTGGACCCACGTCTCGTCCATAGTTACAAATCTGTCCAAAAAGTCTTGAGTATCGGCTTCATACAGGTCTAGACATTCACGTAAATTAGTACGGCGAGCGATTTTTTGTTCCACTGAAAGAAGCCTCGGGACCCATCTCGCTAACACCTTGGAAAAACCTAATTCGTTGACTATAATATTTTGAGTTCTTTCATAAGAGATGCCTACGATGTCAGCTATTTTTTTTACACATAACTTTAAATATGCCGTAAAATTGCTTTTAAATATAGACGCCAATTGAAATTTCGCGGGAAGACAGTTGAATAATGACAGTTCAAAATGGCGGCAGTAAAAAGAAAAAAGTTTTCTTTTTAATTGGCCAGGTCGCGAATTTTTCAATCAACCCTCGTATATACGTGGTTAACGGCTCGACTATACGTGGACAAACACATTGTATAAGTTGAACGAGTTGCTAAGAGCAGGAAGAAATATAACATAGATTGGACCTGGTGAGCCAACCCTTTCCACCCTCTTTTTGGGGGGTAGGGACGGTACGATCTCGTGGCTCCCGACTCTCCCGAGCCAAATCAGCTTTCTTTGATCTAAGGAATAATCGAAGTATTTAATGGTTTAATTGTGTATACGTTTAAAAGATTCTCTTGTGTCACAAAACCAGGTTGTTTTGGTCACAATTTTGGTGACTCAGTGGACCGTGGGGTCACTTTAAACCATTTTGGCTATATTGTGGTCTAAAATATTGAAAATACGGTAAAATCATGGTCCCGCGGCATTTTAGACCTAAAATATAAGTTAAGAATTAAAATTAATTTCTAATAGTATTAAACTTATCGAAATTGCATTGTTAGCCAGTCGACACAATAAACACAACTTTCCACTTCTCGCGTCATAGACAAAATGGCCCAGCCAGTTGTACCCTACAGCAACGACATGCGCCATCATTCGATACGCAGATTTTGCTCCTATTGGTTGACATTCTATCACACTCGCATTTCCTAGAATATTTTATATTGTGACCTAGCCTACACGCGTTTTATTAACGCGGCAGGGACAAAGTTTACATAAATATTTTATTCCCTTAAATATTTAACGACGTGCTCGTTCTAGCACAATCGGAATAGAACAAACCTCGAAATTTCTTGGACAGTCCTGAAATTTGGTATGTATGTAAATTAAGCTGGGCTCATGGGCTGTCGTGTTCTAAGAGTTCTGGCCGCCTATCACGCCACGCCTCTCTCAATGACATCCTCCGTCGGGCCTTCGTCAGCGCCAACGTCCCAGCCATTCTCGAGCCACCTGGCCTCGCACGTGAAGATGGTAAGAGGCCCGACGGAATGACTCATGTGCCCTGGAGTGTTGGACGGCCCCTTATTTGGGACGGAACGTGTGTGGACACCCTGGCACCGTCTCACCTCGACTCAACATCATTGACAGCGAGCGGGGCAGCCGTAGCTGCCAAGGCGGCAAATTGTCGCAAAGATATAGCTCTCACTGAACGGCATATATTTATAGCTTTTGCAGTCGAAACTCTAGGATCGGTGGTGCCCAAGCGCTCATAAATTACTTCAGTAACTTTCGAAAAAAATTGATGTCACGGGGGACCGTAGGGCTGGCTCGTTCCTCGCCCAACGGATCGACATAGCGACTCAAAGGGGGAATGCAGCCAGCCTTATGGGAATCCTTCCGCAGGGATCTGACTTGGGTGATCTAGCTTAATATAAACATATTGGACTATACTAATATAAACACGGGTGACATGTTATGTTTTTTTTTTTGTAGGTTGTTTTAATTTTAGGAGGTTACATTTTATTCTAAGTTTGTTATTATTTAAGTGTGTTTTTGGTTTTAGTAAAAGGTACATATAAAGTAGCAGTTAACATCGGAATGACCGTCCTGGTTTATACAGAAAATAGTTGAACGGCCCAGATAAAAAAATTTAACAAGGATATTTAACAACTAATTCAATTAGTGTACACATTATTATGTCATGTAACATCTCCATAAACAACAATTTGATATCAAATCAAACAAAGTTTTGGAATACGAGAAAGATTGGGTTATTCCCACTACTTACCACCAAGTTGTTACCAGTGGTAACTACTGGGGAAAAAATCCCAATAGTTACCACCAACTCTGTTAATGTACCTACTGGGAATTTTATTTCCCAGTAGTTACCACTGGCAAAAGGCGGGACTTTTATTTCCAGTTTTCACTACCCAATTCTGTTATCGTTCAATACTAATAATTAATAAAATAGTATAAATACATTTTTTTAAATCATTATGTTCGTTAGAAACAATATATTAGATTTCAAACACATTCATGTTGACGGTACATATAAATGTCCGTTCAACGGGACGGCTGAGAACTGTTCCCCGCCGTATGGCCTTATCTAAATTTCTGTATTTATGAATTTCAATGGCTTCTACTACCACTTAACTTTGACACCCACCCACTATCTTCACCTACCCGTGAACAAGATGCATGTTACTGCGTCGAAATATCGGGAGCTCCATAAAAACAATATAAAGGATAATCACGGTTTATATCCCGGTCAATTTAAGTCTAGTTAATTAGTTATTACTTTAGTTGTAAGTCGATTATTGTTTCAATAAACTGCCTTACAGTGATGAAAAATAATCGATCTTTGACTGATTTGTTTGTTCGTTCATATAATTGTGACATTATTTATTGAAAGGGATTTATCGATGGTGCTTACGCCATTATCATCGATGCTCCTATGTAAATACAACGCTGCGCTAAGCGTAAACACCCTTGACAAAAGATCCAGGTTTCATAGATAACGTCACAATTTATTCAATGTAGAATGCAATTTTAATAACATAAATTCAATGCGAACGTTAATTCCTCCTTAAATATTTATTTTTTGCACTGCAAAACCGGTGCACGGTTTTAATGTATTTGATCACTTTAAAGCAGTTTAATGAAATACTAATCGACTTATAATTATTATTTATTAAGAGGGAAGAATAGCTTTGTGATCCTAGCGAAATATAGTACATTACGATAATAAAGAAGACGGTTCATGCCGAGGCATATATAACGTCACAATAAATTCAATGTACAATTAATAACACAAATTCAGTGCGAACGTTAGTACTTTTCTCCAAACATGCGAGGAAATCAGATAAAATAATCATAATTTAAGCATCAACCAGCTCTCAAATAGAACCTCCACATCAAACACGTCAAAAACCCCTATTTAATTATTTTTTTAAAAGTTAAAGGCACAACTATTCAGCCATTCAGTATTTGCTCATTCAATATAATTGTGCAATATAAACTGTATTGACACGCATGAGATCCTTAAAAATATAGTCTGTCAAGCAAAGTCTGTCAGTAGCAATGTAAAGCAAACTGAAGTATGGCAACACTCACAGAGCAGTATTGCGCTAAGAAAAGCAGCAATGTACATCGAACCGAAACATTTTTTTCCACTGAGCGCACTCTTCGTACGTCAACTAAAATTGCCGCGGTTTATTGAAGCATTTGGAAATTGTTATTATTATGAGAGGGACAATTTAAACTGGAGTAAAAACTGACTATGCTGGAGAAAATAATGTTTGAATCAAATCATTGCTTCCGCAGGTAGCTGGATTTTAATATAATAAATATTATAGGACATTATTACACAAATTGACTAAGTCCCACAGTAAGCTCAATAAGGCTATATATATATATTATCAGATTTCTCGGTTGGAATTCAATATTAAAGATATATCACGATAAAATGCAATACAAATGCTCCTTTATGCAACCTTCAAAAGCTAATTAGACATATTTAGGTAGGTACAATCGAAATATATATCAATAAGTAGATTGAATTAAAACAAAGGTTTGTATGCTTAGTAAAAGGTGGACGCGAAAGGCGAGCGCTCGCATTCTTAACCTTTGGTATGCTTAGGAGCAGATCTGCTACATATATATTCAACTTAAACATGAAGATGTCATAGCTAAATAAATGTAAAGGTTAAGGCATTTGCACTTGAGTACTTTTTACCAAACGAGCTGTTAGTAGGTACCTATACTACTAAATTTAACTAGAATAAAACAATCCATTGTTTTATTTAGGTAAATATTAAAACCTAGGTACCTGCATAGTAACCCCTGAGCCATCACTGGCAGCGGTAGCCCTGGTAGGGTATCACTGTAACTATTCTTGTGACAATTGCAGGGCTTATTAAATATCAAATATCTGGACTATTTACACCATTTTGATATGGTTTTATTCTGTTTTAGCAAACTTAGAAGACAAATAGGGAGCAAAGAGAACATAAGCACCACGGTAGCAAGCTGTTTTTAACATCAGTTCAGAAACTGAAGGAGCCCAAAGAAAATAATTATGCCACTTGTTAATTGTAAATTAGTGTATTTCTCTTGAACAATGTCACATTCACATACCAGTGTAATTTTGAAATGGTTTTACAATATACTTATATAAATATACAGATTAAAAATAAATAAAAACACAACTGCAGATATTTTGGTGTTCATTTAATTTCAAGGCAATTAAGATACGGGTCACTTTAGCTTACTTACACTTAATTCAGGCCATTCATTGAAAAAATATCATTAAGTTACCAATGTTACTGGTCCACTCCAACCAAGCATCAGAATACTTTGTACCTAGTCACTTATTGCATCTTAAGCATAAAACAGATCTGTTTGAAAATTTGTAATTTCAAGTTTAAAGTTTCCATTCCAAGTTTCAAAATTTATTCTTATACTAGTAGTTACACATAAAACTTAGTCTAAAGCAATTTGCCTAATTTATAGTACAGATATATTCCAATATCTCTGAGACCTCTCTTACATGCTAGCTTGGTAAGGTTTTGTTCACACTACTGTTTTTATACAGGCTAAAAATGTTAGATATTTACATGTATCAGCTAGATCATATTTTATATGTAGATATTTAAAAAAGTCATTTAGATATCAGGAGAATGCTGTTAAGAAAATTTATTAACTTTCACATTAGTCTATTCAAGACTTGTCAGGAACTGACACAATTTCAGGTACTCAAAATATTAATAAAAGATACCTTGACAATGGAAAGTTACCAACTTCAACTCATGTGAGTAATATTGAGTTATATTGTTTCTGGATAAAAGAAGGTATGATTTAAATGTTAAAATATTTTTCTAAAATTATGCACACTGAATAAATTATTTTAATTTATTGAACAAACAGGTAAAGCGACTTAAAACTTCTCTTAAATAGGTAGAATACCGACTTCAGAAAGTATAAACTAGGGCTCGCGGTCGTGTCCGTGATTCGTGAACCCGTAGCCGTGCGCCCGGTTTCGTGTTTCACGGCAACGGTTTTCTGGTCCGTTCCACACGTGACATTCGGCTACGTGAAATTAGGGTACGTGAATCCGTGTAGATCCGTGTAGGCGTGATCACGGCTTCACGTATCTTAAGAACACGCCGGTTCGGTCCGCCCGCGACGTTGAGTGAAGATACGATGCGGTCTCTAAGAGCTACGAATAAAAATGTATCGTGAGTTTTTTATTCATAGCTCTAATTCCGTTTCATTACTTTTGAATTAAAATTTATTTCCAATAGTAAGTCCTTTTAAATATTAATGAGTAATAAATGAATAGAACAAAACATTAATTACAATGAATAGCTACTTTAATAAACGGGTTGCTAAAATAATACCACAACACTGTGTGTCAGGAGATCAACTGTGATGTCAGGACTAATGACAATGAATGTGAGTTCAAAATTCTGAACTGCCCCCTCGGGATTAAATAAAAAATACCACGAATTGTAAAACAAAACATCGCGGTCACTTCTTTCAACTTCACGAACAAAAGGTAAAGCCCACAGCTACTTATGTATATTGTTTGTTTCATTTTGTCTGCACGTGCAACTGCACTTCTTATCTACAAAAAAAAACCCGGTATGTTAGCTTAGCTTGTTAGTCATACAATAAAACACTCTAACAATAATATGTCATTATTACCTTCAATCTAGAAATAAACAGTACTCTTTAATGTGCCGAAAGTCCGAAACTGATAAGAACTGCAGCTGCGTACTTTTTTTCCGTGGCCCCGTACATGTGTTTTTGTTGAATTTGTTTACCTGTATTACCTTTATCATATCTACCGAAGATTTGCAGAAATTTACCCTTTTGTTTCTTTGAATTAGGATTGCCTTGTTTATATTTAGGCTACGTTATATTCTTTGATAGTAGCAAGCTTTTACAAGTATGTTTCATTCATTTCATTAATACTTAACAGAATAAAATGTCTTCTTTTGATTTAATAATGACAACCAGTAGCACAGCGTTGCTTAAGTTCATAATTATAATGATACTTACTACGAAGCTGATGGTCCCGGGTTCAAATCCTGGTAAGGGCATGTATTTGTGTGATGAGCATGGATATTTGTTCCTGAGTCATGGGTGTTTTCTATGTATTTAAGTATTTATAAATATTTATATATTATATATATCGTTGTATAAGTACCCTCAACACAAGCCTTATTGAGCTTACTGTGGGACTTAGTCAATTTGTGTTATAATGTCCTATAATATTTATTTATTATTATTTCCTTTATTCATTTCTTTTCTCAGGCTAGGATTTTTATAATATGGATATAAAAGTAAAATATAAAAACACTTACAAAACAATACAAAAGATATAAACACATTATAAAAAACCTAACCTAGGGTGCCGCCAGCAGCGGGGCAGGGCCCAAGCTGCCGGTGGTCAGGGCCGCAGAGAGAGGAACCGACGTACTATACGCGCCGTGTCCAAAATTAGTATTATTATATTATTATTATATTAGTGCAATGCAACGAGCAGGTCGCTAGTTTTGACTAAAATCAATAGCTGGTTATACAAAAAACAGAACAACTCCAAATTATTTAGATATAACCATTATATTCAAATCGATGCAAAAAATACAATTTAAGTTTAATTCACACGTAAATGTTTGTCCGACGAACGTCCCGTATTCAATATACTAAGTGGTAACTCAATTCAATAATACCTAGTCCTTATTTATTTTTCTCCCGGGCGTGTCGAACCTAATACGAGACGTGCGATAAGTACCTATCCAACGGAACCGAGCCCGAAGCTCCGCACACGAACGCAGGTACGGGCTACGTATCATGGCGTGTCACGGTCACGGCGTGTCACGTGAATCCGGACGCGAACGCAGGTACGAGGTACGTACCTTGCCGTGTTCGTGAAATTCGTGATCTTAGTACCGCCGGGCTTAAGAACCCGTAGCTACGGATCGGCGTGTATCACGGATATCAGGAGCCCTAGTATAAACTAGGATTTTCCATAGGTATACATGTGCAATAGCTGAGTGCATGAAACAAATCAGCCTAAATAATATATTTTCGTGATGATTAACAAACGGACAGCTTTTACAGTAATAATCTAAACTATTGTCCCAATTTCTTTAATTTTTTTAATTAACAAGTTTATTTTTCGTGTTGTTTGCGTTGTACACGTATGTACGTAAACCGCCGTAGGTAAGTTTTGTATGAAGAGAAACTTTTACGAACGCCTTATATTGGGCGAGTTTTAATCCTGCAACAAACATAAGTATTAGGTAGATGTTGCGAACGAAAGTAGGTATAATCAAGGTTCTTAAACGTCTTAAGATTGTTTAAAAAAGTTACCTTTGAAAATATTTGAGGACTTCGTCTGTTGATATTGGGAACAATCGAATCAGTTGCGGTTTCGAGGGCACAATTCGTGGTCTTATTGGATATATTTAGGCATACGTTTTATCTTTATTTAAGCCTTTTAACCCTGAAACAGAAAAAACTGCACATTATCTTAAAAAAAATCCGGGATCTTCTAGTAATTATCATAACCTCAACATTTTCTAATGGTTAAGATCAACGAGCATGATTTTACTTACATTGTAGGCATCTTGACTTTGCTTATGGTCATGCACAATATTATTTAATATATTGATATTTATTTTAATGCTAGGAGCAGAAATTTCTCTTGAATTAGCACCGATTCGGAATGTAAACAAACAAGATGGACGATCCACATTCCACAGATAAAACACAGATTACATGCGATTTTGGAATTATTCGAACACAGTGTTGCTAGCCCGCGATTTTTCAAATTTGCCGCGTTTTTCTACTGACAAGATTTGCTTGACCAACTATATATAAAAGTTTTATAATCTTTGATTTTATTAAGCAGTATTCGCACGATCATACACGACTCTATCATATAGCTTGAAATGATGCTGACCGGGTCGTGTAGACGCAGCCCGCGCCTATATTAATTGGCTGTTTGCGTTTTTCTTAGTGGATACATGTTTTTAAAAGTAAAACACAATACAGTAATAACTTCCCGTCCGCTAAAACACAACAATAATGATTTGAATTTTTTAATCAAGATTTCAAAAGGAGGAGGTTATCAATTCGGTGCGTATGTTTTTTTTTTAATGTTATTTTTTTGCTTGAATATATATATACAGATTGGTCCCGTTTTTGTCAAAACTCAGTTCAGATGATGGATCTGATCATGAGCAATCGAGGGAACTCGTCAAATGTGAAGAGCATACATATAGTGATTTTTGTATTTTCATCAACAAATCAAGCATTTACATTTAAAAAGTAACATACGATGAAGTAGAACTGCTGATGGTGATCCGAATGTAACTCTTCAACGACGCATAGTTCACGTTTGGGAATTTGTTCTCTTCACATGTTTGTGAAACAGTTAGGTTTTCAAGGTACATTTTTGTCAAGCTTGAGTTTTGATGATGGATTCCATGAGGAATTGAGGGTACTTCTCAACTCTTTTAAGCAAACTTATAGCCATTTTTAATATTATTTCATGGTGTGAAATAATTTATTTTAAATAAAGTCGAATACTCTATTGCGGGTATTATAGCAGTCTTTTTAATTTCATTGTATGAAATCCAAAATCAACAATAATCTATCTTTCACCGGTCATTGAAGTCGTTTTTTTTTTCTAAATATTTTTTTTTTTGTTTGACCATAACGAAGAACTTCCTTTACTATTTTTGGTATAATAAGGTGAACATTTCCGAGCATATTGGAGAAAACTGTATTTTTTCTATGAGATTCCATTTTGCGAGAAAACGTTTTCCACTATCTAAATCTTAACAAATCATTTTGATTTTGATATCGAATTGTCGATCGCTTCAGCATAATATATTCTAGGTTTATACGTTTCCTTTAAAAAATATGTTTTGATAATTTTTAAACAAAAAGGTAAACCTATGAACTTAGTTTTACATCGTGTCAACGACATACTAAAGAAGTGGGAGAAACGTTTTCCTTTTTGTATGGACGATCACGATATATTTATACGACACTATTTCTACTGTTTTTATTAGTATTGAACTTTTAACAACATTTCGGTGTTAACTACTGGGAAAAAAAAATCCAGTAGTTACCAGGTGTAAAATGTTTAAAAAAAATCCATTAGATACCACTGGTAACAACTTGGTGATAACACTGATAACTAGTGGGATTAACCCAAAACATACTACTGCTCTTGTTTGAATTTCATTTCATCATGCCACTTTCTAATTTCAGCTTTGCTTCTGTTTGCTCTGCTTTGTATCATCGATATATGTTTAGTTATCTTCGGAAAAATAGCATGTATTTAACAATTATTTACGCTTTGATATTGTATTACTCTAGCAAGTCAATCTGTCAATCAAATGAGTGAGAATGATATCGAAATCAACTTCATTTAAAGTGGCGCGCTAGTCTACTTTTAGGAACAACTTCATCTCGTTTTGTAACCTCGTCCCTTATAATTTTAAGACCCCTTATAGGGTTGTTTCCATGTAAAAATCTTAGGGCAGAATTGTATCCCAATAAATTCTTATGGATTATAATAACACGTTAAACTACCTGTAGTGGACCTCTAATGAGAATATTTTTGTAAATATTGAAATTAAAATATCTTTTAACACACGTCACGTGACCCAAATCGAAACGACATTGAAGATTCTGATGACGTCACAACTCTCGGTTTGACATTGGGCTATAACCGCGAAAATTACGTCTTTTATTATTATATTATTGTATCTCCTTGGATTTCACGGGCCTATAAATCCCGGTCTTTTGATAGGCTTGCATGGGGATATAGATCCAACACGTAGAGGGCCCCTTTGAAAGCTTTAATGTCATGTAGAACCCTTGCTGGAACCCGTTCACAGGCGCAACAATAGACACCCATGAACCGGTTGCAGCAGGCATTGGGACTATTGTAGTAAAAGTGAAAAATATAACGGTCTATGGATTTAAGTTTGGGAGGACAATGAGACTGGGTTATTGCAAAGACGTCCGGACACCTGCCATAACAATGCTTTCACTAGTTATCGAGGCAGGCGGTGACTTGCCGCCCACTAGATGGGCCCCTGAAAATGCCGTCGTGAAGACGACCAGGAGCAACACCGGTGTGAGCGGCTCAGGGGTGTCGAGAGGTGTACGCCGCTTTCTACCCAGTGGCTGATAACAGCCACTGTGCCAACTCGCGTCTTATGCTTTCACTTCCACCCCTGGAGCATTTAGCTCTAACGACTCCTCTCTGGACGGCCAATGAAAGCGAGCCAGAGCTGAGAGTCCCTGCGGGTCCCCTTGAGGTCCACTCCGACCGACGAAGGCACGCCGGAGACGGAGACCCTGACCGACTCTCGGGAGTACTCGGGTCCGTGGGGTCGTTACTCCCCAACAGCGTATTATTATATGTCTTTCCCATCACGGAACAATGGTGCTCCGGACCTTTGGGAGGCGTGCGCGGAGCCGAAGCCAACACGTAGAGGCCCTTTTGACACTTTAATGAAATGTAAGGGGTATTATTATTATTTATTATTTTTATCTTTTTTTTTCTCGGTTTTCACCGGCGTACTGCTATGCACGGGCCGAAGCCAAGTGCATCTCAGGTAACTCTATGGTACACCTTCATTTGTTTGTTGTGTAGCTGGTTGTGCAGACGTAGGGATATTTGAGGTTTCATGTGTCGGTATCGTTGAGGCAGCGGTTGATTGATCAGTTTGCAAAAATTTCCTTACTAATCTGCATGTATTAAGAATGACTGTTTTTTGGAGGAGGTTGTATGTGTTCCCCGGGAGTTTTAAGGTCTTTAAAGATTGGTGGAGTTGTTTTGGTATAACGCCTGTTGTAGATAGGACAATCGGTACTATTGTTACTTTCTGTAAATGCCATATGCGGGATATCTCGTCTTTTAGTTCAATATATTTTGTTAGTTTTTCAGCAATAGTGCTTTGTAAATTGTGTGTATTAGGGACGGCTATGTCTATGAGGAATCCGGTTTTAGTAGTTTTGTCTATGAGCGTAATGTCGGGCCTGTTATGATGGGTGGTTCGGTCGGTGAGGATGGTTCTATCAAAGTAAAGCTTGGTTGAAGAGTTGTCTAGTACACTTTCAGGTCTATACTTATAGTGGGGTTCTATAGCAGTAATAAAGTGATGTTGGTGAGCGAGTTTTTGGTGAATAATATTTGTCACTTGGTCATGTCTGTGTTTATAGTCAGTCTGGGCTATTGTTTTACACGCACCTGTAATATGCTGAATAGTTTCCGGGCAGCTATTGCATTTTCTACATGAGTCGTTGGTCAGGGTTTTTGTTATGTATCTCTGGTAGTTTCTGGTTTCTATTACCTGGTCTTGTATCGCCGACATGAACCCTTCAGTCTCCGGGAACAGTTCGCCACGCCTCAGCCACGCGTTCGACGCCTCCTTGTCGACATTAGGTTGGCAAAGGTCATGACGATGTCTGCCATGGAGAGACTTCCTAGTCCATTCAGCGATTTTTGTCTTGTCGTCTGTAAGGTTTTCATTTTTTTGCGTTGTACTATCTTGTAGGTTTAGTGGCGTTAACTTGCGATCATTCTGTAATGTTGCTTTGTGTAGTGTGGAACATTCGGCTTTAGTAAAAAAATAATGTCTTAATGTTGTTATCTGTCTGTTGTGTAAGTTTGTTATGTCGATAAGTCCTCTTCCACCTTCTTTCCTCGGTAGCGTCAATCTCTGAACACATGACCTTGGGTGATGTTTTCGAAATCTGGTCATTGTGGTGTGAATGGTACGTTGTAATGCTTTGAGCTCTGATTTAGTCCAGTTTATTATGCCAAAAGAATATGTGAGAACGGGTATAGCAAATGTGTTTATGGCTTTTATTGTATTACGTGCATAAAGATGTGATTTCAGGATTGTGTTAAGTCTATGTCGGAACTGTTGTTTTAGTTTTTGTTTTGTGTCTTTATACTGTATTTGGCGTGATTGATTGTATCCTAAATATTTATAGGTATCCTGTTCGTCAAGTGATTCAATTTGTTCCCCAGATCCTAGCGTGTAGTTATGTTGGTATATCTGTCCAGCTTTCATAGAGTTTATTTTGCACTTGTCTATTCCGAATTCCATTTTAATGTCGTTCGTAAATTGTTCTGTCAAGCTAGTCAGGTCGTACAGGTCGGTCTCATTGTCAGCGTAAAGTTTTATGTCATCCATGTAAAATAAGTGGTTTATATTCTCAGTATATCTGTCGCAGTCTGTGTAATGTAAACGGTACCCGACAGAAGTTGAATTTAATATATTGGAAAGGGGGTTTAAAGCTAAGCAGAACCACAGTGGACTCAGTGCATCACCTTGGAATATACCTCTCTGTATTCTAATTGGGTTTGTTTCTAACCTTACCGTTGGAGAGTTGAGTTTGAGTCGTGTTGTCCAGGTTGTCATTGTTGTCTTTAAAAGGTTAATTATCTTGGGGTGTATTTTATATATTTCTAAGACTTGAATCAGCCACGAATGAGGAACGGAATCGTATGCTTTTTTGTAGTCAATATACATTGAGTATAAGTCGGATTTGGTTTTATTAACATGTCTTAGAATTACAGCGTCTATAGTTAGTTGTTCCTTGCAACCCTGACTGAACTTACGACACCCTTTCTGTTGTTCAGCCAGGATGTTATTGCTATCCACGTGTTTGTAAATTAGTTCAGAAATACAGGATGTCAGAATCTTATAGATTGTCTGCAAACATGTAATGGGTCTGTATTTGGCTGGGTTGGTAAGGTCATTTTGGTCTTTTGGTATCATAAATGTAGTTCCTGTAGTAATGTAGGGCGGTATTGTGGTAGGATCGTCAGTAAACTTATTGAGGTAACTGTGTAGATAGGGATGAATGTTTGTAAACTTTTTGTACCAGTAGTTGTGTATATAGTCTGAATCAGGTGCTTTCCAGTTATGTGTGTTTCTAATAACTTTCGTAAATGTATCTAAGGGGATGTATTCAAAAGTCATGTCTGTTGTAGAGTTATTGGTTTTAGCAGTTTCAGCTTTTATCCAGTCAGCTTCGGCGTTATGATGAACAGGTTTCTCCCATATTTCTGCCCAAAAGTTTTTTAGCTCTTCCGGGTCTGGAGAGCTACTAACTATATTAGTGCCTATATTTTCTAATGTGTTTGTTGTAGCCTGTCTAACATTTCTGTAAAATAGTTTCTCATTATTATGAAACTGGTTATTCTGCTGTTTTCTTAATGTACATGTTTTATATCTATTTAGCCTGCCCGATATGAGTGCAAGTTTTTGTTTGAGCGTATCTAGTGTGTGTGTGAGTTGTGAATTTGGTTCTTCATGAACAGAATGAATTTTGTATTGTTCCATTATGTCATTTACGTGTTTTTCGATGTTTCTGCTTCTAGTGCCATTCATGAATTGTGTTATTCTGCCTATTTTCGCTCGAATATCATATAGTCTTCTCTCTAGTCGTTTTTGCCATTGCGGTCTTCTGTCTTTATTTGCAGGGCGCGATCGAGAGCTCTCTGAGGGTTCCAATGATATTTTTGCTCCATTTACTTTGGCAGCTGTCCAAGCTGCAGAGTATATTGCAGTTTGAAGGGTGTTGAAATCTGTATCGCTGGTAACATGTTCCGGAAGTGTTATGTTATTAAGATAGTACACTATATTTGCTAATTTTTTAGATGTTTTTTGTTTAGGAATGTATGATCTACATGTCGGGTCGGTATCTTTGAAATACTGTAATGTCTGTCTAAATGTTTCATCGATTAAAAGGTCTCTTTGGGGATGGCGTGTGCTGTCGGTAGATTCATCAGGAATATTCAACTGTATACTTTGTAAAAATGGCATTTCAGAATCGGGTTGTTGGTTGAAGTCTGCTGTTACAGGCATGTCTGTGTGATTGTTCGTATTCTGGATATTTATTGAAAGTTCGTTAGCTATCTGTTGTTTTAAATCATTCAACCTGGTCTCACTAAAATATTTATTACTGATTATTACTCTACGTTGATCGGCTATTCTTTGTTCACTAAGATGTGCAAGTGTAGGGAAATTGTTTATGAATGCTTCATGTAACGGTTTCCTGTAAGAGGTTCTGTTTGTTTCAAGTTCAGTAATCCTGTAATATGAAAGCATAATATATTCGTTCTGTTCAGTCGTCCATCTTAAACGTGTTTGTGTGTTATTTATATCCTGTACGTTTAAATTACCTGGTGTGTATGTAGTTTGTACGCTAGTTCGTAGACTATTTAATTCTCTCTTTACTTCGTCATAAATCCTATCCAGTGTTTTTTGTGGCAGCAACTTATTACGGATTATTGCTCTTCTTTGGTCCCCCACTCTTTGTCGACTAACTGGCATGTTTGGGAATTTCTCAATGAATTTCAGGTGAAGAGGTTCGAGATATGTTTTAGTATCAGTATCCAGTGCAGTAAGATATAGGTAAGTGCGCATTATAAACGTATTCATTTCATTCGTCCATCGTTTGCGCGTTTTGGAAGCTTCCGAGGTGGGTACAAGCTCAATGTCTGGAACGACATCTTGTACAACACCGTCGTGCGTGCTAGCGGAAGATAAAGTAGACGTTTTCTTAGACATGTATGAAGGTCGCGTTGAAGGTATCGATGAGAAAAGGGATTTGTCGTCATCTGAAAAATTCGTCGCGGAGGTGTATCCGATCCGCGGGCGGAGGTTGTACTTGCTGGGAGCAGCACAACGTCCACGGTTTGCGGCTGTAGTAAATTCTTCGATGGAAGCCCGCCTGCTCAGCTCCGCATCGCCGCTGGTTCGCATGCTGTGGCACCCAGCAGCGGCTCCAGGTGCGCCCCGACGATCGCCCTCGGGTAGCGGTCCGATTGCGGCTGTAACAGATTGTTCGATGGGAGCCCGCCTGCTCAACTCCACATCGCCGTTGGATCGCATGCTGTGGCATCCAGCAACGGCTCCAGATGCGCCCCGACGTTCGCCCTCGGGCAGCGGCCCTGAACGTAATCTTCTCGAACGTAACTGCATAATATCTATATATAAGAAAAAGAAAAGGAGGGAAAAGAAGAAGAGATAGGAAAGTTGGGATCTTAGTTTGGGAAGGGTAGACATAGTTGATATTGTCAATGTTTTTGTATCTCCCTAATTGGGGTGCGATCTTGATGTTTTGATCTCTTACTTCAAGTATCGCCAACCCTTAAGCCCGCCCACCACGGCAAGGTGATCCCTTTGGGGGGTTATTATTATTATTATTATAGGTTTTATTTGCTCAGTGCATTGCACTGATCCCTACTGGGTGAAAGCCTCCTCAATACCCTTCCATTTCTCTCTATTTTTTGCTGTTTCCATCCAGTTCTTTCCAGCTAGTTTTATGATGTCGTCTGCCCATCGTTTCTTAGGTTTTCCTCAGCCTCTTTTTTTCTTGATCCTGTCCATTCTGTTACCCTTAAGGTCCACCTTCCGTCCAAATATCTGTACAAATGGCCAGCCCATTTCCACTTTAGATGTAGGGCTTGTTTTAATGCATCTATAATTTTCGTTCTCTTTCTTATTTCCTCGTTTCAGAATTTTTGTATTTTCCTGAGTTTTAACATACTGCTCTCCATCGCACGTTGCAAATTGAAATTTTGTTTCAATTCTGCCTTTGAATGTCCATGTCTGGCATCCATATGTTAGACTGGGCAATATGCATGTGTCCATTATGACCTTTTTTAGGTTTGGGGGGTAGTCTCCTTTAAGTACCTCTTTCTGCGCCCAGTATTTCCGCCATGCACTGTTTATCCTTCTTTCTACTTCATTCTCGTTGTTCTTTGTGTTAAACAAGACTTGTTTCCCGAGGTAAACATAGTCATTTACATATTCTACTAGGTTCCCAGTAATCTCAAATGGTTTGATTTGGCTGTTGGTCATCACTTTAGTTTTCCCTGTGTTCGTGTACAAACCGACTCTCTTGCTTTCATCTGCATGTGACGCATCATTTGTTTGAGTCTTTTGGCTGATTCCGTAAAGAGGATGATATCGTCTGCGAATCTGAGGTGACTAAGGCGCTTGCCATGTATTCAGAGTCCTTCGTCTCTCAAGTTGATTCTTTTAAAGATGCCTTCTAATACTGCTATAAAGAGCTTTGGAGATAGTGGGTCCCCCTATCTCACTCCTTTCCTTATAGGTATTTCTTCTCCTATCGTTTCCAGTCTTACTCTACTGATACTTTGTTTGTAGACGTTTTTTATGATGTTTATATATGTTTGGTTCACTCCACAGTCTCTAAGCGCACTCCAGATCGAGCTATCTGTTATACTGTCGAAAGCTTTTGTGTAGTCAACAAAGGCTATGTACAGAGGCCGTTTAAACTCTTTGTATTTCTCCAATATTTGTTCCAGCCTATGAACATGGTCCATGGTTGAATATCCAGCACGAAATCCCGCTTGTTCTATTGGTTGACTTTCATAAATTTTTTGTGATATGCGGCTTAATATTATTGATGTAAAAAGTTTGTATATACCTGACAGTAGGCTGATTGGTCTATAATTGCCGATATCTAAAGGGTCCCCCTTCTTATAAAGCAGTATTATGTCAGAGATACACCATTGTCTAGGGACTATTTCAGTTGTTAGTATCTCATTAAAAAGCTTTGTTAGATAAGGAATCAGTAGTAGAGCGCCTATTTTCACCAGTTCGTTGCAAATGTTGTCTGATCCAGGACTTTTTTCTGTTTTTGAGTTTGGGCAGCTAAAAAAAATACGTGTCCGTTATTTTAGACTACTCTATAACATATATAAATATGAATGAAATCGGAACCGGACAGTTGGGTACCTTTCCTTGTTAGTCCAATTATGTCGAAGTCTATATTTTTGATAGCATGTAGCAGTTCTAAAAGGCGTTCTGTAGTTGATAATGATCGGACATTATAGGTACAAATCTTTAATTTATATACGTTAGTTGGTGATTTGGATTGTTGGTTGGTGGGTTTTATTGAAATATTATGTTAATGTGATATTTGTAGAATCTGGTTACGCCTATTTTAAGGGGCCACCGTACTGGCAGTAGACGGAACCCTGTCAAATTTGTATTTGTGTAGCAACGGTTCTATGAATTGTTTGTTTACTTTTATGTATGTCAGTCGGTCAATAACAGTTCTCATGTAAACACTGAATAAATTTCTAGTATACACTTTCTTGGTTTAACTGTGCTATAGATCTCTGCTAAATAGTGATAGTTTATTCCCCGCAGTGGTTATGTAGCCTACGCACGATTCAAGAATAGTGTTAACGGTAAAAGAAAGAAATTTTCAGCGGAAATGAGTAGTGCTATAAAAATTGATCAACTCAACGAGAGTAATTATGAAACATGGAAGATCCAAGTTGAAGCAGTGTTAATAAAAAACGACGCCTGGGGATACGTTAATGGGAGTATCAAGAAACCAGCTGAGGTAGCCGAAGCAGCAAAATGGGAAATTGGCGATTCTAAAGCTAAGTCTGACCTAATTTTATCCATAACCCCGAGCGAATTACGACATTTGAGAGGTTGTAAGACATCGCGTGACGTATGGTTAAAGTTACAGAACATTCATGCTTCCAAGGGACCTGCGAAAAAGGCTACGCTATTAAAAGAGTTGTTACTGCGTAAATTGGATGAAGGCGGTGACTTAAGAGAACATGTCATGCGATTTTTCGATGTAGTAAGCCAATTAGCGGACATGGATATTGAAATGCATGATGATTTGATCTCTATAATGCTTCTGTATAGTTTGCCGTCCAGTTTTGACAATTTTAGATGTGCCATAGAATCTCGAGATGCATTGCCAAAACCAGACGCATTGAAAATTAAGATATTAGAAGAGGAACATTCCAGAAATGTTAAAGAAAGTGTAGATAAGGCACTTCTTGTAAAAGGAAAGAGATCTTCTAAGCCTAAGAAACAAATAGAGCATCGTCAACACGCATATGATGCCCCTGAGCAGGCTAATTCGAAAATTAAGTATAAATGTTTCAAATGTCACCAGCATGGACATAAAGCCTCTGAGTGTACACAGAAGATGAAAGTACAACGTAATGATAGTGCAAAGTATGTGTCGAACTTAAATGAATTACCAGTTGATTCCAATTTTGTAACATTCAATTGTGTTTCAGATGTTAATGCTGTTTGCAACGAGAATGGAAATTGGATCGTCGACAGTGGGTGTACGTCACATTTGTGCAACGATACAGATAAATTTGGTACTACATTACTACCGTTGCCCGGTAAGCTAAATTTAGCGACAAATTCGAGCACAAACGTACAAGGTAAGGGGACAGTAAGATTTTCTTCATGTAATAATGGTTCTAAAACTGAAGTGCAACTGCCAAATACTCTATTTGTTCCTGATTTGCGATGTAACCTAATTTCAGTAGCTAAAATTACTGATCAAGGGTATAGCGTTACGTTCAAGAAAAACATAGCTAGTGTTCAAGATAGCTATGGTAACACTAAACTTGTCGCGAATCGTAAAGGTAATCTATATTACGTCGAGGAACATTGTGATGGAGTGTCAGCGATTTCTGAGCGAAAGGTTGACGTATGGTCGTGGCATGAGTATTTAGGTCACTTAAATGCGAAAGATCTTGTCCGAGTCTTAAACAAATCTGGCATGAACTTAAAGATGACAGATGTAGCCGAGTTGTACGATTGTGATATTTGTGCGAAAGGAAAAATGAGTAGGTTGCCTTTTTCTAGATCGAGTGGGCCATGCGATGAAAAGTTGAGAATCATACATTCTGACCTCGTAAGACCCATGCGGCATACGTCAATAAATGGAGCGAAATATTTCGTAACCTTTATCGACGATCATACGAGATGGTGTGAAGTATATTTTCTTAGCAAGAAAAGTGAAGTCTTCACTACATTCAAGGTATATAAAAATCACGTAGAGAATCTATTCAGACGTAAAATAACTTATCTCCATACAGATAACGGAGGCGAATACTGTAATCGGGATTTCGACGAGTTCCTGAAGAAAGAAGGAATAGCAAGAAGATTGACAATTCCTGGAGTACCCCAGCAGAACTCGGTCGCGGAAAGAAAAATCAGGACCTTGTTAGAAATGGCGAGATGTATGCTGATTTCGTCAGGACTTTCTCCGGGTTTCTGGGCAGATGCTGTAGCAACAGCTTGCCATGTAAGAAATCGTTGTCCGACCAGAAGTCTTGAAGGTGAGATACCTTTTGAGAAATGGTTTGAACGACCTGTCAAGTTATACTACTTACACAAGTTTGGATCTAAGGTACACGTCTTGGACAAGTCAACCGGGAAAGATAAGTTCGCACCAAGAAGCCTGGAAGGAATCTTTGTAGGCTATCCTAGAGATCGCAAGGGTTACAGAGTATGGATGCCAAAACAACGAC
Organism: Cydia pomonella; assembly: GCF_033807575.1. NCBI lineage: Eukaryota > Metazoa > Arthropoda > Insecta > Lepidoptera > Tortricidae > Cydia > Cydia pomonella. The sequence goes on along the minus strand of NC_084703.1, from coordinate 19,756,994 downwards.
AAGTTATCATGTCAAGAGATGTGAAATTTCACGAAGCAAAAAGTGAAGCTAAAGAAAACGTGAACCTGAAGATTGACCCCTTTGAAATCGACTTGGGAGAATCGATAAATGTTCAAAATCAACCTGTATCGGTAGATGTAGAGTTCCATCCGACTCAAACTAGTGAAAATCCGGTAATACATATCTCCAATCACGAGGATGAGTGCATCGAGTCATCGAGTAGTCGTGATACAGAACCTGAAGGAGGAGATGATGTTCCCGTTGAAACCCGCCAAATGACAGACGATCCATATATTGTCATGGAACCATCTCAACACGATCATCATCAAGACGATGTTCATGTTGATGGGGGGAGGATAGTAAAGATAGGTCCAGGGCGACCACGACTGGAGCGAGGTCATGTTGGGCGTCCACGGAAGATACACAACATGGTTGATGTAGAGCCACAGGTTTCCACGGAAGAAGGCGTTGAATCGACTGGAGAGTATGAAGACTGTGTGGATTTCGTTGGAGTCGCCGAAATAACTCTAAAGGAGGCCTTATCCGGTAACGAACGAAAAGGATGGAAAGACGCTATAATTTCAGAAGTTCAAAGTTTAATCAAAAACGATACTTTCGATGTTGTCAAGAAACCTATGGGTCGAAATGTTGTTGGTTGCCGATATATATTAACAAAGAAGTTGAATATCGATAGAACTGAGAAGAAGAAAGCCAGACTAGTGGCAAAAGGTTTTAGCCAACGTTACGGCATCGATTATCAGAAAACTTTTGCGCCAGTCGCTAGGCTTGACTCGATAAGACTGTTAGTTGCACTTGCAGTGGAGCTGGATCTTAAAATTCATCAGTTGGACATTAATACGGCATATTTAAATGGATTATTAGAAGAGGAGATATATATGAAGGTGCCAGATCTCCTAGATGAATGTTTACAAGATCTAACACGATTGGAGCAGCCAGGTTCACTTATACATGAAAGAGCTAGCAAGATGTTATGTGACCTGAGGTCTGGAGGCAGTGTGTGCAGGCTCAAAAGATCGCTGTACGGGCTTCAACAAGCTGGTCGACAATGGAACATCAGACTGGACGAGCAGCTGAAGTCCATGGGATTACAAGCATCTTTAAATGAGCCTTGTCTTTATTTTAAAAATATAGATTCGCAAACTAAACTCTTTGTATTAGTTTACGTGGATGACATTCTCGTCGCTTCGCAAAGAGCAGAATGCATCGAAGATTTCAAAAAGGAACTGGCCACTAAGTTTGAATTGAAAGATTATGGCATTGTGAAATATATGTTAGGCATAGAGTTTGACAGATGTGACAAAAGCATGAAATTGTCACAAGAAAAATACATTGATGATTTATTAATCAAATTATTTAATATGGATAAAAGTAAACCAATATCTACGCCTATGGAAGTTAAGCAAAAGATTGAAAAATCTGTAAATAAGTGCAGTGACAGTGAACTGTACCCATATCGTGAGATTATAGGTTCACTGATGTATCTCTCTACGGGAACAAGACCTGATATTACGAATACCGTGGCTGTATTGAGTCAATTTGACGACCGGTTTGGCCTAGTGGGTAGTGACCCTGCCTACGAAGCTGATGGTCCCGGGTTCAAATCCTGGTAAGGGCATGTATTCGTGTGATGAGCATGGATATTTGTTTCTGAGTCATGGGTGTTTTCTATGTATTTAAGTATTTATAAATATTTATATTATATTATATATATCGTTGTCTAAGTACCCTCAACACAAGCCTTATTGAGCTTACTGTGGGACTTAGTCAATTTGTGTAATAATGTCCTATTATAATGTCCTATTATATTATATTTATATTTAATTCTTGGATTGCCCTAATGAGGAATGTTGGAATGTTGCAAAGCGTGTGCTGCGATACCTAAAGCATACAAAACAATATGGACTTGTTTACAAAAAGACAGGTAAATCTTTGCATGGTTACTCGGATGCTGATTGGGGAGGATGTTTGATAGATAGGCGTTCTTATTCCGGTTATGTTTTCATGTTAGGAGGTGGATGTGTGTCGTGGAAGTCGCAGAAGCAGAAATGTGTCAGCACCTCAAGCTGTCAATCAGAGTATGTAAGTCTAGCCTACTAGTCTAGACTTACATACTCTGATTGACAGCTTGAGGTGCTGACACATTTCTGCTTCACAAGTCTAGAGTACTTGAACAGCTTACTTACTGAAGTTGGGTTACGTAAGTTTGCACCATTATCTTTACATGTAGATAATCAGGGGGCGATTTGCCTTGCGAACGATCCAATGTTTCATTCTCGGAGTAAGCACATTGACATAAGGTACCATTTTGTACGAAGTGTATTAAAGGACAATAAGAGTATTGAGTTAAAGTACTTACCGACCGACTCAATGCTCGCCGACATATTAACGAAGGCTCTGCCTAGAGAAAAGCACTATATGTGCATGCGCGGTTTGGGCATTGCTTGTTAATTGTTTATTTTTTTATAGTTGTTCTTTGATACCACTTTGATTTGTTTTTATATGTTTTATTTGTGTTACCGTTTATTTTGAATATGCACATTAAGGGGGCGTATTGAAATATTATGTTAATGTGATATTTGTAGAATCTGGTTACGCCTATTTTAAGGGGCCACCGTACTGGCAGTAGACGGAACCCTGTCAAATTTGTATTTGTGTAGCAACGGTTCTATGAATTGTTTGTTTACTTTTATGTATGTCAGTCGGTCAATAACAGTTCTCATGTAAACACTGAATAAATTTCTAGTATACACTTTCTTGGTTTAACTGTGCTATAGATCTCTGCTAAATAGTGATAGTTTATTCCCCACAGGTTTGGATGGTTGAAGGTGGTGGTCGTAATCCCCACGATGACCACGACCAGTCGGCTTGGGGAATGTTGTATTTCATGTTTCCCTTTTTACTTGTTTTTGTTTCAGTTTTCGGTGGGTTTCTATTTTCTTTGGTTGCTATAGATTACTTGTGGATGCTTGAGAGCTTGATCGTGAACGGTTCATGAACTCATATGCATTTGTTTTATTCATCTTAGAAGGGGCTAGTTGGCGTTCTTCCTGCTTATTGTTACCGAGTGTCGGAGAATTTTTTGGTGCTAGTTTCCTTTTTTCATTATTCTTTTCTTGGCTTGGATAATTACGTCTTAGTAAGAGTAAAAGAGAAAGATCCCCAATATGCCATTTTCGGTTTTGACGGTAGGCCCCCCGTTGTCGGTTCTCAGTACAAAATTTAATACTCAAGCCGTAGCCATTTTGGTGGTGGGCAATTAATTGAAGCTTCGATATTTTCACTAAAAATTAACATCATAGAAATGCTAATGGAAAATGAATATTTTATGTTATAATAAAATAACTCAATTATTGCAGAAAACATATTTTCCTAGTTGGTTAAAAACCCACACGCACACATACACAGCTTGCCTTACCACCTAAATGGCTACGACTTGAGTATCACATTTTGTACTGAGAACAGACAACGGGGGGCCTTGGTGTTACGTGTGTATGTACATAGTTATGTGTCAAACCGTAAACTGTGAGACTGTGACATCACACAATTTTCAAACAGCGTTTTGGGCGCGAAAGCATGTGTCAAAATGTATTTTGTTAATTTAACATATTTAAAGCCGTTTTTAGGGTAAAAGTTGAATTTTAGGGCTACGATTGATTAATATAGAACGTATTACAAGCGTTTCGAAAAATTGGAAACAACCCTATTATGTACCTGTTGCACAAAATACTATTTTAGAATGCCGCATATTATAAACCGGGCTCGTATTGTAAGTCCATTGACTAAAGATGGCGAAAACTGATTGAAGAAGTTACTGAGTCTTGATTCTCGAAAAATCAAATCTATCCTATGTCCTTCCGTGGGACTCAAATTATGTCTACACCAAATTTTAACTAAATGGGCTTAGCGGTTTAAACGTGATGAGGTAACAGACAGAAAGACCGATACACTTTAGCATTTACAATTTTAGTATATATTTAACGATGTTTTTAGGCATAAAGAATGTCGGGCTAGTTCCTAGATAAAAGTTGCGAAGGTAGGTTAGGCTCAAGCGAGTTTGTTGCAAATCCAGCAGGCGTATTATGGGGATGGCTTTATCCTTAATCATAATAACCGTCACTTTTTAACACTGCGATATTGAAAGTGTCGGACACCGCTTTATGACTCTGTCACGTAGACAAAAACGACCATCATATCCGTACTGAAAGAAAAGTGCACTAAAAAAACCTTAAGTGAGCTTATTTTACTTCAAGGAATAACTCTTTAGTATTTAAAAAAATTAAAAACTGCATTCACATATATTTTTTTTTAATTTACTTCTCTCGTATCGATCCGACAATAAATTCAAAAAAATAAACACTCCCTATTTTATTTCGCTAGTCGACACAGTTAATGTTAATGCTAAAATGTCCCCTAGAAACATTAGGTCTTACACTCGTCTGTTGTACAAAATATCCATAAAAACGATTATTTAGTACACAAGAATATTTCTGGACAAGCAAATTGCAAACAATCTTTTCACGTCAGTAGCTCGAACAAGGGTAATTTGCTGCTTAAATCGCATTAGCAAAATCGCATTTTGCTCACCGAGTGAGACAAAATAACATTCAAGTGACCTTTAGATTCGAATGTCATATCAACGTGCGGGGCCTAATACAAGTTCGAAATATTTGGATTCTATTGTCTTTATCCCTTTCACGTCATTATCAAAAAGAAAGAAACAAAAAAGTGCATACGTAATTCAACGGTTTATAATAGACCCCCGAAATAAGTCAGACCGCATCGTTCCAAAACACCCTACGAGTCTTCATTCGTAATAATTAATCAATGAAATAAACGTTTAAAATTTAATAAAAACACCATATTTTACGTATTTTATTATACAATCAAAACAATGAACTTATACAAATTTACGCAATTGTTACGCAGTAAATAATTCTACTTAACTACGTTTAACAATCTCTACTATAGTTGACAAATAGTAGTATCCGCAATTCGGACCGGATCTTACAAAGTTTTTATTTTACAAAAAAAAGTTGTCGATTGAACTGTCAATTAATGTTCGTTAATTCATTATTTTCGTATTATTTTATTGAAATTTCTTTCGTTTTGTTTTATTGCGGTAATTAAAGTTAATTGTTAGAATACCTTCAGAAAACATGAGTGAAATAGTGATCCGTCCGTCTGGATTTCATTTTTTCAGGTTGTATTTTTTGATGGCTGACTGACGTGAAAAATCACGAGATCTAAGTTATTTACATCTCGTGCGCTTTTGAGTCCCTTACTACGCTCAAGATTCTAAATTAGATTCACACGCTACACTCGTGAATCTATTATAGAATCTTTCGCTTGCACGGGACTCAAAACAAGCACTCTAAGAAATATCAAACTTTGCTCTCTTGTTGTACAAATAACTATTGAATGCAGTATTTAAAAAAGAAAAGAATGTGTTAAAGTAAAATGACGTACTTAAGGTTTTAAGGCACTTTCCCTCAAGAGCCCAGTATTTTTTTCCATCCCTTATATAAGTAGTACATTACTTTAGAGGACGGGAAATGAAGGGTTGCAGGCCAAGTAGATATAGACGGCCGAGCGTAGCGAGGTCGCATAGGGATACGCGGCCGGCAACCCCGTTTCTCGCCGAGATTTGTATTGTGCTTTTCTCAAACTTGTAATGAAATAATTAAAAAAATAGGATGATGATGATGATGATGATTGTTTCATGTCCTAATGTGATAGGTTATTCAGTGCGTGGGGTATTGAAGGGAAACAAAAATGTAATTATTTTCGCGCTACGACGCAGGCCAACGCTTGTTTTTTTTTTGTTTTTTTTTTTTACTTTTTAGTGTTTCTTTATTATTACTTTGGGGTTACTAAAAGGGGAACGAAAATTTGATTATTTTTAATCTACGACGCACGGTTTAGGAGATTCACAGCCCTATAAAGAATTCTCCATTACTGAAAAAAAACTCGTAAACCGTGCGTCGTAGCGCAACAATAATGAAATATTTGTTACCCTTTGAAAACCTGGTATAATATTAAACAATAAAAAAAAAAAACAAAAAAAACGTTATGGCAGAATTTTGCTTACAGGTTTTTTATGGTTGCATGTCAAGACGTGCCATAATTTGACGTTTAAAAACAAAAGAAGGTTGCCTTACAGGCCTAGGTGTATAAGGCTGTATGAAATTCCTTTACAACATATCATTTCATTACAAGTTTGAGAAAAATATATTTCTTCATATATATTCAGTCTACGCTTACGCTTCTGTTGTTCGTTACTCTATTATCAATTTGAGGTTAAGCCGCTTTCACCGACGTGGAATCGTTTAAGATCGGAAGTTTGTCTCTAACAACGCGACCCTAGTATTGTAGTCAACGACTTCGTGCCAAATTCCCGGTTGCATTATTACCTACGTATCTGATGACGGCAGACCCCGTTCAATGGCACCTAAACTGCTCTAATAATGTCTTGACGGAAGTGTTTAGACTAAAGCCGATTCCACGTCGGTAAGTGTGATGAGGCTTAAGAGTTTGGTTGAATGCTAGCACGTTGTTACGGCTAATGATGGCGTGGGTTGTGTAGGGCGTGAAAAGCGAGCGCGACGGGCCGGCGTCCCTGCTCGTGTCGGTGCCTTTGCCGTCCACCAGCCACGGACTCAACCTCAGCGCCCAACCACAGGTTATTTTTGAGACCACTACCACAACCCTTATTTAATCGAAACGAATTACATGTCTAGAAAAGAATAATTTTAGTAAAAAGATTAACTTAAAAAGAGAACAACATTATTTGTATCATAACTGGAGGTGCATGATACGTAATAGTATTATCAGAAGCTAGTAAAAAGAAAAGATCAACAACATCTATACAACACAGTGTTCCCCGCATGCCTTATCCTTGTTGTGAGTTGCGATTTTTTTAGCTACTTATTTGTTTTGAATACTATTTGGGCAGATTTTTATTTTGTTGTCGTTTTTTTTCTCGTCAGATTTCAATAAAATTTAGTGAATACTAGAATAGTTTCTTATTCCGTATTTGTTTCCTTTTCCCATTACAATTTTTAAAATGTACAACACGTTTTCGCAGATTTTCTTGTTTCGATTCCATTCTAACAAAAACAAATGTTTGAAAAAATAAAACATGTGAAATTCAAGAACCTCAAAAGAACTTTATGAACGGCATTTTTTGTTTATGTAGATAGTTTTGTTTATAAGTCTCCAGAAAATGTCTCTATTTTTTTTGTTATCACCCGTTGTAAGAGCAATTTCACTGTATGTTCTAACTTAAATCGTCCCCAGAGTTACGAACACGTATGGAGTTTACGTAACTCAACGGTAAATGACATACATTATTATTTTCCCTAGTTCTGATTTCGTGTTTAGTCAGCCCGGAATGAGGAGCACTTCAAACTTACATTTTTTTAATGCGATAGAAAAGAAAGTTGAGAACAAAATAAAGATCGGCCCATTTATGCATTCTATATTAAACGTTAGACTTGCCTGAACGCTATTGTAGACACAAAAGTACCCTGAAAGCGTAAGATAAGCGTTTTATTATGCTTTCATTTTAATACTAGCCACTGGTAATATCTAATTATAATATCCTGAGATATTCATAGCATACGTTATATATGGCCAACCTTCACCGATCTGCCTGACGGATGAAACTTATATTTTATGAAAGAAAATGTTCCTGAACATAAATAAATAGGGTTGCCTAAGGAAATAATTATAGTCAAGCCAATTTTAGATTATTTTTTGAAACGATTTTTTGCGACTTGCCTAACGAACGAACTAAGTTCCAATGGAAAGTATACAACTTGTACAACATGAAAAGGAAAAACCCTTTTTCTTGTAAGTAATTATTTCTGAAATGTTTCTCTTTGTCATAAAAAAAAATAAAGATCTACCCGACGAAACCCCACATTGTAGGGTTAACACATAATCACTTAGAAAGAAAAAAAGGGTTTTCCCTTGTAACTTTTGAACCATCGGTTCAAAAATATCATAAAAATAGTGCTTAAAAAACTCATTCAAATAAATTTAAAACAAACATGATTCGTTAACCCGTTTTCCTACTCCTCTACTGTTATCTGTCATTTATGCATTCATTAACACGAATATAAGAACATACATAAAAGGTTTCAAGAAAAGTCTATATTGTCTATTCCTCATAACAGCTCTTGTGCTTTTAATCGCTATAACGTTACTGCGATTAATGGCTACCAACCTAACAAAACCAAAACGAATACAGTTTTAATCTAAGTGCATTGCTGCCAACTTACAAAATATTCATTTGGTTGCATAGTAAAAATAATTACTTCATAAGTCAGAAACACGCATGTGACACCCGTAATATAGCAACACCCATAGACTACGAAGACCGCTTAGCGTTGCTTGTTAGTCTCCGTAGGCTACGGTGGCCAAAATTGAGAAAAAACTGTCCAAAAATTTAATTTAGCAAGTAGCAAGTACCAGGGCCTCATGAGTTACGAGGAGGTGTCGCCGACCGGCCGCGGCCCGGGGCGGGCCGGGCGCGTAACAAGGTATGCTCGCGCGTCTTGGCTATATACTTTTGCTGTAATTTGTTTACCTAAATGAAGATTTATTTTTGTTGACTCGTAGGAAAAATATTGTATGCAACGTTGTATAAGTAGGTCAAAAAATGCTCGTGGCGTATTCCTTTACAATGTTCGCCTACGCCTTCGGCTCCGGCTCACATTGTAACTCACGCCACTCGCCTTTTTTGACCCTTCTTATACAACTGTTGCATAAAATACTATTATGAGTTATCGATAAAAGTCTTCCCTTCTTATTTTATTTAAAATCCTGGCAGCCCTTATTTGTGACCGGATTTTCGCAGGCAACCCTACGAGCCCCAATGCAGAAGAATTCGGCTACTATTTAAAATTGAAGTAACTTTTTTTCAAAGTCAAATCTCGTAAGTAATTTTAGTAGCATAGGAGCAAGAATGAAAAAAGAGTGTTGTAAAATGAATCAACTTTATTTCCTATATAAAACAACAAAAAAATACTCATGTATTCAATCAAAAAATACAATTCTTCTATCAACTACAACGCATAATAGTTCCCAGTGCCGGATTAAGAAATTTTGATGCCCTAAGCATTCTAGATCTTGGTGCCCCCTTTGCCTAGGCTACATTGACAACATTGATTTTTGTTGGTAAACTAAGTGACATTCATGGTCGCATTACTGCTGCAATTTGTATTTTCAATCCATTACTTATTTTATCAAGGAAATTGACAGTGCTGCAGCAGTAACGTTGCAACAGTAATGCTGGTGCAGTCGCCATCCTAATGTCACCTTTATCAAAGCATGCGTGAACTAAATGACTGAAATTACCTATATCTATGATTGTGTACTTGCCTTTCCGGCTAACTATGTGATTAAAACCTGCTTTGGTTCACTTCACAAATAAACCCTAGAAGTAACATGACCAAAAGTAACCCGAAAGTTACATAAGGACTGAGGCCCAGAGGCAATTGTACATTCGTATGTGCGACAGGGAGACAACACGTCGAACGTGGTTCGCGGTTGACCCTCAGTTGTTTCTACCGTGGCGGGCAATCGTGCGAGGCCGAAGGCCGTACTGCAGGATAGCAGTGCTTGGAATTGAACCAATGGTGGCAATAGTCAAAAAACTAATCCAACGGCCATGCTCATAAGGTTGAAGATCCGGAGTGCCCACTTGGCGCTTCCGAGCAAGACCTAAAGGCGGAGTTGCGAGAGAGCTGGGTTTTGTGACTGAAAAAATACCCAGTGTAAGCGAGGACTAAGGTCGAGCTCCACACAGGGTTGAAAAGAGAGCTTTTCTGAGAAGCGCATTCATGAGAGGCCTAAGGTTGAGCTTCAGCAGGGCCGAGCTCCGGCAAGAATCTATGGCCAAGTGTCTTAAAAAACTAAGTCGAAAGCTGAGCTCTTCATAAGGCTTAAAGCGCGGTCCGATCGGCGCTTTTACGTATGAGGCCAAAGGCCACGCTGCAAGAAAGAAGAACTTGGAATTGATAAATTGTGTGAATGAGGCCGAAGGCTGAGGTCCTCACAAGGTTAGACGCCCGGAGAGTCTGATGGCGGCGCGCTGTAAAAAAAAAACCAATGGCGAATTGTACACAAGGCATAATGCTCAGCCGCGAGGGAGAGACGAAAGCCTGATTTATGTGAGGCTTAAGGCTAACTTTTGCATAAAGTAAAAAGCCGAGTATGAATAAGCCCTAACGAAATCGAACCAATGTGATCATGGCTCTCCTGCTGCTCCGCATTTGGCCTCGCTCAAGAGGGCACTTGATTAGAGTTAGTTGCAGCCGATGAAATAGGCGTTTCGAACCGAAGATTTCCTTTGGCAGGATTGGCCCCTAGGAGTTAGGACCCAAGGGTTGATTTCGTTAAGAAGTGGAGCCACCAAGTTTTGTAGTGTACATTTTTAGAGGAGGGGGTGGGCTCTCAACTTTATCTTGTTATCTACATCAGTTAAGCTAGTAGGCTATGTTTGGTATCGTTTTCGTATAAATCGGGAATGCCGAACTCATTTACGAGTATGGTATAGTATAACATTGACACCATTCCGAAGTGGAAACGTGTAAACTTTTAATTTTTTTTTAATATTCCTCTTCACGCTTCAACCGCTGAACCAATTTAATTGAAATTTGGTATAGAGATAATTAGTTTAGTTCCAAGAAAGGACAGGATAGTTTTAATCTAAAAAATCATCGCTAAGGATGTGTAAAGGAGGGTGGAAGTTTATGTGGGGAATCAATAACCGACTGCACCTATTTGAATGAAATTTGGTATGATCTACATTTTAGATTTTGTCGAAAATGATACCAAACGTAACTTAGAATCTAAACTTAAACAGTTATTGACCTCCGGCTGACCGACTTCGCCGAAGCTGAAAAAACCTTAATCAAAAATCTGGGTGGCATCACTTTTTAATTAAATCTTAGGAAAACAAAGATTAATTATGGTAAAGGAAACCTTTGGTTCAAATAAAACCGTATGCTTTTGGTTTTCGACCTTCGTGGGGCCCCAAACCTGCACTTTAGCCTTTGATTCCGTCATCAGTTTTTTTATAATAAAACTTTGACAATTAGTTCGCACGATCGCGGCTCTGCAGCTTGGCCGTGTGCAATACGTCGCAAACCAATCTGGTGTGCAAGAGCTCGGGCAGCATGAGTGACAAATTCCGATCCTCGAAAATCTGTTAAGACTTCAGTGCGAAGCCGAAGGCCGAGTTGCAAGAGAGCGAAATTCGGACACAACATAATTATAAATTAAGACAAAAGTAGATCTACTATTAAATTCGACTCTCCGAGAAGGCTGAAGAACAAGCTCCACGTAGGATTGAAGACAAGTAGCTTTCTAAAACTGAGGTCTACGTTGGGTGTAAGGCCCTTTGGCCCAAAGGCTGACAGATTTGCAGAATACTGGAAATCAAAAATCAACCACGAACCAATGGGTAAAGTATGAGGAAAAAATCAGTATCGTCGGTGCGCTTTCCAAATCTGATTAGTGCGCGATTTTAATTAACCTTATGTGTATTGTTGCTAGGTAACTATTTGTCAATCAAAAATCGAGCACATATCAGCTTTGGACAGCGCAACGACGATATTGCAAGCCTGATGGAATGGGCCTCCTCGTAGGGGCAAAGGCCTGCGTTGGAGACGCGCTTACGTGCCCTATACACGACGCACAAAGGTTCATGTACAAACTACCCGTTTTTTTTGCCAACGATTTTGGTGCCCCCCTAGACGTGGTGCCCTAAGCAAGTGCTTATTTTGCTTAATGGTTAATCCGGCACTGATAGTTCCGCTATTGAAATATGAAAATGTCTACACTTTTCAACAAGACGGGGCATCTTGCCATACTGCGAAGACCACGAAGACTTGGCTCGAGTCTAAAGGAATCCCCACTATGGAGTGGCCGTCGAATAGTCCAGATTTGTCACCCATTGAAACATTGTGGTGGAAAATGGAAAAAATAAATTATGCAAGTTTCCATCGAGGTCAAAAAGTGATTTAAAAGAGAAAATCGTCGCTGTCTGGGAGTCTGTAACCCCAGAGGAGTGCGACGAGTTGATAGCGACGATGCCATTGAGGATCAAGGCTGTTCTTAAGAGTAAAGGCGAGACAACTAAGTGGTAGGCGAACTATTTTGCGTACTCAACATCGATAGCCGAACTATTATGCGTTGTAGTTGATAGAAGAATTGTATTTTTTTATTGCAATACATGAATACCACATAATAGTGACCGGAAATAGGCAACCCAATTGATTCGTCCTGTACAAGTTGTATACTTTACATTGCAACTTAGTTCGTTCGTCATATGGAAGGTAGAGGTAAGGAACGCAATCTCCATAGGCAGAACTGATGCAAAAGTATCCAGTTGTCAGCTATAAATAATAGTTCCAAATCTTCTTCAGCTCTCTAGAGTAGCTAAGAACCTAGGCGTTATTGACGGAGTGAAGTGCGCTGTCTATGATTTGTTTTTTTTTTTTTCAAGTATTCTAGGTATTGTAGCGTCACCTATTTAAGATTTTATGGTGACACTTTTTGGTATATGGAGATTCCATTTCTTACCTCTACCTTCCATAGTTCATCAGGCAAGTCGGAAAAAATTGAAAAAAGAAACATTTTTTTATAATTAAAAATAGCCTTTTTTAGGCAACCTTATTTATTTATGTTCAGGAATATATTCTCTTTCATAAACTAATATTAAGTTTCATCAGTCACGCTGATCGGTGAAGGTTGGTCATATATAACGTACTTATCTTATTGTTAGACTATTAAGCAGATTATATAAATTTAACTATGTAAAGATCGATTAATCGGCCCATGCCGTGCCTAGAGTTGCATGTTAGTAGAATTAACAGACGCATCCCGATCGACACTGATGTATAGGGTAGCGCATTCAATAGGTACTAACCTGAAAATCTTGTTTACTGTGGTTATGTGCTAATACAACTGATTCACGTGTGTATTTAATCGTTCACCTCCCTTGTTGAATCACATGTTATTGATAACTGTCGCTAAAAAGTTCACAAAGGGTCGACTTATGTTTTCATTGGTTCGTTTCACATTAAAATAACGGTTGTGTGGTCCCGAGTGAACAGATCTTTTCCTATAATGTGGCATTTGGTTTATAATGTTAAATACTTGTTGCACGTGAAATATTCGGTTCTCGTTATGGTGCCCGTTATAAAAAATCTGTTGACTGGTTAACTTTATTTAGCTGTATCTAGGAATACTAACCGCCTTGCCTTCATGTTGCACAACTAAAGCATTGTTTATGCATGTTCTCTTTATCGAGAGCATTTCTGAAGGTGCCTAGCTTACGCGACTCATGAATACATTAACAATGTAATACGGTCTCGGTTTAGTACTTACTGGCAAACAGATAGTATTCAAATTGTCTTTTCAAACTTAATCAACTTTTATTCGTATGCGTTAACTAAGAAAGAAAATAAGGTTGGTAACATATATACATAAAACCGACCAAGAGCATGTCAGATCATGCTCAGTGTTGGGTGGATTCCGTAGTTACTCTTCCGTCACAATAAGCTAAACTGGAGCTTAAAGTATACTAGATTGTTAACCAACAGATGAAACGGTACCTTTCACCCTAGTTAAACAAATAGGCAAATTTGCATAATCACTAACAGACTTACTTGCATTCGGAGACTCCATGTCTAAAGATAAATATCCCATAGCGTAAAACATTTAGATTGTTATATAGATGAATAAAACAGTTTTTTTTTTTTGCAAACTGCAGTAATTTTAAAATGATTTGGTTCATTAAAGCATGAAAAAGTAAAGTATAACAATACCTCCTAGACATAATGCATCGTACATGAGTGCAATAAACGAATATGAATATAAAATTAGCGGGATTGCCTCTTACTTTTTAATATTTACTCTTTCGTTCTAAAACTGCCAATAGTCAACGGCTTTACTCATACAGCCAATGAAACTGTTTTAGACAAATTAAATATTAAATAAAAATATAATGTGGTAAATAAGCAAATTTTTATCTTACATTTTAGCTTATTTACATGAATAATGCCAAATAACTTTAACAACCCATTTAATGTGGTAATAACGTTTAACTGTGGATGTACTTACGTCTTTTTACTATGAAGGGGAAACTATTTGCGATAACTCAAAAACAGCTAAACTGATCAATTCCGCTACAGTTTTCATTTAATGTCTTTCTTAAGCTCTACTTCCACTTTTAATTTATTTTTTGGACCTATAGTTCAAAAGTTAGAGGGGGAGGGGACATTTTTTTTCTTTCTGAGCGATTATCTCCGAATATATTCACTTTATCAAAAAATGTTTGTTGAAGATCCCTATTAGTTTTGAAAGACCTATCCAACCATACATCACACTGTAGGGTTAAAGTAAAAAAAAATCACCCCCACTGTACATGTAGGAGAGGTACCCTAAAAAAATTTTAGATTATATTGTACGACTTTGTCGGCTTTATGGATTTATATGTCCATGCCAAATTTCATCTTTCTAGCACTAACGACCACGGAGCAAATCCTCGGACAGATAGATAGACAGACGGACATGGCAAAACTATAAGGGTTCCTAGTTGACTACGGAACCCTAAAAACGAGTAATTCAAATAGATATCCAAGAAATCATATAGGATGTTGGACAGAAAATAATATTATATTTTCTATCAGATTCGGTGAAGCTATGAGGGTTGTTTGAGAAGTAACTTGGTTTGATATGAAAAAATAATAATATTGCAGATGTATTTATTTTATTTCTCTACGTAATCCCCCCGAAGTTCTACGCACTTGTCCCAACGAATCTGCAATCTCTCTATGCCTTCACGGAAGTGCGTCTCTTCAAGGGCCTCGAAATACGCATTGACCTTCCGTTTAACCTCCTCATTGAACATAAATTTTCGCCCTAAGAGAAATGTTTTGAGTTTCGGGAAGAGGTGATAGTCCGACGGAGCCAAATCTGGTGAATAAGCAGGGTGTGGAAGAAGTTCATATCGTAACTTCGACAATTTGTATGCAGCGACACGACTTAAATGGACGACTGGAGCGTTGTCATGGTGAAATATCACTTTCTTTTTTGCTAAACCTGCAGTTATAGTATCCCCTTTGCAAGATAGTCAATTAAAAGTATTCCCTTTGCGTCCTAAAACACAGACGCCATCACCTTACCAGCAGACTGAATGCATTTGGCTTTCTTTGGAACTGGCTCACCATGACCAACCCATTGTTTCGATTGTTGTTTCGGCTCCGAGATGTAGTGATGGATCCAGATTTTATCAATAGTGACAAAACGGCGAATAAAATCTGTTGAATTTTTGTAAACACCACCAAATTTTCATCAGATATTCGCATGCGAATACGCATGTTCTGGAGTCTGTAATCGTGGCACCCACCTTGCACAAAGCTTTCTCATGTGCAACTCGTCGATGACTTCGGGTAAAACTGCCGTTTTCGGAGCTCCAGGGTCTTCAATGCTAATCCTGTCTCGCTTAAACTCATTTACCCAAAGTCGAACCGTTTCGTAGGAAGGACACGTGCTACTCAACGTAGGTAATTTGTTTCGCATTTTTGCCTCCCAAAAAAAAAGAACGGAATAACTTCACGAATTACAATTTTCTCCATTTTGCCGCGTAACTCAGACCACTTTTGTTTGAACTACTGACGCCAGAGATAAAATATTTTTAGCTACTAAACTAATTCAATACATACAGAGTTGACGCCGAGAGAAACTAACGCCGAAACTAAATCAATACATACAGAGGCGAAACAAGTTACTTCTCAAACCCCCCTCGTAGAAATAGATACAGGCACTTTATAAATGTGTTCTTAGATTATCTTTTCAGTGTATTAAATGCTATATCTTGGTTAGAGCACGTGCCCCCAGATATATGAAAATGCTTATAAATATACAATACTAATAGGTCTGTACCAAAAACCGTTAATATTTTCATACATATAAACCGATATACCGATACCGGTATTCAATTTCGGGATCTGGCTTGTTTATAGTCGATACCTAAATACATTTTCATAACATCAAATACCTATTATGAATTTACGGCGATGTTGTTGTTGAAGTAGATATAGGTGAAAGTTCTTGACAGGCAAAGGGCGATGCCATTACAAAATGTTTGAGATTGTTTCTTTTATCTACAGTAGCGGCAAAAATCTATCATACTGTTATTTTTTGCTAGCATTCATTCGAAAATTCATATAATTCGACTTTATATCATGTAAACAATTCAATGACGATTCACGTCATCAGGTCATCACGGCTATATATATTCACTTACGACCCACTCACTGCACCTGGCAACGTAACGTAGGCAGCCACGTTAGCACAATGCGGATTGGGGACTTCACACACACCAAATAATGTATGTTATAAATATTGAAAACACACAAAAGCGAACTTTTCCAGCAATAGAACCTAGATGGATCGAGTTTTTGCTCTCGGTAGCCTGTGGAAAAAAAATTAATGGCATCAATACTTTACAATTTAATACCCATCGGGCTACTGTGAAAACTCGAGCAAGCTAATTATTTAAAAAATGAACCCTTTGATCGAATTATTGTTTTCATAAGTCCCTATACAAGCTCTTTACAAGCTTTTATTTAACTATATTTGTTTGTGTGGGTTAAATCGTGCAAGTTAAATTTGTCCCACTTCCCGGTGTTTCCGATGAAGCTGAAAATTTGCGTAGGTACATATGTAAGTCGGGTGACAATGCAATATTACCATCAAGCTGATCTGATAATGGATACAAGAGATGGCCATAGGAACTATGTGATAAAACAAAGCAACATAATTATTAATAATTATGTTTGGGGTTTTTAGAATTGTCTTAATAAGTAGTTGCTTGTGGAAAGGAAATTACAGTCAATAAAAGCTTGTACCAAAAGTATGCAAAAACTAAAGGACTAAAGTTCAATATTCAGAAACACTTGCCACTAAGAAAACAAAAACTAAGGTATATTTTTAAATTGTGTTCCAAGTCGTCGAGTCGCTGGTGAAAATGGCATTATTGTGTACAAAATTTTAGAGGTATGATTTATTAGGACTTTTACTTTTAAAACTGGAATAACACAAGAACAATGAGGTAATCGATTGACTGCTGCTTTTAGTAGTCAAGCATCTTCAAAGACGAGAAAATACAGTTGGTATTCAGAATTTCAACGTGGCCGTGTATCCCTCATAGATGATGGGCGTGAAGGTGGACCGAAATCGGCCGTTACTAATGAAAACGCTGATATTGTGCGTCAACTGATAACGGAAGACCATTATGTAACATATCGGGAAATCCAACAGTCTTGTGTATTGGAATGAGTCAAATACAAATTGTTTTACAGCAAGAATTGAGAGTACGGAATTGTTTTGCCGTGGATACTTAACTTGTTGTCGGACGCCCAGAAACCGCTCTTGTCAATTGGTGCCACGAAACTTTATCCTTCAAAAAATGATGAGAAACTTTAAAAGTAAAATCCTCGCAACACTCAAGATTCCACTTATCGAACCAATCGCGCTCGTGGTTCGTATTTAGAAATCTTGGTTATCAATATTAGCACGAGGGGTTAAACAACAACTTTGCCGTTGTAAAACAAATAACTATTATTCCATCATTTAAAGCCTTATTTTTTTATATTCCCGTAACTTTCAGGTTGCCCAGCGTAATGATTATATTTTTGTAGTTTCGATGTTTGTTGCTAACAACTTATTTTAATAATTACCTGTATTAAACATTTTCAATTTATATTCGATAAAGGTTTCAGCACCGCCAGAGATGTCGGCACCTTCGCCTCATATATTCCATCAACCCCAAAAACAGGCAAGTAGTAATAAAGTTAAAATATAATGATACCCAATATAATTTTAAAAATAATTACCTTCAGCACAATCGAAATAGGACCAACCTCGAAATGTCTAGTACAGTCCTGAGATTTGGTATGTATATAAATTAAATGCCCCTTTTTCATGGACACACCTCTTGATTCGATTCCTCGAGGTCCCCAACTGTCAAATGGTGTTGGCATGAAAAAGTGGCCTTTAATTTATATATATATATATACACCGTGTTTTTTTGATTTGCGTTAATTTCGAGGGTGCATTCCTGAGCTTAAATTAAGTAACTTTCTCAAAGATACCGATATTCTAACTAACTCCATTTCGGAGATAATCAATCATAATTTTTTATATTATAAGGCCCTTACGAGCGTGTACACTTGCTTTAGGACCTGTTTACTTATTAGTTAGTGTTTAGTGCGAGTTCATACATTTGCTACTAAACGTACGTACTATCTCGGACGATCGATGTTAGAAATGACATTGATATGTCACAGTTTTCAATTGTTTGGTTGAGTTAAATGTAATGCCCGTGTTACAACAACGCTATATGCAACATTTAGTTACTTTTTATAAAAATAAAAATAGTAAAAAAAAACAAAAAAAATATTTTTTTTGAAAATTAACTATGCCATTTAGTTTCCTTAAACGTACTTACCGAAACCCCGGAGTTAACGCAATTCAATAAAAACACGGTGTATATACCAAGTTTCAGTGCTATTCCAGAGATTTCAAGACTGCTCCTATTCCGATTGTGCTACTACTGAAAGAGAAAGTATCACTATAGTTACAAATCACCTCTGGTTCTAAGGCGAAATGGATCCAATCGACTAACGTGTATCCCATTTTCTTTAAGTGCGGCTTTTACAGATTTTAAATGGCAGTTCGATGGTCTGATCAACTACCGAATCTGTCCAATCCAACTATAATTTTAGTACTAAACCAAGTATTCGAGAAGGCTTGTGTTTTTGACCTGTGTTTGTCTGATTGTAGACCCAACTTAATGACAACTTAGAAACTCACATATGCTCAGAATTTGCGTTTACCGGTGTTGCTAGTCTTGATAGGTTGACCTTTAATATGTTCATTAATAGTTAGTACTAGAAAGCAATGCAAATGCAATTTAGCATGATGCGGTAAAATAAAAACTTGAAAAATCATTGTGTACCTAGCTCCCGTACTTGTCAATTGGGGATGTTTCGCTTCAACCCTATAGTGAGGGGTGCCTTATGCCTCTTGGGGCAAGAGGGGTCTTGAAAAACCATCTCACACATTTAATGGCAATATTGTGTTTTTTTAACACTTTCTATTGAACCGTGTGTACAAAATCTTTAAAACATGCTAAAAGTAGGTATAACTTCATAAAAAAACTCATTAAAAATATTTCAATATGATCGCTTAAGCCGTTTTAGAGTTTTCATAAAATCACAGCTATTTAGAACGTAAGACATCGATTTAATATTAAATCGATGACGTAAGAAACTTTCTTATACCCATGATATCTACAAAACAGCCCCCTTTTAAGTCTGCCTATTGTGAAGGACGGGCAAATACGACAAAACTTTTCACGGGTGAACAATCTATCAAAAGTTTTGCTTTGCTACTCCCACCAGTGTATTAAATACGTATTAGTCAAACGTCAACATATTTGTTGTTAGAATACGTTTTTATTGCGCGAGAAAAATAAAACTACCTTAATCTAGTTTTGATTAAAAAATAATATTATTGTTTATATTTTATTTCTCATCAATCCTAAATAACATGATGTTATAATAATTATTTAAGTCAAACGTGTCAATTGTCGGTAACAATAAATAGCGTTTAAAAATTGACCAATTACCAGTGTTATTCATTTATTTCTCTTTCTTCTTAGGATTATGTTTTATACAATATGGATATAAAAGTAAAATATGAAAACATTAAAAAATACTAAACAAAACACATATAAACACATTGTAAAAAACCTAACCTAGTATGCCGCCAGGGCAGGTTATTGGTGGTTATTAATTATTATTATATTTATAACTATGGGTTTTCCTGGTATTTTCCGTGAGCGTGTTATTTTGTAAAATAAAACGTAACGTAAATGTTTGCAGAATAGATACTCCTTGAAAAAGTACCTTTAATCGGCATTTAGTACCTGCTCCCCCAACCCCTCGACTACCTGCGCGAACCGCGCGCTGCGCGCACGCCGCCATGTGACCGCCAGGCGCGCCATTCAGTCGTACGGCGATGCCGCTGCCGATGCCGGCCCACATCTGCTATCGTTCCCTCCGCGGTGGGATATCACACTTGCGCGTTTACTGTGACATGTAGCCGTTCTAACCTTGTTTGTTATCACTCAATTTGTGTACGTGCTTCCCGAATACTAACTCACTATGTCCGGTGCGACCTAATAATACTTCTGAATATTAAGAATGGTAAGCGTTTAAAGTTTAAACTCTACAAATAATAATTCAATAAATTGAATCTTAACCATATTTGCCCGCTGAACGGGTAATGCCATGCTACAATTAATTATCCCAATAAATCATTTAGACTGAAAATATCGAGAAAACAGCGATGAATAATTTTAGAATAATAAGGAAATTATAAATAAAGATACAACCTTTAATTATACTTAGCCGAGATGACACGGTATGCATTATATTTAATTGCATTCCGTCGTAAAAACTTGGAAGTATTTATACGCTTAAGAGTTGTTAATGATTGTCAAGGAAAGGCAGTAAAGTAGTTGTATGTTTCAGGCCGCCATGGAGCCGGGGATGAGTCACTCTCCTCACGGAGTCCCCGCGCGCAGCAGCTGGGGCGGCCTCAACGTCGCCTACGAGATGCAGCAGGACCCCACCAAATCCAGGTTGCCATTGCCTACTGATTCCTTCATTTTGTTTATTTGGCGCAGTAGTTAGCGAACGTTAAACTTCAATATTTTATTGGTTTTACGACAAACATATTAGCGCGCACAGCGATGTATCTTAGTACAAAAAAGTTTTTGTAAGTGGGATTTTTTACTATTGACTGCGCAATGCTGTCCTAATTTTATTTTATTACTCATTTGGCAAGCAAGATTGTTCATATTAGTAAAGATCACATATGTATAATTTATGTAGAGCATTAGCGAGGTCCTAGCTCTGCTTCTATTAAGGCTGACTGTGTACCTATGACTGTACCGAGCAGAAAAGACTGTTTCTAAATATCTACCATACTCTAATAGCTTAACAAAACGAGATACTGTATACCTACATTTGTAATACTAAGAGAATGGCAAACACTTGTGGTGCGTTGTTGATGCCGACTGTATGATTTAAGTTGGAAGTATGACTAATAATGTGTCTGTGTAGTGTGAGCTGCCTGCCCGGGTCCAGTAAAGACGGCGGGCTGGCGGTGGCGGGCATGGGCGGCATGCCGCCCGTCACGGTGCGCAACAAGAAGCGCGCCGCCATGGCGTCCTCCGTCGTCACCATGGCCAGCAACCCCACTACATCCACTATACGTAAGTACTTAATTGCCAATATTTACGGCATTCTTCACGTACACTCATGGAATTTGATTTTACAGTAACAATAATATGAGATTCACACTGTCTTTATGACACGCGGCACAGAAATCAAATTCCTTAGCTGTAACTGCTGTTTTAAACATCTTTGTTAAAAACCGCGCTACTGAACTTTTCTTGAAATCGTACTGGCTACTTCCACAACATACGCTTCAAGCATAGTCGGACGACTATGCTTTGCAGTATAATAACTATGGTAACACCACTATAAACTCCTAATTTCATTTATAAAATAAGTGCGTAAAATGAATGAATTCTAACATATTCGCAAGTCGACTAAGTGCTTACGCCTCTAGTTACCAAGCTTCAATTAATTTAGAAATTATTTGTATTATGGCAATCTTGTAATGGAGACAAATATAAACCTCGCGTGATAAACTTGTCTAAGTTAGCATGGAATGGACATGGACCAAATACATAGTATCTAATAAGTAATAACAGAAGACGTAATAACCGCAACGGTTTTTAATTTCCGCAGAGTCGGCAGCACAAAGCCTGGCCAGCATCCGCCGGCAGCCGCAGCCCACGCCGCCGCCTATCTACCAGGAGACCATAAAGGACTCTCCGCCAAGCTCTCCCAGTTAGTTATTTAGTTCTCAATAACATAACTGTCGGGACTATTCCTAAGACTGAATTATCGACTACACCAAACAGTTTGAAGAATTACAAGTAGTCCAAAGATGTAAAATACTTGTCGATGAGGTGTTCCATTCTGATCTTTATCAGCGGTTCCATTTCACCAAATAGCTGTTTAATTGCTAATACTCGATTTGTAGATGAAAATATAAAAACCGCTATAAGTATGCTTAAAAGACTGGACCTTGACGAAAATGTTGCTTATAACATTACTTGCTTAACAAACAAGAGAAAACAAATCGTCAAGCGTGAAGTACATGGCGTTGAGGAGTTCCGTTCTTCACACCGTTACACTTCGTCAAATAGCACTTTTTTAATGGAAATGCTTGATCTCTTTATCAGATTACATTGAGTTTTTAAAGAATATAAAGAGAGCGAGAGAGAACGAAAGAAGATAAAGAGCCTTTAGAAACTGATGTCGTGAAAAAAAAAACAACCTCTTGTTTTTGAAATATTGAAGTAGGTTAAAATAGGTTTGCATTAAAATTGAGTTATAAACACGAGTTTAATAAAATTTATTCTTTTTAAGGTTCTGAAAGGCCGCTGAAACCTAAGCTGGAGTCCAAGTAAGTAGAAGTTGAAATTTTTCAGTAGTTTTGAGTTATTTATAAGTTTAACTAGTTTCCTAAGTATATTGAGTCCTTTATAATATGATCTAGAAAGTCTTGAAATAGAGGTTTATGGACTATGGAATAGAGAAGTGAGGAAGACAAATGTGATGTGTATGAGTGAAGCAAAAGCTGTCAATATAAAATTCCGACGGCACTCAAACCTCTGGTTTGTATCTTAGTGTAAAACATCTGTGTTAGCTTACATGTTGTATTGGTCCAGAATGGGTGGCGGGTACTCGGCGCCGCACATGTTGGGCAACGAGCTGAACCCGGAGAGCGGCGCGGCGGCGCGGCTGCAGGAGCAGCTGAGCGCCGAGCTGGCGGCGCATGCGGCGGGCGGCGCCGGCCTCGACCCGCTCGTGCCGCCGCCGCTCATCAACAAGGCGGCCCCGGTAATATACAACACGATAGATACTATCCGTTCGCTTCGAGTTGGCCGTAACCTCCCGGCCTGCTTCCACCCCGCCCTCTGACTCTTTATCCAGCTCAGCTACCTCAGCTTTACAACTACTTTTATACTAAACTGAAATAAATGTCATTTACTAAGAAAAAAAAATATTTATTTATTTCAGTTTATAATTTATATAATAGTGTTTCTACTTGAAATAAAAACAAATTGACATATTTTCTAAAAATAATTTAATTTTTTCTAATACTTCTAATGGTATTGATTGGCAGCGCCATCTCTCTCTCGCTAGCTCAGTATCACCTGAGTTGCATCCAGTTAGAAGGTCCGAACCATACTGTTCTACCTTAGAGATGGCTAGGGGACGCCGCAAGCCTTCAGTAAGAGATGCATATACCTGGAAATATTCGACCAATGCTGCCGTGACCCCGGTGGCCGAGTGGCTCAGGCACCTGCCGCGATAGCAGAGGACGCTGGTTCGATTCCAGCCTGGGGCACTGGAGGCCTTGGTCACTTTTTGTTAGTATATGACATTTCAGTTTATAATTTATATAGTAGTGTTTCTACTTGAAATAAAAAACAAATAAAAATAATTTAATTTGTTCTAATACTTCGAATAGTACTTTTATACTGTTACAAAAATTATTAAATAAAGTAACCATTAAAAAATAAAGTACAAAATGATTTTTAGTGGACAGTACTAGTAATTGTACCTGTAACATCATTATGTAACGGTCACCAACAGCCGACTCCAAGTGAACGGGCAGAACCGTACACTACAACCAGTGTACACCGATTTATAAAATAAATAAACATTATAGGACTCTATTGGAAGCGTGCAAAGCGGGTGGTGGGGGAAGCCGGAACGATTACAGCGCTTGATGTGACCAAATATGGCAAAAATGCTAAATGTTTCTGTCAATTCCCATACTATTCCGTTATTTTGTTCACGTTTTTGCGTTAAAATCATATTTACGATAAAAATAGGTCACAATAGCTGATAAATGGTAAACTGCAATAATACTGGACGAAACAGTAGTAGTAAACTTTATGTATTTCCAACATCGAGCTAGAAATTAGGCTTTTATATCATATAGTATTATTCCAGGCTTACCAACGTAACGGCTAAACATTTTATCTAGTCTATGTCAACGCAGAGTTTTGCTTGGATGTTAATAAAATAGTATGGCTAATACAGTGTACCAACATTAAGTAATTGTAATATTAGTTATAATGACAGTTACTGAAAGCCCGTCAGAAACATACTTTTGGCACGCAGAGTTGTCTGTCGTCTGTCACAACAAACGTTGTGATAAGCGAAAGAACATCTGTTTTAACATAAAATGAATTGATTAAAACCTGTGAAGAAGGCAAAACTTTTATACTTGAAAGCATCATATGTATCCCCAGGAAGAGGATCACGAAGTGGGCCATCAAAACATAATGAAACATACATTTTTAATTGAATTTGTAACAAAACAACGACGAAGAAAATTAACCGAATAATATAAAATACACAGATAATTCTGACTATGTTCAGTAATCAAAAGTCAAGTGTGTTTAACATTAAAAACGAAAAGATTCCGCACATTGGTAACTGTATAATAATAAACATTTTTAAGGAATTATCTTTATTTTGTTGAGCTCATTATTTGACAGCTCCCCAGTAGTTGCGAATGCTAAGCGCATGCTCCCAATTACACAAATTGACTAAGTCCCACAGTAAGCTCAATAAGGCTTGTGTGTTGAGGGTACTTAGACAACGATATATATTTATAAAATATTTATATAAGTTTAAATTAAATATATATATATATATATAATATAAATATTTCGTATGTTATAACGTACACGGTATCCAAAATCGGACAAAAAAATTATGTATCCCGGGTAGAAACAAGTGACAAGACAAATTTAAGTAGGTTTAGTATGTTTGCTAAGGGACAGACCGTCGCCGACGAGCAAACATTAGTTATTAATATTTTTCAATCAATCAATTCAATTTGTGTATGAATGTCCGTATAATATTTATTAATTGTTATTTAAGAATAAGAATAAGAATAATATTTATTTCAAGAATTTGGCATTACAAGACCAGCAGTACATTGATCCCCACACTAGGCTCAGCCTGTCACGTGGGAATCTCAGAGAAGTATCGAAATGGTGCGGTTCTCATTTTAACAGAATACATTATTGTTAAAGCTAAATTAAATAAGATTTTTTTATTATATGACTAACTATCAAACTAAGCACAAAAACAGTTAAAAAGGTCTCAGTAAGTTGTATGTAAGTGAAAGTGTTTATGTGAGGGTATGTGTGTATATATGTGAGTATGTATGTATGAATATGTGCGTGTGTATAACTACGAAATGTGAGAGAAAACAAAATAAAAGAAAAGTAGCTGTAGAAGTTATTCATCTTTCGGGAGCAGACGCAATTGAATATTGTCGTCTACTACAGTCATTTCAAAATATCCTCTGACTCATCATAGTTCCAAGAAAGTAGTAGGGGTTGGATATGCCTTTTTGCTTCAGTTAAGTTACAGTGCCTTATGTCGCAGATTTTTACTAATTTGTTGTATAAATGCGGAAAGAGATAAGCCGAGAATCTCATAGCAAAAGCAGTTTTAACAGGGGGCTTGGGAATTTTGTATCATGTCTTGTAGATTAGGCTGACGACTGACCATATTGTGTACGTAAAGGGAAGCACGCAGTAAAAACAATCTACGAACACTTAAGACGTGCGCTTTAATAAAAAGTTCAGAAGTAGAATACCGTCGGGGGAGTCCTAGGCAGACTTTCAGAACTGCTCTTTGTGCTCGCTCTAAAGTGATTAAAGTTGATTTAGCAGCGATTAACCACCCCAAGCGAATATACAATAACTTAAAATAGACTGACACAGAGCCAAATATACAACTCTAAGCAGGTGAGTATCCGCAACCTCCCCTAAAAGTTTTATAGTGTATATAAGTTTGCGAACCCTACCAGATGTCGCTGAAATATGTTTTTTAAAGTTAAGGTTCTCGTCGACTATAACGCCTAAGTATCTGAGTGAACTGGTTCTATTTATACCGTCACAGGAGCAGGCAGAGGTAGGCGGTGTTATGCTAATGTGACTGTGG
The DNA here is from genome assembly GCF_033807575.1 of Cydia pomonella. Taxonomy (NCBI): domain Eukaryota; kingdom Metazoa; phylum Arthropoda; class Insecta; order Lepidoptera; family Tortricidae; genus Cydia; species Cydia pomonella. The sequence goes on along the minus strand of NC_084703.1, from coordinate 19,730,775 downwards.
ATTTTAAGACAAGAAAAGGCAGGTGGAGGACATGATGCCGCTGTTTTATGAAATCCGATAAATTTTGATTTGTCAGTGTTAAGGGTTAAAAGATTCTGGTTTAGCCAAGTGGATAGTCGTTGTAACCCTGCTGTAGCCACATCATAGGCGTCCCGCCATGAGTCACAAAACTTCACTATTTTTAAGGTCTAGCGACATGATGTCGTTGATATATGCAACAAATAACGTAGGACCAAGTATGCTGCCTTGTGGTACGCCGAATATCTCAGGCTTCGCAGCACTAGTGACGTTTCCTATTTTAATATGCTGGCTTCTACTCTTAAGATAGCTAGAAAACCAATCCAACGATTTTCCATGGATTCCAAAAGCCTCCAGTTTTCTAAGCAGGATGGGAATCGACACCGTGTGAAAGGCTTTTGCCAAATCGAGGAAAACACCAATGCATTCTTTGCCTTGATCAAGATGTGAAACGACAAGATCTGTTAATTTTTTTACAGCCTCATCCGTAGACTTTCCTTGGCGAAAGCCAAATTGACGGTCAGACAGGAGCTGATTTTTTCCAGGAATTGGACAAGACGCTTGTGTACTAGCCGTTCAAGTAGTTTAGGATAAGCTCCAAGGAGTGAGATCGGCCGGTAGTTGTTTGGTGTATTAGTAGGCCCAACTTTGTGTATTGGAACTACGGCAGCGGTCTTCCAGTCTTGAGGAAATGAACCCGACGAGAAACTAAGGTTAAAAATAGCCGAAAGTGGAGGAGATATAACATCACTAATAGATCTTAAAAGTCTATTACTTATACCATCTTGACCAGAGGCACTGTTAAGGTCTAATCTAAGTATAAGACTTTGAACTTCGTTCGGATCTGTAGGCTCGATACAAAAGGATCCTGAGGAGTTATTACTTTTTGCAGTGACTACTGTCGAGGCTAAATTTTCTTGACTAGTGTTTAGTTTTAGTAATATGCCCTCCGCAAGTTTCGAGCCGACTATCGAAAAATAGGTGTCATTTATTTATTTTATGTTATTACTGAAGAAATTTTTGTGGATTATAGTTTGCTTTTAGACTCGGCTGGTGTGGCGCTGCATTCGGGTATATAAATGAACATGGTCCGTAATGTTATGATGAACCATGAACTTCGTTAGGCATACTGAATGTACCTATGTAAAGAAAATAAAAACATTTTAGTCGTAACAAAAAAACAGTATGGAGAGGTCGTTAATTTCTCCACGCAAAAAAATTGATTATTTCCTTTCGGCCGCGTATGTAACCGAGTTTTGTAACCAGATACAAAATAAGAAAATTTACTCTTTTCTCATAACCAGTTACAAACTCAAACATTCTCGGCCGCTTTTGTAACTATGTTTTGTAACCGCTGTGAGGTTACAAAAGAAGAAAGTTATATCTTTTCTCGTTACCAGTTACAAACTTACAAGGAAAGGTACCCAACCGTCCGGTTCCGATTTGATTTATATTTATAATATATATGTTATAGAGTAGTCTAAAATAAGACACGTATTTTTTTAGCTGCCCAAACTCAACCTATTGGGAAAAATTCTCCCCCAAAGTACTAAAAAATTACTAAATCTTCCAACTCCTATAAAAAGTGATGCTCAAGCAACTTGCTAGTTAATGGCTGGTTTGAGTATATGTTTGAAAGCAGGAAAAAATTCAGAACTATTACAATTATTTAACATTAAACAGTTTATTTCTCAGAAAAATCAACTTCCATGACTTCCATCCATAATTTCAACGACTCTACTGGCTTTAATGACATTGTAACTTATGTATGTCTTTCGTATTAAAATATTTCCAAGTCTCTAAATATTTTTACTGGTTTGTGACTGATTATGAGAAAAGAGTACATTTTCTTATTTTGTACCTGGTTACAAAACTCGGTTACATACGCGGCCGAAAGGGATTATAAAAATAAATAATCCCTTTTTTCCTTAATGAAATATAATACCAATTCTGCTCTTAAATATATCATTAGAATTTTCATAACACCTTGTATAACGCCTATGGTAGGCGCCTATTATTTGCAACATATATATTTACGAAATAGAAATATAAAGAATTTTACAAATAAAAGAAATGCCTTGGTACAGCCCTGCGGCCGAGATTTTGAATTTCGAATGAGACCTATAAAATGTTCTGTGTTGGACTTGTGGTCTAAAAAGACACCTTTCTTACCTGTACCGTGCTGCAATAGTGGGACAATTTCTCACACGAAAATGAAACTCGTTTGCAGGACGAAATCTCACTTGATTCGATTGTAAAGGCCATTCCAGACCGGACAGTCAAACTAACAATATTATCAGAAATTAAATAGGCATCTACCGTCCACAGGTATGAAATTAAAACACCAATTTTATATTTATGGTGACAAATGTGACAGTCAAGCGCTCGCAATTAACAACTTTCCTCTAAACGCATGCACCAGTATGCACTTCACTTGTACCTCAAATTTGCATTTTTGCGTTCGCACCTCCTGGTTTGATACCGATCAACGTTACAATTTTACAACTTTTGATATATATATACTCGTCCACGTAGAAATATGGTTCTCTATATTGGCATTGGTGGAGGTTAAAATCACAGGCCAACAAAACTTTTCAGTTAGAAAAAAGCAGTCGAAAAGTAAATGAAAAGTGCAGAGGTTATTTTATTTATAGAAGGCAGTCGGGATTCTGGGTGGTACGGTTATAGAATAATGTTGACGAGCTGGCACTGTGGCCAAAATAGGAACGTGGACGATCTGGGACTAATATCAAAATGGTAATGTGCACGACTTAGGAATTGTATACTGACGACAGGCATTGTGGACGATTTAAGAAGGTGACGAAATAGGATTTTAAAGACCCCTTTATCATTATCACATTGGTTGTATTTGCAACATCTTACTTATCGATATCATTTTATCGAAATATACTTGTGAATATTTTTTCTTTGTTATTCCTGGTATAATTTTATCTATCAATCTCGCTGTTCGCCTTATTCTGGAGGCAACTTTATGTCTGATTTTTGTATCGAGTGTAAGTCAAGAAATCAGGTTTCGAATCGATGAAGTTACTAGAGAAAGGCCTCAAGTTTGCTATCCATACATTTTTGCAACCGTATTATGATCTAAGGTGCTTGGCACACTGGATCTGATTCGCACGTCGCTCTGATGTTTGCGCGAGACAACGCTATGTGCGTATAATAGCGAACATAGAAATAAAAACTTCAAAAGTGCAACCAAAATTTAAATGCAAGTGTGTGCGTAAATTGTCTATCTGAGATTAAAAATAGTGATTTCATGTTACAACATATTAATAATCTATCGGCGTTTGACTGATTTATTGACTACTTTTCCAAATGGGTTTTTTTAAAATGTTACTTATATGAGCATTATTACCTTTATTTCATTTTTTCTCTTACGTTAGGTTTTTTACAATATGTATATAAAAGTAAAATATAAAAACACTTACAAAACAATACAAAAGATTATAAAAAACCTAACCTAGGGTGCCGCCAGCAGCGGGGCAAGGCCCAAGCTGCCGGTGAATAGGGCCGCAGAGAGAGGAACCGGCGGACTATTACTATTATTAGACACTATTGGTGCCTATAGTACCTTTATTTTAATTTTTTTATTTGTTTTCCGCGCCTTTTCAACTGACAAGTCGGGTTGTGTGTGTATACGCTGTCTTGTTTCCTTGTGTTTGGGGCAAAGCCGTGGAAAAGTGGCTAAAATGTAAATAAAGCTCGACCAGGAATATATGGTCATTGTCAAGAGGGCGCTGTAATTCTCATGTAAAGATAAATAAATAAATAAATATTATAAGACATTATTACACAAATCGGCCAAACCGGTCGTCAACACAAAATATTCAGTTAATTAAAAAAAAAAGTTCCAATGAAATTCCGTAATATCAGGTTCGAGGTCAGGCTCTACTGTGTTGGAAAGTGAAGTTTAAATTTACCGCTAAACATTACCTGCCATTAACACGGTCCGGGCTGTCAGCACCGCTGCATTCTGGGCAATTGGGCATCTACTGCTTAGGGGAACCTCGACACGAGAGAAGAAGAACACATTAACATAATTTACCTTCAAAAAAGTAAGTAAGTAAGTAAGTAAATATTCTTTATTGTGCACCATACAGTTAAAAATAGACAGGAAATGAAAAAAACACGTAAAAGTTAGGTAACAACAGGGGGTCTTATCGCTAAGAAGCGATCTCTTCCAGACAACCTTTGGGTAGCAGGAAACTATAAACTTACAACATTGAACGGGTAGTGCCGATATACATATAATTTTATATTATAAAAAGGTATTATAACAATTGTTATTATTCTAAGTCAGTTTTATACTTTAAAAATTCCATACCTATTAATATACCGACGAGTTTCGATACAGTCATATGAGTATTTTGTGAAGCACTAGCGTTAAGTAACAATTTACGTTTTTACACAAAATATTCTAAATTATTGACTAATATGATAAAACTAGACGTGCCCGTGGCTCTGCTCGCGTATGTGAGATAAAGAGTTCGTCTTATGTTTGAATTTGAATACCAACCTTATTATGTAAAGTATAATTGAAGAGATGTTTACTACATTGGGCAAGATTTTCTAGGAGATCGATATAACTAAATTTATATTGATTAAAGCTTGATTTTCAGAGAGAGGCCATAAAGTATATAGCCGCAATTGCCTCAAAGTTAGGATATCTCTTTATTTGTTCGGATGGTCTTTACTTTTTGGAAAAAAAATGAATTAACCTTTGAATTCAACCCCACCAAGGTTTATAAAAACTAAGATTATTCAGGGGCATATTTTTTTTTTGTAACAGTTGTATACTTCTTATTTATATAGCGCCAATCACATCCACACTTTCCGATAACAGGCCTGAAATCAGTCCCGATTTCGGGCCTGATAATCGTTTTCCGTTTCATGGAATATCAGCACATCGTTAATAAAATAATATTTGAAATGTAAAAAATACTTGCTCTACTCTAATTGCCAAAAATGTTCAATGTTTGATATTTTTGCAAATAAATCATTTTCATTTTTTACATTTCAAATACTTATTGTAAACTATGTACTGATACTGATATTTGGTGAAACGGAAAAATATTCTTTCTCGGTCCCGAAATTGGGTCTGATATCAAGCCTGATAAAGTGTGGATGTAATTAGCACTTAACAGTTATTATATTAATGGCGTTATTGATAAACGTCTATTAAATTTAAAACACCGTGTTGCTCGCGCTAAAGCGCGTCACGACCAAATCAGCGCTCTGCAGTTATTTATTCTTTGGCCACAATTACTCCGATATTATAGCACTTGGGCTATACACAAGCATTCATAGTGCAAGGAAGGACCGGAACGACGAGCGACACAGTCTCCTCGTCTCAAAGCTGGCACACGACTGACGGCCACGTCTTTTTCGAGCTGCATACGCAAAAAATTTGAAAAAATGATCGATTTGTTAAAAAAATATTAACTGATTAACAAAAGCTATGTTGCATTTGTAGAACCTGTTAAAACATTTTTAGTATAAAAATAATTTTAATCGATTTAGACGTTTAGTAGAAATAAGCAAAGTTAGCCGCAAAACGGCCTGTCGTATTTTTTTTTACGGTGAATCTATAAATTTTAGGAAAACGGTCAAATGTTGCGATATGAACATTCATATATATTTTTTCCATAATTTTTTTAATACCCATTTAGAAGAAATAGCCTCTAGAAAGTAACAGTTTTTCGACAAAAACGGCGCGTAGCGCCTTAATAATGAAGTCGCAAGCGTGCGTCTCCGGTAATATGTGACGAAAAGGGAGAGTTTTTAAAAATTCATCAAAAAATTATGGTGGTAAATCATACAAAATGATGTATAATAACAGTTTCAGCAAATGTTGTAGATTATTTAAGTATCAAAATGACGTTGAAATTAAGTCGATTATCAGAGAAATTGTCACTTGTTTTGTAGTAATTTCTGGAGAACATTGATTTCGTCTAACTTTCATTTACACTACTTCAAATTTATAATAACACAAATGTAGTTTATTAAAGTTGAAGTACAGGAAATGTGTAATACAAAATTACCATTTTTAGCAGTCCAAACTTTACAAAATTTACAAATAAGATCGACAAAACCAGTGCTTTACGCGCGTTTACTTAAACGCCCATCAGAAAAAAAGGCATTACCAATCAAGGGGAGCCTGTTTTCAAAAAAAATATTTATTTAAATGAAAGATAACAAGACGTGCTAATATAAACTAGTACTTGTTATCTCCAATAGTTAACAAAAGGTGTACAATTTCAGCGACTAAATCTATCAATTTGACATTTTTGTGAATAAAATCCATAACGGCCTCTTAACAAAAACACCGTGTATCGTCGTCTAGTGCCTACAACACAATCCTCATTGAGGTCCGTGTCCCATACTAGGGTGTCGATTTGTGTAAATAAAAACACTGAAATAGAAGAATTACAATATTTATAAATAATCATTATTTTTTCCTAAACCTAGGACCAATTATCCGATTTGATTTTACCAAGCATCGGATTCTCTAGCAAAAGCTTGATGTCACGAAATGAGCTTTAAGACAAGCACTGCAACATTGATTTCGGTGAAGCTTATGTAAGACGATATGGTTCTTATTTTTTTTAACTAGTCGCTCGCTCTCCGTTGTGTGGACATATCTAACAGCAGCGTACTCTCAACAGTAACGAGCAGTATACTCGTACTTACCTTGCATAGCATCGGGTTGTAAGTGCATGTTGCCAGTAGTTAATGTGAGTAGTTCTTGTTCCAGGGCGCGAGCTCGCGCAGCGGGTCGGGCGCGCAGAGCCTCGACCAGTTGCTGGAGCGGCAGTGGGAGCAAGGCTCGCAGTTCCTCATGGAGCAGGCGCAACATTTCGACAGTAAATATCACTAATTTTTTTCTATATACTGCCGCACGGTTGGGACAATAGAGACGCAGTCGGACGTTTGATTATACGTTTTAATGCTATTATGGAAAGTGTATAATTTTGTGGGAGAGAATATCAGTTACGAGGCCCATTAAAGCACTTCGGGTGTTGGAATATCATCAAATAAGATGTGACCTCTATATTTATATTTTCGGTTTTTAAATGATGATATCTTGTCTCACCAGTACCCCTAGTGTAAATTTTATCGACATCATAACTTGACGAACGCGTTTGCGTTGTCTCATTTTGTATAGGATTTTGAGTTCCCAAAACTTCCCGCTTGGCGCGCTCTTTCTAAATCCAATACAAAATGAGACTAAACGCAAACGCGTACGTCACGTTTCAAAATCGAATTTATTTACACTAGGGGTACTGATCAATTTTCAATAACCGACGCTTCGTGAAAAGGGGCGAAAAACAAATTATCCAATCGGATCTATTGTAATCGGCATAAGACAGAAATTTACCCTATAAACTCAAAACCAGATCTAGTAAACTGTCGGGTTACTATTCAGGTGCTACGAGACTTAAACCCTCGCTTCCTAGCGACGCGATATCAGGTCAGCAGTGACATTCGATAATGAATTGTTAATTTAGGTATTTTTAGGTATCATATTTGTAATCTGACGAGTGTGATTGTGTGTGCAGTAGCGTCGCTGCTGTCGTGCCTGCACCAGCTGCGCACTGAGAACGTGCGACTGGAGGAACACGTGGGAAGCCTGCTGCAGCGCCGCGACCACCTGCTGGCCGTCAACGCGCGCCTCGCCATCCCGCTCACCGCTGGTCAGTGCATAACCCGCCCTGTCTTTGAAACGTTCTGGATAAATGTCACCTGATTGAGCTCTAAGTTTCTTACTTAAATTATTTTTAACAAACTGCGGTCGAGCCAAAATTTCTGAGTGGACTGAACCGACTTCCAAATAAGAGAAGCTTTATAGGAAAACTCGTTGTAGCACATTTTAATTATTTGGGTCATACATAGAGTTCTTATATAATCGGTTTTTTTCGGGACCTAAAAGTTAAAAGTATAGCCCAGAATGACGGCCGAACCGGTTTTAGGCTGTAACCTCTAGCGGTTCACCATACAAGAAAAACAGTCAGTCAAATTTGAGAAAAAAAATAGAACTAAATTTATACATTATGCAAGCTTATACAAATTAAATCATTGTCGAGATTTAGCCTAACAAAGAAATATGCAAAAACATAAATAATAATTTTCAACACACTTGCTCAAAACGACGTTTTTATTCCACCGATTTATGGCTCATTTCATAATCCTAGATATTAAACACGCGTGCTTTTTCAGTATATTATAACGCTCGTGCTTTTTCATTATATTATCCGACTGTGTTAAGAAGGTAACTGATTGCTAATAATATGCATGGAAACTGGGCCTTCTTAATTTGGTCAAGTAATACTTTTTTTTTTAAACAACTATAAGGTTTCAAATGTTAGTTCATAGAGGTTTTATCACACCAAACATAATTTATATTTCATTATGATTAAATTATCGCATAATAGTACATTATGATACAAGTGTGCTAAGTTGGTCATTACACACGAGGCGATATTGTGCCCGCGAGCTGTAAGCGAGCGCGCAATAAGCAAGCCGATGTGGGTAATGACCAATGCACACGCGTCTCATACGACGTTTTTCAACACACTTGCGAGGAAAAAACAAAACTTGTAAATCAGATTTTTTTGTCAAAATCAAAGGTACCTACAATTTTCAAAATGGTGGCTTACAGTTTTAACATCGAATAATTGCACCAAATCGTGCTGGGCTTGTAGGCACTTATTCGCCAGTTCATTGGAATAAGCTACTAACACGTTTTCCAAGAAAGACTGGGCGTTTTTGCAGATTTTCCATTGAATAAAAGTTTCATATGCCGCCAATTATTTTTCACCCGATTGCGAATTGATGGTAAAAAGCTATCAATCTCGGCTCTTGCCTCTATTTTAGTATTACTGGCAGCGTCAATTTTATGTGTCATTTTCAATGCCTGAAAATTACATGTTCGTCAATATATAAACTAAAAACATGCAAAACTATTCCAATTTTATGACAAATAAGGAAAATGGTTGGCGCGTTATTTTTTTTTTTTACGAACCATTCCAAAGCGCGCGCAAGGCGAAAAAAATCGACAAACAGCCAATTAAAAAAATGTAATAAAGCTAATATTTTTATATTTCTATTCGACGGATGGAGATCAAATCGATAAAATTTTACGTTTATTCATTAATGTACTTTACGAGATAATTTAATCTATAAATTATGCTTGGTATGATAAAACCTCTTTAAAAAAAAGTATTACTCGACCAAATTAAGAAGGCTCCGTTTCATTATTTGCAATCAGTTACCTTCTTAACTCAGTCGGATTATATAATGAAAAAGCCCAAGTGTTATATTATAATATACTGAAAAAGCACGCGTGTTTAATATCTAGGATTATGAACCAAAAACCGGTGAAATAAAAATGTCGTTTTGAGCAAGTGTGTTGAAAATTACATTAATGAATAAACATAACATTTTATTGATTTGATTTCCATCCGTCGAATAGAAATACGAAAATATTAGCTTTTTTAATCTTTTTTTTCATTGGCTATTTGTCGATTTCGTTCGCGCCTTTGCCTTAAGTTCACATTAGAATCGTGCTTTAAAAAAAAATTAAGTGCTAGGCATTTTCCGTAATTGTCATAAAATTGGAATTGTTTTGCATGTTTTTAGTTTATATATTGACGAAAATGTAATTTTCAAGCATTGAAAAAGAAGAACACATAAAATTGACGCTGCCAGTAATACTAATAGAGGCAAGAGCCGAGAACGATATTTGCCTTTTACCATCAAAATCGGGTGAAAAATAATTGGCGGCATTTGAAACTTTTATTCAATGGAAAATCAGCAAAAGCGTCCAGTCTTTCTTGGAAAACGTGTTAGTAGCTTATACCAATGAACTGGCGAATAAGTGCCTACGAGCCCAGCACGCTTTGGTGCAAATATTCGATCTTAAAACTGTAGGTAAGCCACCATTTTGAAAATTGTACTTTACTGTTTTGACAAAAAAAAATCTAATTTATAAGTTTTGTTTTTTCCTCGCAAGTGTGTTAAAAAACGTCGTATGTAACGCGTGTGCTATAGTCATTACATACATCGGCTTTCTTATTGCGCGCTCGCTTGCAGCTCGCGCACACAATATCGCCTCGTGTGTAATGACCAACTTAGCACACTTGTATCGTAATGTACTATTATTTTCGATTGCGCAGTGCCTACTGGCCCGCCGGAGCCCCGCGGCTGCGCGCGCGAAAACGGAGGCGCGCGCGCGCCGCCCGCGCCCGTGCGCCCCGCCGAGACCATCACCTCCGACCGCGGCCACCAGGTACACGCCGCGCCCCTCGCAATCCCTCGCGCCCCTAGTATCAGCAGGAGAGTTGATGTCAATCATTGCATTCATTACATTCACACACACAGTTTTGTATACGTGATTTCAACTCTGGTGCCGATACCTATACTAAGTTTCTTCTCGGTTTCTGATTTATTTAAAACAAAAACAACAGCAACGAGTTAGTCTGTATCCACTCTGTTTCCACAAAAAGTACACGATTTCATTGCATGTTGTTTCATATACAGGGTTGGGCAGATTAAGTGTCCTAGTTTTGTACTTCCATTTTACTTAAATATAGCGGAACTTTTCTTAACTATATTATTTTTTATTAATCGAGAATTTATGCGTCTTTATGATTTCTAGACGTCAGCTTGATATCTATTGTTTTCAACATGGTCGCGAAATGCCAGCTAGTTGTAAACTTATACAAGCAAAAATTCCGCGACCGTGCGAGGTATTTACGAAGCTGAAACATATAGATATTAATGTAAGGTTCATATCTCGGACCATTGAGCGATTTAAAAAAGCGTTCGTGAGCGTATTCGGCGAAATCCAGCCCAAAGTGCAAGGAAACTCGCAAAAGATATGAAAATATCCCGACGATCAATGAGTACACGACATAATCTAGGATTGAAGGCCTACAAAAAACAAAAAAATCATGGATTAACAGAAGACCAGAAAAAAGCTAGAGTTAAAAAATGCAGGCACTTGCTAGCTTGGCATGAGGGCGCTGAAATTATTTATTCCGACGAAAAGATGTTTCAATTGTAAGTTAGCCACAAACAAAATTCTCGTGTTTACGGTGGTTCATTGAGGGATATTCCAGTAGACAAATTAGCCTTACAGCTCAGTCATGGTATGGAGTGCCATATCACCTAGGGGCAAACTACCACTGCTGTTCATTGATTGGGGAGTAAAAATTAACCAAGACTATTATATTCAGAACGTGTTGTAGGATCATATGCTAGAAAATATCCGAAAGTTGTTTGGAGATGACAATTATTACTTTCAATAAGACAGTGCTCCGTCTCACAAAGCTAACCGTACACAAGACTGGTGTCGAACAAATTTGACAGGTTTTATACTGTGGCAAGAATGGCCTGCATCTTTACCAGACTTGAATCCGTTGGACTTTTCTATATGGGGATACATGCTCAGCAGGATTGGGAGCACACAGGGAATGATTTTAAATTCATTCAAGCATCGGTTGGTCTAGATATGGGACGATATACTAATTGAGGTAGTGCGTGCCGCGTGCTACTCATTCTATGGGAGAATGCGTAAATTTATACAGGTTAAAGGAGAGCGATTTGCGCATTGATTAATTTTTCTCAAACTTGTAATGAAATGTTGACATGACTTACTTCAAATTAGGTCCGGAAATACTACATATCAGGTGCGATGAGTGAAGATGATATGTAAAGGAAATTTCATACAGCCTCACACACCTAGGCCTGTAAGGCAACCTTCTTTTGTTTTTAAACGTCAAATTATGGCAAGTTTTGGCATTCAACCATAAAAAACCTATAAGCAAAATTCTGCTAGTATGCTTTTTTTTTAATTTTTTTGTCTTGTTTGTGTTTTTTTTGTCTTTTTTGTGTTTGTTAAATATTGTTTCAGGGATTCAAAGAGAAACAAAAATTTCATTATTTTTGCGCTACGACGCACGGAGATACAGCCCCAAAAAGTTTTTTTTTTTCAGTCATGCAGAAATCTTTATAGGGCTGTATCTCGTCCTAAACCGTGCGTCGTAGCGTAAAAATAATCAAATTTTCGTTTCGTTTCGAAAAAAAAAAGAAAAAAGAAAGAAATAGAAAAGAAAAAAAACGTAATGGCGTGTAGCGTGGTAGCGCCAAAATAATTACATTTTTGTTCCCCTTCAATACCCCACGCACTGAATAACCTATCACATTAGGACATGACACTATCATCATCATCATCATCATCCTATTTTTTTTTTATTATTTCATTGCAAGTTTGAGAAAAGCACTATACAAATCTCGGCGGGAAACGGGGTTGCCGGCCGCGTATCGCTGTCGACCTCGCTACGCTCGGCCGTCTATATCTACTTGGCCTGCAACCCTTCGTTTACCGTCCTCTATAGTAATGCACTATTGTAAATATAGAGTATGCTTAAAATAAAAACAAGTTTAATATTCAGATTTGAGGTTTTGTTTTAATTTTATGGTTATTTTAAACTAGGACACTTAATCTGCCCAAGGTACACATATCACGATTTAATTACATGTTTTATAATTTTATGAACATTGTGAATTATCAAATTGATGATGAGTAAGATAAGACAGTCATGTTATATACTAAGAATGACAGTCTAAACTCTTCTTCCTCCTCGCGTTGTCCCGGCATTTTGCCACGGCTCATGAAAGCCTGCGGTCCGCTTGACAACTAATCCCAAGATTTGGCGTAGGCACTAGTTTTTACGAAAGCGACTGCCATCTGACCTCCCAACCCAGGGGGTAAACTAGTCCTTATTGGGATTAGTCCGGTTTCCTCACGATGTTTTCCTTCACCGACTGGCAAACATCAAATTATATTCGTCCCTAAGTTCCTAAAAACTCATTGGTACGAACCGGGGTTTGAACCCGCGATCTCCGGATTGCAAGTCGAACGCTCTTACCGCTAGGCCACCAGCGCTTATGAAGTTATGACAGTATAAACTGACAGTGCACAATTAGCTTCATGCATGAATTTTTGGAAAAAATAGCTATCGAGTCTACTTCCCGTGAGATACAAATGTTTCTAATAAACCTGGTATCTGTTATACCCCGGAAACTTACAATTTGCAGAAGTATATGTGGCGCGCGCACCTCGAGTGAAAACGCTCCATACAAAAAGCCAGCGTGATGTGACGTCATCTCGCTCACAGCTGCGCCAACATGTGTGCAAAAAAATCATGAAGAATAAATTTTTCGCTATTTATGCCGTAAAAAATGCTTTTAAGATATATGTCATACATTGTTTTTTTTTTTCTTATAACAAGAAAAGTGTTTAATATACATTAGTACAATATATTTTTTTTAATTTTACGTTTTTAAACATCTTTATAAAACTGTAAAAAAAAATACGGATTTCACAATCCTAGATTAATTTCGTGTTGTTGAATGTGATTGATTATTAAACAAAAATTGCAAAATAGTTTTCAGTCATGAAGTCAAATGTAACTGTTCAACGTCGGTGATCGGCATTACATTAAAATTCTTGTTGATGAGGCTACTGGCTAGGCTACAGTTTTGTTAGAATGTTTTTTGGTTTGATGACGTTAATAAAATCAAAAATATCGTCGTAAATGTTCTCATTTGATGCACGTGAATAACCAATAATTTTTAAAAATGCTCTTTTTTAAATTGAATAGTATAAAAAAAGAGAAGTTACATTCATTATTGTTACTTATCTGCCAAACTGCATAGTTTGGTAATCATGATAAGTATTTATGCGGATTTTAGAGTTTTGCACATGTTCGCTTATTTTGATCAACCTAAGTTTTAACTGGGCGTTATTCGCTTTCGTGCATAAAGTATTTCGTGGCATATCCGATTACATTAAAATAATGAAGTCGATCCGGACTTGTTGCAGCTGATGATGCGTGAAGTGCAGCAGAAGCCTAGCTGAAAGCAGCCTGGTGGCGGCGGCGGCGGCGGCGGCGCGGGCGGCGGGGGAGGCGCGGGAGGCAGCGGCGCGGCGCGCGACCCCGACGCGCTGCGCACCGTGCAGACCTACATCATGCTCGAGCAGCGGCGCCGGGCCGACTTCTCCATCGACGCCATCCTCAAGTTCGACCACTGAGCCGGCGCCGACGCGACCGTGAGCGGGTCACTTATTAGTTGCCGGTTACTGCATCACCCGAGTGCGGACGAGTCGCCGCGCCATTATGTTTCTATCGAACCTGTCTAAGAATACATACCCACTCTATATAATATTTAATTACTAATTGACGATCGTTAGTGCCCAGCTTGTGGTTATTAAAGCAATTTTGCGATAGTGCGAAACGTGAAAAGACACTAAGGGCTCGGACAATCGGGTAGCTCTCAGAAAATGTGAATAACGTTCCGCGACTCCAGAGTCGCTACAGCATAATCAATATTGTGACGCTGACGCCGGCCGGACCAGTCGTGAACCACTTATACGTGCTAATTTGGACTTCATTGCGGACGATTAACACGAGGACAATCGCTCTGCGCTGTTTAATAATTCCGTCTTAATAAAACAAAGGCCATTGCGTAACATCATGCGTCCCTGCATTATTACAATGTATACTGAAGTTGCGCTTAACATTTCATATAAGATTATATCCATAGCATTGTATAAATCAAATATCTTGAAACTGATTTAAATTTATGTTTAAAACTTTTCTGTAAATATTTCGTAAGCGCAGCTACTGTAACACGTTTCATGTGCAATACAGTATTCTTTGTGATGTCGTTGTTAACGTAATCTTTGATTTGCTTATTAAGAACTGTTGAAACATTTGTGTGCTCTCAACAAAATAATAATATTGACCGCTATTATCAGCTATTATTGTAATAAATGGTAAATGTTTGGTGTTACAATTGACTGTATACTCATTGTTCAGTGTTGTGTTCTTCAATGTTCTGTAACATATCATATACATTCTAAGATCATATTTAATCAGTGCCATTGCGCACTCTAACCAAGAATGATTGACTGTAGAAGAGTTGTCAAGTCTAAGAATAAATTGTGCCCTGAATTGGTCAGGTGAAGTATTTCCCTGTACGGATCCATGGATTTTAACATCAACTATTTACTATTACAGTTTCCGCTTAAGTCGGCTACCAAATACTAAAAAATCGCGTATATACTGAGACGTTTCAATTCTACTACTACAACTTTAAATAACTCTTCTATAACTAAATTTAATAAGGTTAAAAGTAAAAAATTCTCACGCAGATGGGACAGACGCTGGTTCATTGACAATGCCAGGGTCGGAACATATAGAAAAAGAATATAAAATTGCTGTGGCAGTTGGCGGCGGTATAAATAATAACCACTGACGGAAAACCTATCGAAGGATCATTACGTCCTTAGTGTGTTCTATATTAAGTATTCGGCAGGTTTTAGTCGCATAGACACTGGAGAACAAAATCGCGTGTGGCACCTGGTGGATCTACTTGAAGCTGAAATGATAATGAAGCCGAAAGACACCTTAAAAAGTAAAAGTTCTAATAGATTATTGTGTGTTGAATGTGTTGATAATGTTTCTTGAATTTCGAATAATCAGCAATGACAAAGACACGATAAAATTCTGTCGCTTGGTGCTAATGGAATTCGACTAGCACGTTTATCACAATAAAATATTAGAATGAGTAAGTGAACAGTCGTCGAAAGTTTACCATCGTTGACATAGTTAATTTATAAAACATTCGTCATTATGATTGCAACGACGCGACAGCTCTTCCAAGTGACACTCAAGTCAGTCAAGTGCTGTTGCTGCTGTTAGTACGGACGTTTTGACAATCATGATACAAGGTTGGTTTTACATGTATGTTAATTTAATTCTAAGATAGATTTTGTTTCGAAGTAGACAATGCCAGATTATTCAATCAGTGTAGCATGGAAAGATGGGCTTTAAATTTTCAATTTATAATAAAGGGTATAATTTGGTATGATGCAACTTTCTTATTAGTTTAAACATTTGTATTAAGTGATGTTTATTTTGAACATTAAATGATAAACTGGACTTGTTAATTTATAAACATTTAACATACACCAATATTTAATATTGCATTGATTCAAATAATGCTTCTCGCACCGTGCATTTGAATTAACTGTTGACATAAATATTATGTGATAATGTTTCTTTTCTAATGATTTTGTTAATTGAATACCATTGCACAACCTTCTCTGTGTTGTAGTACTAATTTTTGTATTTTAAGTTTCTAGGAGCAAATAAATAATAAAAAATATATTCAAATTCATGTATTGGTTGGAAGGCATATCTTTGTTAATCATATCAATACCTATTATATTTGTATATCTTTGCTGTTAACGAGGTTCTTTGGAGCATGATAATTTATGAATGGTTTTATTCAAGATCCGTAAAGAAAATCCAAATGGCTTGTATAAATGGCCGGTTGCACCTAACCGTCGGCACCTAATCGTAACTAAGTTCGTTTAGTTGTGTGGGAAGCTGCATAATTCTAGTAAATCAGTCCCTCGATTGTTTGGTGCAACAGGATCTAAGATTCCTAGGAAAAAGTGTATGTGATTCTGATTTAGCATGTCTTCGCGGCAAATAATAAAAGGCCTCTATGCAGAGTGAAGTTTGGGTCGCAATCTGAATGTTTTTTTAGTTACAATTTCAAATGAACATTTATCTTATAGTTTAACCCTTTACCAGGCTGACAATTCAAAAATGACAATGGAATGTCAGTCTTACTCATCGAAAATAGAACACATATTTGAAGTGCTTCATGTGGGAAATATATATCCCTTAGCCTGGTAAAGGGTTAAACTATACCTACATATGAGTATTTGTTATTTTCTGATTAGTATTAGTAAAATAATTGCGTAAATAATTATTTATTTATTACTCCAAGTAATAAAAACCTAAGTTGGCAGTAATAAGAGATTACATAAGCATAGTACTTATTGTGCTACCATAACTTTAAATTAAATAAGAGGGAGAATCAACTTTTTAGCGTCACTCGTTGCTATGGTTACGATTAGTTGTCCAGGGGACAAAAGTTCATTGAAATACTGATTTTATGGTACTTAAATGTATTAAACTTGCGTTTTTGTGGTCGTTATAACCAATGTCCATAATGGGCCCCCTACTTAGCATGTTAATAGAACGGCATACAACGTCTCTTCAAACAAACTGTGCCACTGTTGTCCCTTGGACAACGGGACAGGATAACAAAACAAAAAAAGTTGATTCACCCAAGAAATAAATACGGCCACTGCGTACTTAACGTTCAATGTGTTCGAATCGCATGCATTATTGATAATTTTAATCGTAATTTCCTCGATGTATGCAAGCAAATACTTTATACATACGTAGTCATTCCATACGTTCTGTCATAAAGGTTTTTTTTTGGCTGATAAAATGTAATACAAAGGTTTTAATAAAATAATGTAGCCATGATGTGAAAGCTTGTTTATTACTTTTCAAAACATAATATATATCATTTAAAATTCTTGGTTACATTGGGATTCTGATTGTCTTCAGACGCGAATACGCGGCTGGATTGTGAAAAATGATCCTTCACCAAAGAAAGTATAAATTAGTGGCACATTAATGAAATAATTACAACTGCTTATTTGTATGAATCTATTTTATTAGAACATTATTTTTTCACACCATTTAATTCTCCGACAAGTCTACTTCAGCGGAAATATTAAAATAAAAGCTAAAACCTTTTTAACAGATCTTATGGGCCGATTAAGTAGTTTTCAGCCTCGACTTCACTCTCGTCCTGCATAATTACGACATAGCACATTGACATTGAGTATTTTCAAAAGCATTATATCAGAATAAAAATGTACAATTATTGTAACTCGTCAAACTCGTGTAATAATTGAGTCTTTATTTTGTAAGATTCGACCGTCACTCACTTGTATGTTCACTCTAGCTAGACGAATGCTTTCGTCGAGAATATTTCATGCTAGAATTTTAAAATGACGGTCAGAAATTGCTTTTACAGTACATATGGGGCTACTTTATAGCACTAGTGCGAGAAGTAGCATATTACGTTACTGTGTCGAACATTTAAAGGGCCATATGTACTGTAAAACGTTGTACGATACATGTGCGAATAGGTAATTCGCAACTCGTGTCGATTTAAAACACTCCCTTCGGTCGTGTTTTAATTTATCGCCACTCATTTCGAATTTCCTATTTTTCGCACTTGTATCGTAATGTGCTTTTACAATGTTCATGCTCTGCAAGTGATTCAAGGTTGGTCTAGCGTTAAAGGTGTTATTGTTCCTCACTTATGCCGATGTAGGCATGAATGGTTTACTAGGATATCGCGTGTACTGCTGTTATTCGTATACTCAATGAGAATTTGAAATAGCGGTGTATTGTCAAAGAAATCTTTGTAGGGACGTAAATTGACTGCCATCTTTCGACACGTAATTATACTTTTAGAACGCCATTTGACTTAGTTCCTTACTATTTCACTGAAATGTGTTCAATTTGTTAAATATCAAAAAGCGGCCAAGTGCGAGTCGGACTCGCCCAAGAAGGGTTCCTTTATGACGTATTAAAAAAAACTACTTAAACTACTAGATCTCGTTCAACATTTTACCACTTTGGACACACATTTTACCACTTTGGTAGTGTCTCTCGCGCAAACTATTCACTTTAGAAAAAAATTATATTAGGAACCTAAATATCATTTTTGAAGACCTATCTATAGATACCCCACACGTATGGGTTTGACGAAAAAAAAATTTTTTTTAATTTTATGACGTATTAAAAAAACCACTCACTAGATCTCGTTCAAACCAATTTTCGTTAGAAGTTTGCATCGTAATGTATATCATATATTTTTTTTAGATTTTTCATTCTGTTATTTTAGAAGTTACAGGGGGGGGACACACTTTTTTTCACTTTGGGAGGTTCTCTCGCGCAAACTATTCAGTTTAGAAAAAAATGATATTAGAAACCTTAATATCATTTTTGAAGACCTATCCATAGATACCCCACATGTATGCGTATGTTGAAAAAAAATTTTTTTTTTTAATTTCATGACGTATTAAAAAAAAACTACTTACTAGATCTCGTTGAAACCAATTTTCGGTGGAAGTTTACATGGCAATGTATATCATACATTTTTTTTTAGATTTTTCATTCTGTTATTTTAGAAGTTACGGGGGGGGGGGGGACACACACACATTTTACCACTTTGGAAGTGTCTCTCGCGCAAACTATTCATTTTAGAAAAAAATAATATTAGAAACCTCAATATCATTTTTGAAGACCTATCCATAGATACCCCACACGTATGGGTTTGATGAAAAAAGATTTTTTTGAGTTTCAGTTCTAAGTATGGGGAACCCCCAAAATTTATTGTTTTTTTTTCTATTTTTGTGTGAAAATCTTAATGCGGTTCATAGAATACATCCACTTACTAAGTTTGAACTTACAGCTCTTATAGTTTCGGAAAAAAGTGGCTGTGACAGAATCGGACAGACAGACGGACATGACGAATCTATAAGGGTTCCGTTTTTTGCCATTTGGCTACGGAACCCTAAAAAGTGGCGCCTTCTTACCGAGCACTACCTAAAGGCTATGGCGCCATCGCTCGAAACGATGCTGCTATACCTTTGGCCTTTGATCTATTAGATGGCGCCACTTTTTGATATGTAACTCATATCAGTAAAAGAATAAGGATCAAAATCAAATGGAGTTCTAAAAGTTTTTATTATGTGTCGAAAGATGAGATTTTCTTTGACAATACACCTCTATTTCAAATTATCTTTGGTATACTTCATTGAATATGTACAGCCAGCGTCAAATATATAGTTAACTCCAAGGTGGCTAAACACATCCTTATTTCTGCAGTAAGGAAGGTAGGTTACTTGGCCGTCACTATTTATTCGATGCTGACTGTATATTAGTGCTACCGCTACAAAGCCACAAATACGAGCACACAATATATTTACGTTGATGAATGACTTTTAGGCTGATTTTCTCTCACTGACACCACCTAAGTTCTGTTCTGATGAACAGACCTCAACCTATATTATATGCTATTTTTTGGTCTACAAGTTCTCTCCGCTACTTATCTTAATAATGATGGGAAAGCTTTTACCAAAGGGTCGAAAGCGGCCCGCTGGGCACATGTGGTATGAGTTGGCTGAATTGTTTGTAATTTAGTTAATAATTCGTTATAATATTCCCAGTGGCATTGTGCAACACCGAGGTGACCTTCCTAATCATGATCTCAGTCTGCGTCAGAGTAACACTAGTGTAAGCATAACTTCGTTCCATTGTGATTGATTTGTTAATTAGATTCTAATTTAATTAATGGTTAATGTCCTTTAAATAAATAAATAATTATCCTAATCGGAAATTGGTCTATCATGATAGTGATGTATGGGAAATAATCCTAGTTCTGGAGAATATTTGTATTATAATTAATGATTTGATGCATTTGACAATGAAATAAACAGCCAATTACCAAACGTACTAAATATTGAAGTAAATAAATTCAATTAGAAAATACCCGCTTTATTTCTTTGATAACAATATTGCCAACCCACATTCTTTGTGATATTGGGAGCGTGCACGATGGCAGCGCCGCATAGCGTTCGCAACTACTGGGGAGCTGTCAAATAATGAGCTCAACAAAATAAAGATTATTCCTTATTTTTTTAGGGTTCCGTAGTCAACTACCCTTGTAGTTTCGCCATTTCCGTCTGTCTGTCTGTCTGTCCGAGGCTTTGCTCCGTGGTCGTTAGTGCTAGTAAGCTGAAATTTGGCATGGATATATAAATCAATAAAGCCGACAAAGACGTACAATAAAATCTAAAAATTTTTTTTTTTTTAGGGTACATCCCCTACACGTAAAGTGGGGGTAAAGTATTGTTGGAAAGGTCTTTCAAAACTAATAGGGGTTTTCAAGAAACATTTTTTTGATAAAGTAAATATATACGCAGATAATCGCTCCGAAAGAAAAAAAAATGTGTCCACCCCCTCTAACTTTTGAACCATAGGTCCAAAAAATATGAAAAAAATCGTGGAAGTAGATCTTAAGAAAGACATTAAATGAAAACATGATCAGTTTAGCTGTTTTTGGGTTATCGCAAAAAGTTTTCCCTTCATAGTAAAAAGACAATGCAAATTTGCCTATTTGTTTAACTCGGGTGAAAGGTACCGTTTCATCCCTTGGTTAACAATTTACTATACTTTAAGCTCCAGTTTAGCTTATTTCGACGGAAGAGTACCTACGGAACCCTACACTGAGCGTGGCCCGACATGCTCTTGGCCGGTTTTTTACTATAATACAGTTACCAATGTGCGGAATCTTTTCATTTTTAATGTTTAACACACTTGACTTTTGCTTTACTGAAAATTGACAGAATTATCTGTGTATTTTATATTATCCGGTTAATTTTCTTCGTCGTTGTTTCGTTACAAGTTCAATGAAAAAATGTATTTTTCATTAATCATTGTTTTGATGGCCCACTTCGTGATCCTCTTCCTGGGGATACATATGATGCTTTCTTTTGAAAAGTTTTGTCCTTCTTCACAGGTTTTAATCAACTCATTTTATGTTAAAACATATGTTCTTTCGTTTATCACACGTTTGTTGTGACAGACAACAGTACCCCTAGTGTAAATATTTTCGACAGCGAAACGTGACGTACGCGTTTGCGTTAAGTGTCATTTTGTATGAGATTTTTGACTTTCCAAAACGCCCCGCTTGGCGCGCTGTTCAAAAACCCATACAAAATGAGACTTAACGCAAACGCGTACGTCACGTTTCGAAATCGAATTTATTTACACTAGGGGTACTGACAACTGCGTGCCAAAAGTATGTTTTTGATTGCCCTCGGGGGTTGTCGTTGAGATTCAAGATGGCGAACACGTCTCTAGAATATTTTTTTGTGTTTTGCTCATTCATGTAGTTTAAAGTGTAATATTGATAGCTTATTATGCAGTGAACTATCGTAGAAGTGTGCAGCTTATGAAAAACTAATCTTGAAACGCGTTTAACCATATTTTAATCAACACCCGGCAATCCATCGTGGCTTTTAGTAAAGTCCAGCTATCTCTACTAAAAGCAACTACCGAACAACGTCATGCTCTACGAGCACACTTAAAACTTACAACATAACTTGACATTGGCAAAATCATCATAGATTTGATGGAAGCCATATTTTAAAAGAAGAAGAAGATATTGCCCTCAATTATCAAATCTCTTCAGATTTAGAGCCCAGCTATAGTTCCACGCAATCCTATAACACCATTGTGCCTACCAGCCAGAAGTTCTGTACTGGAAAGGAACTCGCCAATGACCAGGTTTTGTCATATTGCCAACGAATTGGGATGTATTTGATCTTCACTTCGACCCACGTAGTAAATTACGCACAGCCATAAAAAATCGGGCTGTTTCTAAAGTACCGTAAAATAGTGCATTTGGTAAAATTTTTAGAGTAAAACATGACTAGACCGCGAGCCAGGAACATATTTTCATGACCAATCGCCCCCCGGGCGAAAACTAGTAAGTATAGTGGTTAACGGCTATGCATGATAAACCCTCATGGACGTCAGCTGCCGCGCCTTTGGTGGGTTGAGGAATGGCAGCCACCGAAATACGTAAAAAAATTGTCATCGCTTCCCGTTTGATACATTGTCAGATGAAAGTTCAGATGCTATTGTTAAATAAAAAATCGTCAGCCGGTTATATCGCGGTGGTAAGAACGTCAGCTGGTCGCATGAACA
This sequence comes from Cydia pomonella, assembly GCF_033807575.1. Lineage (NCBI taxonomy): Eukaryota > Metazoa > Arthropoda > Insecta > Lepidoptera > Tortricidae > Cydia > Cydia pomonella. The sequence continues at coordinate 19,708,009 of NC_084703.1, read as the reverse complement.
TGTAAAAAATAACCGCTAAGTATACCTTTTTATGATAGCAATAACAAATCATGAAACTTTGCATGTAGCATTTCATCAGGTGAAACGCCATAAGCGGATTACGTAATTTACATATTACGCATACCTTGCGGACATAAAGTGGTAAGACGCGTATTTTTAACATGTTCATTTTTCAGCTGACGGTATTTCCACCGCGATACAACCGGATGACGGTTTATTTTTATTTAAAACAGCATCTAAACTATCATCTGACAAAGTATCAGCCGGGAGGCGATGATTGAAGAAATATAAGTAATTTGATACACCATACTAAATACACCGTGTTTTTTTTTATTTGCGTTAATTTCGAGGGTGCATTCCTGAGCTTAAATTAAGTAACTTTCTCAAAGACACCGATATTCTAATTAACTCCATTTCGGAGATAATCAATCATTAATTTTTATCTTATAAGGCCCTTACGAGCGTGTACACTTGCCTTAGGGCCTGTTTACTTATTGATTAGTGTTTAGTGCGAGTTCATACATTTGCTACTAAACGTAAGTACTATCTCGGACGATCGACGTTCGAAATGACATTGATATGTCACAGTTTTCAATTGTTTGGTTGAGTTAAATGTAATGCCCGTGTTACAACAACGCTATATGCAACATTTAGTTACTTTTTATAAAAATGAAAATAGTAAAAAAAAAACAAAAGATTTTTTTTTGAAAATTAACTATGCCATTTAGTTTCCTTAAACGTACTTACCGATACCCCGAAGTTAACGAAATTCAATAAAAACACGGTGTATATGGTGTACCGAACTAGTTGGCTACTTTGGTTGCTACAAAGTATTTGATGCTGACTGTACATTGTGCAATGAGGGGGGTAAGGAAAGTTTCGCAAACGAGGTCTTTAGATGCACGACAGCCGCAGCATGGAGTGTATTAAAGAATCAAGTTTGCAATATTCTTACCCCATGAGTTACACGCAATGTTCTTCATCACACTTGCGAAAAAGAAAACTAAATTATAGCGCAATTATTCTTAAATGCGGTGACATTTCAAACATACGTCCGCCATATTGTCATTCTTTGACAGGTTAGGTATCGAACGCACAGACCTATCCGGCATTCAGCCACGATTAAAATTGTTCAAATATTTTAAACGGCTGTTAAATTAATCAAATTGAATATTTTTTATGATAAAAATAAATTAAAATCATTTTTTTGACAGTAAAACTTATTTATACCTACTTGGTTTGTATGAATTAGTGACAAAGTAAAAAAAAGCTATAACTCCCTCGAGCTTTTTTTTCACAATCCGTAACTCCCGTGGAAATAGTACACGCCTTTGTCCTTCAGGATACATCCATGAAATAAGATTTTTTTCGAATAAGTGTGAAAAGTTTTTTGATAAACGCTTTATCAAATGTTTGCTATTGTTTTTATTGAATCAATTGATTGTGTATATTATTTTAAGCACTGCTTCCATCAGTTTTTTAATATTTTTTGTACCCATGGTTCAAAAGTTAGAGCGGGGGCTGGAGCATATTTGTTTTCTTTCGAAGCGATTATTTCCGAAGATATTCACTTCATGAAAAAATGTTTTGTGAAAACCATTATTCATTTTGAAAAACCTATCCACGACCTTACTTGATCTCTTACACCAATTCCTAATCGTAAAAACAATTAACGTACATGTAAACAATTAACCACTTTCAGGTCATAAGAAATAAAAACTAATTACCTACTTATTATAATCATTAAGTACTAGTGAATAATAAGCATTACTAAAGATAAATATTCTATAATCATAATCCTCATTTAATGCTATCGATCTAAATGAACCGATGTAAGTTTTTTTAATGTAATTGCGTAATGAGTATGACATTGATAATATTATTATATACATAGATAATAATGTAGGACGTAAAATATATTCAAGTAAATATTAACCCATTTTATGAATATATTATTATATAGGTAGCTTAGAATTTTATTATCAGTATAGATACATAAAAAAAAAACATACACCAGCGCTTGAGCCAGACCACACTAAGTTTTCATCCCAGGTGCTACGTCTAGTATGGCGCTCCTATATATGAGACATATATTTGAAGGTTCGAGTTTGCTCTTTAGTTTCGGCCGCAACCGAAGCTTTGGCTGAAACATTGTTTAAGTATGCCGAAGCCGCAACCGAATCTTTGATCGGACACTACCAGAAATACAATCATGTAAGTTTCTGTAGTTTTCCGCATAAAAATCATGTTTCTGCCGAAGGTTCGATTTCGGCCGAAACATGATTTTTATGCGGAAACCTGCCGAAACAGAAACTTCATACGGACTCCAAATTGTCAGTGCAAACATAGAATGATCAGAATCTCCTGTTCCTTGATTTAAATCGGTTAAGAACTACGTATCTCAGGGTGAGTACTCATAATTTTATTAATATTACAACTGAACCCTAATTACTCTCTTTATCATTATCGATCTAATACAATGCCAATAAAATAATAATCACAGTTAATCGTGTTAGCCCCACGAATGCGGGCAGATTGCAATAGATCCCGAGGTGCCCAAAATTGTAGTTAATTATTTTTTTTAATTTAGCGTCTCTAGGAAAAAATGTGTGGTTTAGCTTGTGGGGTCTCCACAGCCGTACTTGGGGCAGCGCTCCTCCTTGGCTCTACTATAGTAGGTTATGGGCTTGTGGATGGTATTATAAACAGCATAATCTCAAACGTGAGTAAATTGCAATCTAAAACTATAAGTAGGTAACAAGCGTTAATTAAGCGTATTCGTGTCGAATGATGGTCCCTATGACAGTTCCTTTAAATCTCTTTTGGTTCAAACTAATGAAAATATATGTTTACAGTACATATGGGGCTACTTTATAGCACTAGTGCGAGAAGTAGCATATTATGTTACTGTGTCGAACATTTAAAGGGCCATATGTACTGTAAAACGTTGTACGATACATGTGCGAATAGGTAATTCGCAACTCGTGTCGATTTAAAACACTCCCTTCGGTCGTGTTTTAATTTATCGCCACTCGTTTCGAATTTCCTATTTTTCGCACTTGTATCGTAATGTACTATTTTATCGTATTTTTAACCGACTTCGAGATTTCAAAAGGAGAAGGTAGTTTTTTTTTATGTTACTCCATAACACCGTCATTTCTGAACCGATTTTGAATTTTTTTTTCGTTTGAATATATATATATTGGTCCCGTTTTTATCAAAACTCAGTTATGATGATGGGATCCATGAGGAATCGAGGGAACTCTTCAAATGTGAAAGGCATACATATAGTGATCTTTGTATTTTCTTTAACAAATCAAGCATTCACATTTAAAAAAAGTGACATTTAATGAAGTGGAACTGCTGATGATGATCAGAATGGAACTCTTCAACGGTGCATAGTACACGTTTGGCGATTTGTCCTCTTCGCTGTGTTTGTTAAGTAAATTAGATTTTCAAGACAATTTTTTGTCAAGTTCGAGTTCTGACGATGGGGTCCAAATATGAACTAACTCTTTCGCAAAGGTTTATCGACAGAAGATGCGGTATCGACTCTTACAAAAACAATTTCAAAGCATTTGGATGAGGGATGGGCCTGTGTCGGAGTCTTTCTTGATTTAGCAAAGGCTTTTGACACAGTTTCCATTCCCATCCTGCTGAAGAAACTGGAAGCATACGGTATTCGAGGTAAAATACTGCATTGGTTCAATAGCTACCTGACAAATAGAACTCAATGCATCAACATTGGCAAATATCTTAGTGACATTAAACCAATATCGTTCAGTATACCACAAGGCAGCATTTTAGGACCTTCTCTATTTCTCTTATATATAAACGATATCTCGCTTGTATCAATAAAAAATGCTGACATCTTGTGTTACGCCGACGATACTGCAATAGTTTTCCACGGTCCTTCTTGGGAGCTTGTCCAAGATACCGCCGAACACGGAATGTCGCTAGTATCAAAGTGGCTGAAACAGGATCTTCTTACCTTGAACACATCAAAAACTTAGTTTCTTTGTTTCCATAAAACATCTGCTTCATCTTCAAGATCTCTAAGTAATCTTAAAATCCATATCCCTAATTGTTTTACCCCTTTCGCTCCAGCCCAACTATGCAATTGTGACACCATGACGAGAGCCAGTTTAATCAAGTACCTAGGAATTCAAATTGATGATATGCTCACCTTCAGGGAGCATATGATTGCTGTCTCAGGAAGAATAATAAAATTGATTTACACAATGAAAATGCTCCGAGAGTCCGCTAATCTTTCCTTACTTAAAACAGTTTATTTGGCCCTTGCTCAGTCAATAATAAACTATTGTATCCTTGCCTGGGGAGGCACAACAACTACCAACCTTATAAAACTTGAACGAGCGCAAAGAGCTGTTATAAAAGTAGCCTTGCGAAAGCCAATGAGATATCCCACATTTAGTTTATACCATGACGCTCAAGTGCTCAGTGTTCGAAAGCTATATATAATAAGGGTTGCATTACATGTACATAAAAAAAGCCTTAAACCTCCCCGAATATAAGACATTACTTACAAACAGAATATTCAAAGTACCTGTCACTTCCGTCAACACTTCATTTTCACACCGCTTTGCAATTTTCTTGTATCCCCGTAACTACAACCGATTAATCAGGCTTTATAAATTTCAGGAACACTCAGTAATTGAAGCAAAAAGCTACTAATAAAGTGCATGATGCACCTATCCTGTTCAGAGACAGATAACCTCCTAAGGATACCATATTGATACACACTTGCATACTCATATGAACACAAACATATGCTCTCCTATGCATCCCAGCCCCACACACACACACACACAAACACACACACACACACATATATATACAAACACAAGCACAACTCTTATTCTATCCTAATATTTTACTTTATCAACTTTATTTTACTTTATCTTTATCTCTTTTTCTCTATCTTCTTTCACTATATTATAGTACATTACGTTACAAGTGCGAAAAATAGGAAATACGAAACGAGTGGCGATAAATTAAAACACGACCGAAGGGAGTGTTTTAAATCGACACGAGTTGCGAATTACCTATTCGCACATGTATCGTACAACGTTTTACAGTACATATGGCCCTTTAAATGTTCGACACAGTAACGTAATATGCTAATTTTCGCACTAGTGCGGGAAGGTAGCGCCATATGTACTGTAAAATATATATTGTCTAGTTTTACAATTTAGTCTTCCCTGTAATAACGAATGTACCTACCCATTGTTCAATTCTCTAATAATAATTTGTCTAATAATTTCATTTAAACTTATTATTCGTTATTAGCATTATTGTATTACTAGATATTTAGGATTATTATTCTCTCCTCCACAGGATAGGCAAAACCTAGTGTCGAGGTCAGTAAAAACTGTATCCAAGTGAATATTTTTTGAAATAAACAATTTTTACTTTACTTTTTTTTTACTCTTCAAATATGAAGGGCATATAGTGATTTTTGTATTTTCTTTAACAAGTCAAGCCTTTACATTTAAAAAAGTGACATTTGATGAAGTGGAACTGCTGATGATGATCAGAATGGAACTCTTCAACGACACATAGTACATGTTTGGCGATTTGTCCTCTTCGCTGTGTTTGTTAAGCAAATTAGATTTTAAAGACAGATTTTTTTCAAGTTCGAGATCTGACGATGGGGTCCATGAGGAATCGAGGGAACTCCTCAAATGTTAAAGGCATATATATAGTGATCTTAGTATTTTCATCGACAAATCAAGTATTTACATTTGTAGAAGTGACATTTCATGAAGTGGAACTGCTGATGATGAACAGAACGGAACTCTTCAATGATGCATAGTTCACGTTTGGCAATTTGTTCTCTTTGCATGTTTATCAAGCAGTTAGGTTTTCAAGGCAGATTTTTATATTTCCATCCTATTTTTTTTTTAATAATTAGCTAGTGCTTTATTTCATGCATGGTGTTAAATACAGTCGAATACCCTATTGCGGGTATCTTACCAGTCAACCATAGGGCAAATCTGAAATGTGTCAAGGTGGGTGCAGTGACAAAAAAAAAACATGCTACCTCCTTTTCTACATAATTAGGCATAAGACGCTGTCTTTTTAATTTCATTGTATGAATTCCAAAATCAACAATAATCGTTCTTTCACCGTTCTCTCTCTTTGAAGTCGGTTTTTTTTTCTTAAGAATTATTATTAGTCCATTAAATGTTACCTACATTTCTAAAATAAAATATGCAAAATTTCCAAAAAATGTTTACAAACATTTTACGTGACAGCTGGGTCAAAATTATTTTCATTATCTTGTTTCTGACAAACTTCACTCTGTCAAGCTTGTGTTTGTGTCTTCTATCACATGAATAAGGAAACTCTTGACGGAGTGAAGTGCGCTGTCTATAATTTGATTTTTTTTCAAGTATTCTAAGTGTCCTAGGGCCACCTATATAAGGTTTTTTGATGATATGATTAGGTAAAAACAAAAAAAAATGTAGCAGGTAAATCATTCTTATCCCAAATAGTGGGGTAGTCTCCTCCCTTCCCGCTTTTATAGAAACTTGTATGCATTAGAAGAGGTCCGACTTCTCGGGTGACTGTACCATAACCGCAAGGAAACCTGCCTGGGGGCAGCCTAACTTATCCTATGAAATTATCTAATTCATTTACTTTCTCATGATACGAGTAAGTCTAATGGTGTTAAGATTTAGAATAACAGGGGTACATAGCTATAAATACAAATATTTGAAACCACCATGTAGTTAGAACAATACTCGTATACAGTAGACTCGTGTAAAGTATTTCTTGCAATGATAATGTTTATTTGCATGAGGCTTAGTAAAGGTACAGATAAATGGTGCACGAAATTCGCATACAAGTCGTCGTTCCATCTTAATGAATATAAAGTTCCGGTTCCCGAAATCCCAAAAATCTAAAAAGGTACTTTTATTAACGCGTACTTATGTTTCAGGAAGTAGCACTGGCTGACGGGTCACTAAACCTACAAAGATTTACAGACATTCCATTCGCCATGAACTTCAGTTTAAGAGCATTCAACCTTACAAACCCAGACGAGGTGCTAAACGGTGCTACTCCTGTTGTAGAGGAAGTAGGACCGTATATATACAAGTAAGTGCACGAAACATGGTTAAAAAAATGTTATTTAAGCTAGGTATGCCACTGTGGGATGAGGATATTCGAAACAGTTATAGTAAATATTAATCAATATCTCAGAAACCATTATATTTTTTTGTGCAAATGATTTCAAGTGTTAGGGGTCCTTAAAATCGAAAATATCGATATTTTTATAAATCAGATAATTTCATGTCATTGTACAGAAGGAATAAAACGGGGTATTAGAATTTAAACAAAGACAAACATGTTTTTATACAAAGTTTAATTTAACGAACTTCTACTCGTTAACACTCCGTTGACTGCTAGCATTATTTTTCTTAGTATATCAGAGATCGCCATTGTTCTACATAAATTAGTTACCAGACGGAACAATTTTTGCACAACCAATGATTGAATTGATAGTTTTATAAGGTGGTGTAGACGCAAACAAATACACATGAATCGATTATATTATGAGTATTATGACCGATCAAATCGAGGTGCGGACGCAAGAATGGCAACTTGGCAAGCATCACCACTCACCAGTATGCGCCATTTGGTGAATATTTTTAATTTTAATCCACTTATAAATATTTTCATTCTCCATGATTTTTAGTATGTTATTGACACAATAAAAAAAAACTAGGTTTATAGGTATTCCTAATAATATTTTACATACATTTCTTTAAACAATAATACTTTAGATTGCATTAATATTTTCACTGAATTGTATTTTATAATTGTTGATGTGCTTGTTTTTGCTTGTATGTAAATTCCATGTTGACGTGTAAAAGCCCTTGTAGCCTATTTGCTGAATAAATGTTGAAGTTGAAGTTTTGTTCAAACAATTTTTTTTTCAAGAAAGTGATACCTATAAAAACCTAGAATAAATTATGCTGAACCGATCGACATCAAAATCAAAGTGATTTGTTAAGATTTAGTGGAAACCGTTTTCTCCAGGAATGAAATTTCATAGAAAAATTACCGTTATTTCGTTAGATTCAAAATCTATAATTAAATTGTGTACATGTGGACGCTTGGCGAGATTAAGCCAAATTAATTTCTAATAAAATGGTCAATTTCATTGTCACTAAACGCCCACTGAAATACACGGCGTTTTGTTAAATGCGCGACGTCAGTTTAATAACGATAAAATTGGCCAAACAAACCAAACAAACTTTCATCTCAAATAACTTCAATTATATTTACAGTCATATTGAATTTAATTTTTTCCGTGTCGATGTACAGGTGTGGGTAACGGTTTAAAGGTACTTAAAATTCAGTGCAACGTCCCCAATTGAACCCTGGGCAATATGCTGCGATTCTTGTTTGTATTGGCACACGTAGGGGAGAATGGGGAACATTGGATCACCTATTTTTGTAAGAGCTGTAGTTGCGCCTTTTTAACATCTAATTGTATCGTTTTCTTATCTACGGCTAGAGTAACTGTTATTCTTAAACCTACGAAAAATAGCTGTAAGGAAGCTTAGGAATAAAATAAGATTCGGTCTGAATAAAAGTAGAGAAAGATTCACTATTAGGTACCCAAAATTCGATGGTAACAATGGATCACCGTCCGTTTAAACGAAAGGGTAAGAGTTGCTGCATTGTTTGAGTAAAATATTAAAATGTGATAAATTGTGTGATATATATGTGTAAAAGTTTTATTTAACCAATCCGTTGATTATATTTTTCCGGAGTGTGTTATGATTTATTATTATTTGCATACTGGCTACAATTTGAACAACAGGGATTTCGCTCTTTACGTGGAAATTTATATAAGTGTTGCGTTTCCAGTTTCACGACTTTTACTAAAAGGATTTTTTTTAATTTTCATGTCCGATTTTTCTTTCATCCACTGTGCCCCAACTTCTTGTGATCCACTCCAGATAGGTATTACGCAAAGTTATTACGTATTATAGGTAGTGGTCATAGTAGACTCATGTCTAATGTATACCTATTTTTATGTAATAAAATCTTACAAATTGACTGTCGCATATTTTTAGTACCCGTATTGTTTTTAATTTGATAACCAAATCATTAGCTACAATTTAGCTGTTCTGGGGGCCTAGCCAAGATGTCAATCGTTTGCGCTTCGACAGCAAAGCGCTTTCTGTCTCTCTATCACTTTTACACATTAATGCGATAGAGAGACCGATAGCGTTTCGTTTTCGTAGCATAAACGCTTAACATCTTGGCTAGCCACCCTGATTGAATGAGGGAACAAGATAGTCGATAGCGGACCTCTTCAATGGCTACTGTATAGTTTCTATTTTTCTCCGTGAGCTTCTACGGATTATCGTCTTATCTATTGTTTAAAAACCGCAAAGGCGCGTGCCACTATGAAAAAATGGTCCGGCCGCATAGGTAGCGTTTATTGAATTACTACTCTATTGAGCACGGAATAAGATTCATTATGAACTAATACAGAATTCTAACAGAATAGCTGTCTGATCTCTATTGGTGCGTCTAAGGTAGGCAAATAAACGCTCTCAAACCAGCTTAACTTGTGACACTGCGATCCGAAACAAAGATACGTATTCGAAGACCTCGCTTGCACTGGTAATGCGAGCGCACGGCTAGCTAGCGCCAAGGAAGCAATGTTATGTTTCTCGAAGAGCAGGTAAAAAACAGGGCCGAATTTTCACACAAATATATTTGGGTGGTTTTACGTTCTTTAATTTAAAGAGATAAAACATAACACTATTTAAATAGTAGGTATGTACACATCTAACAGAATGGGTTTGTATAATTACAATAATAACGAGATATACTCATTTTTATAATCAACTGTTTAAACAGTTGTTTGCTAATTTTAAACTTTAAACAGGCTAATTTTAAATAAACAATAAAACAATGGTAAAATAGTAATAAATATGTATATCCATTTAACAACCAACAAAAAAATTAAACTATTTTAACATTAGTAGTACGGGATTGTTAAATGGATATACATATTTATTACTATTTTACCATTGTTTTATTGTTTATTTAAAATTAGCCCGTTTAAAGTTTAAAATTAGCAAACAACTGTTTAAACAGTTGATTATAAAAATGAGTATATCTCGTTATTATTGTAATTACACAAACCCATTCTGTTATTACGTACACTCTGTTAGATGTGTACATACCTACTATTTAAATAGTGTTATGTTTTATCTCTTTAAATTAAAGAACGTAAAACCACCCAAATATATTTGTGTGAAAATCCGGCCCTGTTTTTTACCTGCTCTTCGAGAAACATAACATTGCTTCCTTGGCGCTAGCTAGCCGTGCGCTCGCATTACCAGTGCAAGCGAGGTCTTCGAATACGTATCTTTGTTTCGGATCGCAGTGTCACAAGTTAAGCTGGTTTGAGAGCGTTTATTTGCCTACCTTAGACGCACCAATAGAGATCAGACAGCTATTCTTTTAGAATTCTATATTAGTTCATAATGAATCTTATTCCGTGCTCAATAGAGTAGTAATTCAATAAACGCTACCTATGCGGCCGGACCATTTTTTCATAGTGGCACGTGCCTTTGCGGTTTTTAAATAATAGATAAGACGATAATCCGTAGAAGCTCACGGAGAAAAATAGAAACTATACCTAAAGTAAAGTAACAAGGTATGATGAGACTTGGTACTCGATATGGTATAATCCTATTTGTCCCCGCTGGGCACAGATGGGAATAGCCGCTTCATACAAATCTTTTCGATATAAGTATGGGGGCATATGCCTCATGTATCGTGGCGGTCACGTGGGGTGGGGACGAATCGGGAAATAAACTTTCAGTATAATTTTTTTAAGTGTCCGAGTTTCTTCCGACTTAAAATACCTATCTGCAAATTAAGAACTATGGAGTTTTAAATTTTTTTTTCTTACTATTTTAAATTTTCATTTAATATCAGACGGAAAGATAACATAGGAACAGTATCAGAATCATTTGAAACACCGCCTGACGCACGTGTTTAGCAAGTGCTAATAAATAATTCACCATCCACGACTTAATCCTCTTGTTATTGCTAACGAGTAATGATATTATTTATACCTGGATGCGTAGCCAACGTGCCAATCGTTAAAGCTCGTTCGCTACGGAACGAAACGCAACTGTCACTGTCGCAGTAATAGGGAAGAGTGATAGATAGAGATGACTACTCTACGCAACGGAGTGTTAACGATTGGCACGTTAGCTAAGCACCCTGCAGTCATTTACTATCGAAAAAGATAGCATACTTAAGAGCAAGGGTTATAAGTTGGTAGCAACAACAAACGTACCTACCTATTGACATAATAGTACATTACGATACAAGTGCGAAAAATAGGAAATTCAAAATGAGTGGCGATGAATTAAAACACGACCGAAGGGAGTGTTTTAAATGGACACGAGTTGCGAATTATCCATTCGCACATGTATCGTACAACGTTTTACAGTAGGTACATATGGCCCTTTAAATATTCGACACAGTAACGTAATGTGCTATTTATCGCACTAGTGCGGTAAAGTAGCACCATATGTACTGTAAAATCTATTTCCGTTTACCAAATTTAAAATCAATCCGAGCTGTAAATAGGGAGGGGTGAAAATCAACTTCCAAAATATAACCGATTGTATTACAAAAATCAACTTAGTTCCAAATAATATTTTAACAGAATACATTTTCATTAGAATAGTCACACTTCTAGCATAATTATCCGTTTTTTATTCTTCATTTAAAGTAAAAGTCACATGATTTATTCTTATTCAAGTTAATTTTTGCCCAACTCTGGACTAACTGGATCAAACACAAAACTATGTTCACGTCTTCCCTGTTGACCCAAACGTTGAGGGCTATAAAGATTAATTTTTAGGGTTCCGTAGCCAAATGGCAAAAAACGGAACCCTTATAGATTCGTCATGTCGTCTGTCTGTCCGATTCTGTCACAGCCACTTTTTTCCGAAACTATAAGAGCTGTACTGTTCAAACTTAGTAAGTGGATGTATTCTATGAACCGCATTAAGATTTTCACACAAAAATAGAAAAAAAACAATAAATTTTGGGGGTTCCCCATACTTAGAACTGAAACTCAAAAAATCTTTTTTCACCAAACCCATACGTGTGGGGTATCTATGGATAGGTCTTCAAAAATGATATTGAGGTTTCTAATATCATTTTTTTCTAAAATGAATAGTTTGCGCGAGAGACACTTCCAAAGTGGTAAAATGTGTGTCCAAAGTGGTAAAATGTTGAACGAGATCTAGTAAGTAGTTTTTTTTAATACATCATAAATGGTACGGAACCCTTCATGGGCGAGTCCGACTCGCACTTGGCCGCTTTTCTTATTAAACCCTTATCCACATGAAAGGGTATTCCTGTTATTTGGATAAAAATGATAAACTCATTAGGAATTCTTTCTAACTTGTGTGTTTAGCAAAATCTTAAAGTTTTCTCTCCTGTGGACAATAGTTAAAGGAGTACTCTTTCATGTGTTAAGATTTAAATAAGAAAATTAGCCTTTATAGATGGTCCTTATCTTTTGGGTATGTCTCCAGGAAAGATGTGCACATAGTTTTGTGTTGTTTCACAGCCCACCCAACTAGTTGAGTACACAGGGGGACTTCAAAGCGGTAACGTAGTGAGCGAGCGCCTACCTCTGTACCCAGTTGGTTACTAAGTTCTGTTACTCGATTTGCAACCTCTTTATTTCCGTTAAAACAGATGACACGAAAAAATAAAAAAATGACAATGTGGTGGATTTGTGAGCTATAATTATATACCACACATAACGCTTATCTCGTCGTATATATAATGGATTGGGGCCTAAAAGAGAATCGTATCGCAGTAATTGCGTAGCACAAATGTGGGCACCCGCCAAACATGATTTTGAAGTTGCTTGAAAACCTAAAAATCAACAAACAATTTGTTTATCGCACAATTAATAGATACAATAGTACTCAGAGCTTCGATGACCGCAAGAGGTATGATAAAGGCCTAATAAAGGCAGTGAAAGCGAGAATTGCAAGAAACTCCGTCCGGAAGCAAAAGTTGTTGGCAATACAGATGTCTGTGAAGAGAAGCTCCCTAAATAAAGTTATCAATGAAGACCTTGGACTACACGCTTACCGCAGACAAAAAGGTCATTTGCTTAATGGACGATTAAAGACTATGAGGCTAGAGAGAAATCGCGTGCTATTGAAGCGGTACGCACAAAATGGCCACCGAAAAATACTATTTACAGATGAAAAATTTTTTACTATTGAAGAATGTTGTAACCGCCAGAATGACAGAGTGTATGCAAAAAACAGTCAAGAGGCGATTGCGGCTGTTCCGAGAGTGCAACGAGGCCATCATCCCTCTTATGTGATGATTTGGCTGGGTGTGTCATACTCAGGGCTAACACAGGTTGATTTCTGTGAAAAAGGTGTGAAAACTGGGGCCAAAGTTTACCAGGAAACCGTTCTCCAACCAATAGTGAAGCCCTTAAGCAACACCCTATTTCAAAACTAGCCATGGGTTTTTCAACAGGACTCAGCTCCTGCACATAAGGCAAAAACAACTCAAGCCTAGTTTCGAAGGAACAAAATTGACTTTATTGTCCACGAAGACTGGCCGTCCTCCAGCCCGGATCTTAACCCCCTGGATTATGCCATGTGGCAGGTTATTGAGGAGAAATCCTGTGCTAAACCCCACACAAATCTTGACTCCCTCAAGCGGACCATAGTTAAGACAGTGACGGAATTAGACATGACAATCGTGCGTGCCGCTATTGATGACTGGCGTCGTCGTTTGAGGGCCTGTGTCAAGGCCACAGGAGGCGATTTTGAATGGTATTGTCATATGTAATTCCTGATTTTGTGTACTTCATTTTAATATATAGTTTATTCAACTTTCGTTCGTATATTTTATATAGATAAAGATTATTGCAGTAACAGAATTTAGTAACCAACTAGGTACAAGTGAAACTTTTGTAAAGGATTCACTGTTACCCTTGATCCACTGTACCCCACACTCCCCTACTCACAAAAATAATTATAGGTATGCGCTACGGTTAATATATTTTTTAGAGATAACACATACAAGTAATATGTTACCGTATTCCGTACTCATTTGGTGGTATGCCGCAGCTGTCAGTTTATTATTACCTACATAACACCTAGTATTTGTTGTACGAGTAAAAAGTGCACTTTAATTGGATCAATTTCTGAACCTATATATATTATTTTTCTCACTGCACCCACATTCGAGAATTTCTGTTTTGCCCTATGGTTGACTGGTACAGAATGCCTTAAGGCATTAAGTCCGCCATTTGTACTTATTTTTATTGTGCAATAAAGTTAAAAATAAATAAATAACCTGCTTATGTTTGTAGGTTATATCAAATCCGGGAACTGCTGGACTCTGATGAGGAGACGCTGACGTACAGGTTTAGAGACCGCTTCGAGTTTGACACCGAGGGCTCATTCCCGCACACCGAAGACGATATCATCACGAGCGCGAATGTAGCGTATAATGTAAGCCATTATTTCAATATCACCCCACCTACTTATTTATTATTATGTATTTCTATTGCTTGCTGACCGCTGAACAGCATTTGCCTGAGATGCACAATGTAGCCCAATACGTGCCCCATAATGAACCATAGTATTCGGGGTATTTGTTCGTACCTATAAAGTTTGTCTGGAAGAGATCGCTCTTTAGCGATAAGACCGCCTATTGTCTACCATAGTTATTTGTCTTTTATTACAGTAGTTGATGTAAATTGAATCCGAAAACGGTATGTCTTGTATGCATCTGTATCGCCTGTATATACATTTTTACAATATCAAACCAAATTTTGCATTGCGAATTTGCGAGTAAAAAAATACTTAACTATGCTTCCATATTCTCAATACGTTTTAGAATTAGATATTATTATTGTTATATATATATATATATATATATATACCTGGCCTACTTCTACGTGCATTATATATATAGAAGTAGGCCAGGTCAGTGTTGTAACATAGAGTCCGTCTAAGCTGACTCTGCACCGGCTCTGACAGAACCCAGTGTGGAAGCGTCATAGTAAACGTCACATTTCCATACATCTTTGCGAATGCAACGCAGAGTTAGCTAGGTCCGACTCTAAACACGCGTTTAGCGGCCGTGTCCGATTCCGACAGCGTGTTCGACAGCGTTTTGCCAGGTACAGCTACAAAAAACAAAATAGTAGACAGTTATTAAGTCCTTGTTTCATTAATTTGATCAATGTGTGAACAATATTTAAAATAATAATACGATTCACTAGATAAATCCTTAATTAGGTAAAATGCTAAGTGCCTATTCATATTTGTCTAATTCGTCTTATCAGTAACATACTCGTAGATATGTGATTGATCGATCGATAAAACTTGTTTACCGAATTGGAGCAAGCTAGAGTAAAAATAGGCAAAAGAAAGGTACCTACGGTTACCTTTTCACTTACTCCTGATTGACAGATATTTTACAAGAAACTCACTGGTACAAGCGCCAGCAACTAAAGTCGTGTATTTGTACACTGGCTTGTACCTATTATCAAACGCTGACGCGTTTGCTAAAAGCCAAGTGCTTTTCATTGCTGTAGTGATACCTACTTAAACGTAGTTTTGTTACAATACTTATGCCATATACGTGAACTATAAGGTAGAAGTACTAGTGCTCGACGCTGCACTAGTCACCGACATGGGCACTTTATTTCATGGAAATATAGGTTAAATTTGAACAACGAAGATTTTTCTGTATTCGAACTTAATCCTTGTCACTTTGACATAAAGTGCCCATGTCGAGTACTAGTGCAGCGTCGAGCACTAGTACTTCTACCTTATCAACTAGATTTCATAAATTCACTGGTGACAGTAAGCTGCTGACAAGATACCAAAATACGTACATGCCTACTTATAACGCGATTAATGTATTTAATTTCTGATAATAAATTAGAAATAAACAATCCTTGTCGATTAGCTTAATTACTTGATAGTGAGTGTAGTGACCCTGCGTAGGCTGCTTGCTATACCTTATAGTACCTTACCGACTAATTCTACTATACTCAAAATAGTAGGTATGGTGACAGCTGTCATCTCCGTACATTTTATAACCTGGAAAATATGTACTTTAAGTAGTTATTCGTTTTCGGATCTACCTACAGATAACACTGAATTGCTGGAGGACTAAAACTACGCAAAATGACGTATTTAGACTATTTAGTTTAGCGAACATAATCCATCCTCAATAATTTACATTTAAATGCTTTTCTTTTTTACCGAAAGTTCTAATTTCCTTGATAGACTAGCTGTGCCCGTAGCTTTGCACTCGTGCGTTCCAGAAATTCTCTATGGATTATTTAAAATAATAATGCGGCCAATGTCCATTCTAAAGGCTTCTATTACGTTTTCTACCTTTCTTAAAATATCATAAAAATTGGCTAAGACTAAAGGGCAGCCTATGAACTATGAATATCTACTTAAATTGTACACTTGGCATCCTAGGTAATCCTTGTTTTTTGATGCAGGCACAATTTTTTACGAAAGAGGCTACCATTCCACCCTTTAACCAAGGGAAACTAAGCCTCATACCTACTGACCACGACCAATGAGAATTATTCTCTTTAATAACTCTCCATACAAAGTGACCCGTTTTTATTACTTGTGAGTGTGTCAAATTATATTTCTTACACAAGTATTCCGCGGCTGCATGTCCACGACCTCTGGTTTGAATCTGCACGTTTTACCGCTCCGCTACCCGTGCTCATTACTAGCACAGACCTTCCAAAACCAAACCTCTGTTAATGGATCGAGGTGTTACCTACCTACCTCCTACAAGCACAACCTATACCTACTAAAATGGCCACAAATCCTAAACGGACTTTTGATTTACCCCACACTACCCTGTGCTATGCGAAGTATTATATTTTATTGGTATGTTAAATGAAATGAATGTGTGAATCAGGCTGTACTACACGTCGTAGAAGTGGAGTATCCAGAGCTATTGGGCTTGCTGAGTCTAGCGCTGAACGGCGTGTTCGGTGAGCTCAACACGCCGGTGGCGTCGGTGCGCATCGGCTCGCTGTTCCTGGACGGACTGTCGCTGTGCACCAACCCGGGGCTGGTGGGTGGCGTGGCCTGCAGCCAGATCCGCAGTCTCGCCGGAGAAAACCGCAACATGAACGTGCAGCCTGACGGCTCGGTGACCTTCTCTGTCTTCGGCTACGTGAGTTCACAATGTCATGCGCAAAGATGAGTACATGTGCTTAGTGTTCATATATGTTTCAGGACAAATTTTGTAAGGTTGTTCCTCTGTAGTGTGTGTACTACGCCTTACCCGTAAATATAGCATATAATGGCATGTAGGTACTTGTTATTTGTTAAAAAAAGAGAGGTGTAGTGTGTGGGTAAAGCGTAGTACACACGACACCTCTCAGAGAATCGCAGGTATGTTCAATTATACGGAGTAAATTATTTTTATGTTCTCAGAAAAATACCTTACCGTCAGCAAACTTCAAAGTGTACCGCGGGCTCGACGATGCCCGTGACGTGGCCCGTATCATCACTTACGACAACAGTTACCGTCTCCGGCTGTGGCCCGAGGGAGAAGACGGCTCTCTAGATGAACACGAGCCTAACATATGCAATACGCTCCGGGGGACTGACGGGGGAATATTTCCGCCCTTCTTGGAAAAAGACCGCCCGGTTTATGTCTTCAACGCTGATATTTGTAGGCAAGTACCTATATAGCTCGTAAATGTTATTGTTTGATTTTGAATGATTTATTAAGAAATATTAGTTAAAAGCAAACACTTGTCAGGTCCGTGGAGATCCGCTACGAATCCTCGTTCACTTACCGCGGCGTGCCGGTGTGGCGGTACGGGACGAACGAAGGGTTCCTGGACAACCACGAGGGCTGCTACTGCCTGAACCTGACACGTGGCATTACCGGCCCTGACGGCTGCTTGCTCACGGGCGCTCAGGAGCTTTACTCTTGCGTTGGTCAGTTATTTATTTTATTACTCAGTATATAAGTTGCGCTAAAAATGACAATAATCTTACTGTTTAAAACACTGAGATGCTGTAGGGTACTCTTTCACGGATTAAATACTGACAATACGTAGAATGTTTAAATCTTAGAAGAGGTGAATTTTTAAACATACTACAATCACATATATATGCGCAATCAGGGTAAATAATCCGTGTAGTTTTGATACAGTTATACCTTGTGGTTAATCCAGATGAACATATACTAAAAGCCCTTGAGGGTGAGGGCTGTGCTAAGCGTAGAATGGTCATATTTATTTTTACTCTATGGTCATTAATTTGGGAGCTACAGGGTGTTTAAGTTAACAAAAACATAAGCTTCAGCGACGTCTGTGGTTAGTAAATAGTAACTGCTTAAGTTTGGTTCCAAGTTACATTAGGAATCATTGTCAACTAAAAATAAACACATAAGGCTTTTGACCATAAGTTTACTAAGCATTATGCCCTACTCATAGTGTTGTGTTCCTGCCGGTGAGTAAGGTTGCCAGAGCTCAACGAGGGGGGGGGGGGGGGGGGTTTAGGGCCGGCAACGCGCATGTAACTCCTCTGGAGTTACAGGCGTACATAAGCAACGGAGACTGCTTACCATCAGGCGGCCCGTATGCATGTTTGCCACAGACGTAGTATAAAAAATGCCTAATTGTGAACAGCGCTATCTATCAGTAAATTGGCTAACTAACTTGCGCGACCTGTGTCCTATGTTGGTTTTTCGGGATATTTTTTTTTTAATTTGAACGTATTTTAATAATTTGAAAGAACGACGTTACGAACGTTTTTTAAAGTAAATTTCAAGTATAATAAACACCCACAAAAAAAGTTAAGATTAGAAAATTATTGTTGATAATTAAAAAAGTATTAGATAGAAAAAAAAGTTATCAAGATAGAGGTAGGTACATCTTTGATTATATTTTTCTTCTAATATTTTTACAAATATTCGTGCTCATCACACAAATAAATGCCCTTATCAGGATTTGAACCCGGGACCATCGGCTTCATAGGCAGGATCACTAGTGTCACTACCCACTAGGCCAGACAGGTCGTCGATTAAGGATAATTACTTAGATAAAAACTATTCTGGAGTTCAGACTATCTATACTAAATTTCAACTAAAGCTGTTTAGCGGTTAAGCGTGAAGTATGAATTATATATTTTTTTAAGATTTTTATGTTTTTACTTTAAAACGGTGTCAATTTGATATCATGAATTAATTCGGCATCCCTGATTTATACGAGAACGAAACCAAACATGGCCTAGTAAGTGAAGTGACATCAATATATAATATAATAATATATATTGATGTAGATATTAAAAAATTTAGTGCCCCCAAAAATATTTCAAGAACCTGTAGCTCCTAAACTATTGATCGCAAGTAAAAATAAATTTGACCAACTTAATAGGAAATATATTTGGAAACTTTTGTCCGATGGACTTAGAATGCTATTCGCAGGGGCGGCCTTTAGGGGTGGCGAACGGGGCAACCGCCCGGGGCCTCGCGCTTGAGGGGGCCTCGTGCTTGCGGGGGCCCTCACACCACATGCCGAGTCGTTTTTTTACGTGAAACATGAGCAGTCAAAGTCGATGCAGAAGTTATCTAAGACAGACTCTTAAACGTCTGTGAAAATATCTACGAGGGTTTAAGTGCAAAAAAAAACAGTTGTAAAAAAGCGTCATGGCACGGTCGCTTATTATATTTATGCAATAATTTTTATTGAAGTCAAAATTTGTTTTGCTGCGCCACCATATGCAATTTGGTATCTGATATAAATCTGGCATGCCAAAAACGGACAGCGAGAGGGAGATTGCAGCCCTCGAGAAACCACCACCATAGTGCGAGGCCCTAGGCAGAGCCACAGAAGGGTTGAATTCGGAAATGACAATAGTTAATTGTTTAGTAATGAACCAAGGCCGAAGGGCGATATGCAGGACAACAGAGCACGGACACAAACAAAAGATGATGTGTTTGGCGAATCGCGAGAATGAGCTTCAAGGCCCTAGGTGGCCGAAGACCGCGCTCCACAACAGGCCGAAAGCCCGAAATGCGCAGCCAAATGCCGATCCTTGCACAGCCGTGATCTTATGACACAAATATGAAATTTAATAAAAGTGCATACGGCTTAAGGCCCAAAACCTCCAAGCAAGTCGCGCTTCCATGCGATGCTAAAGGTTGAGTAGCAAAATAATCGAGATCATATTGATTATTAATGTCCAGGCTATACTCTCCTTCAACTTGGCCTTGCATGGAAACGCTCCTCGATCGGACGGTTGGGCCTTCAGCCGTTTGTCCGATTTCAAGCTCTGATCTCTCATAGCTCGATAGCTCGATAGCCTACTCGACGCGGAAGTCCTTCGGTCCCTCGTGGAGCTCGGCTTTAGGCGTTGCGTTTTAAAACACTTGACCATTGGTTTTTGTCTGTAACTCGCTGTGTCTTTGGCCACGCCTAAATGCACTGTAGGAAAGTTATAGGTCTTACTGAAACACTAAGCAAAGCTTGGCTTTCGGTCTTGCTTACACTTGGCCACTGGTTCAATTCCAAGTTATGCTCTTCTGCAGCTCGACTTAATAATTGAAGGAAACTCTACTCATTCGGCACTGCCGGCCTTATCTTTGCGGAGCTCTCGGCTTTCTGCCTCGCTTCTCGCTTTATAACACATAGGTACTTAGTTCACGACCGAGCTCCATTATCTTGAAGGATCCTTTGGACAGTCTACAAGGCGTTTCCCTGATACCACCTACCAATTTTTTTATTTAGTACTAATAACAGGGGCCTTGCAAATATTTTGCGCCCGGAGCCTCGCAGAAGCTAAGGCCGCTCCTGGGCCTATTCGTACAAGATATTTGAGATACATATGGGCAAAAATCTGAAAAAAGATACCTTCAATCCCCCCTTACACTCCCCACCCTCCAGGACTTTTAGTATGTCCTTCTGGACACCACAACGTATGTACCAATTTACAAAATTACACGAAAAAAATTACGTCAATCGTGTCTTCGTGTGTTCGAGTTCCATGTTTAGAATTTAAAAATAAAATAAGTCTATTTTATTTCTTGTTTACGGACTTAAGAATGCGAAGCTCACGACATTTGATTTTTTATTTGTATCATATTTTGCGAATTTATCAATTATTAAATAGATCAAGAGGCCGATGTGGAATACGATTGTCGAATTTTGCGATTAGGTTAACTTTTTCCTGGATATCTATTGGACTTTATGCATATTATCTTCTACATATGAAAGATCAGTTCAGTCTGACTGCATTTAAATGAGCTGCTTTTCTATAAATATGTTACAGGCAACGGCAAGGCAAGTCCGGTCACTATGCTTAATTACCGGTCAGTATGCATAATGCCCGCATCAAGTAGCCAATGTAATTAAAACTACATGATTAATCACTTAGACCGGTCAGTATGAATAATGACCACTCTTCCTTGGGCAATGTAATAAAACAGATGAGCTATAGTGGTTTAGTTTAGGTAATAACTGCAACCCCGCACAGAATGGACCTACTTACAAAAAATAGGTTAGAACTGACAACATTTCAGTTTTATAAAACCTGAAATTTTACATATGATTTGGAAGTATTTTGCTTCCTGCACTGCACACTGCACTATATTAGATATTAATATAAATTTAATATGGCTTATTACATAAAATACAAAATAATAGAAAAAGATTGTGATCTTACCGATTCTACGACACAATAGGGTCAATAGGTGAATTGCCATTGCCATTCATTACGAAAAAAAATTTGCTGTAATAATATTTGACATTGTCAATTAAATAAAATTAAATATTATTTACATAATTAAGTTACTATCTACTAATCATTTTTAAAATGTACAAAGCCGTATACATAGATCAATGAGGTATATACTCCTCCAAAGTGTACCAAATACTGTTTAGTCGCTTACCTACTGCAAAAAAATTCGTCGAAGACACCGGACAAACATTTAATTGCATTACATTCGTTAGTGTTTATCCGTCGGTCCGTTGTATCCGTATGAAAGCCTGGTGTCGTATTCACTCATCAGTATCCGTTATAATATCCAAATCATCGTAGAAATCTGATATTTTATGGAAATTGTTTTAAAACAACAACGGACCAGTTTAAAACATTGACAATGACAGACAACTTCAGATATATTACACATTAGACAAGACAAGACAAGACAACAAGACAAGACAAGAGACGCCACACCTAGCCAGGAACATGCCTGCTCCGGTCTAGCCGGCATACCAGGGGACGTAATTTTATGGGGAGTGACACGCTCTGGGATGGGAAAGGGATAGTTATAATCAGCCGGCTATGCAGCCTAGAGCCAATATTGGAAGGTAGGTGGGATAGGTTATGTTGTCGAGGGAGAGCGTTGGTGATATGCTTCTCGTCGTATCCGTTTCGGTCTTCGTTAAATCTTGTACCAAGCAAGGTCGCTATCATCTTGAGATGTCGTTTGCTCGTCGATTCGCGGTGTTCCGATATATTTATTTTGCTGTTTTGATGAATTTGCCTTTGTCGTCTGCCATATTGAGCCACTCAGAGGGATGCCTGGTGTAATACTCCATGTCCTGTGTTAGTGAGTTTTCCCACATGTAGATTGGTCTGCCAACTTTAAGTTTACTGGCTATATGCGGCTTCTACAAGGTTTTGGGTGTCTTTGGATATGTCCTAGGTAGCACATTCATTATATCCTTTTGGTTATTGTTTTGCAGTTTAATATCTCGCGAAGCTTACTGGGTCTCGGCGTACTGTTTCGTAATTTAGGGTCCTGTAGTTGAATTCGCTTGTTACTCGTAGTTTCTCGTTGGGTGACTGGTAAGAAAAATTCTTATTGGATATGACTTCTCTAGGTTTCAAGTTTCATAGGCTCTTAGGCTTGATTACTCTCCTTTGATGAAGTAGAAAATAGGTTAATTTCTTGCTTCGGTCACTACATGGTCGATTTGTGACTTTTTCTTGCCTGGTCTCCAGGTAAGTTTGCAGTTACTACGGCCAAACGATGTGTCTAGTCGGTATTTCTCTCGGTGAATCAGGTCTAATAAGATCTCATTGCAGTTGTCTCGTGCAACAGGT
The DNA here is from genome assembly GCF_033807575.1 of Cydia pomonella. Taxonomy (NCBI): domain Eukaryota; kingdom Metazoa; phylum Arthropoda; class Insecta; order Lepidoptera; family Tortricidae; genus Cydia; species Cydia pomonella. Next base: position 19,684,826 of record NC_084703.1, on the reverse strand, counting down.
TTCTACCAATCTGCTTTCGCTCGCGAAGTGTGGCTGTATCTTTGTGGTCTATGTGTGCATTGAAGTCGCCTAGAATGATAGGTATCGAGTTCTTCAGTTTCCTCTCTAACAACTGCAAGAGATGGGCGGCGTCTGGTATCTTCTCTGGGGTGCTGGTTCCAGCCGTGAGACTTAGGTAATTTGGCGTTATTTCTGGTAAATACTTCTAGACGAGTTTCAATTCAAAGCAGTCACAGTGATTTCTACTAAATTTAAGGCCTATTATAATTGATGTACTTACGTTATGGGTTATAGTTAAACTTATTAACTAGACTCTTAGTTGATATGCAACTTAGGTAGAAGTAGCAAATATAAAGTGTTTATATTAAATACACAGTTTAGGCAATAGAAAGGTAAGAGCTGTGGTAGTAACTTCCCCTTCCTTTTTGTAATGGCGTTGTGCCTCAGGGGCGATAGCACGAGCTATCGGAAGCTTTCTTAATTGCCGGTTTCATTGCTAACAATGACACTAAATGGTACTAATACCTAGTACGAGATTGTCGGAGGAACCCGAAATTTAGTGGCCGTCTGTTTACATTACGTTACATTACAATAGTACCTGCGGGCCAGCAGACAGCCTTCAATAGGGCCCTGGACAATGTATTTCTGCTGATGATCGCATTTTGTAGAAATAGCATGAATAGTGCCAGATGTGCACTCCTTTGCAAATAGGTTGCGTTGGTATTCTTTAAAACAATTTATCTTGATTTTTTAGTCAGCGCCTCTTTATGGAAAGTAATTTTACTAATTTTATTATTTGTTTTATGGTAGGTGCACATGGTTTTATGTTGTTCAAACAGGGAAGATAGTTCAGAGAGAAACCCCTTTTTTTTCGAGCGGCAGATGGGGCATTTAGGGATTACCCCGGAGCAATATGGCTTCGGGTTATGAATGGGTAAAGTAGGTAGGTAGGTACCAAAGATCGTTACTGTTATATCTCAGTCGTAATACAGTGTATTTTATGATCATTGATTGTCTGGAATACAATATTGCGGTGTAAACTTGCGTCATATGTTGACCGCGTGTTATTATTCTGTATACTATGGATGTCTTGGTAAGGTAGATTAAATTACTATTTAATGCCGAGTAGTGGTACCAAACTAAATTAAGCAAAACTAAACAAAAGCTGACAAAATCAAGGCCAACAAAATAAGGTGCCACTAATACAAGATTCGACACGACCAGGTATATAACTAAAATAGAGTAGTAACTAGTAAGTGATCTGCCCCCTTGCCTAATACCAAGTAATAATCGTGGTAGAAGCCAACGCTGGCTTGTAGGTGGTAGACTAACTAGATGACATATGTAAGATATGTAAATATCATTTCTATTACTCACTTTCCAACAATAAATGATTTGTATTTTAAAATTAAGGTTAGCAACATAAGGCGTGAATACAAGATTAGATGTAACTAGGTAAATAAATAAAGTTAACTAGTAAGTGTGCTCTGCTTCCCTTACCTAATACAATATAATCGCGCTAGCAGCCAACACTGGCTGGTGTCAATTAAAGCTAACAAAACAATGTGTCATGACGAGATTTGATGAAACTAGGTATTCAAACTGAAATAAACTAGTAAGTGATCAGCCGTACTTATACCTAGTGCAATGTAATCGCGCTAAAAAGCCTACAATGGCTTGAAGGTTTTGGTTAAAGCTAACAAATTAATGGTTCGCTACAAGATTATATAAGACTAGGTATTTAACTGAAACAAACTAGTAAATGGTCAGCCTTCCTTACCTAGTAATCGCGCTAGCAAGCCCGCACTGGCTTACTGCAGGTGTTGGTTAAAGCTTAATGCGTCGCTCCGAGATTAGATGAGACTAGGTATTTCACTGAAATAAACTAGTAAGTGATCAGCCTTCCTTACCTAGTGTAATGTAATCGCCCTAGATAGCCCACACTGGCTTGCAGGTGCTTAATATCTGAGTTAGTAATAAAAACTAGTAACTTTTCTATTCTAAAAACTGTGTTTTCCTAGGTGCGATTGTAAGGTATGTGCAATTCCTAAACAAGTGTAGTTATTGTTATCTATAAACAGTAAGATCAGTTTATGCTGTTGCTTAAATTCCGTTAAATTCTTGTCGTACCTATTGGTGAACTTTACAATTACTATTTATAGGGTGCTAACAACTGGTGGTCGGTTGGAGGTATGTGTACCTTCCTATCTTATTTATTCGCTTATCTAAGGGTATTATGATTAACGGGTCAGAGAGTAGTCAAGTCAAAAAATGTCTAGTTATTATGTGAATCGGGGTGGTATTATGGGCCTAGTATTCAGGTTGCCTACTCAAGGTAGGAACTTAGGCTAAGGGCCTGGGCATATCTAGCCTTTGTGCACTTGTGATGTGGTGCCTAATGAGTTGGAGCGGGCTCACCCGATTGACCGTGGTGTGGGCGGGAGCGGCAGTCGTCGCGTCTCGGCGTCGTTGGACCGCTGATGTAGCAGCGATCGTACGATCATCGCGGTTGGTTTGCGTAGACACTGACCGCGCACAAATTAAAGCACTGGTACACGTAACTATTATAGAATTGGGATGCACTGATAGACGTAGCTATAAACACTTTCCCGAGATTCTGGAATTGCATAAGCAATCGTCGCGAGAGCTATGGTTAGCGCGGGACAACTCTTAGATGTTCAACTTCAGATATATTACACATTAAAAAAAAATACAAAGCCTAGTGAATAAAATGAACTATTAGCGTATTCCTCGTTTCAATCAAAATGTAGAGACCCAATCAAATTATAGGGTCAGAAATATGAAATGTTGTCAACTGCAACCCCTTAGGAAGAAGAAGAAGGTTTAGGTTAGGTTAGAACTGCAATACACCACAGAAAATAATTGTTTAAAGAAGAGTAGGTTCAGGTTAAGTTAGAATTGAATCCCCCCGCAGAAAAGAACTGTTTTTAGAAAAGTAGGTTTAGGTTAGGTTAGAATTGCAATTCACCACAGAAATAAACTGCTTCCAATTTATCACATTGCCCGGCTAGAAGTAGGGAAGTATTCATACTGCCGGTCCAAGAGATAAATTCAAGCTATCTCAAACCTTGGTTTATTAAATGGATAACGATTAGTCGGGCATTATTAATATGGACTTGCCCAACGCTCTTGGGCATTATTCGTAATGACCGGTCATTATTTATATTGCCGGGTTAATCAAGTTAACATATATAATTAATTTCAAAATAATGTATCTCAATGTACCTAAAGGCTGTTCTGCAAAACAAGCGTTAGCAAGTCTTAGCAGCATAGAATAAGTAATAGTATGTAGCAGTTGATGTTTCATCCAATAAAAATGCTACTTCACAACAAAAAGCCCAAAAACAAAAGCAATCGTTTCGTCGATTCTGAGTTGTCCGGTTCTAATGCAATAACAATAATAATGCATTCTAAAAGCTACCACATAAATGCTAATTTATGATAGGTGTTCATTGTGCTTTCCACATCACGCATCTAGATTGTTTCTGGAGTATTTACCTACGAACTGTAATCAAGTTCATACCTAGATGTTACGGTACCTATTCTCATCTGTCAAAGTCAGCCAGCTGTGTTGCTTTTGGAATAAGTAAAATACGGCGCAATTCTTGGCTCATTTTTCGTTCTGATAAACATTCAATGTAAAGTAATTTTACCTGATAGCTTTAGCAGCTTCGAATTCATAAATAGGTAGGTACTACATTACTGTTACGGTTAAAAAACCAGCCAAGAGCACGTCGTCGAGCCATAGATATTCAGTGTAGAGTTCCGTAGTTACCCTCCTGTCGCAATAGGCTGCCTTGAACAGGGCTTTTTTCTCTGCCTGTGCGATTATTTCCGAAAATATTAACTTAATCGAAAAATACTTTTGCCCATTATATACCCATGCATGACGCATAACCCATGCCAAATTGCAAATGTCTAGCACTAACGATCAGTAAGCGAGACCTTGGTCGGTAAATCGGACAGATAAACAGACCGACGGACATGGTGAAACTATAAGGGTTCCTACTTGACTACGGAACCCCAAAAACGGGGTATTTATCACGTGCCTAAGTATATTTGGTTTTACGAGTACCCAACATTTCGGCACAATTGCACATACGAGCTTCTCGAAGTGCTGCGAAATGTATAATTATGGGTAACCCACATACCACAGCAGTTTATCCTTTTTAGGGTTTCGTAGTCACCTAGAAACCCTTATAGTTTCGCCATGTCCGTCTGTCCGTCTATCCTCGGCTTTGCTTCGTGGTCGTTAGTGCTAGAAAGCTGCAATTTGGCATGGATACCTACATAAATCATGCATGCCAATCAAACAGAACGGTAAAATATAAACATTAAAAAAAATTATGGTACCTCCCATAGAGTTAAGATATTGACAGAGAGAATTTGACTTATGACAAACTGTGACACTGCAATGGCATACGGTTTGAAAGGCGTGTAGGCGAGTGATACCAGGTATCATAAATTGTGCCCCATAGTGAAACGATTATTTTAAAAAAAACAGCACTGTTTTTTGATCGACAGTAAATGTGTACGTTCTTTTATTGGTTTTAAAAATGCGTAATGTTGCATAATTACTTTGATAGATAGATCATTTATTGATAAAATAAAAAAAAAATTACATGTAATTTTTGCTAATTGCTTATTCTATACATTAGGTAACATCATACAATTACAATATATATCACAGGTACATCAGATTTAACGATTGTGTAGAAGGGTCACTGACTTGTAGCAGTTAACGAATTCGTCAACACTATAGCACGCCATGTCCAGCAATATCCGTTTAAGATTCTTTTCAAAACATTTTTTTGTGCAAACATTATTTAATAAGTACTTATTTACGATACAAGTTTGGAAGGTAGGAAATTCGCCACGAGTGGTGATAAATTAAAACACGACCTAAGGGAGTTTGTTAAATCGACACGAGTTGCGAATTACCTATTCGCACGTGTATTATACAGCGTTTTACAGTACAGTACCTGAGCTTTGCTCAGTTATAACTATTTATTGTAATATGGTGGTCTATAGGTGTATCTTAACTAATTTTTTTTACTAAATTAAACTTGTCTAAAACAATAAAAATTAAAAAATTATATATAAACTTGCCCTCTCGCGCATGAGAGGAGGCCTGTGCCCAGCAGTGGGACGTATATAGGCTAAATTATTATTATTATTATTATTATATAAACTTGAACATATAAAAAAAAGTTAGTCACCGGGCGAGATTCGAACCCGTAACACTCGTTTAGCAGTCCGCGTCTTAACCCGCTGGACCAGACGGACAGTGGCCGGCAACACGAAAAACGCATGAAAACTCGAAAACACGCGTTTTCCCAAACATAAGACTAATCTAGATATATTGTATACCCCCAAAAACCCCCATATAGCAAATTTCAGCGAAATCGTTAGAGCCGTTTCCGAGATCACAGAAATATATATACATATATATATATATATATACAAGAATTGCTCGTTTAAAGGTATAAGATATAATATATGGCCCTTTAAATTTTCGAAATAGGCACGGAAAGTACTTATTCTCGCATTAGTGCGGGAAAGTAGCGACATATGTACTGTAAACTAATAATATTTACCCGAGAGGTACTTAGTTAGGAACGTATATTGCTACTGTCACGACCGGGACAACTAAAGAAAGAGCCATGTGTTGGACCTTCCGTAGGCGCGCGGAATGCTGACAATGCCTACGGTATCGGTATATACATACATAAAAACCACATCGGCACATACAACCTTCTTCTTGGGTGGAAATAGGCTAGTTTCTTTTGGTAATCTCCCTCCCGTCCTCCCCCTAAAAGTAGAGAAAGGGATAATGTCGTAACTTCTTAAGGATTTATTGAAATGATAACCGCTGGACTATAAATTGCACTTATGTATATAATAGTTTAATGCCTGGTAATGGATCAACCGTTACTTCTACAATAACAAAATATTTTATAATATTTTATCATACTACGGCGAAATGAGAAATTAAGATTAAGCTTAAGTTTATAAGTATAATAAATAAGTATAAATGCAATCATAGCCAATTTAGGAAACATTAGTCATTAAAGCGTCTTTAATCTCCGCGGGAAATTACGATACCGACCTAGTTTGAAATGGACAATCAATAATCTAGCCATGGTTACCTAATTAGTCTCTTATATACATAATGATTTAACTAGAAATTACCCTAATTTCCGGGCATCAGTTACCCTAATTTCCGGGAAATTAACCTATTGAACTTACTGGTCACACTCCTGTTTTGTAGTTTGATAATTTGTAACTAAACAACTAAATATCTCGATTTTACGTACGATAACGTGATAATTGATTAACTTACCTAAGAAAAGTTATTCCGTCTTTTTTTTTCTTCCCATCGGAATAATTTTGACAACATAACCACGCATGGCTGCATATTTTAATTATTTCTTCCAACAATTCACCCTAATGACGTCTCGATCCGACTGACGGCAGATTGGTGGATGAGAGCATAGAGATAATTGTCAATGTGCGTGTGTCGCGCGGAAGTAGGTACTAGGAAATTGGTGGATGATGGAATCCTAGTTGTGTATTATCAAAACTGCGTAAAAGTCCAAGGTACCTCCCATACAATATTATATTTTTAATTTTTTTTTCGCTTTGACCCGATAGTGATACTCCACATTTGGATAGGTCCTAAAACGAATAAAGGTCTCCAAAAACCATTTTTTGATAAAGTTAATATTTAGTGCATAGAAGTTCATAGATATCGAGTTAAGTAAAAATCACATAAGCTGATGACAAGAAGAATTTCTTGGCTCTCCTGTTATTTAGCATGCATAGCAGATCATATTGCATGTCGATTACCTGTTCTAGGCAAAGAAACATAATCTTAATTATTTCCTTATGTAGATGTTATGATTGTTTACGGCAATACTGACTCTATGTGCAATATTTTTAAATAGGCGGTATATAATTATCTACGAGTATACTCTACTCGTAGGTACCTATAAGAGGCTAATTAACACTAAATAAAATTTCAGTGCATAATGGTGTTGACAAAATGGTGTTAAAAACGCGTAAGAACTTAAAAAAATTATGACTTTTCTGCGTTAAGTTCTTCTGTCAGACGTATTGATTAACTTGTACGTGACGTGTTTATGATTGTGCTAATATTTCCAAGCGTAATATTACTAATATTAGGCACCTGAGGCCAACGGGTCACCGCATGACCCGCGCGCGCCGGAAGCCGCAATGTTTACTCTACGCATAGTACGAGTAGGTACATCAACCTCGTCTTTTTTGTGACATTTGATACTTCCTGTACAGTTTACAGTCTTAGTTTGAAATTATTTTAGAACACGCGGTCTAACTCGTTATAAGGTATTAAAGCGCAGAATGTAGATAGCTATTGATATTCATATATTTCGCATCAATGCCTAAAAATTAGAGAAATCTTTCTTTCAGTAAAGAAGCTTATTATTTACTCACGCAGTGGACCTAGACATTACGTATTTTAGGCGATTCGGCCAAACATGTTATTAATATCGGATGAATACCGCTGCGCCTTCGATGACGCGTACTTTCAAGGTGAACCGCCGTGACCAGCCACGTCGTCCTTTTAATGTCCTGCCATCGCTCTGTAAGAGTTAAGATAACAAATTGAAATGTTCTAACAATATTTTTTTTTCTCTAAGGCGAGACCCTAATCCAAAGAGCGATTAACATTACGGTTAATAATAGTGCCTTCGATTTATACCCAATGCGGGTCGCCGCAGGTGGCTGTAAAAATAAAAAAGAGCGCTCGCGCACTTCGAGCGCAATCGCATCGCGATGCTCAGAGCGGCGTGTCGGACGTACGCGGTGCTCGCGCTGTGGATCGCCGGCGCCGGCGCACGCATTTACGAGCGCTGCGAGCTAGCGCGCGACCTGCGCGGCCTCGGTGTGCGCGCTGACCACGTTGCCACCTGGGTCTGCATCGCGTTCCACGAGTCTCGCTTCGACACCGCCGCCCGTAATCCCCACAGCGGAGACCACGGCTTACTGCAGATCAGCCAGCTGTACTGGTGTGGCGGCGGCAAGGCTTGCGGGCTTTCGTGCGAGGACCTGCGCGACGATGACATCTCCGATGACGTGGCATGTGCGCTGCACGTATACGAGGAGCACACCAGGCTGCAGGATGACGGCTTCTTGGCGTGGGTTGTCTACCCTCAGCACTGCAAACATAACACCAAAAAATATCTTGCTGACTGCGACGATACTTTAAAAAACGCAAGTACTAACCCAAGGGAAAAATCACGTGCTTTAAACGTTCCGAAAAGAACAAACTTAACAATGCGATTAAATCAAAGCATCGACGAATTACTACCACCGTACATCTCCATGACTTCAAACTCCGGGCATAGTAGAAATGAAATAGACTTTCAAGAGAAAAATTACCAAAGTAAATGGCAAGTAACGCAGTTTAGCAACATCGATGATCTATCACTCCCAGTTTTCGGGCTAAAGACATATCAAAAGACAGAGTCACCACCCACTTCGACTTTCGCCTTACATAGGTTTGACCAATCAAAAAGAATAGATAAAGATGAATTAAGAAATAAATTTGTTTCCGATAAACCTGCAAGGACAACAGTAAATACTTTCAATAAACTTGGATCGGGTACCAGTAAAATATTGACTTCTTCAAGCAGCAGTTGGTACACACGACCGCCGCCAAATACCACCACCGCGAAGCCAAAGCAGGCTGTATTGTCAAGCACTGTTAAAACTACTACAACAGGAAGACCTCTGGATATTATGACGACTAATTTATATCACACTACATTAATAAGTAATTCTAAATCTGTCGAGTTATTACATGGAATGCCTGGCCTATCGGACAAAGACGCTTCTAAAAAGCGATTCCGCTGTCATGGATGTAGAATACCAACCACGGAGAATCCTATTTCCAGTTTCAGATTAACTACGACACCAGAGCCACTAACGACTTTAATCCCTAAAGGCGGTTTTAAAACTTTTGCAACCAGCAGGACTTTTTCTGCAAGGGCCATAATATCTGCAAGTACTATAATGCCAAGTAAAAACAGGTCAGCCCATGATAATATCACAAGTTTGATTACGACCACAACTCCAAATACATTCACAGGTCGTAGTAGAACCACGACCGCGTATACAAATAAACCTCGAAACAAAGCCACGTCTCGGAACAGTTTCACAACAAGCAATTTAAAAATGCCAATTACTTTTAGTACTACTCCGAGAAGTGTCACTAATACAAACACAACAACCAGCAGTAGTTCCAGGCATTGGAGAACCTTAGCTTCTAAAAGTGCTGCAGACTCTAGCAGGGACACGCAAGATTCGCAACGAAATGCTATATTTGATTTATACTTGAAGCCAAAACAACCGAAGTTAATAGCGCTTAGGTTTACCACTCAAAGCGACAGTGTTTACAGAAGACGTATTTTTGCGGACGGCACCACGTCCCCAGCGACGCCCTGGAAGCGCAATGGTGCTCAGGAATTCAGGATAAAGTGATATTAGTATACCGCGTGCTCTCGCTGCAGAATAGATAAGTGAAATTAATACAATACATGACTTAATTGGTTCTTAGTTTTGTATAATTGAACCAAAAATACCTTTAATAATTTATAAAGAACTTTTTATTTACAAAGTCGTGTCGTGTTTACATACTTACAGACGGTGTTTTTAAATGAATCGTCGTTCGTGAGAAAATGAAGAACACGTCCGACAGAATGTATATATTTACCTTTCCCCATGATGACGCGTTTGGTTCTATAAATTATTATTATTAAATCGTTTATTTCAGACAGAGCCCATAAAAGTGTTAGTATAAACACAACATAAATTACAAGACTATTGTTAACTAGTACATACAGAAATCATAAACACAGACATAACCAGATGAGAAAAATAATAAAATGTGAATAATTTATCTTTGGTGTAATTTAAATTGTCAATTAAATAATATAACATACTAATGGCTAATTATGGCTAATGTACAGTCTTAATTGTTCTACATAATATAAAGACGTCACTTTTTGTTAAGCTGTTACAGAATAGGAATCTACCTACTTTTGATGCCGACTGTACAATGGCGTTCCAACTTTGTAATTTTATAGGTACCTAGTACAGTTTTTAAAAATCGTATTGATGTCTAAATTTTACATGTTATCATGTATAAAGGGAAGAAAACACCCAATTTAAATTTGTCTCGAAAATCTATAAACTCTCAGATAAAATGGGCACCTATTTCTGTAAAAAAAACTTCCAATGCCTTCCAATAGCTTATTACCTACATCTATCCTGCCGCCGGCCCTTGCTTTCGAAGCCGATGTCGGTTCCGACTTCGAGCCAGATGTTTTTTGTATAAGTCGTTTACTGTTTCACGAAATATAAAACCATCAAAAACATAAATGTGAAATGAGAGCCAAGTTCAATATAAAATTAAGATAATGCGTCATTGTTGTCTTCACGTACAAAAGAATTGAGATCTATATGGATGCCAAGTTCTGTGTTGAAATCCTAAATTTTTAGTTACAAGAATATGCAACGTTCTAAAATGAATTTATATAACAATTTCTTGTTTCTTGATATTACCACAATGTTTGCTGCTTAATAGGAAATATACATTTAATCTTAAATTTAAACAGACAATTATTTACACAATGCATTTATTTCACTTGGGGCGTTATTCAATTCCAATATTTGACTAGGCTAATTTTACTAACAAATCCAATTTTAGAAAAGTAAAATAACCAAATATAATATAGCCTGTACGTACTCGTAAAATAAAAACTAGCCAAGTCAAATCTGGAAATTGTGTTGTGTATAGTTTTTATTTTACGTACAGGCTATATTATATTATATTTGGTTATTTTACTTTTCTAAAATTGTATTTGTTAGTAAAAACTAGCCAATATTGGCTAATATTGGTTCATGTCAAACACATCCCTCGCTACGCATCCTTGGACAGCTTTGATGGAAACGCAGCCTTAAGGAATCAAGGCAGCACCCAACAGTAGTCTATTCATATCACCTATTGTTATTTTTAGTAACTAATGTTATCATAGCCAATGCTGACCAGAGCCAACAGAGTGACAGTTTGTTTAGTTGAGTCACTGACAATTTGACAATAGGGTTCTCGTTGAGATTCAAGATGGCGAAGACGTTTCGAGAATATTTTTTTGTGTTTTGCTCATTTATGTCGTTCAAAGTGTAGTATTGATAGCTTATTATGCAGTGAACTATCGCGGAAGTGTGCAGTTAATGAAAAACTAATCTTGAAACGCGTTTAACCATGTTTTAATCAACATCCGGCAATCCATCGTGGCTTTTAGTAAAGTCCAGCTATCTCTTTACTAAAAGCAACTATCGAACAACGTCATGCTCTATTTTAAAAGAAGAAGAAGAATTTGACAATACTATCTACAATGAAGAAGATAGGACTGGCAAGGGTGTAGCGACTGTAGCTTGTACGTATCGTGTGCAGCAATTTATGTGGACATTTGCGACGTCCACTCCACACTACTTCTGGTTCTTACTTATTGGACTAACATTACGATAGTAGCTTGTTATTCAGGCACATAATGCCTATTCGTGAGCATAAATTCAATTCCTGTTTGCGAAGCAGAGTTACTTATTGATTTGATTGTACAAGAGGTGAAAGATCTAAGATATATACTTACTGCGACATATATTTTGTGATAACGCTAAACCCAAAGGTCAAACGCCAATTTTTGACAAGCAGAATTACCTTGTTATGTATATGGGGGCAAACAGGCACGTTTTTGTTAATTTTTTTAACTCTTCTAATATTATTATTTAATAATAATAATAATAAGCCCCCAGGGCAGCTTGTGGCGAGCTGAATGGGAAGTGACGTCCCTTGGGTCCCATACCCCCGAGAGTCGGCCCTCTCTCCGGCTTGCCTTGATTGGCCGGCTGGAGTGAACACTGAGCAGGGGCCGCAGGACTCTCACCTCTGGCTTGCCTTTACCGGCCGTCCAGAGTGGGGTGTCAGAGCTATATGCTCGCAGGGTGGAAGTGAAATTTGCATAAGACGCGAGTTGGCACAGTGGCTGCTTACAGCCACTGGGTAGAAAGCGGCGTACACCTCTCCGCACCCTGAGCCGCTCACGCAATGTTGTCCCCTTGTAGCTCCGTGCGAGCGGCCGTTTTCGGGGACCCATATTGTGAGTTGGCAAGTCACCACCTGCCCATTTTGTCGTGTTTTTAAAAACATATAATCAGGGCAGATGCCATAGTATTCTCCATAGTCCCGGTTCCCAGTCCACTTACAACTCAACCCAATAGCCCGGTTTATTTTGGTACCCTTTTTTTTACAATAGTCCTACACTAACCGGGCCTTGTCCTTGGATGCACTGCTATAGTGTGAACAGGGATAATCGTCGGTTGGTGTCACGTTACATTTAGAGTAAATTGTCTTATTACAAGGGGCCTCTACTTGTTGGCTTCGGCCCCACGCACGCCTTCCAAATGTCCGGGACCCCATGGTCCCGAGAATTTGTAAAAGACAGACATAATAATAATAAGTGTTGTATCATGTAGAGCATGATACGAGTAAAGTAGTATAATACATATTTTTACATGTTTGAAGTCAAATATCTTATACCTTTAAACGAGCATTTCTTGTATATATATAAATATATATATTTCTGTGATCTCGGAAACGGTTCTAACGATTTCGCTGAAATTTGGTATATGGGGGTTTTTGGGGGTATACAATCTATCTAGATTAGTCTTATGTTTGGGAAAACGCGTGTTTTCGAGTTTTCATGCGTTTTTCTTTCGATGCAGAATATGGTCGCTAATTTCGTGTTGCCGGCCACTGTCCGTCTGGTCCAGCGGGTTAATACGCGGACTGCTAAACGAGTGTTACGGGTTCGAATCTCGCCCGGTGACTAACTTTTTAGGGTTCCGTAGCCAAATGGCAAAAAACGGAACCCTTATAGATTCGTCATGTCCGTCTGTCTGTCCGATTCTGTCACAGCCACTTTTTTCCGAAACTATAAAAGCTATACTGTTCAAACTTGGTAAGTAGATGTATTCTATGAACCGCATTATGATGTTTACACAAAAATAGAAAAAAAAACAATAAATTTTGGGGGTTCCCTATACTTTGAACTGAAACTCAAAAAATCTTTTTTCATCAAACCCATACGTGTGGGGTATCTATGGATAGGTCTTTAAAAATGATATTGAGGTTTCTAATATCATTTTTTTTCTAAACTGAAAAGTTTGCGCGAGAGACACTTCCAAAGTGGTAAAAAGTGTGTCCCCCCCCCCCCCCGTAACTTCTAAAATAACAGAATGAAAAATCTAAAAAAAAAATATGATATACATTGCCATGCAAACTTCCACCGAAAATTGGTTCGAACGAGATCTAGTAAGTAGTTTTTTTTTAATACGTTATAAAAATTAAAATTTTTTTTTTTTTTTTCATCAAACCCATACGTGTGGGGTATCTAGGGATAGGTCTTCAAAAATGATATTTAGGTTTCTAATATCATTTTTTTCTAATCTGAATAGTTTGCGCGAGAGACACTTCCAAAGTGAAAAAAAGTGTGTCCCCCCCCCTGTAACTTCTAAAATAACAGAATGAAAAATCTAAAAAAAATATATGATGTACATTACCATGCAAACTTCCACCGAAAATTGGTTCGAACGAGATCTAGTAAGTAGTTTTTTTTTAATACGTTATAAAAATTAAAAAAAAAATTTTTTTTCATCAAACCCATACGTGTGGGGTATCTAGGGATAGGTCTTCAAAAATGATATTTAGGTTTCTAATATCATTTTTTTCTAAGCTGAATAGTTTGCGCGAGAGACACTTCCAAAGTGAAAAAAAGTGTGTCCCCCCCCCTGTAACTTCTAAAATAACAGAATGAAAAATCTAAAAAAAAATATATGATATACATTACCATGCAAACTTCCACCGAAAATTGGTTTTGAACGAGATCTAGTGAGTAGTTTTTTTTTTAATACGTCAATAAATTAAAAAAAAAAATTGTCATCAAACCCATACGTGTGGGGTATCTATGGATAGGTCTTCAAAAATGATATTTAGGTTCCTAACACCATTTTTTTCTTAACTGAATAGTTTGCGCGAGAGACAGTTCCAAAGTGGTAAAATGTTGAACAAGATCTAGCAAGTAGGTTTTTTTTAATACGTCTTAAATGGTACGGAACCCTTCATGCGCGAGTCCGACTCGCACTTGGCCGCTTTTTTTTTTATATGTTCAAGTTTATATATAATTTTTTAATTTTTATTGTTTTAGACAAGTTTAATTTAGTAAAAAAATGTAGTTAAGATTATCACCTATAGACTACCATATTACAATAAATAGTTATAACCGAGCAAAGCTCGGTCGCCCAGGTACTTGACTTGTATATTAGGTAAGTACTACGTTCAGTAGGTCGGGTTAAATAATATGGTGCATGTAAAAAGTAAACAATAAATAGACGTACAGAAAGTGACCTCCATATTTATCCCTCAAGAATCACACAAACATAGCCGCTTGAAAATCCAAGTTACGCTCTCATTTTAAAACCATTTGCTTAAATGACGTGAAACTTGGCACGGACATTCAAGTACCTTACATATATCTATGTCTAGTACTAGCTTTTGTCACTAGGAATTCTAATACAAAGAAAATAGAGCGACTAAACGTATGTATTACATACAAAACATCTACACGCTGTTTATTCGTATTACAGTATTTGGCAAACAAAAGTAATATGTTACTTAAGTAAATGTTCGTCGGTTTAGTATGGGAACGGCTTTATGAGCGGGTTCGTCAGTGTAATCAAAGAGCATATAATCACTGTGTAAGATAAAAGTAAAGATAAAATTAAAAATATGTTTATTGCATTAAAAGGGACACATAAAAAGTATAGCAGTTGTTCTTAGGAGTTGGTGCATAACTGGGTTGACAACAGAGTTTCCAGGAATCCACGCACTAGGCCAGGCCTGTATCGCGGGAGACCAGATGTACATTTAAATGTCATGCAAGTCAACGAAAAATTAAGATATATTGTTTATAGTAAAATATTCAGGTTTATACCTATGTTGATTCATGCAATTTTCAGCATTAAAACTATTTATCGTATAAAGTGAACGACCTCTTCTCCATGCAAACGTAGTCCCCATTTTCCTCTCTGTATTTGAAATCATTTAATAAGCGACTTGAATGGACTTATAACTTACCTAGATGTATTAGGTGGGTATCTCATAATATCGGGCGTGATGGATGGTGACCTTTCGGTTCACCGTGGCAATCATTTTCCAAAGTTAACGTACGCGATTAATATTCATGTGTATGAGACACCTCCGTGGAAAGCAAGTTAATCAAGCGCAGGTCCAGTGGGGCCGGTTCTGCTAGGGCTGTCACTGCCGGCAAAACCACTATTTGTAACTATTTATTTTTATACACTAGGGTGGAGGAAGTGCAGCGTGGTAGCCTTCTCCCGCAGAAAAGATCTATATACGTACGAGTAAACTAGGGGCGACTAATTAAAACTAAACCAAACTTTTTCACTTGGGTACTGTTGACATGATGTTATTTCAACCCTTAATATGTATAGTCCGGACCAACAGAAAATTAAAATAATATAAAACAGTTTACCTCTGTTACTCTGTAATCTCACCCTTGTATATACTTATGTATAAACATGATCTTAATTTATACTCGTATTTACGTTTAATTTTACTTCTAGCTATTAATCATTTCGGGCAACCCTATAATGAATCAAGATTAAGTCTACTCTCATAGCAGTAGGCAATAAACGTGATCTAACGCAATTTTGTACTATATATAGATGTGATACTATTTGTTTTTGACAGCATGTTAAATATCTAAGATTAAAATCTCAAATTAATGAAGGAATATGATTAATTATAGAAACTACCTTTTGTGTCTACAAAAGTTACCTCCGGTAGATTTCGTGTCTCATTGCGATCGACTAGTTATACACACCATTAAGTCGTATCTTGGTTCTACAAATAGGTTTTCAGACATAATGGATATTAGGTAGGTACCTATTTACGTTTTTAGCATTATTTAAGCTGATTTAAACAAAACCTTGTTAATTTGGAATTGACGTACCGATGTGGAAGGAGTTTTAAGGAGTAAAAACCTAATAACCTACTTTTAGTAGGTACTTATTATTTATTTTGAGCATGCACGCGTGCTCTAACGACAACGTTTACTAGCAAGTGCATTCGAAAAAGACATTGACATGATTTGCCCTTGTATCCTTTAACTACTTTTGATTAGCCCTTATTTACAAATACTTTACAATAGCTATATTAGCATATATATTATGCATGGAGGCCGTTAGGTGAAACCATGAAAATATAGGTAACATACTTAGCTTTGTTGTTTAACAATGTACTAACTACCTATAGGTAGTAAAGTTAATTTTAAATTATCCAAATATCCATATATTGAACTCTTGCTCCTGGTGCCTATTTTAAGTGATGAATTGATGATGATGCATTCCTGTTATCCCTCACTAGCAGTTTCCCGTGACTTCTTATGCGTGCATTTGTATGTTGATTGTTATATATTCCATTTACCTACATGAGCATAGACATTTGTGCAACAAAAGATAGCAGCAAAGAGTAAAGTAAGTAGGGGAGAGTCGGCTATATCGTACCGCCGGTTAAATCGTACCACCTATAGTTTTCCCACTAAACAACTTAGTTTATTTACACATAATGCACCAAACAGTGCTCTAATGGTATTAAGCGCAATAATCTAATCAGATATGGCATAAGACTACCATCGAACAAAAGAGAGAAGAAATATGTTTTTAGTTGGACTTGATCTAACTTTTAATGTATATTTGTAATATCATAACTTTATGGTCAAGATAAGTTAAAAATCCCAAATTAAAAGTATATTACTATAAATATAAACGGGTTTACTGTGTAGGTGTTAAAAATTGTCTAGTTTTTATACTTTGGTTATTATACTGATTATTTAATAAAAATTGCTAGTCGTTTAAATCGTACTATAGCATACTAGCATAAGTACAATTTAAACGGCCAAGTATTTTTGAGTCGTGTAAGGATGATTTCGGATTCCCGTAATAAATATTTGTTATTCAAACCTAAAATAAGCAATAAACTTGCAAAACGTTTCATAGATACAAATTTACTATGGGTGGTATGATTTAACTAACTGGTCGGGTAAATCGTACCGATGGCAGTGCTTCCGAAGAAATGCATTTTGACTTTGTTAATTTAATCTCAGGATGCTCATCTTCATAATGAATGTAGCCAAGTAATTGAACTTTTATATGTACAGTAAAACATAATTGTAACTACCACCAAAAACAAAATATCCAAGTTTATGTAAAAACTGGTACGATATATCCGACTCTCCCCTATATAGGAAAAATAAAATAAAAGTAAAAAAAATCTTTTAGTAAAAGCTTTTGTTTAAATGCTCTAAAAAGAAGAAAATAAAATTTTCCTTTAAAATTTTAATCATCAACTTATAACCTCATTAATCTCATTATACACAATTTATATGTTCATATAAGCTTGTCGCGCGATTTAATTGTATAAACAAACTAGTACCTCTTTAATTAAGTAACTTGATCTGCTAAGTTTAAATTTTCAATCATTTTAATTTAATTTAATACTTATAGGTACTTAAACCTCGCGACAAGCTTTTATGAACATATAAATTGTGTATAATGAGGTTATAAGTTGATGATTAAAGTTTTAAAGGAAAATTTTATTTTCTTCTTTTTAGAGCATTTAAATAAAAGCTTTTACTAAAAGATTTTTTTTACTTTTATTTTATTTTTTACTTTTTAGTTATTT
The DNA here is from genome assembly GCF_033807575.1 of Cydia pomonella. Classification (NCBI taxonomy): domain Eukaryota; kingdom Metazoa; phylum Arthropoda; class Insecta; order Lepidoptera; family Tortricidae; genus Cydia; species Cydia pomonella. The sequence continues at coordinate 19,666,942 of NC_084703.1, read as the reverse complement.
TGAGTTACTCTCAACAATCCCTTTCATTTGATACCCATATTGTAGAAGTGCATTAAAAATAACTATTCCGCCATCTTGGATGTTCCGCCATATTGGATTTAGAATAACGTCACATATTTTTTCGAGTGGAATCTTGCAACTCAATTTTGAAGCAGATATCTTCAGCCGATTGAGCTGATATTTTGTATACACGTTTAGTTTGGATGACAATGCATGATAAATTATCTGACGACATTCTAAATCCAACATGGCGGACCATTCAAGATGGCGGAATAGTTATTTTTAATGCACTTGTACAATATGGGTAGGTATCAAATGAAAGGGATTGTTGAGAGTAACTCAAAATAACTAAAAAGTAAAAAATAAAATAAAAGTAAAAAAAATCTTTTAGTAAAAGCTTTTATTTAAATGCTCTAAAAAGAAGAAAATTAAATTTTTTCTTATAATTTTAATCATCAACACCTCATTATACACAATTTATATGTTCATAAAAGCTTGTCGCGAGGTTTAAGTACCTATAAGTATTAAATTAAATTAAAATGTTTGAAAATTTAAACTTAGCAGATCAAGTTACTTAATTAAAGGATGCGTTTTTAAGTAATGTTACATTAAACATGTCCACTATTTGTGTGTTACCAACAAAGATAGAAACTACTTAAAAAGGATTTAAAAATAATCACAAATAATCTAATTGGACGTATGCTGCACATGATTGTTAAATTATGTCCATATTTAGTCCATACACCAGATACTTAGACAGATACCCAGAGCAGTGTTGGCCGAAACCTTAATGGTCAATTGCAATTAACATGCGGTCATCACTGCCCTAGAGCAACTAGCTGTTCTTTTAAAGTATTATTTTACTGATCGTCAAAATTCTATCTATTTCAGGTGGGTTCTTAGTATTAACCGATCCGCACTTCTTGTTCGCTGATCCGACATATAGGAACGGTGTAATTGGCATGACACCCGACAAGGAAATGCATAGAATATGGATGGATTTAGAACCTGTAAGTAGTACAGTAACACAATAACTGAGTAAGGGCCATTTGCATCAACCACAATAGATGGACTGATCGACGGCAATCAGCAGGGAACTAAATTTCCCATACTCTCGTAAGTCGTGTGTTTTTTCAACAACTGTAGTTTAAACTGTCGAATGTATTACATTAAGTAGGTACAAACCAAGAATATTGCCTGAGGCAGATATTATCTTTCTCTCTACAATAAGTATTAAATAAGTCGCGAACCTTTGTTTACGTCCGCGACCCACCGAGTACTCATACTCACATGGTATTAGAGCAATAGAAGTAATAGTACATTTCGATGCTAGTGCGGAAAGTATAGCTGTAGGCGAGTGGCAAGACTCGGGACGAGTGAAGAATGACATTTCCGCACGTATATCGAACGACGTTTTTTAATACAGTTGCGAAAAAATAAGAAAAACAACCAAGTACTTTTTTATGCAAGTTCTATAAGACAGAAACAAATTGTAAATATAAAATATTATACTTTTATTACCTAAGTGTCGTTATTTACGATTATTTGTGTATCGTATTTTTAAATTGTATGAAATCAATATCAAATGTTGCCTTTGGAAACTTAAAACATTCTTGCAGTAAGAAAAAACGCCTCTGCTTTGACAGGCGTTTCGGCAGCTATTCCGTTCCATTCAGACAACTTATTTAGAACGATTTTTCAATATTCAATATTAAAAAATAAACGTGTTATAATGATGAAGAGGTAAGTAATAAAATATGAAAATATACTTATATTTATTATTTTTACATTAACAGTAGGTTTTTATGTTGGTTACGTCTTTTAAAGGAAACTAATATTAACACTCATCAATAAGTAGTCATGAATTGGAACAAATGGAAAAGTAAAAAGCACTAGTTCGCGAAATCCAACTTTCCGCACGCTAAACAGCTACGTAAAGTAGCACTTTTTGAGCAACTGTATTAAAATAGTTATTTGTTTTACAAGAGGGCAAAGTTGTTGTTTAACCGCTCGTGCTAATATTGTGACCCGAGCAAGCGAAAGATTTCAAAATTGAACCACGAGCGTAGCGAGTGGTTCGAGAAGTGGAATCTTGAGCGTTGCGAGGGTTTCAATGCACGAGGGTTAATCAAACTTTGCCTCCGAGTGAAATACAAAATTTTTCACCACACCAACACGAGGAAACTACTAACTATGAAATACCAAAAAATTCAAATGAAATCAAATCGAAATGAACGTAATAAAAAAATAATCATTCAAAATCATCATTTAAAAGTCAATTCTACCAGCTAACATACGGAAACAATTTAAAATTTGCATCTGATTACTTTGCCCCACATGTGGATAAAATGCAACTTTCTCATTCGTTTTTGAACAATCAAGAGGGCCTTTACCAGTTGGTGTGGTGAAAACAATATTAAACCATTTTAATTGAAGTAGAGACGGAGGCAGTTAAAAATGGTGTTATTGTTCTTGAGATGTGGGTAGTGTGGTTGGGCTTTTTTAAAGTGAAAAATACTCAATAATATACATTTAAAAAATTCATTGCATCATTACAAATAAATTATATTTCTTGTATGTGCCTCTATAAGTTCATTTATAGATATATTATTAATTAAGTAACATGTACAGTCAGAATCAATAGTTGCGTATGGAACAACGCGCCTGAAATATCTGCCACCCTCAATTACTTTCCAATCAGAAATATATTTCAATATTTTGCGTTCAAAGGTATCTAGTAGTTTAACTGTTCTGTATATGGAGATGTAGGTATATTTTATAAGTTATCAGAGAACGGTAGATATATTTGACGCACAGTCGAATACGCTAATTTTGATACTGACTGTACTTCCATCATATATTCATCTTAGGGTAGGTGCGTTAGATTCTGTCCAATTATAGGAGTTGCCAACTTGAAATGCGAAAAAATATTCTTCAAGTACACTTACTTCAATGTATTTGTTTGTATTGCTCATATTGTCTATTTTAAGTTCAAACTTATTTAAGCAAAAGTAGTGATATTTTAGTTTCTGTCCGCCAATGAGCTAATTTTCGACCACTGCATTATTAAGTTGGAGTATACACCATAGGCCAATTAAACCCGACAGATTTTAACTACTTACACATTCCTGAGGTCATAAGGAGTAAAACAATGTTATGTGAGTTTTGGCCAAATTCGCCAAACAATTATTATTATTACGAGTATTCATTTTGCTTTCTCTGCATACGACATGATTTTATTTTTACACCTTGGTGAAAAAAAACATTTCAACGAATAAGTAGTTTTATTTATTTATTTACAGATAAAAATTGCGAGTTTAGCTAAAACATTAATGTACCTGTTGACGACCGGTTTGGCCTAGTGGGTAGTGACCCTGCCTACGAAGCTGATAGTCCCGGGTTCAAATCCTGGTAAGGGCATTTATTCGTGTGATGAGCATGGATATTTGTTCCTGAGTCATGGGTGTTTTCTATGTATTTAAGTATTTATAAATATTTATATATTGTATATATTGTTGTCTAAGTACCCTCAACACAAGCCTTATTGAGCTTACTGTGGGACTTAGTCCATTTGTGTAATAATGTCCTATAATATTTATTTATTTATTATTATTTACCTGTCAGTAGATAACATTTTTATTGCAATAGGCAAAAAGATTATTTAAGAGTTATTTACGAAAAACTAAAAAAATAGGGACCCGTGTATTGATTGTGATTTACTTTCCCCCTTTAAAATAAAAATTGATTATTATTAATATTCCCGCTTTAGTATCTTTTTAAATATTAATCCTAGAGAAAAGTGTTCTAAATGTTTATTTTGTAGGCAATGTTAATTATTTATGTATAAGAATCTGTTTTGTTATGACCTGCCGTTTAAGAATTATTTACGAAAAACTAAGAAGCGACATTAAAATTGATTATTATTAATATTCCCGCTTTAGTATCTTTTTAAATATGGATCCTAGTGAAGTGTTTTACATAAAATGTTTCTTATAGAAAATTTTATGGTAATAATTTATGTATTATGTACAGAGATCGGACAAATTTGCGTCATTGCTCGCAATAATGTGGACATGACTCCCAAATTAATCAAATAAGTAATCATTTAATTAATTTCTTACTTGACTTAAATTTTAATTCCTAGTCAATAAATACAAAAGTTTGTTAAAGTATAGATTTATTAAAGAAAATAATCAGTATTTTTTTTAAATTTTCTGCAGTCAGTCTATTTCTTTTTACATCAAAAATATACTTAAGTGCTGAAAAACTCCCCTCGCACTCCACTGATGTTAATGGGGCAAACTTAAGTAGTTTTATAGGAATATTATTATTCCAGTATAATTCAGAGTTTATTTTCTGTTCTAAGTTGTGGGCGATAACCTCAAAATCGGGATAAACTAAACAAAGAACAGAAAATAAACTCTGAATTATACTGGAATAATAATATTCCTATAAAACTACTTAAGTTTGCCCCATTAACATCAGTGGAGTGCGAGCGGAGTTTTTCACCACTTAAGGATATTTTTGATGTAAAAAAAAAATGACTGCAGAAAATTTGGAAAAAATACTGATTATTTTCTTTAATAAATCTATACTTTAACAAAATTTTGTATTTATTGACTAGGAATTAAAATTTAAGTCAAGTAAGAAATTAATTAAATGATTACATATTTGATTAATTTTGGAGTCATGTCCACATTATTGCGAGCAATGACGCAAATTTGTCCGATCTCTGATTATGTATGAGACATTTTTTTGCTATGGGTCATACTGTTTATGAAAAACGAAAGAAAAGGAACCTTAGAATTGATTTTAATTAACTTTCCCTCTTTAATATCTTTTTAAATATTGATCCTTTCAAAAAGTGTTCTGTATCTTTTTTGTAAAAAAAATTGTGTTAGTTAAGTTTAACAACGTTGCTCTCTTGGCGGAACTCGCGGATATGTGCTTTTGCTTAAGTTACTTTAAAAACAACAAAACAAAATCATAAAACTAATTAAAAGATGAACTGTACATCAAATGGCGGTAAATGAAACTTTTTTCAAGCATGTCACGCTTCCGTAGTTTTTTTTTTGATTCAGAGACAAACTAGAGTCATGGGCCTATTTCCGTATCATTCGATACAAACCAGAGACATGTCAAACAGATGCTTTCAGGGAAGAAAGCTATTAATAAAGTAATGTACCTAGTGAAGATGGTATCGTGTAGTGTGCTGGATTGTAGTGTCATAGGGCCAAGTAACCCAGGCAAATACTCATTTAACAGGTAATTATGATATTCCGAGCGAAGTTTTCGTAACGATATTTTGGTCAAATTAACAGCATAAAAAATGTAAAAAGCCGGTTTATACAGTTCATTATAAGTTTTTCTTCAGTTGTTTGCTAATATTTAATCATATTAAAAACCTAAACTCTTACTTTACGCTAGGGCTTGACAAAATGTTCATATAACTGTTTCGATAACTCGTCGGGATGTTAATAAGTATGTAATTATTTCTTCACAAGACATCATTAAGATATTAACCTTTATAACCGACTTTTGAAGGTCTACATGTTTAGCGGAACTTTAAACGTCACTTTCCAACATAGTATATTACATTACATTTACATACATTTTAGCCACTTTTCCACGGCTTTGCCGCTAACACAAGGAAACACAAGACAGCGTATATTTGTACACAGCGTATACACATGAAAATCAAATGAAAAGAAATAAATAAAATTAAAGGTACTATAAGCGCTAATAGGGTCTAATAGTAGTAATTTAATACTCATATAACATTTTTTCATAAAACAAACATTTGAAAAAGTAGTCGATAAAGCAGTCAAACACCGGTAGATTATTAGTATATGTGTATGTTGTAACATGACATCACTATTTTTGATCTCACATAGACAATTTACGCACACACTTGCATTTAATTTTTGGTCGCACTTTTGAAGCATTTTTGAAGTTTGACAATCGTTCTTGTTCCTCATATTTCTATGATTTTGATGTAGTTATGAAACAATTACAACATTATCACAGATAAGAAATTTGTTGTAACAAAACAGTTTATCGTAATGTTGGCCATTATTTACGTATTTTGAAGGCATCATAGAGGGTTTATAATGTGTGTAGATAAAAAACGTAAACCTTAGTTTTTAATTGCGTGCAATTCTGACGTTTCCTTTCCTGGTGATGCACAGGCAAAAAATACTCCTTAAATTTATGGTGAGAATTACAAGCCAAAATAAAATATCGGAAATACATTGGGTCATGATGATTTTTAAAGGTAAAGTTTTTTGACTGTGACTGGTCCCGAAAATCCCGGTTCTTCAAAACAGTACCGATTCTGCAATCCCTAGTCCGCACATCCCAACATATATATTAATTAATACTTAAAAAAATATATATATTTCTTTCAGAACACTGGTGTTGTAATACGAGGAGCAGCGAGAGTACAATTTAATATGTTCTTGAGGCCCATCCCACAGATAAGCGCAACCAACAACTTACCAAATGTTTTACTACCACTCTTTTGGCTGGAGCAGGTAAATTATCACTTTTTTATTATTATGATTAAATAAGAGTATAACATTTATACATATATTGTGCCTACGTACATAATAACCTACGTACATTGACATTTAACAAGATACTCGTATCACTTCTTCACATATCTTTTTTACCACGCGCCAGTCGTAACCTAAATGATCTATCTAAAGAATTCGATATAGATATATTCAACTGTGGCATTCCTAGCGTGAGACGTAATTTAGTGCAGAAATACTTTGAGTCTTTTGAGTGAGCGTGTTGTCACCTTCTTGAATACCTATTAATTACTTATTTATTATTTATACTTTTACCTTAGACCTCATTATGTTCCTAAGTTAATTAGTATTTTGAACTCCCACATTATCCTTATTAAGTATCATTTGTATTCGCTTTGTTCACATACGTGGTTGCAATAGTGCGTAATCTTAGTTTAGTATTATGTCACTACCTGCGAGTTCCTATAATTGGCTTCCTGTATCTACTATATTTTTCTATGTTAATGTCAGAGCTGTTGGATCTCCAAATAAAAAATAAAATAAAAAATCACTGATTTACTAAATAATGTACTTATTGCATTTAATGAAAACGTCATTGTCTACATGATAATCAGTACTCTTGTGCTAATGATACTTTAAAATCCCATTTTCCTTGTGATCATAAAAATAATTACATACATTTTATCGTAAATAACTAACTAACTGTATCCACTAGAGTACCTACCTACAGTATAAATGTACCCGGATCTAACGCAAAATATTATTTTAGGGTATGGAATTGCCAGAAGAATTCGTGGAAGAGGTGAAAGAAAAGTTGCTGACCCCACTTCGACTGGTGGATATTTTAGTCCCGATCCTAGTGACTATAAGCTGCGTACTACTAGTGGTCGGCGGTGTGGTTGCTACGCGGGCAGGACTTAATAATAGATCCGCATCGAAAAATATTAAATAAGAATTACCGTACAGTTACATTCGTACAGCCCTATCTCTAATGCTCAATAATTCAATAATGTTATTTGTTATATTTATTAGTTAAAATCCTTGGACTAATAATTCTGCGGACGGAGTATCGGTAAAATACAACTAGGATTCCATCATCCACCAATTTCCTAGTATTTACGCGTGACACACAGACATTGACAGTTATCTCTATGCCCTCATCCACCAATTTGCCGTCAGTCGGATCGACATGTCATTTGAGTAAATTGGTGGAAGAAAAATATAAAATATGCCGACATGCGTGGTCAAGTGTTGTAAGAATTATACAGATCGGACGAAAAAAGAGATGGGATAACTTTTCATAGGTAAGTTCATCAATTATGATGTTATCGTGCGTAAAATCACGATATTTCAATTTCAATTTCTGCGGAACAGGAGTATGACCAGTATGTTGAATAGGGTACTTTCCCGAAAGCAGGGTAATTGATGCCCTTCTTATTAAATCGTTATGTACTTTATTTTATTTTATTAGCCTACATGGTGTCCCACTGCTGGGCAAAGGCCTACCTTGTCTTTCGCCACTCGTCACGGGCGTCACGGCTTTGTGCATGCTCACACCAGTCGCCACAAAATGAGTCCAGGTCGTCTCGCCATCTCGTTTTTGGCCTGACTCTGCCTCGGGTGATCACGTGTACTTATAAAAGATTATTTTGATAAATGGATAAATTATTGATTGCGAATTTCAAAATAAGTCACTATGGTAATTTCCCGAAAATAATGAGATTAAAGACACTTTCATGACTAATATTTGATAGTAAACCTTTGTTATGTATATTATATTTTTGTTCAAAATCAGATATCTCTAATGTCTTTTAACAATTGATTTCATCTAATGTTAAATATTATGATTTTATAAGTGTTTGCACGCGGTGCATGTAAGTAATTTGAGTCCGTAGATATGGTGCGCATGTGTTAAGACTTATAATATACCTACGTAGATATTTGTAATTTAGTCTATATTTGATTAAAAAATATTTCAGGACTATTTATACTTTTATAAATTTATAAATACTTAATCGATATTTATACTTTTTCGATCATAATTTATCATATTTTCCGATCTGCAACATTTTTTTTTTGTTTAAAACTTATGGTTTAACGATATCTTATACCTTTAAACGAGCAATTCTTGTATATATATAAATATATATATTTCCGGGATCTCGGAAACGGCTCTAACGATTTTACTGAAATTTGGTATATGGGGGTTTTTGGGGGTAAACAATCGATCTAGATGAGTCTTATGTTTGGGAAAACGCGTGTTTTCGAGTTTTCATGCGTTTTTCTTTCGACGCAGAATATGGTCGCTAATTTCGTCTTGCCAGCCACTGTCCGTCTGGTCCAGCGGGTTAAGACGAGGACTGCTAAACGAGTGTTACGGGTTCGAATCTCGCCTGTGACTAACTTTTGTTTTTTTTTTATATGTTCAAGTTTATATATAATTTTTTAATTTTTATTGTTGTAGACAAGTTTAATTTAGTAAAAAAATGTAGTTAAGATTATCACCTATACACCACCATATTACAATAAATAGTTATAACCGAGCAAAGCTCGGTCGCCCAGGTACTTTTTGTATAACTTAGCAAGTTATATGTATAAATTTAAAAAAAACGAACTGATATCATCCCGATGCTAAATATTATTATTTTAAATAATATTTGCACAAAGTAATTATGCAACATTACGCATTTATTGTCAAACATAAAGCAGTGCAATTTTTTTATTTTAAAAATATTTTTTACATCAGGGAGAATATGTTTTACATGGTATCACTCTACACGCACACTTTAAAACCATCCGCCATTCCAGTGTCACAGTTTGTCATAAGTCAAAATACCTCTGATAATATCTTTACTCTATGTTAAAATCCATATTTTTTATTTATGTTACGAATTATAACTGCATGTGTGAATCCGTGTTTGAAAAATTGATACGGGGATTTATGTTTTAACTAGTTATAGACAAGAGCAAGTAAACAAAATTGAAACCAATTTAACACCATAATGTTTAAGTAATCTAAAATAAGAGTCAGTGGCGTAGCGTGCCTTGGCGGGGCCGCGTATTAAAATTTGTTTGGGGGCCCTTAGGAAGGGTAAAGGTTTCTCACAAAAACGCACGTTGGGGGCCCCCGAGGCCCGAGGGCCCCGTATAATTGATACGGCATATACGGCGGTAGCTACGCCCCTGATAAGAGTGTTGGCTTAAGCCAAATTTAAGCCAGGCATTACTTATTTAATAGTAATAGAGTTTCTTTCGTCACTTTGGGTATGGACCACTAAACGAGGAAATATACTTCCATGTGCACATTTCTCGAAAGGTACTGGACTAATATGTAAGTCCACGAACTATCAAATCGTAAGCGTCACCATACACTATTAACACTACAACCACAAGCCTTCTTGAGCTTACCGTAGGACTAGTCAAATAGTGTAAGAATGTACCTATAAGTAATATTTATATATTTTACAGTACATATGGTGCTACTTTACCGCACTAGTGCGAAAATTAGCACGTTACGTTACTGTGTCGAACATTTAAAGGGCCATATGTACTGTAAAACGTTGTACGATACATGTGCGAATAGGTAATTCGCAACTGGTGCCCTCCGGCCGTTTTGGCAACCAAGTTTCGTAACCAGTTCTCAAAAAAAAAAATATCATCGTGTTAGGCCACTAGTTGCCCAAAAAGAATATCTATTCCTGTTTGACATACAGTTACCAACGAAGAATAGAGCTCAGACAGTCAGAGAAAATGTGGCTAGTTTCCAAGGCTTCAAAAACAAACGTACATATAAAAGTACTTACATACAGTGTTGGGAATTCAAGAATAAAATCATTATTTGAATAAGAATTTGCAAGAATAAAATCATGGTCAAATAAAAAAATTGAGCTTGCACAAGAAATTTATCCTCAGTATGTTGGGTACCGGTCTGAAGACTGTTCGGAAGCATTCAAGATACTGAAGCATGGAAATATACACTCCCCTTCGATCTCTGGCGTCTGCAAGAGTTTCTTTGATGTTTCGAAGTTCGACATTTTGCTCTGTTTTGTTCAATTTCAATTACTATTATACGAAGCGACAATGACAACTCACTTCTTAAAGCAATAAGTCAAACATGTTATTTTTTAGGGTTCCGTAGCCAAATGGCAAAAAACGGAACCCTTATAGATTCGATTTGTTAGACCTGTACCCCAAAAGCATAAAATTGTTGTAGTAATTCACCGAATCGCATTTCACCTCGATCTCATATTTAATTTTCGCATTGTGTCTCAATAGTTTTTTTTTCTAGTGGCTATAAGTTTTAGTCGCATTTCACCTCGACCGTACATTTAAACATCGCGTTGTGACTCGATCGTTTATTACTTTAGTCGCATTTCACCTCGATATTGTATTGGCGACGTGATTCAACGCAACGTCAACGTCACATAGATAAAATTTTAATGAGTTTGATAGCACTTGAGGCTTAATCCTACAAGTACAAAACGTGTTTAAAAAAACACTTAATTTTAGTGCAAGCATCAAATTAACGTATCAAGTTAAATAGAGTCCCAAACAAACGTCGATCGCGGCGAAATGCCTCTTCGGTAACATACTACACGAAAAATTAAATACTACAAATTAATTATACTAATGTCAAAGGCTACGGGAAAAAGTGCGTCAAGTAAAAAAATCCAGTGATATCTTTTTCATTCAAGGTGAAATGCGATTCGGTGAATTACTACAACAATTTTATGCTTTTGGGGTACAGGTCTAACAAATCATAGATTCGTCATATCCGTCTGTCTGTCCGATTATGTCACAGCCACTTTTTTCCGAAACTATAAGAGCTATACTGTTCAAACTTAGTAAGTGGATGTATTCTATGAACCGCATTAAGATGTTCACACAAAAATAGAAAAAAAAATTTTGGGGGTTTCCCATCCCCATACTTAGAACTGAAACCCAAAAAATCTTTTTTCATCAAACCCATACGTGTGGGGTATCTATGGATAGGTCTTTAAAAATGATATTGAGTTTTCTAATATCATTTTTTTCTAAACTGAATAGTTTGCGCGAGAGACACTTCCAAAGTGGTAAAAAGTGTGTCCCCCCCCCCCCCGTAACTTCTAAAATAACAGAATGAAAAATCTAAAAATTTTTGGTTTGATGAAAAAAGATTTTTTGAGTTTCAGTTCTAAGTATGGGGAACCTCCAAAATTTATTGTTTTTTTTCTATTTTTGTGTAAACATCATAATGCGGTTCATAGAATACATCTACTTACCAAGTTTGAACAGTATAGCTTTTATAGTTTCGGAAAAAAGTGGCTGTGACAGAATCGGACAGACAGACGGACATGACGAATCTATAAGGGTTCCGTTTTTTGCCATTTGGCTACGGAACCCTAAAAATGTGTCCCCCCCCCCCCCCTGTAACTTCTAAAATACCAGAATGAAAAATCTAAAAAAATATATGATATACATTACCATGCAAACTTCCACCGAAAATTGATTTGAACGAGATCTAGTGAATAGTTTTTTTTTAATACGTCATAAAATTAAAAAAAAAATTTTTTTTTCATCAAACCCATACGTGTGGGGTATCTATGGATAGGTCTTCAAAAATGATATTTAGGTTCCTAATATCATTTTTTTCTATACTGAATAGTTTGCGCGAGAGACACTTCCAAAGTAAAATGTGTGTCCAAAGTGGTAAAATATTGAACAAGATCTAGTAAGTAGATTTTTTTAATATGTCTTAAATGGTACGAATTTATTTATTTATCTATGGTACGGAACCCTTCATGCGCGAGTCCGACTCGCACTTGGCCGCTTTTTTATCAATAATAAATAGCTGTGAAATGAGAAAGTCTTATTTGGTGACCAGTTGTAAACAAAGATATTTAATTCCTTTTCGACAACTGGTTGCTAAACTCCACTGTCATCTACGGTAGTTGTGGTTAAGGAATAAATTTTCTTTTTGGGCAACTAGTTGCGTAACAAGATTATTTCTTATTTTTCAACAACTGGTTGCGAAACTTAGTTGCCAGAACGGCCGGAGGGAACTGGTGTCGATTTAAAACAGTCCCTTCGGTCGTGTTTTAATTTATCGCCACTCGTTTCGAATTTCCTATTTTTCGCACTTGTATCGTAATGTACTATTTCAACACGCTCTAAACGACGTTATTATTCCACCGATTTTTGGCTCATAATCCTAGATATTAAACACGCGTGCTATTTCAGTATATTACAACACTCGTGCTTTTTCATTATATTATCCGACTGAGTTAAGAAGGTAACCGATTGCTAATAATATGCATGGAAACGGAGCCTTCTTAATTTGGTCGAGTAATACTTTTTTTTAACTAACTACCTATTAGATGTTTCAAATGTTAGTTTAAAGAGGTTTTATCACACCAAAAATTTTATGGATATTTTATCTCGTAAATTTCATTAATGAGTAAACATAACATGTTATCGATTTGATCTCCATCCGTCGAATAGAAATACGAAAATATTAGCTTTTTTACATTTTTTTAAACGGCTGTTTGTCGATTTCGTTCACGCCTTTGCCTAGCGCGCGCATTGGAATCGTGCGTAAAAAAAAAATAACGCGCCAGCCATTTTCCGTATTTGTCATAAAATTGGAATAGCTTTGCATGTTTTTAGTTTATATATTGACGAAAATGTCATTTTCAAGCACTGAAAATGAAGAACACATAAAATTGACGCTGCCAGTAATAGTAATAGAGGCAAGAGCCGAGAACGATAGCCTTTTGCCATCAAAATCGGGTGAAAAATAATTGGTGGCATATGAAACTTTTATTCAATGGAAAATCAGCAAAAACCCTTAGTCTTTATTGGAAAACGTGTTGGTAGCTTACTTCAATGAACTGGTGAATAAGTGCCTACAAGCCCAGCTCGCTTTGGTGCAGTTATTCGATGTTAAAACTGTAAGCCACCATTTTGAAAATTGTACGTACTTTTACTGTTTTGACAAAATTATTCTAATTTATAAGTTTTATTTTTTCCTCGCAAGTGTGTTGAAAAACGTCGTATGAGATGCGTGTACTATGGTCATTACACACATCGGCTTTCTTATTGCGCGCTCGTTTGCAGCTCGCGCGCACAATATCGCCTCGTATGTAGTGAGTTAATGACCAACTTAGCACACTTGTATGTATCATAATATTCATAATGTACTATTATTTAATATTAGTCTTAATACCGTTCAAGATATGGGCCCTAAAGTTCAAGCAATGGCTTGACTGTGCTAAATTTCGTATACTTTACTATAATAATAATTGATGTCAATATAAAAACATGTACCTACCAATTGTTTTGGATAGAACCTAAACCAAAGATCAACCAATTCAGGCGTGCCAGGATTCCACGCCATCTTGCGCAGCAGATCGGCCTCGCTAATGCGCCGTGTACGGGGTAGCACCAACAGCATACGCTCCAGTGCGTGCCTCTGTCCGTAGATATTAGTTAATAAGTTTCTATTATTATTATTATTATATAGTTTGTTTGTTCTGTGTAACCAATAATTGTATTTAAATTGTTTTTTTTTTTTCTGTTGTTGTTATATAGTACTAACCAAGCTATGGACCCAGAGTATGCGATAAATGATTTTTACCTATTTATTTATTTAATGGACCTACGGTTACAATTTATACGCTTATTCATTGGGATAATAATTAATATTTACTTGAATTTAGACTACTTTATTACATGATTGTTTTATCAAATATTACAAATTAATTTATTATTTTGTATTTTTTGTTTCAACCACTTTTGCCACTAGAAAAAATTAGAGACCGGACGTGGGCCGCGCAACAAATTTATCACCGGGGCCGATTTTTGAATCTCGAATCTCGAGCGCGCTCAATTTCGGCTCTCGAAAATCGTGGGAAACTGCGAAATAATTTTAAATACGAGCGATAGAAATTGGGCATCTAGTGATATTCACCACTCCTTTTCAATTCTATTAGTAAAATTTAAAATAGTACTCCTAGTAATGAAGGGAGCCACACTAAATCAAGCGGTCCCCTGGTTCATTAATTTCGCGCATTTTTTCAGTGGCAGAAATAATTTTCCATGCTAATAATCCCAATAGCTAATACAGTCCGTGACCTCTAAGAATGTATTCTGGTTTCGGGTAGAATCAGACGTAATCGAGGACGGAAGGCGGCGCGGCAAGTAGTCTTCCAAAACCAGCGATTGATAATAAACATAGATGATGACGAACTAGCTCTGCAAAATGACCCCACACACAGTGTGCCGAAGCGGGCGGGCGTCAACTTTGTGCCGCGGAGCTATTTAGTTCGCAAATGGCGGCCCGTTGTGACAGTCATAGTAAGAAGTATTCAAATTATATCTTTAACAAAAGAAATATGCCTTATTGTGCGGATAAATGATGTGCTAGTCGTTCCAACAAACACTGGAAAAAATATGGGATTACTTTTCACGTATAGTTTAGCTAGGATCATATTATTTTGATTTCTCTTGATCACAACAGGCATTATATAGGGATGATGTTATGCATTTTAAGGATCCATTGATATTAAGAAACTTTCATTTTTAATTTGATCAGTAGCCAAATGGCAAAAAACGGAACCCTTATAGATTCGGCATGTCCGTCTGTCTGTCCGATTTAGATGTGTGCGCCGATTAAAAAATGATCGGCGGCGGCGTTTTCCAAAAAATCAGCGGCGGCGGCGTGTTTTCAGCGTGAAATCAGCGTGACCTTGTCTTTCAAATTTCTTAAAAAAATCATTATTTTATGGTATTTCTTGAAAATATGATCAATCTTAGATTGCTAGTGACCAGCAATCTAAGATTGAACTAGGTATAGTTTTGAATAGGCTGTGAGTAAAACAGGGTTTGTAAATGAATATAGGATAGGTATAATAACTTGATTTTCTTAGTAACTGGCTTGCCTTAATGCAAGTCTGGTTACCTGGTCCCAATGACCTTCGATTCAATCTGTAACTCTCCATTTTCTTATAATTTCCATGGATTATCGTACTTGGTGGCTTATGTTACTTAAACAAAACATGGAGGTCTGTTTTGTTAAAGTATCCTTGAAATTTGTCAGATATATTTGCTTCCTCACTCAATTTGTCTCCCATTTCGTGCGGTCATAAGCCGTGTGGAATGCACGGTGCTGACTGCCGCAAGCCGACCTCTTCATAGCGTTCGACCATCTCACACATGCTCCAACTCGAGTACGTTAGCCATTCATTCGACCTAAATTCATGTGTTTCTCAACATCATGCGTTTGAAACCGCATAATATGTCCGAAAAATGTTAAGGGCTCACCCATGGCATGTTGTGAAGAACTGAGTGGCGATATTGAGCTCTCTGGGAATGGAGGGGTTTGTTCTTTTAGCTGTCCAAGGTATATGCAGTCTTCGTTAATACCACATCTCAAAGTGCCAAACTTTGCCACTTCACATTTTTTGAGGTTTCACGTTTCGACACCATACTGGAATATTGAAAAGACGAGAGCTCGTACCAAGTGCACTTTAGTTGCACATCGAATGCCTCTGTTCTTCCAGATCTTGTCGAGATTAGTCATTGCACTCTTAGCCAATTTAGCCATGCCAGCTCTGCGGCGTATCTCTGCGATGCAACCACTGGCACTGGTTATCAACCCAAGATATACAAACTAGCCCGCTTTTTCGTAATGCTGAGTGCGTCGGTAACTGGGAGTATGTTTGCCCTGTCTACTACCATTGCTTTGGTCTTGGATTGGTTGATTTTAAAACCTCTCTAGAACTTTCATCTTCACTTTTCTTCAGAAGATCTTTATTCCCGTCAGGCAGGTGACAATAGTTGCACAGTTTGTTACAAGAACTTGTGTACCAAGTCATATTATCATTCTTGTTAGATGGCCCATTTTGGAAAAGGGCTTATCTCCTACAAAAATATTTTGTTTATTGAAAGCCCAGTGACCCAGGTGACTGTAACCTGGGTAACCATCGAATGACAAGAAAATAAGTCAGAGTCATAATGGCGGGTGTACCTAAATAAAATCAAATTAAAAGCATACTTACCATATTTTTGTACCTAATTTGTACTATTTAGTACCTCGTTTAAAAAAAATTTTACCTCACGGTACTTAAAGTTATCATCAAAAAACAGGTCACCCGCCATCCTGACAGTCAGAATGGCGGGTGTACTTTATTACGCTATGTTCCCGTGGTGACAGTAACGGAATGCGGCTGATTAAGTGCACGTCATTTTCTTTCTAAATCGATTTCGGAGTAGGTCAGATTCGTTGTACATCAAGTGAAATAATACTGTTATTTCGATTTGCAAATAAAATATTGCTAAACCAATGTTAAAAAATAAATTAATTAATGCTCCTTCTCCAAATAATTCAAAACTGCAAAATTTAGAGACCGAGGATGAGATTATTTTAAGACCTTATCATTTTCAAATAGTATAAAAAAACTGTTTTCTTATAAAATATAACAAGTATGTTATTAATGATCTATAAATACACATTATTATAAATAGCTACGAATCTGACCTACTCCGAAATCGGCTTGGAAAAGAAATGACATGCACTTAATTAGATGTACTCCGTAGCTGTCATATTCAGAAGCAGACATACTGCATATCTGACCTAATAAGGATTGTACTTAATCAGTTTTTGTCCCACTGCTCAACTGGAAAAATAAGAAAATGACTAGCCTTGCCTAAATCATTAAATGTGCTCCAGTATCATTTTGCTTTAATTTTTTGTCCGAGAATGTAGCATGATTATAAAAATTGATCTTTTTTTTTAATTTACGGGAACGTATATTGGTCAAATTATAGGGAACAAAACACGACACGACGATCTCATGCGAATAATAATAGAATGTAGGATTGAAAACCATCGCGGAAAGGGACTCCCTAAGAAAAGTTACTTGGATCAAATAAAGAATTGGGTACACGTAGAGTAGCATGTACCAGGAGATAAAGGAAATTGCATAAGATTGAATGAAATTGTAAAGAATCAATATTTTATCATAATTATATATATATATATAATCGGAGTAAACTAAATATATCATATATTCATTCACACATATTGATGAGTCCAGTCGGTAGAGTACGACCGACTTAATCCTGCTCATTTGTTTACTATTAATCTCCTATCACAACATTATGACACAACATTAACTTTCTCTTTAGCATAAATTACAAATGCCTTCCATGGCATCTGCATCCTTGAATTTTTCCTTCTATAACAGTATTTATGTAATCGTCATATCGTGCCACCAACACGAAAGAAGAAGAAATCCTCTTCTATTCCCATTTATCGTCATAATGAATATATAAAAATATCGTACTAAATTCAAACTTTTTCATTCGTTTTTTGTTGTGTTTAACTTCACACCTCTCACCCCTCGCCTTTTCCTCATCTAAAATGCACAGCGCGTGCTGTATTTAGGCGTTTTTTTTATTTTATTTTACCGGATCCGCCGGACCGGATTGCAATCCCTACTGTCCACGTCATATTCTAATTAAAATTTATGAACCGCGAACTCTCAGCTGCCAGTACGTACAGCAAGAAGTTTATTAGCGGATTAATGTCGCCGATTGGTAGTTATTGACATTATATGCATTTCATCTACACTTAGCTGTGAACATAAGTGTAATAGAGATGACTATTATTTCGTTTATCAGTTTTGATTACAGCGGTGGCATCATGAGGAACCATGAACCATGGTTCCATTTTTATCACTTGTCACTCTGCCCATCACTTTCGCGCTTACATACTTGTTAGAACGTGACAGGCATGGCGACAAATGATAAAGAGCCGACCATTATAGCCCTACTGGTTCTGTAAACGTATCGTCTTATTTAAATGTAGGCGTAATTGTGTATGTGTGCTAAATGCTAATTGTCCCGAGAATTTGCACGGTAATGTTCTCAAATGCGGATTCCATGTTTTTCCGTTCACTGCATGAAACCGTCTATCCTCCTAAGTCCCAGCTTTTTTTAAACGTCATAGTCCTAGAGGCCTCTTGTTCATTTTTTTGTACATAATAAATATTTGCTGTTAGTCCTGAACAGACTTTACCTCATAGCATCAAAATTAGATAAGTTTTAGGTTTGGGATCATTTTTATGGTACGGTATGTAAAGAGTACGATGACATAAATTAAATCATCCTATCTTTTGTACAAAAAAATGCACATTGGGCTCGAGTTACATCTCGGGTCTTACACATAGTAAGGAAAAATTATAGGCAGATGATCAGAGACAGGCTTGTTTAATTATAATATTATATCAAAATTAAATTAGAAACAATGTTTCTATAAAATTTCACCATAATCTTCAATAGAAATAATAAATTCTTATAAAATTACCCGTCCATTCTTCTTTAATCAGTAATCACATGATAGTTTTTAACAATTATTCATAAAAACATACTTATCAATATGTTTAGCTTAATTAAAATCAAATGTGTAACATACTTGAAAACCAAACCAAAACCTTTTCATTGGTACGCTTAGCAAAAAAAATAGTCGTTTATAATTCAATATTGAGATCCATTATTAAACATAATTATGAAATCAACGTATTAGTTTTTAATCTTGCTTATTTTACTTATTTAGCATTTCAAAATGAGATCAAAATTACTTGAAATAGTATACATTATTAATGAAATAACATATAGCAATTGCGATTAGATATACAACATATCTAACACATCTTCCGATGAAGAACTACTGGAAGTTTCGGAATCCATTCGATTAACAGGAACAAAATCGTCATCTGTACCATCATCGATATAATCACCATCGTCGTCTTCATACTCTGAATTGTCAAGACATTCAAGTATATCTTGATCTTTCAGAACTGCAATAAACATCAGAAAACATTAAAATCGTCAAAAAAATTAAACTTGTAATTGAGACCGGAAGTGCAAAAAATTGTACAAAAACATTTTTCTGACAAGCAATACGTCTAATTATTTTCAATTTTTAAAAGTATCAATTTATATTAAGTTTCCATCTTTAATTTACACACTGTTCACAAAACGACAATAATAACAACAAAGATTCGCAAGATTTATTAAGATTAAACTTACCTGTTACGTCGTTTACTTTGATAGTTGACAGCTGCCAAATGATTAAAAAGAGTATTTGACAACTCTATGGACTGTCAAAATACTCCCGCGAACTATGGAGTGTGGAATTAAGAGGAGTGGTATCTCTTATGGTAGAACTGTTGCAAGTGTCCAGCTGTCAGCTATATAATAGTTCCAAATCTCTCCAGAGTAGCGCTAGAGTAGTTAAGAACCTAGGCGTTATTGACGGAGTGAATTGCGCTGTCTATGATTTGATTTTTTTGTTCAAGTACTCTAGGTATTGTAGCGCCACCTGTTTAAAGTTTTTTGATGACACTTTTTGGTACATGGAGATTTCGTTCCTTATATCCACCTTCCGTACCGCGAACATTCAAATTTGAAAGCGGGGCATCTAAACATTTTGTACCGAAAAATGTACTATCGGTGTTTATGTACAAATAAATTTTTTATCGCATCAGTAGAGCCGGAGCAACTAACAACTTTCGGATTAGCCCTCGTAGTAATTTACTTAATGCTGGGACTGAAGGGTGAGTTTTATTATGTACAAAATTTGGTACCGCAGGACTTAGGAGGCTATAGGTATAAAACTTAAGTAAGTCACCTGTTGTATGTAGTTGTGACGTGTTCGAATAGACATTTGTTTTGTTTGTGTGTGTGTCTTTTAAACATGTATTGTCTATTCGAACACTTCACAACTACATACAGCAGGTGACTAACTTAAGTTTTTTACCTATACCTAGAATTGGTTTCCATTGACATACGAGGGTTGCTACTTATATATCCGGAAACAAAAAAACAAACAAACGTACATGGCTGAGAATGGTTTTATTGTTTTTCAAAGTATTCCCCTTGATGATCTATGCACTTTTGCATTCGTGTGAACCAATTTTTGAAGCACTTCTGCCACTCCGCCTGAGGTACCTCCATAACGTGTTGTTTGAATGCGTCGACAGCATCTTCAGCGGTCGAAAATCGTTGACCGCGTAATTTATTTTTTATATTGGGAAATAAATAAAAATCATTGGGTGCCAAGTCAGGGCTGTACGGCGGATGATCCGTTAATTCCACATTTTGACCTTCCAAAAATAGAGTTGTTTCGCGTGACGTATGCCAGCTGGCATTGTCATGATGAAGAATGATTCTTCGTCGCTGGTTAGTTTTACGAATTTGTTCAAGTACTTCCGGTAAGCAAATGGTCGTGTATCAATCTGAATTAACCGTTTTACGGTTTTCTAGTGGCACTGTAGCTACATGGCCATTAATACCGAAGAAGCAGGCCACCATTTGTTTCAATGTACTTTTTGCACGAGTAACTTTCGTAGGGTTCGGCTCATTTTGAAACACCCATACCGTTGATTGTTGCTTCGTTTCGGGATCGTATGCATAGATCCAGGATTCGTCACCTGTATAGATGTTATAAACGGCCTTTGAGTCACCACGGTTATATTTTTTTAACATTTTATTGCACCATTCGACGCGAGCATCTTTTTGCTCCTTAGTTAAGTTGTGCGGTATCCAACGCGAACAATTTTTTTTACAAGTTAATGATCATGTAATTTGCTATTAATGCTAGTCATAGAAATACCCAGAGTCGCCTCTATCTCGCGGTACGTAACATGTCGGTCGTCCATTATAAGTTTTCGCACAGCCTCAATATTTTGTGGTACAACGACCGATTTCGGGCGACCTGCCTTAACTTCGTCCGTATGCACACTACGTCCACGATTGAACTCACTAACCCAGTGATACACAGTAGTTTTAGATGGAGCTTCATCACTAAAAGTTGAAGTTAGTTGATCTATGCACTGTTGTTGCGTTAAACCACGCCGAAAATCATAGCACGAATATTTTCACGAGTGAGTTTCATTCTTGCAGCGAGATGACATTTAAAACCCGTCAAAAACAAAACACTAGCGTTAATAAGAAAGAAAAAATACACCGGTCAGTACTTAAAAAAGTTCAAATTTTACCATGGAGGTCAAATATACTATTTAAGATTGTAATCCCGGTTTCCGGATATATAAATAGCAGCCCTCGTATATTTTCAAGTGACAACGCTACAGCCAATCACAGCGCCTCATTTTATAATAGACCAATCGTAGTTCGGGTGGTTTAAATTGACTAATCATGGTCAAATGAAGTTTCGTCGAAGAAAACAAGACCAGTACCCCTAGTGTAACTTTGATCGACATCATAACGTGACGAACGCGTTTGCGTTAAGTCTCATTTTGTATAGGATTTTGAGTTTCCAAAACGTCCCGCTTGGCGCGCTCTTTCTAAATTCAATACAAAATGAGACTAAACGCAAACGCGTACGTCACGTTTCAAAATCGAATTTATTTACACCAGGGGTACAGAACTTTGACGAGTTGCAATTGGTCCGTTATTAGTATTGCGTGTAGTGGGGCCACTTTTACGCTGATATTTTGTTTGATTGGCGTTAGTCTTCGTTTTTTTCGTTCGCTGTCGAGTCAACCTCTGAATAGTGTTTTTTTATGCGTTTTCCAATACTTTGTTAGACTAAGGGCCTGTTCCACAATGTCCAAGTAAAGTATTGGATAGCTAATTAACAAATGAATTAACTGCCATGGATACCCCACAGAATATAATATATATCCGGGCCACTTGGACCATGAAGCAAATGTGGAATAATTAATAATACAGACGTTTCAACATTGAGCTTTATTCAAGACTTAAACTTTTTTTGTTTTAAACACAAATCCAGTTTACTGATAATTACGTAAACTTTAAAACAATAAGTCTTCTTTCTTTAAATCATTACACCAGAAAATAAGATCACATAGTTCCGAGGCTGACAATGGGGCTATTTAGTCTTTCCGTATCTGGACTAGAAAAAGAACTACATTATAATGCATGACATTGGTATTACAACTACATAAAATATAGTACATTTATAAAACTAACACATGACAAATGAACCAGACCTCGCCGTCAGCCCCTTTGGACACTACCGACAAATCATACTGCTTATGAAATGTAAGGAACACATAATAATTTTATTTTAGCGATATATTTAATGCATGCACTTAATGATTACTCACAGAAATATTTCGTTTCCTAACATAAATTTTGAGATATTCCTTAACACTTTTAAGAGAAATGCGATAATGCAGCAAGAATTATTATTAATACAGAGAATGTGAATAGATTAATGCGATATCTCAACTTATCAAATGTTTTCCCACCATAAGTTAATAAATATTTTTATAAGTTACACTTAATAATCAGCACTAATACTTTAATGGGCAAGCACATGAAGGAAGATGCGATCTCATATTAATAACCCACACCCTGAGTGAACCCTGTCTAAGGGAAATGTGACAACTTCAAATAATATCATTCTTACGTTACATCAAAACAATCATCTACGTACTCGTACTGCAGGCTCTGCAGCGGTGTCAAACCAGCACTAGTGTATGTATACATAAATTAACTAAATTATGCTCTTCAATAATATACAATATGTACACCTGCCACGAAATACAAGAAAAATAAAATATGGATATCATTGACACCACGAATCATGATTTTTTTAATAAAATTCATAATAGAAATATTTTTATTTAACTATGCTACCATACTGCAAGGGACAAAGATTTAACTAACAGATTGTAAAAAGATTTACAGTATTTACACAACTCAATTTAATGAAATGTATCATATAAGAATTCTGGTCAAATGTCATGAAAAATGACATTTCATAAAGAACTAAATCAGTAACTATATACAACATATTTACAACATTGATAAACGCTAATTATTATTCTAAACTTACTCCGTCTTATGACGTTTGTCGTCGTTATTATTATTACGCTTTCGACCTTTCGCGTGTGCTAACATAGTAACTAATTTCTTATGGCTATCGCCGACGATCCAGCCGTGCTGTTGTTGCTGCTGCTGCTGCTGCGCGTCTTCGACGCGCGCGTGCTCGCGCTCGGCGCGCGCCAGCTCCTCGCGAGCAAGCGCCTCGCGCACTTGTTCGTTGTCGCTACCGTCCGAGGACCAGTAGTACATGCGGGTGCGTACCCCGCCCGACGTGCCGGGCTCGGCCGGCACGAGGAACGTCGGCTCCAACGGTTCTTCTGTCGACGTAGAAGGCCCGGCGGAAGGAGACGATATACTTGCGCCCGATGATGTAGATGGAATAGCCGGCGGTTCCTCCACAGACATGCAACCGCCGCCGCTTGCACTTGCTGCACTGGTGCTAGGCTCACTTCTCTCTGATGATCCGAGTGGTACAAGTGTACTTCCTGAGCTAATATTGTCTACGACTTCACTGCTGCTAGTACCGCTTGTATGCATCGAGGTGTTGCGAATACTACTAGATACTCTGCTTACAATTTCCTGTTTCTTAAAAGAAATATGGCGGTTGTTAGTTCGCCGCCCGGCCGTATGTTGCCAATCTTTCTTTTTGCCTTTCTTTTTGCGAGTTGTTCCAGAAGCTATGGAGCCCGCACTATTTGGTCGAGGTGGGCCGCCGTCGGGCTCTGATTCTGAGCTCCAGGTTTCAGCGAGAATGTTTTGTTTTCCTACTGTGCATTTTCTACGTGCCCTTTGTCTCGCTACGCCTGTTTCGTCTGATGTAAAATCTTCTAGTCCAATTTCGTTATAATCACTGGAAATTCCGAAGCTATCGCCTATTTTTCTTACGGGCGATCTATCGTCTTTGGATTTAGAATTGCTTTTTTTCATTCCATCGTTTCCTTTTCTCGTAGCTCCTGTGTCCTCTAAATAGTCGTCTTGCATAGACATTCGTTCATGTTTTTTCAGCGATGTGTTATCGCATTTCTTTGGGGAAACTGGTTTTAATTCAGGTGGTGATAACGATGGACGTAGCCCAGGTTTTGTACTTTTATGATCGCTAATAAATGATTTTAAACAGAGTTTTGAAGTGGATGGGCCGTAATCAACAAAAGGTGAAGGCTCATCATCATCATCGTTATCCGATGAATGATTTTTATATTTTGATGAGTAATTCTCTTTGTCTGTACTTAAATTGTATTTTTTCTTGGTATGGTATTGTTCATATTTCGGTAACAATTCATCAGATTGACTTGGGGACGCTATAATGTTTTCGTATTTTGAAGCATAAGGCGCTTCGTCATTAAGAGGCAGCGATTCATCGTTCAGCATCGAAGAACTCGGTTCATCTTCAAGTAAACTATCAAAAAGCTGGTCGAGATTGGCCTTTGGTTTGGCCAGTTCTTTGCTCTTGGTTGTTTTCTTTTCACTTCGTACAGCGTTGTTTTTGAAAATTTTCCCCATTACTGCGTTTTTCTCAACTGCGTCTCTTTTTTTCATTTGGGACGAGAGTTTCTTGGTGTCAGCAGAAATTTTGGTGTTACTCACGTCACAAGACATTAAGCTGTTTTCAGTTTCATCATCACTGCAAACATAATCATCTGACATGTAGACGAAGTCGTCGCCGTCGGAGCCGCTGGCACTGGAGTGGTCAGCCTCCTCGACGACGGGGTTGACCTTTGATGTACTCGGGGTGTCCTTGTTGGTGATGCTTTTAAACCTCTCCATTAAAGTTGATGGTCTGAATTCGAATAACTCTACATCTTCATTATCCATGAATTCATATACATCAACATTTTTCAGGGAAGCGGAGCTATCATTAAGAGGATGGTCACTGTCATATTTGCTACTTGATTCAGAGTTTTTATTTTCTCTCTTCTTCTTTAAAGTACTTTTCTTTTTCTTTTTATGCGAGCCGTCCAAAGGTGATACAATTGCAGATATATTTATATCAGATGTTGGAATGGATACTTTAATTCCGTCGAAGCCTTTCAGTGCCCCTTTAGTGAGAACAGTATTCGGATGGTTTTTCTTGGAATTTTTCTTTCCTTTTTTCTTGTCAATCTTTTTGCGTCCTTTCCGACTGAAAATAAAAGGTTTTGTTTTTGTATAACATGAAAATGCTGTATTTGTCGTATAAATACCATAGACAAAGGAATACTAAGACTAAAGTACTGGTAAACTAGGTTCACAAGCGCTTATGTTTAGCAGTCTAGTTGCCATAAAATGTTGGCGCCGTACACCGTCCTTTTCTAATTGCTGCTACAAATATTTTGCAATAGTGTGCCTTCGTATTGGTTTTGTCTATAATTACTTTATTTCATAATAAAATAAATAAGGAGGATAACATTTTAATCTACGTCTTTCTTTGTAAAAAAAATTATACCAATTTCGCCTAATTCACTTTGAAAATGATACATAATCTCATTGAAAATTATATTTATCAGAATCGTTATCACTAACGGGTTGGCTTAAAGTAATGAGAAATTTTATTTTCGAAAACCAGAGAATAAAGACAATAGCTATAGTTTTATGGATTTTATAATGACAAACTAGAACATATCCAGCATTAAAAGCAAATGCTATAATATAGCAAAATGCTCCCTTTCTTTAACTTCGCGTAGCTTGCTTCTGACTGTTTCCATTACACTTTGGACAACTTTCATTGTAAATTTTATTTTATTCTCGAAATTACTTACCATCCATCGCTATACACATATTAAATGTAATTGAACATTGGCCAAAAACCTTGGTCTTAGATCCAGTAGTCGATCGAGCCTTAAGGACATTCGAAGTATGGAATCATTTAGTACTTTTGCCACAAGGGCCTAAAATTAGCCAAAAACACCATCACATACATTTTTACCAAAACATGCAACTCTTCAAACGTTTCTAAAGCGCCATCAATTTCAGTGGAATAATATTCTGAAAGATGACCCTTAATGGACGAGAAGCTAATATGCCGAAATAATTAAAAGTAATGGTAAAAACAGTTGTGAATATTGACCAACACGTTGTCCAAAGCATTATGCGGACGGTCAGAAAACACTACAAAAATTCTAAGGTGGACTTTATATTATAGGTATTATTGTTTGCTTATAATATAATGTCGAATATGCTCCAGTTCGTCATTATATAATCCAAAAACTAATAGCTTATGGTAATTTTTTTTGTATTCTAAAATAAAACTTCTCAATACTTTAAGTTAACCCAACCCATTAATCCAATAAAACGATTTTTTTTTTTCGAAGCACCCGTAATTTCGTCCCTTAGGAGTCGAGGTAAAGCAAGGTCTGTTACAACAGAAAAAAAACCACAAATTATCCGATTAAGATAAATTTAGTGTCAATCGAAAGAAAACAGCTTTGTAAAAAAAACACAATTAATTTTAAAATAAATATAGTCTTAAACAACTTTTTATTTGTAAACATGGGTCCAAAATGCATTCTGATAAAAAATTAAAACCAGAAATAAACCTAAAAGTTAAATTAATTATAACAAACAACTACTATTCTATCTAAAGTACTGGGAAACACCATATATATTGGGGAAGCCGATGCTCCTCTTTCCTGAGTGTCTCAGGGCGGGACATCGACTAGATACCGAATTTTAAAGTCGAGAAAAGAGAACGTTTAATATAATATATTATAATATTATAATGATATTAGATATACATACATATCCCTAATGTAGACTAAGTAAATGCCTCCTTATTTACTAAAACTTTACTACATATACGCTTTTTGGACTAAATAAGCCAAAAAATCCGTATAAATAAAAGTAAGCCAACTTCCGAAACTTGTATCTCAAAAACTGCTTAACCGATCTTGATGTGGTTTTCGTCATATCATATATTTAAATTTAATATGAAATACTTATTTTCAGACATTCTTCAAAGTCTAGAACATTATTTGCAAGAATATAGCGCAAAAGAGAATAAATAGGTTTTAAAATATTTCACAATAATATTGTTTCAAGAGATTTAGTTTTTATTTTTTTACGTTATAAAAGTTATTTTCTTTAAAATGGTATAAAATTTTCCAATATTTGTTAATCCCTGAATCTTGTGGAATTTTTGTCTTTTTCCTAACAGACCTCGCTAAACCTCGGCTTGTAAAGGGTGATCTACTATCACCATGCATCTTAAAGTGCAGCTTTTTTTTTCATAATGTGCATGACTATAACTATACATACACATAAGGGGTCATCCATTAATTACATCACACGGGAGGGGGTCAAGATGTGACATGTTGTGACAAGGGGTGGGGGGAGTCACCAACTTTGTGACGTCACTTTAAAATCATCAGTAATCGATTTTTTTTTATTCGTTGTAAAGTTAAATAATGAGTTTTTGGAACGATATTTGTTTATTTTTCTTTCCTAATCGGTTTTGTGTTATAAAATTACTAATAATACTTTTATCAAAAATAATTTGATAAAATATTAATAATAGCCAATTCGAAAAATGTGATGTCACACCAGGGGGGAGGGGTTTGCCAAATGTGACGAGGAGGGGGAGGGGTCAAAAAACCTAGAAATTCGTGTGATGTAATTGATGGATGACCCCTAAACCTATTTATAAATTCATACCCGGAAATACGCGACCAATACGCGAATAAAGGAAATAGACTATCTACTCTCAAAAAATGTACTTCAGACGCCGGGATATTGGGTATTGCCGACCGAGAGTAACATAAACGGCCTAACTCAGTGACGAGAAAACATGCGCAGTACGGCGCCATCTATTTCAGCTGTAAAATGAAGGGTAACGATATTTTTCTTATACTTTACATCTGTTCTCAATAAGTGTCGGATTGCTCACGGGCTTCCCTTTATCGTCGACCTAAACCTTTTAGTTTTGGACAGTGTGCGATAGGATAGGGCACATGCTTCACTTCGATATCGATTCCGATAGCAAACTGACACTAAGAGATAGTACATCCAGTGGCGTAGCTAAAGGGGGGCGGCGCGCCCCGGGTGTCACCCATTTCAGATTGACAATCATTTAAATTGGACAGCATAAGCTATGGGATCATCTATTGGGGTAAATCAGTCAACAGGGAAGCCGTCTTTATGGCACAGAAGAAGAAAAGCATGAAAGCGCTTCATCTAACAGATAGCTGTGTGACACATCTTAAAGACCTAATCATTCTTACATTCCCGTGCTTCTACATTTTTAAAATTGCCATGTACATCAAAACAAACTCAACACTATTCAGGACGGTCTCTGAGGTATTTGTTAGAGGTATTTGTTAATCTCTTTTCTGATTCCGCAAATACTGCTCTAATGCACAAAAGTGTGTTCAGCTTAGGTAGTAAGATTTATAACAAATTTACAATATCCTTAAATCAGTTTAAGCATAAACTATTGTCATTTTTTATTCATAATTGTTTTTACACTATTTCTTAATTTTTGCCGTATAAATTTAAAGCTTCTGATTTGACATGATTTTTAATATTAATAATAGCTAGGTATTTATAGAGATATGTAAATTTATTTCGAATGTATGTAAGGAAATTATTCAAGTTTATGTACGCCATCAGGCAGGGTATAGTGCTATACATAATTATTTACCACCACTGTAATCAGTTTGACATATGTATACTCACCAACAATAACACATTGAACTTTGAAAAAGTCGAAAAAAATTTTTTTCATAACCTAAAAAAAACTCTTTTAACCGTGGGCACCTTGAATGTAACAATAATATGTTTGTGACTCGGTTTTTCTTTTTCATTCAGGACCATTGTGAAGGTTTTTTTAATGATGTGATTATTTTTGTCGCTGTTTCTAATTCGGTGACTCTGGACCAATGTTACTACTGCTTCTAAGTGGGTGACTATGGACTGTTTGAAATTCTTTGTAAAATGGGATTAAAGAGAATTTCTTCCAAACCTCGCAATCTCGCAAATGGTCGCACTAAAGTTACTCAAAACTTCTAACAATATGCTAAATCATTAGCTTCATGTGAGAGGAGTTTCAGTAAATTTAAATTAATCAGAAATTACTTACTTAAACAAAAAAATAATGAAAAAAATTGTTTAATCATAAATCATTTGTCTTTCGCGGAACTATAAATTAAAAAATTGTTTTATCATAAATTATTTATTTGTGTCTTTCACGGGACTGTTCACCCGGACATTTAGGAGGCGTGCGCGGAACCGAAGCCAACGCATATGCCATCCATTATGACACTTATAAAATGTAAGGGTGTAATTAATGCTGTTCTTGTCCGTGTCATAGACCGCACACCGCACGCAGAGGCAACAACCGCCAGATTGAGAGTTCATGGAATTTAAAATGAAAGCGAAGGAGTAAATTCTAAGCTATGGAATATGGAATATTCTAATGCACCGGGTGCCACCCATGCCAGCTAGGCCACTGAGTACATCTAACCAAACCTGTAAAATGTGCATTTTACCTACAAACCTATTCCACTCTAAAATAACCGTTAGCTGCTCGTAATAAGGAATACATTCATTTGTTATCACTTATAAGATGATTATTATAGTTGAAAAATGTATATGGTGAATTTTTCGAGACAAACCTTAATCTGTCAAACATCTATCTTTTATGCAGCGCGGTTAGCTACTGAATCCCTAATTAGTGAAAAGAACGAGTACGTTTGAAAAGCAGTGTTAATATCCTAATTATACTTAGTTAAGTTATAACTTATGTCACAAAGTTTTTGACTGATAAAATGTAATACAAACCTTTTAATAAAAAAAAAGTTTGCCATTATTTGAAAGCTTGTTTTATATTGATCAAAACTTGATATAATTCGTTTAAAATTTCGATCGCGTCTTCATTTACGATCTGTTTACTTTGGGATTGTCGTTACATCGATTGTGAAACATTATTATTTTTTTTTTTTTTTATTCAGTATTACAACAGTTTATAATAATTACATGTGCAATTTTAAAATTTTATATATATACAGCCAATTACAGCAATCCACAAGGTCAAATCGTGATCTTAGTAAATAGTTAAGAAGGTAGTTACAGAATAGTAGGTATACATTAGTGAACATGATTGAGCACTTATTGAGACACATTTAGCTAATCAAATACAGTGATTCCTGGATAACTTGAACTGCAAGGGACATGCCGATTTGTCTCACTTAAAGAGGTATTCCACTTACCCAGGGTCTCAGTTAGGCAGTAGGCAGGTATAAATAAAATGTCTCTCTTTACAGAGGGTTCCACTAATAGAGGTGAAAATAGAGGTTATTTCAGTTATAGAGCTGGTTAGTTAGTAAGTTATTTTGTAAACATTATGTACTTATGAGTTGTACTTTTTGACAATAAATATAAGGTAAAATATTATTTTTCCTTAGGAACATTGAGTGAACTTTTAAAAGCCATTTTAATATTTTTTTCCAATTTATTTTTAATGATTCTACAAATGATAGATTTTGTCACATTACATTTGATACAGGCTTTATTGCGTCTCACCATTTTATTTATTTATTTTAATCTTTATAGCACAAAAAAAGAACTTATCGTATAAAAGGCGGAGTTAAAGTCCAAAATTTGGTTTTTCATGTTACTTATTTACTTTAAGTATTTAAACTAAGTTAATAAAACTTGAAGACCTTTAGACACAATTAACCAAATGCGGAATTTGTGGGTAAAGGAAGAATTAGTAAAAAAAATCAAGAATTGTTCTGGAATAGTCCTAGTTAAAGAGGTCATAGATTGACGTTATCTCAGATACAGAGGTCGATTCCTATAACATTCTAAAAAAAACAATAGAGCAAAAGGGTAAATAAGCTCTTTGTCTCAATTATAGAGGTAAATGTGACTATAACATCCAAAATACTAATCTCAGTTATAGGTCGGGACCTCACCATGAGTCCCAGCTATGGAAGTTTCTCACTAATCCAGGTCCCACTTAATCAACTTTCACTGTATACAGTAAAGAAGCTTTTGTATACTCTGATTAATTGAATTGAATAATGAGGTAGGCATATATTAAAAAACAATATTTCAATATTTTGTGTAAGCTAGGTCTAGAACCAGTGTTTGTATATATATGTATTTACATAATTTTAATTAGTTATATAATAAGTTGATTAAGATACCAGGAGTAGAAACGCTCAGTAAACTTTATTCGCATACCATAGCAAGTTCAAGTTTCAAGTTTCTTTATTTGGCCAAGTAACAACAGAACGTTACATCTAGCATGTCAAAATACAGGTCATTGCTAAAACTAATCATGCAATGTCTTATTAGGTATATAGGTAGACAAAATTATATAAATCAAAGTATATTAAATGGTAAATCATCAAATAGATCAATATAATACAGTATAAAAGCACCTACGCTTAGAATTAGTTTACATAATAAAATCATAATTTTTCATTTTATCTGTAAATTCATTGATTGAGTAAAATGGATTTAATTAGAAGAAACGTTTAAGTTTATTTTTAAATTGTATGCATGTTAAATTAGTTATGTGTAGAGGCAATAGATTGTAAAGGGTAATTTTTAGGGAGATACCTTGCTTAAATGTTTTTACTAGCTTCGTCGAAGGAACGCATAGTTTATCCTTATTACGCGTGTTATATGTATGAATGTCCTTCCGTGTTTTAAAATCATTTTTGCTTCTGTGGATTTCTAACAGGCTATTAAATATAAATAATGAAACTACTGTCATGATTCTCCTTTTTATAAAGAATTCTCTGGCTGTACTGCCTTTGCGTAAGCTAAATATAATTCTTACAGCTAGTTTTTGTGATATAAGAATTCTTTGTATTCCAACCGCATTGCCCCAAGTAATTACGGCATAATTTAGATGAGCGTGAACAAGTGCGTAGTAAGCCGATAAAAGTGTTTTACGATTTATTAAGGGCCTCAGTTTTAATAGCGGGTAATTACCAGAAGCAATTTTATTACAATTTTTTTCAATGTGAAATGAGTGGTTTGTTTTATTGTCAATGTGATATCCTAGAAATATTGGGTTAGTTACATTTGTTAATCCTATGTCACTAATGTTTATGCTGCCAATTATATTTTTATTATGGTATGTCAATAGTGTAGTTTTGATCGAGTTTAAAATAATTCCGTTAGCATTAAACCATTTTCCAAGCGTTATCATGATACTCTTGATTTTTTGTTCCAAATTAGCTAGGTTGTATCTTTCAAGCCCACATGTGTATCGTCTGCAAAAAGGGTAACCATAGCGTAATTAGTTCACCGATACAATGTATTCTACGGATTACCCCGGCTAGTAGCCGATACAACCTTTATTATTATAGATTTGAATAAGTGTTTGGATCCGAGAAACAAATCGATATCTTTGAATTTACTATTGTAAATTTTTGAGATACGTGCAAAGACAGAGTTTTTAACATATTTGGTAGAATGGTAAGGTATGTTTAATAATGCTGTATGTCTAGTACGACGCACCCTTACGTCTTAGGGAAATGAAATTAAGAATTTCAGAACAATCTAAACGTCCTCGAATGATATCAAAAAGTAACCCCATATCCAGCAGGAGACGTCGATCCTCCAGCGAAAGTAAACCATAAGGTTTACATTTCTCTTTATACGAAGTATGCATAGCAATTTTCATACATTTGTAGTTAATATGCTTAACAAGCTTTCTTTGTATGCGTTCAATGCGATCTTTATATATAGAGTAACATGGAGACCAAATAGGACTGGCATATTCAACAATACTGCGAACATAAGCATTAAATACAACTTGTAACGTAAGTGGAGATCTAAAAGGACTACATGTGCGGATAACAAAGCCAAGATTACGGTAAGTTTTAGTCACAATTATGTCTATGTGGCTTGAAAATAACATTTTGCTATCGAAGTAAACTCCTACATCGCGAACTAAATACACCCTTTCTATTTGTACAGTATTAAAACGATATGAGAATTCAATTGGTTTTTTTTTCTAGTAAAACTTATTGTTTGGCATTTCTTGATACTAAGATTTATTATATTTGCAGTGTAATAATCCAATAGGATATACAAGTCATTTTGTAAGAGTTTGCAATCATCCACTGACCGCACGCGTAGAAAAATCTTTTTATCATCCGCGTATAACAGATGTTAAGAGTGTTTTATTACTTGGCCTATGTCATAAATGTAGGCGTTGTAGAAAAGAGGGCCCATGTGCCACCCTTGGGGCACTCCAGAGGGAATAGAAATATAGTTAGACCTGAATCCGCCTACAACAACAGCTTGGGAACGATTATTTAGGTAAGAACTTACCCAACGAAGAAGGTCGCCATGGATCCCTAGGTTATTTAACTTGTGGAGGAGGATGTCGTGATCTACACGATCAAATGCTTTTTCAAAATGCGTGTAGACCACGTCAACCTGACCGCCATTTTCCATTTCGGAAAGAACGAAATTGGAGAACAGAGCAAGATTGGTAACGGTAGAACGACCGCGAAGAAAACCGTGCTGAAAATCGGGGATACCGCGTTTTATAACGGGGTAAATTATATCGAAGATTAACTTTCAAAGAGTTTACTAATAGAATTAAGAATCGATATCGGTCGGTAGTTAGTGAATAAAGATTTCGACCCTTTTTTATGAACGGGTACAATTTGAGCTTGTTTCCAGTTTGTAGGGAATAGGTACGCACTCCTTAAGTGATCTACGAAAAAGTAATGTAATAGGTAAGGCAAGACTTAGCACATGATGCCAAGAATATTTTATGGTATGCCATCGCAGCCGGCACCCTTATCTTTATTTAGTGAACTTAGTAACTTTAATACGACAGGTTCAGAGACGTTCACAGAGCTAACAATTTCGTCACTTGTGTATGGATTGGGGGGCCGATAGCAGTAAGTACTATAGTTACATGGAGGTACAAATACGCTTTCAAAGAATTTGTTAAGGGCATTGCAAATTTCTTCAGCATCTGTTATTTCAGTGTTGCCATTTGTAAATTTATTAGGGTAGTTAGATCCACCCCTTGTAGATTTTACGTAACTCCAAAAATGTTTAGGAGAATATTTTGTGTTAAGGTCGCTATTAGTAACACGTTAAAAATATAAATTTATTAATGTTGTAGAAAACGAATGACACACGTCCAACTCGATCGAGTGGTGCGCGCAGAAAAAATATACTTTACAAAAGGGAGTAAAAATCAGTCTCACATTAATAAAATGGGTACAACTGTTTATTAGAATGTTATTTTATCACCAGAATTTAGTTCTCCGACTCCGACAAGTCTGTACTGACTTTTTGACTGCCATTCAACGAGTAGGTTTGGTAAAACACGTACATTTGCGACTTTGGCAATCCAAAAAACATGAATTATGTATTTTAAGAAAGATAACAGAGCCAGCTTTTGTTTTATATAAGATTCAACTATGTAAAAAAGAAAAATAAATACATATATAGGGATCAAAATCACCTTCGACAGGTCGCGTATTTTTTGCATGTTTTTATAACATATTCCGAATATTACATAGAATTATAATTATACTGTAAGTAATTTAGCATTAAATAAGCTTTCAACCCAAGAGAAAGAGATTTTTTTATCAGTCAAAACCTTTTTAACAGTACTTATGACCAGTAGGGCTAATATGGTCGGCTCTTTATCACTTGTCACTATGTCTGTCACGTTCTAACAAGTATATAAGTGCGAAAGTGACGCATGGCATGACTGGTGATAAAAATGCGACCATGATACCGCTGCTGACTAAGTATGGCTCAAATTTATGTAAAAGCTTAGATTAAACGTTTCAGTTTTTATTTAGTTTCATCCCATTGTCTATATGCCTGTAATCTAATCAACCTTGCAAGCAAAATAAATTACACCCACTTACCATTATTCAATAAAGCTGAAACTTCACGTACTTATCGTCTCTACTTTAAAAAAAAAAACGGGTTATTTCCACTAGTTACCACCAAGTTGTTACCAGTGGTAACTACTGGGATTATTTTTTCCCACCTTTTACCACTGGTTTGGTGGTAACTACTCGGATTTTTTTTCCCCAGTAGTTAGTTTTCCCACTGGTAAAATGTGGGATTTTTTTCCACCAAAATTTGGTAAGCGTTCAATACTAATAAAAACAGTATAAATATAGAGTGCGTTAATCAATAATTCATTAGAAGTCGAATTAATTATAAGTTAATTCGTTATTAGTTTAATAAAATTATACGTCGATTACGTTTCAGTAAACTGACTAAAAAGTGATAAAAAAATCGGTGTATGACTGATTTGTTTGTTCGTTCGTATAATTGTGACATTCTTTATTGAAAGGGACTTTATCGTCGATGGCGCTTACGCCATTATCAACGATGCTCCTATATGAATATAACGTTGCGCTACGCATTGTGGCGTAAGCGCCCTTGACATTTCGTAGATAGCGTCACAATTAAAACAATTTACAATTAATAAGATAAATGTTCTCATGCTCTCGATGTTGATGCCAAAAAGGAAAAAAAACATATAATACAATAATTAATATAATGTAATAAATTCAAATAAAACAAAGTAAAATATTTATTATACGTAAAAATTAAATATCAACAAACTACATTGATTATATTTCTATCGGCGCATATGATAGAATGCCGCAGCGATTATTAACACGTAACATAACCCCATGCATGTTGTAGGACTGTTATCGCCAACTGCTGGGCGAGCTCGATGGACGTGTTGACCGCTCAGACCAACCAGTATAAACGCGTATCTCTAGCGCGACAGCCCGGTCTGCCCGCGCTCGCGCGATGACAATTTCACCGTATTGTACTGGCTTACGAGTTGCTAATTCACACAGTACGTATACGTACCCACTTTTTTCTTACAGAAATAGATAAGTAGTTTTGTTATGCTATTCGTGCACTATGTAAATAATGTGTATTATGATTGCTTGTATTTCTCTATGTAAGTGGATTGGATTGTAATATTCTGTTGGAGAAATAAATTCTAATTTAAGGATAATTTTATTCAGGGATAATTTATGAAGGTTGTCTGGAAGAGATCGCTTTTTAGCGATAAGACCGCCTGTTGTTGCTTAGTTTTTTTTTAATGTTAATTGCTGTATTTAATCATGTTTTCGTTGTGCACAATAAATAATATGATTATTATTATTATCCAAAACTTAATTTCTCTAATTTTTTTTTTCGTTTGTACCAGTTTTAATATTTTTGATCACTTTTAAGGCAGTTTACTGATACACTAATCGACTTATATTTATTTATTAAAGCACTCTATATTTATACTATACTACTTCTATTGTTTTATTAGTATTGAACTCTAACGACATTTTGATGGTAACTACTGGGAAAAAAATCCCAGTAGTTACCACCAAACCAAGTTAGTGGTAACCACTGGTAAAAGGTGTGAAAAAAATTCCCAGTAGTTACCACTGGTAACAACTTGGGGGTAACTATTGGGAATAATCCAAAAAAACTTTACGTATATTGTTCTTTCAATCACAAGAAAATACTGTTTAAATGTTGTTACTATGCATGCGATACATACAGAGTTACTACGTTTCACTTTGAGGAGCAGTGTGAGATATGAGAATTTTTTAAAGTATTGACGTTATGTATGTTGCATGACAATGCTATATTTTGTGAACATAGAGCTAATGAAGACCGAAATTAATTTTATGACAAAAACTTATTTTGTAAAATTCGACGTAAATCGTGATACCTAGATTATTTTAACAAACTTTTTTTTTTCTATACGTTACAAAATGTTCTGTTTTGATCCCCCATTCGATCCCATGATAAATATTAGAGGGCAAACTAACACATCATAAATAAAAATATTGAATTACGTGTGTTTTAATTACCTGATACTGGGTTCAACTACAAGTTGAGGTTGTTTTGCCGCTGCTGCTTGAGATCGACATTTCCTCTTAATCTTATCAAACTTATCTTCAAACATGTCAAATTCTTCAACGTCTGGATACATCTTTTCTTTATATTCAGGATATTTCTTGTCTTTTATAGCGTTTAATTCGACTCGTTCCTCGTAATTATTAAGCTGTTCATATTGTGCTTCAGTAGCAGCAGGACTCGACAAGTGGTCACTAAAGTCTTGTAATATATCTTGGTCCACATCATTCCCCGTTTGCTGGAAAACGATGGCAGACTTGTTCAGAGTACTTGCTTGCTTGTTAGCAGCTTCCTTTAAACCAGAGATTAAATCATTTTCTAAATTCCGGACCTCCTCACTTTCTAAAATAGTTTTAGCAGTTATGGAGTCAACGTCGCCATCGTTTTTATTATTGTCAGATTTCACATCAATGTCAGTTTTTCCTAAAAGGTCTAATCCTACATTGGCAGCTTGTGACGGACATAGCACATCATCTGTATCTTTTATTATAGATGGTATGTCAGGAGCAGGCTCTTGTTTCTTGTGCGACTCTTTTAAAAGTTCACAACAATCCAAGAATAATTCTTCGTCGCAACTTAATCCTCTATGTGAAAGCTGTTGCTCTCTCACGATTTTGTTGACATCTGCTAGAATCTCTTCTAATGAAAGTGGGGTAACTTTCGGGGCCGATTTAGAGTTTTTCTTGCGTTTTAACATTTTGTCTGTAATAATTTTGAGACGATCTAGATGTTCTTTATAGGCTATTAAATAGTTTGGCTCTTCTTGAATGGGAACCGTTTTAATTTTCATTTCGACTTCTGACATTTTGGAAACATGTAAAAGGGTAATTTGATGCCTAAGGAAATTGTCAGAACGACGGAACTCTTTCTTACATATATTACAATAACTCGGTGTTGTGACGGTAGTTGAATTTTTTTTCTTTCGACCTCTTTTGACGGTTTTCTTAGATAGGGGTGACCGTTGCCTTGAAACTTTTGAATTGCTGTCTCTATCAACTGATTTTCTATTTTCATTTTGCATGTTTCGGTCTTTTCTAGAATTTCGTTCTTGATATACCATGTCTTCGGCTTCGTTTGCAATAATATGAAATGTTTCTGATATCTTTTTTGTCGCTAATAAATTCGACTTTCGAGGCTTCCTTTCTGAAAAGAACCCAAAACTTTCCATAAATTGTTCCGATCGCAGTTGTTCGTCTGTTTCGTCTTGAGCTCTTCCTTCGTCGGTGTTACAAACGCCAAGCGTACGTCTATTTTTCTTATCTATAATAGAGCTCTTTTTGCTCTTCCTCAAATCACTGTTGAGTTCATTTTCGACGTCATTTTTGTGGTTTAAAATGGACTTATCTACACCGCATATTTTCTTTTCCTTTTCTTCCACATATTGTTTTAATGGAACATCACTTTTCGATGAGTCGTCAGAATCATTTCCGTCATGTTTAGAGCAAGATTGCAACTTTTTACTATCCTCTTCACAAATCTTTACATTTTCTTTAGAACAGGTAGATTGTTTAGCGTTGGGTGGTGATCTGTATTCTGTACTTGTTTTACGTTGTCGTAATGGCTCCGCGTGTTCAATCATGTCGTCCATATCAATATCGTATGGATCATAAACCACAGACTTAATAACAGCGGATTTTGACCGCGTACGTCTGCCAGCGGCCGGCGTGTTGTAACATGTTTTAACACGGGAATAATTTTCATTACTTTTAGGTGCTATATGTTTTTCTTCATCTAAGCATATTTTAGGAGTAGTATCAGGACTATCAGGTCCTTCAATTACATTGGTTGTATTACTAATGGTATTGTCTGAAGTATCATTTGTACTGTGTATGCTATGTGATGTAATTAAAGGCTCTTCCTCGAATTTTGACTGATCTTTATTTACAATACACTGCACATCTAAAGTGACTTCAGAGGCATTTAGTTTAATTTTTTTGGGCTGTGAACTTTGTAACGGTTCAATGTGAGGCAAATCGCCGCTTTTGCGCTTTTCAATAGATACCGCTAAGCCTATCTCAATTGGTTCTACGGTTGGTGCTGTTAATAAGGCAGTATCAGAAGTGGACGTAGCGCAGATATCAGAATCGTCAAAAGAACGAGGAGGAGTTTCAGAAGGCCTTTGTTCTTCGTGTGATATTGTAACACCGTCTTTATTCTGGTCTTGCAAAGTAATATCAATACCTTCTTCAACACCATCTTCACCGCAACTAAATTGTGTGTTGATAGGCTTTTTCTTCTTGAATTTACGTTTCAAATTAGCTGACTTTTTACGCTTGATGGATTTGTTTTTCTCTTTGATATTACTATCAACAGGAACGTTATCTTCCATCACATTATTTGTGACAACTTCTAATGTTGTAATTTTTCTTAAATTGTCAACGTTTTCACCAGCGCAACCTTTATCACCATCAACGTTTTCACTGTCAGAGGTTTTCACATTATTTTCCTCATCTAGTAATAATTTTGAAAATATTAATTGTTTTTTTGTCAGTGGAGTTCTATTTTCCTGCAAAGTGTCAACATGCAACTCCTCCCCGGGAACCGAATTATTACGTGATCTTACCCGTCTGCTGCGTCGTAATGGTGTTATCATGTTACTCGCTTCATCAAGACTAGAACAGGACGTCACAGGGGCGACAATGGCAGGAAGGCTAATATTATCCATATTACTTGTCTCATTGATAATAGTAACCGAACAAACTTTTGAACCGCGTTCTTTTGTATTTGATGACCCTGACTGATCTGTCGCATTTTTATTATTACTGGTAGCTTCAGTTATTTCATTATTCTTTTCATCTTGATTTTCACTAGTCACGCCATTTGGTTGTGATGTTGGAGTCTTTTTCTTTTTCTTATTTTTTTTTCTTACAGGTGATGCTTTAGTTTCGGGTTCATAATTATTTTCCTGTCCTCTGGGCACATTGATAGTCTCATTTATTATGATTTCCTCGTTTACTTTTGAACGTTTCCTTGATGTGCCAATAGACAGTTTAATGTCATTTTTATGGTTAGTGTTTTTATCTATAACGCTACCGCCTATATGGACTTCATCGCTCTTGTTATCGACAGCAACGCTGTTCATAACAGACTTCTGTGCTGTG
The DNA here is from genome assembly GCF_033807575.1 of Cydia pomonella. Lineage (NCBI taxonomy): Eukaryota > Metazoa > Arthropoda > Insecta > Lepidoptera > Tortricidae > Cydia > Cydia pomonella. The sequence goes on along the minus strand of NC_084703.1, from coordinate 19,626,588 downwards.
TCGGTTGTTTCAAATTGCGTATTTTTCGCAATATTTTTACGTCGAAGTTTGCGGTTTTTCTGTTTGAGGCTTTCCTCGACAGGTGCCTTTGTTGAATATTTATCACTTTCCATAAAGGATACTGGTTTCTCTTTATCCAGGGAAACTGTTAAAACAGTATTATTATTACCGAGTGATGAATCATGTGCCACAAGTATATTCTTCTCGCTTTTCTTTCCCTTTTTCTTGGTTGCAATATCATCTTTCTCAGAATTACTTGAATCTTTAACTGGATCTATTTTTAGAAGATTTTGCTGTTTTTGCTTACAAATGACTGCCAATGACAAGTCATCGTCGGAATCCTCTTGAACTTCACTTGCAACTGATAAGCGACGTTCTGGTGAAGTAATTAAAACATCCGTTTCCTTTCCAGTCTTTGGTGTGGAGCAATTAACTGGCAAGTCATACGATTCAGAAATATCTAAGCTCGATTTCGTAATAGCTGCACTATTGTTCTTGGTCGAATCGCTATCATCCGAAGATATATCTAATTTCATACTATGTATGTATTTAGTATCAAGGTTACTTTTAAGTGAAATATATTCCTTAGTAATTACTTGGGGCGGATCCTTGTTAATTTCGCTATTCACAACTGACGACGTAACGAGAGTTGTTTTAACAACTGATTTTATATTGTGTATGTCATCAATTTTTATATTTTCGTCTTTAGACGCAGTTGAGAGCCTTCTAGTGCAGCTATTTGTTTCGTCTAAATTGGATTCCTGCACATTTGGCGAAGTTACAGAAGGAAACTTGCATTCCGCAGCTACATTTTTGTTACTGTGTTGAGTGCTGCTCACTTCTGCTTGTTGAATGGCTAGAGAAATGTCAGTATTCAATGAGACATTAACATGTAATGACTTCTCGACCTCGTTGTCGTGCTCATTGTTGTTCATTTTTAATACAGGTGCCATAGATGTATATTTTGCCAGTTGGCTGTCAATTGATCTTTGTCTTGCAGATGGAGCTTTGATGCGGACTGCTCTTAGACTAGCTGTTTGGTCGTTGTTGCTTTTGTTACGTTTGGGGTGTACTAGTAAGGACATCTGTGGCGGCGCTTCAACAATAGGTTCGTTATGTATTTCAGTGCGTGTCACAGCTTCATCCTCTGTCAAATCTATTATCTTATCCACAGATACACTATGGCTTAAAGACAATCTTTTTGCTGTCGACGCAGTTAAAGAATTTTCTACCAGTGCGTCCGATTTTGTAACAACTGCGTCAGTTTGAGGTTCATCTTTCGAAATTGTACGCGCTTGTATAGCGAAGGATTCATCTGCAACTACATCTTCGTCCGAATTAATCGAATGATTAAGTGACAACGTTGTAGGGTGTGCTATAGGCGGCCGTGATGCAGTGTTTTCAATATTTAAAGGTTTACCAGAATTAGACGAAAGAAGTGGAGAAGTCATTTTTGATTCTGATTCTTGCTTATTTTTCTGTACACTAGATCCACATACTTCGTTCGGCTCTGGTGTTGTCAACTTGCTAGTAGATTCAGACTGATTAGAATGTTCGCTTTTTAAGCCGCTATCTGAGCCAGTAGATGTTGACACGTACTGTGGCAAAATATTAAGTAGTTTGTTTCGGTGGTCTACAGGCATGTTACCCAGGACGTCAACCAGTTCTTTAGGTAAAAGGGCGATTTTTCTAGCTGTTTCAGGATCTTGATCCACATTTGACAATACATTGGTACTAATAACTTTTTCTCTATGGATTTCCAACTCTTTTTCATATGTCTTACCTTGAGTGTTGGTGCTAGGAAGGATTTTTTCATCAGTTTTCTGATTTGCTGAATTAGCAGGAACCTCGGATACAAAGTGAGAATAATTTCCTTGTATACCGATAGTAGTACCAGCCAATGTATAAACGGGTGTAGTATTTGCTATTGTAGTTCCAGGTATACTCAACAGGGTATTTGTCAAGGTGGTCGAATTCGTAGATTCAATCTTGGTAACAGAAATACAGGCTTTAGCTAATGTGTACACGGGCGTAGTGCTCTCAAATTTATTCAAATGCGATGTTATACCAGTGTTCGTTATAGCGTATATATTAGCAGTATTCGAACTGGGAGCAATAAGGGGTGCGGTTCCGAAAGTAAACGTTAATTGATCTTGAGTGCCAAGCGAAAGTTTTCCTTCTGATGTCGTGGTAAGCACACTTTGGGTATAATTTTGGGTTGAGTCAGAGTAATTAGTAACCAACGGAAAAGATGGAGATGACGTCATATTAGTAGCAGGTAGGTCTTTGTTGAGTGGATTATCAACAGTGGCTGCAACTCTTATCTTATATTGCGGTATTTTTAACGTGGGATCGTAAATAGGTTTTTGTATTTGAAATGTTCTATCACAAGTTCGTGGATGTACTTGGAAATACTTTTCTTGGTTTTTATCTGCCTCGTCTTCTCTTTTACCAAATGATGCAGCAATTTGTTGTTGTGTACATGGTTCTTTTAAAATATCTTCAGTTCTCTGTAGGCATGTTAAATCAGAGGGTACATTTTCATGAACTTGCTCTAATGAGTTTTCTGTAACACTCATAAAATTCTCAGATTTTGATGGTGGCACTGTGTCTATTATATTTGCATTTTCTTTTGTTGTAGTCAGATTAACGCAACTAACTTTTTTGTCTTTAACATGGAGATCTGCAGTGGGCAAATGGCAGATTTTGTTATCGATTTGAGGCTTCACAGCTTTATCGAGATTGCGTATCTCTCTTATCGGTGCTGATTCTCGACTTGCCGGGGGATTTGAAATTTCCATTAAAGGTTTTGTGCAATTATCAGTTGCTTTTTTCTTAACCGTGAGATCTGTTGGAACATCGAGACAACTTTTGAGGGACAAATCGGTGACACCATCTTTACCTAAAATGTCAACAACTTCAGCCGACTTCAAATGTGAAGATTTTAAGCTCAAATCAACGATTTCGTCATTAGGTAAAGAAATTGTTTCCCCTGTATACTCCAAGTCTTGGCTTTTGTTCGATAAATCTAAAGTTTCGTATGTGTCATAAGAAGTTCCTTGCAAATAAGTATTTTGTGTGTTTGCCAAATCTTGTGAGGCATTGACATTACTTGCTTTTCCGGATAGATCAAGTGGAATCGAAACGATAGACTCAATGTGAGTACTCGCGTGAGCGGGTCGATTGTTAACCGGGGCATGATTAAATTCTGCACTAGGAAAATTCTCAACATTCACTTTACAGTTGTATTCAGAATCTGAATGATGATCGGTTTGCTGTCGGAGATTCAAACAATTTCCATAATACACATTACTATGTTCCTTTATACTTAGTTTTTTCTCGTTTATAGAGCTTTGGTGATTAGTCATACTTTGCTTAGTAAGGTCAGGTAACACTTGATTATCTTCAGAAATCTGGCTCGTAGGTCGTCCGTCATTTGATTTTGTGTTGTGCTTATCGATACCAGCGTTAACAACTGTGTTTGGCCACTTATTAGTAACACTTTTGTCTATTGGACGCTTAGAATTTTCTTGAGGAGGAACTCTAGCTGCCACGGTGACGACTTCAAGGGAAACCACTGTTTCAGGAGCAGCAGTTTCTTTGTTTGAGGTTGCTTTTAGTGCAGTAGCTCGAGTTATTGGAAGAGGATGAGAAGGTAATTCGATTGTTTGAACCTCATTGACCATCGATTTTTGGCGGCTCGGCAAATGTTTTGCCGGAAGATCCAGTTGTTTCTCTGGCATTGTGACTTCACATAAATTCTGCGATGTTATCTGATTTTTACCTTCAATATTGCCGTCGATGCTTTCTGTATCCCGGTTGGGTGATTGAACTGACAGAGTAGTATTTTTTGCATCCTGTTTGGAGGATTGAATCGTTTCTACGTCAAGTACACGCGAAGCACTCTTATTTTGACTAGTTTCAAATATTGTTTCAAATTTCGTCACATTTTCGACATTACTTACTAAAGTAGCAATAGCAGGCTTTGGAGTATCAGGTTTTGAATATAGTGGTTCATCATCACCACATTGCACGGAAACATGGCCTGCAGGTATAGTTGATTCAGCAGCAGGCTCAACTAGTTTATTTTTCAGCATTGCAATGCAAGCATTGAGTCCTTTTCGGGGCTTGTTCAATTTACTCTTTTGTAGAGCATCTAATGGCCCCTTATTGTTGTAGTGTAAAGGGGGTTTATCCAGAGTGAGAACTGCCGCTTCGTTTTCAAATAATAGTTGTTGGCCTGACTGCACATGTTGATTGACATTGTTACATTCTTGCTGGATTAGAAAGAGATGGTGAAATTGCACAGACTTATCATGCTTCTCCGAATCTGCTGTCAGGCGAGCTATTGAATGTTTAAGCGGGACATTTGAAGCCGGGGCACAGCTGTTTCCTGAATTGCTGTTTTGACCACTATTCCCTGCTCGCTGCCCGCCACGGTTGTTTGAGCTGCCTTGACCTTGCCCAGCATGTTCTTTTGTTTTGAATTCATCATTCTTGACATCGATTCTTTGTGGCAAATTTTCAAATAATATGTCCTCCGTCATAACAGTTTTTGAACTGCAAGCAGAATTGGATGCATCTATAATGCTATCGTTTTTTTCAACTTTTTTTACTTGGCGGTTGGGTCGTTTTGCTCTGGTGAGCACTGAAGTTTTTCTTTTCTCAGGTTCGGATCGTCGTGGAGTTTTGCTTGTCACACGTCTCATTTTGGGTTTTAATGGTTTGTTATCTTCGTCGCTTTTGGCCGACGTGGCGTCATTAGCGGATGTACCTTGCCTCGGTCGGGTTTCGCTAATTTCCTTGTTTCGTTTTATACGTTTGCTACGCTCTTCAGACGAGCGCCTCTTCATTAACATTTTTGGCCTTTGTTTAATACGAGGCCGTAAAGATGGATTCGTTGGATTTATGAGTACCCGGTGACGCTTCGCTGGCAAGTCTGCTATCATTTTCCTAATTGTTTCAGCTGAAAACAAAAATAAATGAAATTAACACCTGTTCCAAAAATATTGTCATTATTTATTAATAAGCATCAAAATAATACAAACATAATTACGAGAAGAATTAGGCACAAATAACATGAAGTTAAGTATATCCCTTAACAAGGGCACCAAGTACCACCGAATAATGATCATAAGAAGACCACACGACATGTATAATTCAAAGGGTCTAATTAATGCAATGAAACTATGAATAGTACATATGAATGAGTATATCCTTCGAGCAACGCCGGGAAGGGAGACGGCATTCGTACTATATCCCCTCTGCCGAAGAATAGGTACAACTGTACCTGTAGCGGTGCATGCTGTGACTCGTCCATACACAAAAAGAGATCGTTGTGGGCAAGATTTGTCTTTGACGTGTGTCATTTTCTATGTATTTGTAACGTCATTACAGATTGGATTTTGTATGTAGTGAATGACACATTCACATTACCCCCCGCAAAAAATGGCAGAACGATTTGTACGGTGAGATATCGCTTGGGCTCCTTCCTTCTAACGTGTCGGAAGCCGGTGCTGCTCGAAGAGTATATCGGATCATAGAAAATTGTACATTACAATTTCCACCTCTTAGACGTTATGGGAATCTGCTCGAACTTTCACGATTTATGTATGTACATATGTACATTATTTTAAAGAGTGACTCCCGTTTCGTCAGAATAATGGTATTACGGTATAGAGACAAGGACTATTGATAGATCCTGATAGAATATAAAGTAATAGACGTGAGGAATAAGGGAAGATCCCGAGAGAAGTCACAACCCAAGACAAGTTCGTGCTAGTAAAGTGGACGACCGCTTCTCCGTACAAACATAGGTCCCAATATATCTTCTTTAGATATTGACATTATGGAAAATATATTTACACATTTTTAGGGTTCCGTACCCAAAGGGTCAAACGGGACCCTATTACTGAGACTCCGCTGTCCGTCCGTCCGTCCGTCTGTCACCAGGGTGTATCTCATGAACCGTGATAGTTAGCCAGTTCAACAGTTGAAATTTCTACAGATCAGATGTATTTCTGTTGCCGCTATAACAACAAATACTAAAAACAGAATAAAATAAATATTTATTTCCAATCTCGAGGTTCTCATCCAATCACCGAAGTTAAGCAACGTCGGGCGGGGTCAGTACTTGGATGGGTGAACGTTTTTATAGATAATGGTACGGAACCCTTCCTGTGCGAGTCCGACTCGTACTTGGCCGATTTTTTTGTAACTTCACCATAGCCCCTTCTTTTTTTGTATTACTATATAAGTTAACCATGACGCCCGACCAATTTAGGCATAAAAGAAAACGTCTGCATCCAACTACAAGGAAATTTATGTATTCTAGTTCGACAATCGCACTACGAGCTCCTTGGAATAATCATAATCAAATAAATGTTATTGTAATGTCGAGACGTGGATAAATCAGATTATTGAATATTATTACTACGTATAGAAACGGCACAGAGAACCATTATTTTGCGCCATGAGTTGTTGTTTTGACAACAATCCATAGACGCGGAGCGTGAATGTAGCTACCTAAACGCGTAAGCGCCATGAATTTTCACGCGTGGTGCAGGTTGCGATTGCGACAATTTCGTTTGATATGGCTTCTCTAGTAATACTGATACTGATAGACTTTATTCTTAATAAGGGGTAGAAGTTAAAACAGAAAACATTGTATCAAAATCCTGTCTTATTTTCATCCTACTTAATGGTGTTTATTTAGTATTTAATTAAATCTAACTTACCGTCGCCAACTTCAGTTCTAATGGGTCGAGGTCTCACAAGGGTTTTCGGCCTATTCTGTCTGGTACGAATATCCTTACGAATCTTTTTTCTTATGGTGTTATCCGGCAGACGCGGGCGGCGACGTCGTACTCCGAAAGGCCGATATCGACATTTTCTACGCACGGCCGGAGTGTCTCCTGCACAGTCCAGCATGTGCTGGTGCAGATCATCGAGCGTTATGGATTTTCTACACTTAGTACACTCTCTGAAACCCCGAGGTGGGCGCGTCCGATTGCACATCTGACTAGGCGGCACATAGAGATGCTTCAATATGTCTGCGTTCAACAACTGCTCTCCAACAATTTCATAATGCTGTACTTGGGCATTGGGATGGTGCGTGGCGACGTGCGCGGAGACGGCGCGCGAGTCACGGCTCTGTGCGCCGCACGCGCAGCACACGTAGCAGCGCGGACGCACCCACTCGCCGCTCAGCACGGCCGGCGGCAGCTCGTAAGTGGAGGTGGATGGCGTGAGCCCCAACGACAAGGGGAAATCGCCCCGCCCGGTGATTTCTGCTGCCTTTTTTGTCATTTTCATTACTTGCGATGACGGAGTTGGCAGTTCCCTACTTTCTAGTATATCTTTCAACTCGTTACTTATAATTGTTTGCTTTTCAGTCTTTTTTTCGAGCGGTGGACAGCCAAACTTCTCTTCGAATTTTCGCCTCATACGTAGTTGTGTCCAGATATCTAAACTGGAAACCAAAGATATAATGCAATTATTTGTGTGCGAATCGCGCTTCAGTTGGTCGGGATTTATAGGACCCTTTTCGCTTTCCAAATTGTCCCATTTCCACTTGTGCTTTGGAGCAATCGCCCGGGGCATATATCGATCAAAAGCGTTACGTGAATACTGTTCACTTGCGAGGAGTATGGGAAATCCTTCTGCAGTATTAATGACAACACTATTCTTCGACTTCCTAGTTTTAATAGTACTGTCTGGATCGGGGTTGAAATTGAAAGATCCGTCCAAAAATTTGCTTAAATTTTCCTGGACGTTACTTGCCACTTTAGAGTAAAAACTAGTGTCGAAACACTTTTCGAATTTTTGTGTCGTCTCATCCAAGTTTTTCCAATCTTTCTTAGTGGACTCGCCCGTTCTAGGCGAGCGATGTACAACACCCAACCGCGAGAGAATCTGGTCGGCATCAGTGTTATGAAACGAGAAATTGGGCGGGATTCGTTTATTCCACTGAATGTCGTCTAACACGATAACAGCGCTCTTCTCTATTACCGTACTGCTACCTAGACTCTTGCTCGGAGGCAAAATTAAATTCGTTGTTATGTTATCTTCAATGTCAGCACCATCGCCTACTAGAGACGGTTTCAGTTCACAAGAAATCACGACTCCATTAAAGCTGTGTCCGTCAGTGAAAACTTTACTGTCATTTCCAAATTCATCTTTATGCATTTCTTTTATAGACCCTGTTGAAACTTTCTGACGAAGCCTGCTGCGGTAAGATAACTTGGTTTCGCACAACTTGTTTTTATGTTCAGCAAGTTCGACCAAGGAGGAAAATCGTGTATGGCAGTTCAGACAAGCAAAGTACTGTTGGGGATGCGTTTCCGCCATGTGGCGTATAATGTCGTTCGCTTCGGCTTCGCACTGGCCACAAAATAGACAGGCGATGAAGCTGTCGTGCTTCGAACTAGCTGCATGCATTCGCCGCACATGTTTGGACAAGGTTTGTTTAGAAGCAAAATTTTTGTCACAATATGGACATAAAAGTATAGAATCAGACTTTGTTGCGAGATCATCTGTTTTATTTGGCGGCGTTTTGGATGCGGCACTAGTTCGCTTAGCCTTTTCTTGGCCAGTTTTTCCTTCAGACTTTCGAACGAGTTTGGTAGGTTGTGGACTGGGAATGTTTGACTTCCTGGGCCTGAGCCTTCCATTTAATCCAGACGATGGTTCATCTGCCCCCGGATTCATCATGTTTTCTTCTAAAGTCCTGAACAGAAAAAATATGATATAAATGTTATGAATGATGGAAAATAATTTATATGCTTTATGAATATAGATTCCTAAATATAGAACACAGATAGTTGTCGAATGTGTAACTGTGTAAATAAATATGCTTATATCCGGAAGCCAAAAGTTCTACTCTTAACGATCAGAAAAATCATTACGCTGTTCGTAATGGTACAGAACCCCTTGTGTAAATAAATTCGACTTCGAAACGTGACGTACGCGTTTGCGTTTAGTCTCATTTTGTATTGGATTTAGAAAGAGCGCGCCAAGCGGGACGTTTTGGAAACTCAAAATCCTATACAAAATGAGACATAACGCAAACGCGTTCGTCACGTTATGATGTCGATCAAATTTACACTAGGGGTACTGAACAGAAGATCAAACTACACGTCAAAAGTATCTACATTTTCTAATATAGGTCATTTTCTAATATATGTAGAACAGTTAGTCTGTTACAGATTCTTTTAATCGCGGACTACAGAGATATATCTCTACTTGGGAAAGTATTCCGAGTGGCACATACTTTTGAAGCGCTGTTTCATCCGCTACTATTGATGCTGACTACGCCTATTAACGGTCAGACACAAATTTAGAACAAGATTTACTCATACAATAGTATTTATCTTAAAATTTGGTCGAATGAAAAAAAAAATATACACGAGAGGGAAAAAACCTCGCGTGATTTGTGCACAAGCCTTTATAAGTTTTGACTGAAAAAATGGAATACAAAGGTTTTAATAATAATTTATAGCCATGATTTGAAAGCTTGTTTTGTACTATTAAAACGTAATATACATATAAAAAAAATGAACAAGGTAGGTTGAGCCTTTTTTGAGATTTCTTTAAAAAACCCTTAATAAAAGGTCGTAAGTGCAGAGTTCGTAGAACATCGATAGAACTTAAGTACCATATTTTAAAAGTAAATACCTTCTTATTGAAAACAAAATCCCATCCAAAACATAAATGTGAAATGAGAGCCAAGTTCAATATGAAGTACGACTATATGCGTTGGTGTTGACTTCGCCGACAAAAGAATTGAAATCATGGGTGCCAATTTCTTTATATAAAAAAAAAAAAAAAAAAAAACATTTTTACAATGCGTTTATATTACTTGGGGTGTAATTCAAGTTCAAGATGTGACTTGGCTATTTTTTACCAACAAACCAAATTTGTGAAAATCATCATAAGCCAATATAATAAAACAACATGTAATGTCTAAATTCCTCGGCCCTAAATTATACGAAAATTATATATAACTTGTAGTACAGTCATTATATCCAAAAAACCGACCCTACCCGTGAATAATCAGTTCTTGGATTTTTTTTTCGTAGGTCCCTCGGGGGGGGGTCACTGGGAGTGTAGATAGATAGATAGATAGATAAACCATTTATTCGCTTGCCACAATACACACAACTAAACAAAAAAATTATACAAACAATAGCAACACCAAAATAAAAATTAAATAAAGAACAAAAAGCATCAATAAAAGGTAATGTGTGCTGTGTGCGTTGCAGAAAAACAAAAGGGTTCTGGCTCAGTAATACGCTCCACTCTTTCGGGTGAAGCACTGATAATTCTGCTAGAACCCAGATCACGAACGATTCACGATGTAACAAAAAAAAACATATATATACATAAATATTTAGTAGCATGCCTATAAAATAATAATAAGTGTCGTAGTATGGATTATGTAAAAGTGTGGTGCGTGTTGGTGTATAGTACCTTATTATATCAGATGTCGAGTATAAAACGGCCTACAATAATATAAAGAGTTTGTACACATACAGACTAGATTCGGTAATCTGCAACCAAGTACCCGTGCGGTATTCCTGCAATTTGTATATTTAAATGGTACATTTTAAAATGAGACTTAAACGATTGCTTTGTTTTAAGGCATCTTAATGGTGGAGGGATATTATTCCAGCACTTGGTTGCGAGATACCTGAAGCAGCCCGTAAAAGCGACGGTTTTGTGTGGATGTGTTTCTAAAAGACAACGCCTGGTGGATCTAGTACCATGTCGTCTGTGGAATGAGGAAATATGTATTTTTGAGTATAAATATTCCGGTTTTTTGTCATTCAGGACACCAAATAAAAGACTTGCAAGGTGTAGGTGTCTGCGAGACGTCATATTAAGTACTGAGGCTTTATTTAAATGTGGTGTAATGTGACTCCTAGGTGGGACTGAATAACAGAAACGATAACAGGCATTCTACACTCGCTCTATAAGACGTCGCGTTTTCTCTTGTAGACGTGGCCCGTACACTATGTCTCCATAATTTAGTTTGGACAGAACTAGTGATTCGCATAGAATCTTACGTACTTCCTTACTTAAGAGGTTTCGAATTTGATATAAGACCTTCAGGCGAAAAAAGCACGACTTGACCAACTCTCTCACATGTTTTTCGAACCGCAACTGGCTGTCAATCACGAGCCCTAGGTTTCTAGCCTCCTCCACTCGTTCTATGAATGAACCTCTTATACTTACTTTAGGGTCAAGATCCAACATTTTTGATCTTTGTGACTTGGAACCTAATATCATGAACTTTGATTTAAGGGGGTTCAGCAATAATCCATTTTTATCAGCCCACGTGGATATACTTTCCAGATCCGCATTAATTTTGTGAATTGCTTCGGCTAGATTACCAGGACGGGTTGAAAAGTACAGTTGGACGTCATCTGCATATAAGTGGTATTTGCAGTATTTAATCGTTGTTATTATATCTGCACTGTAAATAATAAATAACAATGGACCAAGTATAGAGCCCTGGGGGACTCCCCGGGTTAAAGATCTGGCGTCAGAAACCGATGAGGTACCATTTTCTTTTGATAGTTTGACAGACCGCGTGTAAATTCAAAAAGTAAACCGAATCAGGCTCCTGTGTATATTCGAAAAATGATTTTTTTTATAAAAAAAACGGTTTTTCTTGAATAACTCGGCCATTTTTGATTTTACAGTAAAACCGTGAGTACAAAAATTGTAGGAAATTTGATTCTCTACAAGTTTGGTCCTCATAATTTTTCTTCTAGGATCGATATTATACCTGAAAAACGCGACAAATTCAAAATATTATCATTATCTCCTATGTTCCACGTTTTACGGCACTGTTAGGGAACAGGAAACCGTTAGGTTTACAGAGACAATTTTAGATCGGTATTGTAGCAAATTTAGTCTACTTTAAAAATGCCCACTAAATTTTGGCGGATTTTTGTTTTTGGCAAAGTTGCGTTCAGCGCTCGAGCTCACCAACTTAGATTATTAATTAAGTCAACACCATAAACAAGTCTGCAAAATATCAGAACTACCGAATTTGATGTACACCATTACAAAAGTAGGCAAAGTTACTGGATTATAATGTTATTTGTTAAATTACTCCATTGTTCACCAATACTTTCATACTGAACTTTGTGAAATTCAAGTTCAAAAAAATACAAAAATTAAGTCCGGGAATCGAACCCGGATTATCGCTGATACCACCTGTTTCTATGCAGCTGTTTGCCAACTGCGCCACTATAGGATATAGTATGTCGGTGAAATTAGGCTACTTATACTCTAGAAATAATTTAAACAAGAGGGCCGTGACGGAAAAATCTTACTTTCTTTAGCCTAGCCGCCATTCGTCCGATAAGGAACTTCGTTCCAAAAACCTTCGTAAAGAATGATATGCCCTTGTTATATTACAGTCAGTTTACTAAGTTGATAACTAGTTTTGTTACTCGTTTTGAAACCTCTTACGATTACGTTAAAAAAATATATTTATGCAGTATATATTATATGTATATCTTATTTACACCCTGTATATATAATATACACCTATACAAGCTGTTTTTTGTGGGTTATTTATTTTGTGGGAGTTGTGTACAGGTACATAGTAGTGCAAAGAATAGCTAAAACACACCTGTATATTATTCTGCTGCAAATCTGACTATATAAGTATTTTTGTAAAATATTGTTAAATTAAGGTGCCGCCACACATTCTTTAGAATGTGTTAAAAATTAGAAATTCTAAAACGCCATAGGTACGTGATGTTGTTTCTTTCTGTGTGGGAGCACCTTAATACATTTCATATTTTCCAGGTACTTACGTGTTAATAAAAGATGAATGTGCCGGTGAAAAATCATTGAAACAATCGTCTGACACAAATGGGTCCGGCGCAATGATATGCCGATTCAACTCTACATCATGCTTAGCTTGCTCCGTTGTCAATAAACCATCTGTTGGGAATCTAAACAATACACAACAAAATTGAGTATTTAATAAATTGTATCATGTCAACTTATACTACTGCATATTATTATATACATCCATGGACAGTTTAAAATTATTGTAGTATATAGATACTACATCTATATACTACAATAATTTTCATAAATCTAACTCTAAAACTAGACGACATCATGCCATAGCGTCTCCATGGAAGTGTTTCCTTGATTATTGTATCAACGTGGCGCCTTGAATATGCAATTAGCCTCTGCCACAGTTTTGGGATGAGTAAACAAGACAACGAAAGTAAGATTTACTAAATTATTAATAAATATAAGTTTACTTACTTTTCATCACACTTGCTCGAAAAAGGCCTTATTTCATGCAGGTGTGCTGAAGGACAAAGGCCTATTTTGTTCCCGCGGGAGTTATGCATTGTGAAAAAAAAAGTAGTTGTTAAAAAAGTTAAATAGTTTTTTTTATTTTAATTTATGTCAATTATTCATACTAACCAAGTAGCATAAATGAGTTTTACTTTTAAAATACTGACGTTTATAATTTAATGTTTTTGTTTATGTTAAAAATAATTTTATTTTATTAATTTAACAACCATTTAAAATATATTTACATAAATTTCAATCGTGGCTGAATGCCGAATAGGTCTGTGCCTTCGATGCCTCACCTGCCAAGAAATGACAGAATAGCGGACGAATATTTGATATGTCACCGTATTTAAGAATTATTTAGCTTAAAATTTAGTTTTTTCTTCGCAAGTGTGATGAAAAACATTTTGTGTAACTCCGGGGGTAAGAATATTGCAAACTCGGGTCTTTAATTCACCTTTCACCTTCACATCTTTAATCACCACCCTCGTATCCAAAATTTCACTTACCCCCCTCGTTGCATAATGTATTAATCCCAAATAAGATTTATCAATTATCATCATAACTCAGCGTTAGAAATACATTACATTAATGTAGTGCAAAGCCTTCATCTTAATTATTTTAATCATATTCATGACAAATCACAGAATAGCTATTGCCAACAGCAACTATATTTTATCTATAATCTAAAATACTCAATAATAATGGGAGCAAACCCGGGACATTTATTTCGTAACATATGAGGGTGAATTGAGAGTTTTGAGCCTAACTTTTAAAACAAAGACATGAGTTTTTATAACAATTTTATTTCTCCACATAGTCTCCAAAACGATCTATACACTTTTGCCACCTTGCTTCTAACTTCATAATTCCTTGTAAATAATCGCCACCCTTTGGTTGAATTTTCAAAGTGATCGATATATTCAGTCACAGCTTCTTGTACCTCTATATCCGTCTATCTGCTGCTTGTACTGGTGACTTACCGGTGAGGTTGGTGGAGGAGGGGTCCTCTATATCTGCCAAAAAGTGTTCTTTTTTAGGTTCGGAAAAAGATGATAATCAGAAGGGGCCAAGTCCGGCGAAAAGTGTGGATGCGGCAACATATCAAACCTACAGTTATGTATTTGTGTGACTGATTTCGCTGCAGCATGGACAGGAGCATTGTCTTGACGGAACAACACTTTTTTATATATCATACGAATGGTAATCAATCAGCATTTATGGTTTTACCCTTTTAAAGGTAATCAACAATGGGTCATCCCTTTACAACACCAAAAAACTGAAGCCATTACCTTCTTCGCTGATAATATGGCCTTAGCTTTTTTAGGAGGTGGAGACCCTGACCTTTTCCATTGTTTGGATTGCACTTTTAACTCCGGTGTATTGTGGTGGACCCAAGTCTCGCCCACCCAGCTGAAAGCAGTCTAGGTACCCACCAAGCAGAATCCTTAAAAATCCAAGATCCTTGTTGATTACGTTTTGTACTCGCTCATAGGAAATGCCAATTGTCTCCGCTATCTCTGCAACTTTCAATCGCCTGTGTATCTAGTATTTTATTGACATTTTCGTCTGTAGAAGCCGTTATTGGTCTACCACACCTAGGCTCATCTTCAACTGCTTCTCTACCGCGTTTAAAATCTGCTACCCATCGTTTTACAATGGCATATGATGGAGCGGATTCTCCTTAAAGTCTGGTACATGTCTTCAAAAATTTGCTTCGGCGTTAAGCCCTTTTTTTGTAAGTACTTTATGACAAAACGATGCCCAATTTTATCCATTCAAAACAGTGAAAACGCGGCTTAACCTGCTTAACGTGCCAATATTATTTTTCCTTTTTATTTCATTATCAACCTCAGGCTCAAAAGTTTTCAATCAACCCTCTTGACAAGAACCTACGCGATGCAAAATTTATAAGTAGACAAAATATGAATACAAATAGAGCGAAACCATATTAATAATTTGGATCGAAAAGTCTGGCAATGTTAGGTGTTTATGTCATTTTGTTACTAAGAAAGCATTGCGAAGCAGCATGTGCGTCAGCAAAACACCAGGTAGGCACGATAAAGAGTTTACCAGAATTTTCGATCCGTAAAACCCATTTAAATGTAAATATTTATTATATTAAAAATAGTCACATCTTTGATATTATGATATGATATATCAATCAAACTATCATACAAAATTAAAACAGATAATTACATGGTAACAAGATAATTTCTAAATGCCGGCAACGTAAGAAATGTGAGGACAAAAGTCAGAGGCAGAACATTATCTAGGACGGAACCGTATCTCCCGGCAGTATGTAGTGCAATAGGCATCATATTTAATATCTGGGAACGCGGTAGTGCCCCTGCCAAGCCGAGACAAGCGGAGCTAGGGCTTGCAATTCGATTATTCGAATATTCGAATTTGTCGAATATTGGATCTGTTTTGATATTCGAATATTTATTATTACTCGAATTAATCTATTTCATCCGCTATAGTAAATGCAAAGGAAAATAGTATTTACAGTACATATGGTGCTACTTTACCGCACTAGTGCGAAAATTAGCATATTACGCTACTATGCCGAACATTTAAAGGGCCATATATACTGTAAAACGTACGATACATGTGCGAATAGGTAATTCGCAACTCGTGTCGATTTAAAACACTCCCTTCGGTCGTGTTTTAATTTATCGCCACTCGTTTCGAATTTCCTATTTTTCGCACTTGTATCGTAATGTACTATTTTATCGTTTTCCGTTCGATAGGTTTCGTGAAATTACAGCTAAACCTAACTCGATTTCAAAGAAAACAAAACCAAAAATTATCAGGATTTCTCCGCTTTGATCAGACAAAGTCCGCCGAGGTCTACTCCTTCCAGCTCCGCCTTCTACTTCTCCCTTATACACTCTCTTTATAAGCCTTCTTTCACTCATTCTTTCCGTGTGTCGAAACCATCTCAACATAATAATTCAAGAAATACCTAAAAAGAATGAAAATTATCACCGACGATCTCTGCCCCTGTGACGGAAACACCCCACAAACAATAGACCACCTTCTACGATCATGCCCAAAATTCAGCATAGCAAGATTCAACCATGAAATCATCTGTCATAATCTCCAAATTCAACCTTTCAGCCTCCCAGACCTCATTAGCAGAGAAAGTACATTGACCTCATTTTGCAATCTATCCAGGACCATAATCAACAGTCTAAAAAAGTTCAACAACACATAACAACTCATCTACACCATCCATCTTCATATCTTAACATTCATTACCACCATCACCTTTCATAACAACACAACATCATCCCAGTGTCACATAATTAATTCATTAGAGATATAAAACATTTTATTTATTATTTTTATTTTATTAATAAAACATCCCACAGACCTTACGGATCCAGCCGCCCGTACACTTCGCGGGGACTGGACCCAACATTTTAAACGCATAATAAAAATAAATAATAATAAAAAGCCGCTATATTAAATACATGCCGAATTGTGAGAAAATTTATGCAACTTGACACAGAAAATAATACCCCGGAAACAACTTAAATTTAACAACCCCCGCTGCATTTACTTGGTAAATAACCCGTAAATGTAGCTGATTACCAGCCTAGAGCTGAGAAAACCAACCCTTTCGATAATAATAAAGGCGTAGGGATGTGACGACCCCATCGCCCGCTGGTTTTACCAGTGCAATCAGTCAACGCAGGGCAGCTTGTGGCGAGCTGTTGGGGAGTAGCGACCTCACGTACCCGAGTACTCCTGGGGAGTTCTGTTAGCCGCAAGGAGGGTGGGTGGGACAGGATTCTCTGCCTCTGGCTTGCCTTAACCGGCCGCCTAGAGTGGAGTCGTTAGAGCTATAAGCTCCAGGGGTGGAAGTGAAAAATTGCATAAGACGCGAGTTGTCACAGTGGCTGCTCGCAGCCACTGGGTAGAAAGCGGCGTACACCTCTCGACACCCCTGAGCCCTCACACCGGTGTTGCCCTTGAGCCATCCTAGATGTCGCTTTTTGTGGGGGCCCATCTTGTGGGGGCGAGTCACCGTCTGCCGGAAATAAAATTGAATACCGTTTTATTAGGCAGGCGTCCGGTTTTTTTATCCCATAGCCCAGTATTTAGTCCATCGCTTTCACCCAATAGCCCAGTTCATTTTAGATTCCATCAACCCTGAAATAGTCCTTACACCCTGGCGGGTGCTGCCTCTGCGTGCGTCCCATGACACGGGCAAGGGCAACATCCGCTAGGTGTACCCCTTACATTTCATTAAAGTGTCAAAAGGGCCTCTACGTGTTGGCTTCGGCTCCGCGCACACCTCCCAAAGGTCCGGAACACCATTGTTCCGTGATGGGAAAGAAATAATAATAATAATTATGCCTATATACATCCCACTGCTGGGCACAGGCCTCCTCTCATGCGAGAGGGCTCGGGCTATAGTCCCCACGCTAGCGCAATGCGGATTGGGGACTTCACATACACTTTTGAATTTTCGCAGATGTATGCAGGTTTCCTCACCATGTTTTCCTTCACCGAAAAGCTAGTGGTAAATATCAAATGACATTTCGTACATAAGTTCCGAAAAACTCATTGGTACGAGCCAGGATTTGAACCCGTGACCTCCGGATTGAAAGTCGGCCGTCATACCCACTCGGCTACCACCGCTTCCAACCATTTAAACATACCTTTTTAAATTACTGTCACTACAGCTTCGTTCAGTCCACACGTTTTCTTTATCACACTGTTCCTAATTATACATCACACACACTTCTCAACACTCTCATTTCCACTGCATCCACTTGGCTCTGACTGCGCGCCCTTTTCTGCCATACCCAACTTTCGCTACCATACATAAGTGTGGGCACCAACACTCCTCTATACACAGGCAATAGACCATTATGTGACATCTTCTGGCTGCTTATAACAGCGTTAAGTGCTCTATTCACACGATTTTCAGCATTTACTCTCCTTTCAATGTCTATCATGCTAACTGTCCCTAGTGAACAAGGTTCCCAGATACACAAACTCTTTCACTTGTTCCACTCTTTCTTGACCAATCAAAATTTGTCAGTTTGTCATATTTTCTCCCTTTCCAAATACTATTACTTTCGTCTTACTTACATTTATTTTCATTCCTTTTCTTTCAAAAGACCCATGCATTCTAGTTACCATCTCCTTCAACTCTTCACCCGATGACGCTAGCAATACCAGGCCATCTAAAGATGACATTTGTTGAGTACCCCACTCATTCTCAACCCATACTCATCATTTCTCAAATGATGCAATGCAAACTACTTTTCGATGCTAAACCACTCAACTGTCCGTTTACTCTCACACAACCTGGAATAGAGCGGTTCAAAATACAATGGAATAAAAGGCTTTTTTTATAGTCAACCGAGTGACTAAAAATAAATATTAAATGTAAATCGGAAAATAATTACCCACTAATTTATTTTTTCTCTTACGTGTTTGGATAGTTATAGTTATAATAATATTAATTCACGCAACGATGCAGTTATACTAAAAGTTTTATCTAGAAATATTGAATACGTCTAATTTTTGCGTTTCGACTCGTTTTTAGGGTTCCGTAGCCAAATGCCAAAAAACGGAACCCTTATAGATTCGTCATGTCCGTCTGTCTGTCCGTTTATGTCACAGCCACTTTTTTCCGAAACCATAAGATCTATACTGTTCAAACTTGGTAAGCAGATGTATTCTATGAACCACATTAAGATTTTCGCACAAAAATAGAAAAAAAAAATGATAAATTTTGGGAGGTGCCCATACTTAGAACTGAAACTCAAAAATTTTTTTTTCATCAAACCCATACGTGTGGGGTACCTAAAAACATATATGATGTACATTACCATGCAAACTTCCACCGAAAATTGGTTTGAACGAGATCTAGTAAGTAGTTTTTTTTTCATAAGTCATAAAATTTAAAAATATTTTTTTTTTCGTCAAACCCATACGTGTGGGGTATCTATGGAGAGGTCTTCAAAAATGATATTAAGGTTTCTAATATATTTTTTTCTAAACTTAATAGTTTGCGGAAAAAAATATATGATATACATTACCATGCAAACTTCCACCGAAAATTGGTTTGAACGAGATCTAGGAAGTAGTTTTTTTTTAATACGTCATAAATGGTACAGAACCCTTCATGGGCGAGTCCGACTCGCACTTGGCCGCTTTTTTATAAATGTGGGCATCTCAGTATGATGATAAAATCTAGTCAATTAAGTGAATTTCTGCAAAATATCATTAGTTTTTGCAATATATGCAAATAGTTTTTGAATAAAACGATTTAAAAAAAACCGATTTCTCGATCATTTTCTTATTTCTGAAAAATATTCGAATCGTAAGAAAAAATCGAATATTCGAATACTTGAAAGTTTCGAATATTTGCAATTCCTAAGCGGAGCACATAGGCACTACCTACCTTTTCTCGAAGCGCTTCGTCGTTTTTTAAATTTGGATTATACTCGTACCAGACTAGCTGTTGCCCACGACTTCATCCCCGGGGATTTATTTCCCCAAACACACTTTCAAACCCTTTTTAACCCTGTTAGGGGCTGAATTTTCAAAAGCCTTAAAATTATTTTTCATACTTTCTAAAATTTTGCTTTCCTACTAATTTCAAATCCCTATTGAAATCGTCCCCGTTACAAACTTTCAACTCCTTTTTAACCCTAATAGGCAGCGATTGATAATAAACATAGATGACGAACTAGCTCTGCAAAATGACCCCACACACATTGTGCCGAAGCGGGCGGGGCGTCAACTTTGTGCCACAGAGCTATTTAGTTCGCAAATGGCGGCCCGTTGTCACAGTCATAGTAAGAAGTATTCAAATTATATCCTTAACAAAAGAAATATGCCTTACTCGTATTGTGCGGATAAATTATGTGCTAGTCGTTCCAACAAACACTGGAAAAAATATGGGATTTCTTTTCACGTAAAGTTTAGCTAGGATCATATTATTTTGATTTCGCTTGATCACAACAGGCTTTATATGGGGATGATGTTATGCATTTTAAACAACCATTGATATTAAGAAACTTTCATTTTTCATTTGTTCAGGTTGTTGTTTTAATAATTTAAATTTGTGATAGTAAATACGAATCGCCGTTGTAGGTGGAGGTTTTTTATGTGTACTTTCTTACGAAGTCCCGGTACCTCGCTGCTATTTATAACTTTTGGTTAAATTCGCGGACGGCTGGACCGATTTGGCTAATTTTGGTATTGGAATATTTCTACGTCCAGGGACGGTTTGAACGGTGAAAACATATGGAAAGAATGCAAGGAAAATAGTAAAAACAACAACGATATTTTCCCATACAAACCGTTCCTCTGACGACGTGATCAATACGAATTTCTGCATGTTTGCTCTAATCAAGATGAAAATCGATATCTGAGGATCCTAGAGGACATTTATAATAAATATGAGGTCACGAAACAAACGCCTGCCATCTTGGATATCTGCATTTTGGCTCTGATCAAGATGAAAATCGATATCTAAGGATCCGAGCGACCCTTCATTATTATTCTGAGGTCAAATTTGGCAAAAACGCTCGACATCTTAAATTTATCCGTGTTTGCTTTAATATGATGAATGATTATCATGATAAGAGCAAAAATGGAGATATTCTAGATGTCGGGCGTTTCATTAAGATGGAGGGCCCTTTTACCAAATATGACTTCAGAATCATAATGAAGGGCCGCTCGAATCCTCAGATATCGATTTTCACCTTAATCGGATGAAAAATTCTAAAATTCAACCCGCGGCTTTTTTTTTAAGTATTTTTCTCAAATTCATATTAAAAGGCCTCTCGGATCCTCAGATATCGGTTTTTATCGTGATCAAAGCAAAATCCAAAATCCCAAATGCCAGCTGTATTTTTCCAATTTTGAACTATCAAATTTACATTAATTTACATCTGTGTGTCCTATAAGATGAACGACACAATGTATCAATTGGTTCGAAGGCTTAATTGCCTTTAAACTCGTGCGATAAACGAACAAATAATAAGCCTTTAAAATAAAATAATAAATTATACAAAAATATTGCATTTTAAACTAGTCTATATTGCATGAAACCGTCTGCCTAGAGTTGGTTTCCATTGACATGTATTTTCAAGTGACAACGCTACAGCCAATAACAGCGCCTCATTTTATAATAGACCAATCGTAGTTCGGGTGGTTTAAACTGACTAATCATGGTCAAATGAAGTTTCGTCGTAGAAAACAAAACCTTAACTTTGACGAGTTGCAATTGGTCCGTTATTAGTATTGCGTGTTTCAATAGTGGGGCCACTTTTACGCTGATATTTTGTTTGACGTTAGTCTTCTGTTTTTTTCGTTCGCTGCTATTAGGGGATGAAAATACGAAATCGCTGAAATTACTTTTCTCGAATATTACGAAGTTTCAAGTTCTTAACATAATATAATAGCACAATCGGATTAAGACCAACCTCGAAATCTCTGGAACAGTCATGAAACTTGGTATGTATATAAATTAAATGCCCCTTTTTCATGCCTACACCATGTGACATTTGGGGACCTCGAGGAATCGCAGCCATCTTGGAAAATGTATACCATCCAGGAGAAATTCGCGTTTTACTCTAAATCTACATTCTTTATGAAAATATAGTGTAAGGCAACATTAAAGCTTATTCAATTCTACACATAAAAGTCCTTGATAATCTTTGCAGAAATAACAACTTGTTACAGAAAATACTCGCTGAATCTAAGTTTAATGCTTATACACTTCCAGGGGACATTCTCTTAATAGGAAACTCGGAGGAATATGAAATCCACTTTTAACTATCCATCTGTACGTGATCTACCCCAATATTAACATTTTACTTGACTGCGAACCAGAAAGTAGGGTTATGGGTTTAAGTACTGATGATTCAGTACACCCTGTAGCTTAGGTTATAGGACGGATTTTTTTAAAATGACGTATCGGTATATTCCTCTTACCCTTCACAACCTGTTTACACTTGTTTTTATACAGAAAAATTAAACCAACCACCTTTAGACTCCGAATATTAAATCATTTTTTTTTCTTCTAGCGCCTAAATTATTAAGTGCATTTCAATAAAATAGACATCAGTAAATCCATAATTAGTACACAAGTGCTATGCAATACAAAGTTACTAAAATTAACGGAGGAAAACTTTAATAATGTGATTGCAAAAACAGATTTTAGATATTAAATGGGGTTCAAACAATATTTATTTATTTAACACAGTGCAAGCTTACAGTACTACATCAATTCGCTTACACACTAGAAAAATTGATGTCAGGAAATTAAAAAATAAAAACACACAAACGGATAAAATGTCAAGAAAAATACACCTACAATTTTTGGAATCCGTTTGCGTGTCTTAAAATTTGAGCTTCGGGGACCACGAGGATCAGTCGGCACAGGAAAAAATATGCAACCTTTTTGATTTTTCTTTTATCTCTATAGCTATGGATTTATTATGAATATTGTGTAAGGCGAAGTGAAATCTTATTACATTTCACACAGCAAATGTTTACAACACTATGTCCCTAAAACGAAGCCATCTCATAGAAATATGGCTCAGAAGTCAAAAAGTTGTACTACTGCCGTTTTATTCAAATAGAACTCGGAAAGAATAAATATTTCTCCTTTTTATTTACTTATCACTAGGGGCATTTCACGCCAAGCGGACATCGAAAAAAATGTCAGGTCATAGAATTTGGTCATACTAGGAATAGTTATACTACTAGATGTCCTCAGTTTATGAATTTTTTTTTTTATTCGGCACCGTTTCCGGTTTATAAGCTTTAAAAAAACCGGTAAAGTGAAAGTTCGTTTTACTCGCACACCGAGGGTTCCGTACAAACTTTGAATTATCTCGTGTGTATAAAGGCGAAAGACTTTTGAACAGAAGTACCCATACTAAGTATATTTGTGTACAACGCCATCTATCGGCAAATTGTCTAACTAATTTGCGCGATGTAATGCACGTTTGTTGGTTTTTCGAGGATAATTCTCTATCATGCGAACCGATTTGCGTAAAGTTGGTTAAATTGCAAACTGAAATCGGAAGGGTTTTTTGTTAGTAAAAAAAAAGTTACCAAGATAGAGATCTGATCATATGTTTCCTGTAAAATTTATAGTAATGTTAATATTATGTAAAAAAATCATAATTTTTCGTCGGTAAACTTCGGAGATAAAGGGAGGGGGAACGGTATTTTTTTTCACTTTTTCCTTCATAATACATTTTTTTTTTCTATGAAAATAAGAAAAAAAGTTTTGGAATGTACAGTTTGAGCTCTTTCAAATGATACCCCACTTGACCTAGTTACTAGACTTTGAAATTTTGCCCCCTCTTCATATTGGGCATTTCCCATAATTAATAAAAACAAAATAAAAATATAATACTTTCAATGTGTCTGGGTTAGCGTTGTTCATAACTATTCCAAATTTCAAATCGATAGCTTAAGTGGTTCTCGAGATATTTAGCGATGTGACAGACAGACAGACAGACAGACAGACAGACGGACGGACAGAGTCGCACCATAAGGGTTCCTTTTGTACCTTTTTGGTACGGAACCCTAAAAACCAATGATAATGCAATATTATTCATGATATCAATGTATAAGAATATTATCATGACATCAGATGGCCAAAACTGAGTTTAGGTTTGTTATATTCAGCTAAAAGAGCATATAACTGTGCAAGAAAAGTACAGTCGGCGATAAAAGCTTCATGAAAATCAAAACATAAATGTACACAATCTGTTAACTACTGTCCACAGGAGGCACAACTTTTGTTTTTAAATCAGCGTATGATCCATTTCAGTAAATAGCATCTGGAAAATTTTATAACTTATTTTATGTAATTCACGGTGAACTGGCATTACTGAACGCCGCGCCACTTATTCTGCAAACGGTTGAAGGACTGAAAAAATGTCTGGAACATGACTTGATTTTATGCTCTACAATCTTCATTTATACGTTATCATCATTGGAGCTACCGAAACCTTGATATTCGTCATATACCAATTTTTGTGACCTTTGAAGAACTTTAGGATTTCTGTGACTTTTAACATAGCTTCCAGCTCATTATTTGCCATTCCTAGGTGAAAACCTTTATTTAACTGGGTTACTAAAGAAAGTAAGGAATCGCCAGTACGAACGCTCAGACCGGCACGTATGCACTTTACTTCATGTATCTCCAAAACTAATGCAGATCCCATTCTCAAACTTTCCAGGCATTTTTTATGAACTACAAGCTACATTTTAAAGTAAAAATAAAAAAGTCAAAAATATCGAACTTTATATAAATTCGACTTGAAATTTTCATTTCCGGGTTTTTGTATGAAAACATCGAAAAAAATAAAACTTATTATAACTTCGAGAAAGAGCAATTGTATAAAATCAATATTGAACTTATTTTTCAGTTTATTAAATAATAGCAACAACAGCTTTTGAAAAATGCACTTCTCAGTTTTGTCCATTTTTTAAATGCTTTAAAACAGGAAACGGTGCCGAATAAAAATATAAATAAACTCAGGACATTGAGTAGTATAACTATTCCAAACATGACCAAATTCTATGACCTGACATTTTTTTCGCTGTCCGCTTGGCGTGAAATGCCCATATATTAATGTTAGCAAATTAGAATATTTTCGAATTTAAAGGTTCTGCTCTCCAAATAAGTTAATACATACAAGGGGGCACATTTTTTTTTAGTTTAATCCTAAACGGTTCTTTCACATATACATTCACCTTATTTGTACCTAGTAATAAGGTAATGAAAAGTACACATATATATTTTTACCGAGTTTTATTTGAATAAAACGTCAGTAGAACTTTTTGACTTCTGAGTCATATTTCTATGAGATGGCTTCATTTTAGAGACATAGTATTATCGTGTGAAATTTAATGAGCTGTCACTACGCCTTACACAATCTTCATATTCAATCCATAGCTACAGAGAAAAAAAAATACAAATAAGTCGCATACTTTTGCCTATGCCGTCTGATCCCCATGGTTCCCGAAGCTCAAATTTTTAGACAAGCAAACAGGGATCCCAGAAATTGTAGGTGTGAAATTTGACTACTCTCACTATTTGAAGCCCATTTAAGGCCTAAAATCTGTTTTTGCAATCACATTATTTAGCCCTAAACTTTTTTCTTCCATTAATTTAGTAACTTTGTATTGAATAGCACTTGTGTACTTATTGTGGATCTACTGATGTCTATTTAATTGAAATCCGCTCAATAGTAGTCAATAGTTTAGGCGCTAGAAGAAAAATATGATTTAATATTCGGAGTCCTCTCAAGGCGGCTGTATTGATTTTTCTTTAATAGAACAAGTAAAAATAGATTGTGAAGGGCAAGAGGAATCTACCGATTCGTCATTTTGAAAAAACAGTCCAGTATCCTAAGCTACAGGGTGTACTGAATCATCAGTACTTAAACCCTAAATCTGGGTTCAGCATGTATTTTTTATAGCATGATGTATTTTTGCGCAAAGATGTCTAGGATTATTTTGTGGAGAATTTAATAAGCTTGAATGTTGAATTACACGATTATTTAATAAAGAACGTAGATTTAGAGTAAAACGCGTATTTCTCCTGGATAGTACATTTTCCAAGATGGCTGCGATTCCTCGAGGTTCCCAAATGTCAAATAATGTGGGCATGAAAAAAGGGCCTTTAATTTAAATACATACCAAATTTAATGTCTGTTCCAGAGATTTCGAGGTTGGTCCTAATCCGATTGTGCTATAAACCTTGTTCCCCATACAAAGGTTCAACCTCATTTTTACCCCCTTAGGAGATGAATTTAAAAAAAAACGCTGAATTTATATTCTTCTTTTTAAATATCATAGTGTTTCACGAAGTTTCGTGTTCCTAGCTTAAATTAAAACTTAAACGCCATACAAACGTTCTTAGCTCTTGTACACTTTATAAATGAGTCATGGGTGTTTTCTATGTATTTAAGTATTTATAAATATTTATATATTATATATATCGTTGTCTAAGTACCCTCAACACAAGCCTTATTGAGCTTACTGTGGGACTTAGTCAATTTGTGTAATAATGTCCTATAATAATGTCCTATAATATTTATTTATTATTTATTTATAAATGCAACCTAGTGTGCAAATTGATACTTTCTAGCTTTTGTAGTTTCGGCTCTGCGTTGATAAATCAGTCAGTCAGGACACACGCATTTATATATGTATGTACTAATTGTTGCCCGTAACTTCGTACGCGTGGATGTTGGTGATTATATATTCTACATGAGCATACAACATTATGCAGCAAAAGATAGCAGTAGGGACGATTAATCATTTGTTAATAATTATACAACGCATGAGATCTGTATGTCACAAACTACGAAGTCTCAAGCCCCTAACTGAAAAAAAAAATCTCGATAAAGACCCTCTCAATTCCCTTTAAGTCTACTATTTTTTCTTGTTTTCCTATATTTTGTCTTTTTTTCATGTTCGCTATAAATTTATAAAAATGTTAGTTCCCGATGCAAACTTTCATCTCCTTTTTACCCCCAACTCAGGGGTTTAATATATTTCTGATCGGCTATTATGCCTTTCTAAGAAGTTTCAAAGCATTTGTAATGGATTTTTACTTTCAGCCCCTTTTTAACCCTTTTAGGGGATATTTTTTTTAAAAACGCTGAATTCACTTTACTTCGATTCTAATAATATGCCTTTGTACAAGTTTAAAGTCCCGCACTGAAAAATTTTTTTGATCTCCGTACAAACTTTCAACCCCTTTTTCACCACCTTGAGGCATGAATTTTCAAAAACGCTGAAATTAGTTTCCTTGTTTTTTAATAAACTACCTTTTAACAAATTTTTAAATACCTAGCTTAAAATAAAACTTGCCTTCCATACAAACTCTCATCCCCTTTCTAACCCCCTTAGGGGTTGAATTTTTCAAAATGGCTTCTTATATATATATATATATATATATAATCTCGGGGTATATTGACAATACTGGACTTAAGAAACATAGAAAGATACAATGGCATAGCTCTTATACTTTACATTTTTTTGATATCTAAAAAAAACCCCGATTTTGTCACTCGCTGATCAAAATTCTAGAGTACTTCCTGAAGTCCTAGAAAGATGAAATTTGGTATGTAAGCTAGCATTAGTACACAAATAACTAAAAAATCTAAACTCATAACTTTTACGCCGTAACCCCTTAAACTAGGGGATGAAAGTTTGTATGAGACTTTCGAAAATTTTGATGCTAGAGGTCTGAAAATGTATATAGGGACTCCATGTTATAAATAATAAATTTCGTATTACTTCCATTACCTATGCGACGGTGGCAAAACGGCCAAGCCCCTTGATGTTTTGAGTAAGTTTGTGAAGTCAGGGCTTATAGAGTTAGAAGCTTGGCAGTTTTTGACAGTGCGAGCCTTATGGTTTCATCATGGCAACAATTTACATGATATTGTTTTTGGTAGGATTAGTCAACACACAACGTTATTCAGATAATCTTAGTCAAAAGACATTTAGAAAAGCAGTAAATTGATCTCATGAATGCATTTGAAATCTAAGGGCTCAAAAATGAATATTTAGTGGGCCACGCTACGCGTCAGATACCCAAGCGCATATCCAGTTGCACTCGCTGATTATCTATAGCTGCGGCCGGGATTAATCGATAGATGTGATCTAGGCACAGCAGGGACGCAACAAGGGAGGCTTGACCCACCACCGCTACCCCTTTCCACTACCTCGCCCGCCCCGCGTTCGCCGGCCGTTTTTCTGTTTCCCGGGTCCGACCTTACTGATCAAATTTTTCATTGTCATTTCCGGAATACAATTTTCGGGAGCACTATTGGACAGTCTAAGTAAGCTACATGGGATTATTGTATTATTTACACTGTGATAAACGCGTTCCTTTGATATGACTTTTAGTTATGTTTTTAAACTTCCGCAAGAAAATTTGTTTGAAATGCCGTGAGTAAATTTCCCAAGTTTGTACGGTCAACCAATTTGATTCCTAGGCCACTATAGAACCATGTCATAATGACTTCTACGACAGTGCTTATTGAGTGATGCATGTCATGTATAGAGTAGTTAAAGCGACAAGGTTCTATAGTGGCCTAGGATTCAAATTGGTTGACTGTACATCTACTTTCACCTGCATCGGTTTCTGTCTTTGTGATCATAGATATGGGAGTCATTGAATACAACCTATGATGGTCACATTTAACAAATTCGACGCATGCGACCATAATTCTATGATTATGGTCAGATAGGACCCCGTAGTATGATCATTTCTATGAGAGTCTAACTGCGGCCTAATCAACATTCGCAAGTTATATTTGACACACGTCCCAGTTTCCGAAAAACAGTCAGATAAGATGTTCCAACAACATGTAAAGACATATTCTCTCATTATACACTTAATTTTATTGGTTCCCTTTGCCTTTTGTCCAAATAAAACAGTCAATAACCAGATTTAAAAAAAATAAACAAGTGTTTGAAATTAAAGGTTTCGCATGGCAAAAAAAAAATTATAATCACTATACCTCTCACGTCGAATGATTGGTCCCTATGACAGTTACTTCAAGTCTCTTTTGTTTGAGCTTAATTTAAAAAATAATTGTTTAATTATGTTTCTACTGTAATTTTAATACTTAAATAAAATATTACACTTCTATAATAATAAATGTACAAACATGTCTGCTAAATTTTGAGTGACAGTTACTCCATATAAAATTGAGCTATCATTGGGACATCATTTGACGCAAGAAATATAAATAGCACTAAAAATTCAACTATGCACTGTAGAACTTGACCCTGAAAATTATTGAGAACCTAATAACTACAAGGTTTTTCCCCTCGTTTACTCAACATACTTAAATATTTATGCTCATCACACTAACATTTTTACTTTAAACTTCGGTAATGATCTATAATTATTTATTATCTGATTAGACTTAAGCCTTTGTTTTAAAGGGGTCATCATTAATTACGTCATACGTTTTGGAGGGAGGGAGGGTCAAGAAAATTTGACATGTTGTGTGTTGTGCAGGGGGGAGTCACAAACTTTGTGACGTCACTTTCACTTCACCTGTAACCGAAAATGGTATTGTTTTTTGTATTCGATGTACAGTTAAATACTCCGTTTTTGCAATGAACAAATGAACAATGATATATAGTTTATAATCGTGATTTTTTTATTCCTAGTTGGTTTCTTGTCATAAAATAATAATACAAAATTGCCAAATATGTGAAGTCACACCAGGAGGGAGGGGTAAAAAATAATTAAATTCGTGTGACGTAATTTATGTGGCCCCAAATTAAAATTCATAAACTAAACTTTTATTACATGTACGAGACTGTACTTATGAAAGAAAGCAAGCTTCAACATTCCCACCATTTGCCAAAATTAGCGGAATTATAAAACAAACACCATGTATAATCTGCTTGAAAAACAATTTACAATGTTATTCAAAAAGAAATAGTAAATTGACTTCTTGTGTAAATATTATTTAATGGCATTAAGGTATAAATTGAAAATAACGGTATTATATAATTAAATTTTAATTCTTATTTGTATTTTATGTTTCCCGATTTATTTCAAATTGATGTCATAAGAATCATTCTAAATGCCCCTTCATGCTACTTTTACGCTTAGCGCAACAGGTGAATTCGCAAGACGCTTACCGTCTAGCAAAACTGGCGTAGGACTCCGGAGTATTGCAACAATATAGAGTTGACATTCGTTGCTTAATAAATTTTTTCATGGTTCTAAGTTGGTCTATGTGACACATTATCAATACTTGTCAAGCAAAATGCATAATATTAAAGTTAAATTAATTAACACCTTCAGAAAAGTACATTATATATATTAAAACACAGAACCATGTGAAAAAAAATGTAAATAGATAAGAGATAAGATACGAATAGCAAAATTTATAGCTTTAATGCCTATGCATTTAGTCAGATTTTATACTGAAGAGAGCAGCACTGAATCGAAAACGTGTTAGTATGTCCGGTTTAAATCACAGACAACTGGTAAGTAATATTCGCAGCACCATTTGAAGGGGCGATGATGCAACAGGTACGAGTTGCCGCGCTGACGAAACGTCAATAACGCATTCGCGATGGCAGGTAAATATCCGGGCCTCCATTGCCATGACGACGGGAGGGAGGCAGATTAACAGCACACGCATACTACTGTTGCAATGGCACTTACATATGCAGTTGTGGGGCGGCGCAGAGCGCCCGCCCCCGGGCGTACGCAGGTCCACACGTGGCGCCTTTGCTCGCTGTAGCTAGGCACGCAAACAACCACTACGAACGATTTCACAGTCGTCGTGCGCTACCGCTGCCAGCCTGCAATCCGCAGCTCATAGCATTCGATGGTACCTGTAACAACAAACCATAAATCAAAATAGAACCGGCCAAAAGGCGTTTGGGCCAAATTCAGTGTATGGTTTCGTAGTGCCAATACGTCAAAAAAGGCGTACCAGCAGGAGGCTTTTTAGGGTTTCGAAGCCAAAATAACCCAGTCAAATTAAGACTTTCACCTCGGTATCTCTCCGAGTCAATATGCTGGAAACTCGTATTAAACCCTCTATGATGCTTTCAAAATCCACAAATAATAAACTGTTTTATTACTGCAAATTGCTTATCTGTGAAAATGTTATTATTTGGTAATGACATTAAAATTCCGAACATCTCTGAAAAAGGGTAATTTGATTTAACCTCTGACATGCCTGAAAAAAGGTTTCATTTACCGTCATTTAACGTACAGTTTATTTTTTAATTAGTTTGTAAGTATAAAATTAATTTTTTGTGTTGTTTTAAAACTAACAATTATAGCATAACTTTTGTGTAAAATGAGCGATAAAGATATTTCCGAGGTGCCACCTCATATCCGCGAGTGTCACGAGAGAGCAACACGTGGTTAGTGAATACATCATATAGAGTTTACAACATGTGTGTAGATAATATAGTGTATGTACCTAACTGTACATAATTAGGTATAACACACTCGTGTGGTCCATTTAAGAAACTCACTACCGTTAAATACGCCAACTTTGCCACCAGGGGGAACATTGCCCAAAACACAATTTCTAAGGCAATCTACTAATATCTAAAAAAGTTACAAAATTATGGCAATATTGATGACATTGGTAGAAAGTAAACTATACCTGTGGCAACACAGAATAGCGCGTGCACTCCTGACTTCATTCAGTAACCAGTCGGGACTTGTCGAGTACGGAGTGTATTTTTGCGGGCCAATTACTGAGAAATTTTGGAAGGGAATTGTACATCATGGCGAATACACAGGTATGTTGAATCGATTGTATGTAATGTAAAACCATGAGCTGAGTATTTTGATGCTAGGTTCGTTACTGTAACTAGTATATTACAAAAGTTATGCTGATGGGCAAAATTACCCAGTAATGTACCGTCGTATGAGTGTCAACATTGCCCGCAGTAAAAAAATGCTTAGGGTTGACACTTTTTTTTACAAACTTTTTTTTTTATGAATGTGCAAATCTTGCAATATTTGTATGTACGTACATATGTTCGGATCAAATCTTGCAAGCCATTTTTCGACCACTTTTTGGTATCCGATTGAGCTGAGATTATAGCATACTACTTCTACTTCTACTACCAGTGACAATACAATCTGGTAGTGACATTCTGGTTCAACCGGGATCGTCTCCACATGAGGAATTCTTTTTTTTCTATGGTTAATATATAATGGAGTCGAAAACTATAGTTTCATTTTTGATTACTGGCCGTTTTTCAGAAAAAAAATTGAATAACCATTTTGACATACCACACGTTTGAACGCATTTATAGCTTAGATGCCTTAGTCTTCCGTAAAAAAGTGAAAAACGTAGAGTTGACAGCTGCCAGTTGTCAAATATTGCTTCCTCATTGGTTACAACTACGACTTTGTTTGTACGCGGTTCAGCTGTGTGTGTGACATTTGGCAACTGGCAGCTGTCAACTCGACATTTTTACTTTTTTACGACAGACTAAGGCATCTAAGCTATAAATGCGTTCAAACGTGTGTTATGTCAAAATAAATATTCAAAAAAATATTTTTACAAAACCACAAGTAATTAAAAAAGTAGCTAGAGTTCTGAACTCCATTATGTGTCTATTAAAAAAAAAATAGTAATGGCCACTTCAGAAAACTTAAACTTAACTTTGTTTAGTTTAAGACATTTAAATTTATCACAGTATTTGTGTTTGATTACCTTAAGTAGAATTTACTTATGCCGAGTGATGATTGATCTCAATTATGCTACAGAAGAAAATGTTGATTAGATTTTTATATAACGTTATTGAAATAAACAACTTTGCGCCTTATTAATATTTTTTGTTTCTTACCTACCCTACCAACTTTGTGCAAATTAATGTTCAGTTTTTATTATCTTCTCAATTTTGACAACCCTAGCACTTTTAAATCGCTACACGCCGTTTGTATGAAGAAGAAAAAATGTACAGGCTAACATTGCCCACTCATTTTAATAGGAAAGTATTTCGAGCATGTATTATTATGTCGAGTTAATTTTTGAACCGATCGCCTTCATTGCCAAAATACTTTCATTGATTTTTATGGCAACCAAATAAGGTCTATAGTTGCGCTAAACATCACGGTGGGCAATGTTGGCTAAAAGTCCAGATAACTTTACCCGACCTCAAAATCGGTCATATGATGGAGAAAACGTTGACTAAAGTTAAATTTGCAGTTAAATTTAAATGCGCATGATCTCGGTGTTACCACAGATACATAAATATTTCCGAGGTTTCATACAAAAAACTAGAATTTTTTTAGTTTTTCCCAAAAAAGTGGGCAAAGTTGGCGTATTTAACGGTACGTTCGTTTCTTCACTCACTACTCGTATTTTATTGCATTTCATTATGTAGCAGTCACATAAACTATGATAGTGATGATGGCGCCGTTCCTTGACCCTATTTTAGGTTTAAGATAATTGGCCCAAAATGACAAAAAACTCAAACCTTATGTCACAGCCATTTTACTAATAAATTATAACTATTAATGAGATTTGGAAAATTGGAATAAAGAAGCATTTCAACAGTCGCTACTTAGTTTAGTAGTTAAAAATAAGTAGACTCGATGGAAAAAAATAACCAAAACATTAATATTATATATTTTTACTTGCCATATCACATGTTTTTTTGCGAACTTGTCAAGTTTCACGAACTTATATTTTTCGGGTAAATTACCTCTATTATTGGCCATATAAAACTTCGAACAGAGGAGTTTATTAAAATCGAGTTTTACATACGTCTTGTCGTCCAACAACAAGCAACCAGCGAACGAAAAAAACATAGAAGACTAATCTCAAACAAAATATCAGCGTAAAAGTGGCCCCACTATTAAAACACGCAGTACTCATAACGGACCAATTGCAACTCGTCGATGTTGACGTCTTGTTTTCTTCGACGAAACTGCGTTTGACCATGATTAGTCAATTTAAACCACCCAAACTACGATTGGTGTATTATAAAATAAGGCGCTGTGATTGGCTGTAGCATTATTGACACTTGAAAATACACCAACTCCACGTAGACGGTTTCATGCGATATAAAACGTTTTCAATGCTATATTTTGTATGATAATTTGTTATTTTATTTTAAAGAGTATTAATATATAGGCTTATTATTTGTTCGTTTGTCGCACTTGTTTAAAAGCAATTAAGCCTCCGAACCAATTAATACATTGTATCGTTCATCCAGAAATTCGTATTGAACACGTCGTCGTAGGAACAGTTTGTATGGGAATGGGAAAATATCATTATTGTTTTTACTATTTTCTTTGTGGGGCCTACTCCACGTCAAAGTACGCAAACAAAACAGAGTCACAAAACCTTTTTCGTGTGGACCCACTCACGACAGCCGACAACATGGCGGCGCGCGGGCTGGCAACCGTTGCTAGACCGCCGGAAACGCGTGCGCCGCGCCGCCCGCGTCTGTCATCAGTGTTACCTACGTCACGGGATCCATCGCTCGCACATCGTCAACGCCAGTTAAATCCTATCCGCGTACTTGACTAGTAGCTTATCGTGATACTAACCTATGGATTCACGGACTAATATAAATGGTATGGTGCATGAACCTAACTAGTGTTTCGGTGAACTGTGTGTGCCTGTGCTAACCGCTTGTGTTTAATACTAACTTAAATAATAATAACTTTTTAACTGTATTTCAAACATTACGTATTGTTTGTTAAGTGCGTGCATTATTATTTTCGATCCACGTAGGTTTCACACCCACACTTGCATTCTTTCCATATTTTTTCACCGTTCAAACCGTCCCTGGAGCTAGAAATATTGCAATACCAAAAGTAGCCAAATCGGTGCAGCCTTCCGCGAATTTAACGAAAAGTTATAAATAACAGCGAGATCTTTACTTTACTTTACTTAGTAAAAATGTACCTACACATAAAAAAGCGCCACCTACAACGACGATTCGTATTTACTATCACAAATTTAAATTGTCAAAATAACAACCTGAAAAATTTAAAATGAAAGTTTCTTAATATCAACGATTGTTTAAAATGCATAACATTATCCCCATATGAAACCTGTTTTAATCAAGAGAAATCAAAATAATATGATCCTAGCTAAACTATACGTGAAAAGTAATCCCATATTGTTTCCAGTGTTTGTTGGAACGACTAGCACATCATTTATCCGCACAGTAAGGCATATTTCTTTTATTAAAGATATAATTTTAATACTACTTACTACGACTGTGACAACGGGCCGCCATTTGCGAACTAAGTAGCTCCGCGGCACAAAGTTGACGCCCCGCCCGCTTCGGCACAATATGTGTGGGGTCATTTTGCAGAGCTAGTTCGTCATCTATGTTTATTATGAATCGCTGCAAGCAACCTTCGTTTTTTGTAAATACTGGGTGGTCGTACAATAGTCGACCTTGTGTTTTAACTTGGCGGATCTGTTTAACAGTCCGATTTGGCTGTTTTTTGCTCGATAGCTCCTATAGCCACCTCTGAGGTGAATCATCTTTATCTTTCTAGAAGTTTCTTTGAATTTTTGGGATAAATCCTAATTAGACAGTTCTGAATTTTGTTTGAGTGACCTTGGGACTTTTTTCCCAAAATCTTGATATTTGTCCCAGACCTCCGATTAGTTTGTATTTTCCTATCGGCTGATAGAGTCTCCTTGTAACGTTTTATGACCCTACAAATACTAGCTTTTAGCATCTTAAGCGACTCAGCTGTGGCTGTCCGGGATCGATAAGAATTTTCGAAGTATTTGTGCACGATCAATCTCCTTTAAACTTTAAAATGCATAAAGCTAGAAAAATAATATTTTCACCATTAATACTTTGAAGGTTGGTGATTGAACTGTAATTGTCATTTTTTTTTCCGCCATGGAATTATAATTTTTTTCTACTCGTCGACTGTTGGTCGAATTAAGATTTCGTATACGAAACTGTAATTGGGTAGTTTTCATGTAACGCAACTCAACTATAATATTTATTTCGAAACGGTTTAGTCAACTATAATGAAATGGGCCAATCACAGCTCACCGCTGTCAAGAGGACGAAACAAAACGATAGTTCAAATTAATTATTTATTTTAGGTTTTATAGTAGAAACAATTGCTTCATGAGTCAAAAACGCACATGTGACACCCTTAATATAGCAACATCCATAGACTACGAAAACCGCTTATTACCATTGCTTGTTACCTTGTTAGTCTCCATAGGCTACGGTGGCCAAAATCTACAAAAGACTGTCTACAAATTGAATTTAGCAAGGAGCAAGTACCAGGGCCTCATGAGTTACGAGAAGGTGTCGTTGACCACCCCGCCGGGTCCCGGCGGCCGGGGCGCGTACGAGTATGAAGGTATCGCGGTTGCTCGCGTATCTTAAATAGCTGTATACTTTTGGCTTGTATACCTGTATGATTT
The DNA here is from genome assembly GCF_033807575.1 of Cydia pomonella. Taxonomy (NCBI): domain Eukaryota; kingdom Metazoa; phylum Arthropoda; class Insecta; order Lepidoptera; family Tortricidae; genus Cydia; species Cydia pomonella. The sequence goes on along the minus strand of NC_084703.1, from coordinate 19,590,301 downwards.
TATTCGTTTAAAGTATTATTTTTATTGACCCGTAGAAAAAGTATTGTATACAATAGTGATATAATCAAGCTTTTCAATCTCGTACCTCAGTTTGGCAACTCAGCAAGCTTCGTTGCCAAAACACGGTACTCGACTGAAAAGCTCTCTATTATATCACGATTGTATAAAATAATCAAAATAATCATAATCAATTTATGAATAATAAAAATTATATCAATTTAAAATATAAAACATTAAATTAACACAAGATTATGGCTGATAACTGCACTAATACATGCAGAGTACGTTTATTATTTACATATGTGATTTTGTAAGATCACGGCTGTAGAATTCTTTATGGTCACAGAAAGCCTGCTCGATTAGCCAACTCTTCAGTTTTGTTTTGAAGATTGTGATGCTGTGTGTGTTAACTATTTCATTGGGTAGATGATTATATTATACCTTCGGACCCATAACGTGCACGAGTTTGGCTGACTTGGCCAGCTTGTGCGACACGGCTGGGAGTCTTCTCCCAATTCGAGTGGAACGTACCGCATAACGGCGAGACGTTTCGTTACTCAAATCTGTATTTTCCAACTGTTCTCGCGCGTGCACTGCTGCTTGGAGTAGCAGCAGCGATGGCAGTGTTAATATGCCCAGAGACTTAAAGTGAGGCTTCGCAGACTCCGTTTGTTAGATGCGAACTATGGCTCGTACGGCACGTTTTTGAAGACGAAACACCCTTTCCCAATCTGCAGCACTAGCCCACAGATCTACTCCGTATTGCAGATGTGCGTGCACTGATGCAAAATAACAATTTCGCACAATGTCGCGGGGGAGGATCCGAGCCAGCCTTTTTAGGGCGAAACAGGACGCTGAGAGTTTACCACACACCTTATCGATATGGGCCTTTCAAGTCAGTCCTCTATCCAATTCAAAGCCCAAGAAGGTCGTATTTGTGACTTGATCTATATTAATTCCGTTCGCGTTTACTGACAGTGACTCCATCTGCCTACCCGAGAGATCGAAGTGAATGAAGTGAGTTTTTTTATATTCAAAATGAGACCGTTACTTCGGAAGTTCGGAACCAATCTGATAGGCATGCGGCAGTCACATTTAGTTGCGCATCTAGGGCATCACAGGTCGGAGCGCACACAACCACCGCAACGTCATCCGCATACATGAAAATCTCGCCGGTATATATAGCGTCGGGTAGGTCGTTAAGCAAAAGGGAGAACAAGATATTAGAAACGGATGATCCTTGCGCTACGCCCATGCTGTTATGCACCGCGTCCGACTGCACGCGGCCGCTGTCTGCAACCACCACCTGAGACCTGTCGCGCAGCATGTCCATCATGAGCTCGAGAGCTCGATTGGCAAAGCCACAGTTTGTCTTCCAAAACGTCATGGTCCGCTAAGTCAAACGCTTTAGACAGGTCACAGCATAAAACTGCGACTTGTTTTTTGCACTCTCGAGCCTCTAGTATTTGACGTACTACGTGACGTGTCAAGGATATAGTCGAACGGCCTTTGCGATATGCATATTGCCGGTCGGATAGCGCGTTTGTTGCCATGAGGTGGTCGGTTATTCTCACACTAAGGCCGTACTCGAACACCTTGGCTAGAACCGGGATGATGGCGACCGGCCTGTATCGATGGCCTCTCTCTTGCCCTTGCCCTTAAATAGCGGAGCTATACGACTTTTCTTCAGAGCGTCCGGAAATACTCCCTCGCGGATACACCGATTGTATGCTGCCGCCAGTATGGGTGCCAGATGCGGTGCTGCAGAACTGAGTAAGACCACCGAGATATCGAATATATCTCTCGTCGCTTTCCTTGCTATCCCGGATGTAATGATCCTATACACTTCGTCTGACGCGAAAGGCCTTAGTCTTATGTACCTGACGGCGGGCGGGCGCGCGGCGCGCAGTGCGGCGAGCGCGGCGGGGCGCGAAGCGGGCCGCGCGCCGCTCGCCGCCGCTGCCCCGGCTAGTCCGCGATTCATAGTATCGGCGGCATCTTTTTTACATATAAAGTGGTCACCGTTACAATCCCTGATCATATCCGTGAACTCTATCGAGTCATTGATCAATCTGCCTCTCTCCTGATTTATTATTGTCCACATCGACCGGATAGTGTTAGTACTCTTGTCTAATTTATATGTATAAAAGGACGATTTTTTTAAATTAAGCATTAAGGTGTATTTATTATTCATGTCGGTTATTAAGTTCGAAATTGTCATATTGCCGGGCAAGAGTTTTCCAATGTCTATTATGTCAAATAATAATATCTTAAATTCATATATGTCACTAGTTACCCATGAGTTCCTCTTATGATTATTTACCGTGGTAAGCGGAAAACAAATTTCAAATTTGTTCCTAATTATATTGTTGATGGATATGATCAGGTTTTGCACGGACATATTGTGTCTGTCTATAATTTGTTGCCAGTCTACGCTCTCTATTGGGAGCGTGCACGACTGTCAGGCAACCTAGTGTCCGCAATTCTAGGGGAAATCGTCAATTCACTATATCTTATAAAACTACTCCAAAACTAAAAACTACTGAACGGATTTTCATACGACTTTCATCTATCAATAGAGTGATTCTTGAGGAAGGCTTAAGTATATAACTTGTTAAGGTTTTGTGTAAATTGTTTGAAATATAACGATGTTGTCGGAAAAAATCACGCTGGCTAAGAGCTTTAATTGAAAACGCTGCCTAATCCGTTTGAGCTATAACAACACAATGTATGGTGGGATTGTTTCTCATTCATAGGTCTACAAAAAAGTCCGCGATGTGAAATGTCTATCTTTTAAGGATAACTTACTATATCCATTCTTAACTTCTATAAAAAGATCACGTAATATGTGGCGGCATTTGCAAAGCTATTTACATGGATACATTATTAACAATTATCAAAATAAATACGTTAGATATATTAAGCATTTCATATAGGGAATGCAAACCGGTTTTAACCGAAACCGAAAAAACCGGTTAAAACCGGTTTTTTGACGGAAACCCAAAACCGGGTTTTTAGAATTTGAAAAAACCGGTTTCGGTTTTATTCGTTTTTTTTTTTACTAAGTTGCACGTTTTATTCATTATAAGGGTGTAAATCGGTCCTAAACCGGTTGAATCGACATCAAATCAAATAATGTGGTGTTGTGTTAGTTTGATCAACAAACCAAAAAAATAACTTTATATAATTGGTTTGTTCCTATTCCTAGTTACATATAACATTAAGTCATTTGACAATTCCCATACAACACAATAAAATAGTCAGATATTCTGTCTTTAATTTCGTGATAAAATCGTGTATATACGAGGGCTGCTATTTATATATCCGGAAACCGGGATTACAATCTTCTTAAATAGTATATTTGACCTCCATGGTAAAATTTGAACTTGTTTAAGTACTGGCCGGTATATTTTTTCTTTCTTATTAACGCTAGTGTTTTGTTTTTGACGGGTTTTAAATGTCATCTCGCTGCAAGAATGGAACTCACTCGTGAAAATATTCGTGCTATGATTTATTATGATTTTCGGCGTGGTTTAACGCAACAACAGTGCATAGATCAACTAACTTCAACTTTTGGTGATGAAGCTCCATCTAAAACTATTGTGTATCACTGGTTTAGTGAGTTCAATCGTGGACGTAGTATGCTTACGGACGAAGTTAAGGCAGGTCGCCCGAAATCGGTCGTTGTACCACAAAATATTGAGGCTGTGCGAAAACTTATAATGGACGACCGACATGTTACGTACCGCGAGATAGAGTCGACTCTGGGTATTTCTATGACTAGCATTAATAGCATATTACATGATCATTTAGCTGTAAAAAAAATTTGTTCGCGTTGGATACCGCACAACTTAACTAAGGAGCAAAAAGATGCTCGCGTTGAATGGTGCAATAAAATGTTAAAAAAATATAACCGTGGTGACTCAAAGGCCGTTTATAACATCTATACAGGTGACGAATCCTGGATCTGCATGCGATCCCGAAACGAAGCAACAATCAACGGTATGGGTGTTTCAAAATGAGCCAAACCCTACCAAAGTTACTCGTGCAAAAAGTACATTGAAACAAATGGTGGCCTGCTTCTTCGGTATTAATGGCCATGTAGCTACAGTGCCACTAGAAAATCGTAAAACGGTTAATTCAGATTGGTACACGACCATTTGCTTACCGGAAGTATTTGAACAAATTCGTAAAACTAACCAGCGACGAAGAATCATTCTTCATCATGACAATGCCAGCTGTCATACGTCACGCGAAACAACTCTATTTTTGGAAGGTCAAAATGTGGAATTAACGGGTCATCCGCCGTACAGCCCTGACTTGGCACCCAATGATTTTTATTTATTTCCCAATATAAAAAATAAATTACGCGGTCAACGATTTTCGACCGCTGAAGATGCTGTCGACGCATTCAAACAACACGTTATGGAGGTACCTCAGGCGGAGTGGTAGAAGTGCTTCAAAAATTGGTTCACACGAATGCAAAAGTGCATAGATCATCAAGGGGAATACTTTGAAAAACAATAAAACCATTTTCAGCCGTGTACGTTTGTTTTTTTGTTTCCGGATATATAAGTAGCAACCCTCGTACTATACTAGCATTCGTTTTTACACGTGAAGCAATCTTTTCTTTATTCCATGGCGATGAATTTAAGAATTGTTGATTCTAAAAACCGAAGAAAAAACCGGTTTTGAAAAACCTCCGGTTTTTGCATTCCCTAATTTCATACAGATTACAATGGTCCCCATTACACCATACAATTTAAATGAATATTTCAGGAGTAATCGTAAATCAAAGTTTCATTTCGAGCCATAGAATTGTACGAAATGTTAAAGACGCTATCCGCAGTTAGTTCAAATTTTTACCACCTTATGCGCTGGGATCGCTTTACTTACCCCCACCACGCACTTCGCACGGTCCCAATAGCTGCGCCAAAATAGGCATAGTTACGAGGCGAGTAAACGCGAGCGCGTCGCGTGCGAGGCGGAGGCGCGCGGCGCGGACGCACCAGCGCGGCGCGCACGGCGAGGTGGTCACTAAGATTGCTTGTTACGGGAGTTGCACGCAGTGCGTCGCGCTCCCCGTTCCAGTACATGTGATCCAGACTGGTTGCAGTCGTTGTCGTGATCCTTGTGGGAAAACTTACAATACAATGTTTTCATAGTCATGGGCCCGAAGGAGGTCATGCTCAGATCATAGAAAGTACTAGATGGCTGACGGAGGCGTGGCGCGTGTCGCCGCGACATGGCCACATCGTGGCCATACCGGCCCGCCGTAAGACAGTAGCAAATTAGCTGTCATTGAACAATGTGCGCGTCAATTTTATTGAAATGCCGAATTATAGCGTTATTTTGTGTCGAAATAGGAGTGCATCCAAAAACTATAAGGATCATGGAGTTACATACCACATGTGAGTACATTTTTTTTCACGTATTAGTCAATAAAACCACACATTTTAACAAATAAATCCAGTGACATATGATTTTTCTGAGTCAGACCATGTTGTCATACAAACGAGTGGCAATTTGTCTATGCATCCTACATTGACGCTTTGGCATGGAAAACTATTTGTAGTGTCCTTAGCAACGGCGCAATGCATTAAACCGCTAACGATATTCACAGGGGCATTATTGTTTCTTGGTACGACCGCCAACCGCTCCCTTCATTGACGCCGCGAAGTAGAGTGGTGCTCGTGCATATAATTGATCTTTGAGCGTTATCGATAAAAATGTTTGGATATAGTGTGTATGAAAGTAATATTTTTCAAGTAAAATTTACAATTATTTTATATGCACCTAATGTTTAATTTAATACTTATTAATTTGGATTAAAAATCGAATAGGTAAGCCAAAAAATAAACTGATTTAATTAAGTACAATTTATTTATAACATTATAGTTTATACCTATAAGTATATTTTATTCAGGTTCTTAGCAACGATTCGAATAACTGCACTAGGCATAATCAAATATGTTCATGATTGCAATTTTTTTCAGTTTCCCGAAAAATCCCAGTATTAAAGAAAAATGGATAGATGCTACCGGTAGAGGGCCTTAACTGGTTTACGAGCGAGAAAAGTGTTATTTGTTCGGATCATTTTCAAGAAAAATGTTTCCAGTTACACTTCGCCTCATTTATATAACGATAGAATATAAATGTGTTTAAAATAATAGTATATTGTATACTTAGTCGATCCAAAAGTTCTAGCAGAAAGATTTTTACTGATAATTATGATTACTCTTTCCTTATTATTCGTACATATGATTTAAAAGCTTATTTAATGGTGCATTATACTTACAATATAATTTACTATAACTTGCTTTCGCAGTTCTTCATAACTCTATGTAACATGCTGGAATTGCTTTCAATTGGTGACGAAATATGCTATAATAAACTGAAACTTTTTTTTTAATGAAGCGCTCGCGTCTAATGACAATCCCAAAGTAAACAATTTAAACGAACATTACATCAAATAATGACTAAAATTTAAACCAATTTGATTAGTTAAGCATAAACAAACTTTCGCATCATGATACATGTTTTTTTTTAAATTAAAAGCTTTGTATTGCATTTTATCAGTAAAAATCTTTGTGAGAGAACTTATGGATCAACTAATATACCTTACACGTACCTTAAAATTCTTAGCTCGTAAATAAGGTCAAAAATTTAAAGGAATATAAATTAAGTCTATGGCAATTATTACTTAAAACAAAAATGTCAAAACTCTAAGGTCATGTTCAGAACATGTAAAATATCGATAGCTTTATCGAATTGTCCTCACTCTAGTGCCGCCGCTCTAGGCTCCTACACCGCGCGGTTTGGCCAATCACAGCGCGTGAGTTGGTTGTCTGGCCACGCCTTTAATGATGTGGTGGGGGACAGTTGGAGACAGCGAGACTCTTTGAAATTATGCTTCGTTATAAATCTCCTTACTTCTTATATCTATGAGGTCATGTAACCTTTTATAGACCGGTTTTGAATAATCTAAGTCGTCTATGTTGGTGTCCCCTATAACAACACAATCTCTCTCGACATTAGACAATTTTTCGAGCAGGCGTTCGAGGTACCATAGGAATTCGTTGTTAGCTATTTGACAGTTAGATCTGTACAAACAAACAATAGTTAAATTAAATTCTAAAAGATCTATAGCCGAGATTTCGCAATAGCGATCCGCGGACAAAAAAGTCAATTTTAAGTTCTCTGTAGCTATTATTTGGTCACGCACATATAAACATGATCCGCCGTGTTCATTCTCCGCCCTGCAGTAGCTAGATATCCGTTTAAAGCCATCTATGTTAACGCATTGCAACTTATAACGGTTAAACCCAGTACATCACAAGCCATCTCATTTTGCAGTTAGACCTCTAATCTTTGCGTTTTGTTGTCTAACGCTCGGATATTTTGATGACATATGCGTAATACGACATCATGCGAAACAGGTTGAACATTTGTTTTTATTTTCTTTTTTAGTGCGACAGTGGCGGGTAGTTTAGATTCGCTACTGGCGCGTAGCAGCGATGGCAGCGGCTCCCCGCGCAGCGCGGGGTTGGCCTCGAAATCACTGTGTGAATTTAACACGCGGTGGCCATACCGTCGGCGTATTAAACGTGTCAAAGTATCTTTCTGGAATTCCTATCAGAAATGCAGCATGCTCGTTCGTTTTTAATCTCTCTTTTAGATACGACATAATCGTCTGAGTCAATAGTCTTTCTTAAAAAGCTTAAAATGTTTTCTGTCGTTGTCTCTGGTCTAAAAGACCACGCCTGCAAGTATTTAACCTTTTCAACTGCTTTGATGTCGACATGTTCGTTACCTGTCCCTACAAAGACGTTTTTTCGTGATGGTTTATTGCGCTTATAGGATACCTTCTTCCAGCCTATGTCGTGATCTCTTGACTGTGCGTCTTGCTCCGCGGGTGTTATGGCCACACACGGTGGGACGCCGATATCATCGCTCGGCTTTATATCGGAGGCGTTTGGCGCTGCAGTTGCGATGGTCGGTTGCGGGGCAAATACTATTTAAACATTGCTAATTATGTGCCAGTTCTATATAAACTATGCTTTAATATTTTTTCTACTCCGGTACTTTTATCTGTCAATAATATGGTCCCGCAAACGAATATAAAAGCATGTCTTATGCAATTTCAAAAAAGTCTATCTAATCTATTCTTCATAAAGACCCTAGGGTTATTATGTGATATAATGCAACTGCTAACAGAAGGCCTACCGCGAACCACGTTCGACGGGTTGCCTCCCTATCACACTTACGTACGAATTTACAAGTGCGACAGAGAGGCAACACGTCGAACGTGGTTCGCGGTAGGCCCTCAGAGGTGCCCTATTAAAAAAAACACTAAATTTACAACGGAAATTAATCCTGCCAACAGTGCCAACTTAACAAACAACTGAATTCATATGGTTTGAAACAATAACAAAACCAAAATAATTGCTGCCAACATAATGAAAACTGCAAGTAAATGACAGTTGAAAAAAAATACCGTGTCTACTCTATGATTACGTTCTGTCGACTGTCATTTGTCACTATCCAACTTCCCGCTCTTTCTTATGCTGTATTGCTGTGTTTGTTTATCATTCTTGGAATCATTCTTATTAGACTTTGGAGTGGAAAATAATAATGGATGGCGACGACAACTTTCTTTCGACACCAGAAGAAATATCGGCGGCGGCACAATCAGTTACCGAGAACTTGTTGCCTACAAAATCGCGGCGTCAGTATGATAAATCGTATGAGAAGTTCATGGCGTGGAGACTGGAACACCAGACTACGTCATTCTCAGAGAATGTGCTACTGGCTTACTTTAAAAACCTCGACGAACAATTCAAGCCGTCTTCACTGTGGGTGGAATATTCAAAATTAAAGTCAACGCTTAATATATACCACCAGACCGACATCTCTAAATACGCCAAGTTACTGGCTTTATTAAAACGGAAGTCAGAAGGATTTAAGGCGAAAAAAGCAAAAACATTTTCACCGGAGGAATTAAAAAAATTCATTGAGGAAGCACCGGATCAGAACCATCTCTTTAACAAGGTAGATACATTATTGCTGTTTTGTTATTTCACTGGTATTCGGTAAATGTTACTGTTTAGGTATTCTGTGTATGCAAATATTGTATGTATGATTGATTACTACATACTTGATTTAATTGTAAGTATTTCTAACACCCTAATTCCTAGTTTTTGTTACAGGTTGCTGTAATTCTTGGAATAATGGGGGCTTGTCGCAGGCAAGAGTTACATGATTTAAAAAATAACAATATAATTGATGCCCAAGAAACTCTAGTGGTTCATATAATGAACACCAAGAACCGAATCGATCGCACTTTTACAGTCACAGGGAAATATTATCATATCTGTAAAAAGTACATGATTCTTCGTCCGGATAACTGCAACGATCTGAACTTTTTTGTACGGTATGCCAACGGAAAATGTTTTGCTCAAAATATAGGATTAAACACCTTCGGCCAGTTAGGAAAAAATGTTGCATCCTATCTTGGTCTCCTAAATCCAGAGCTCTACACAGGGCACTGTTTTCGAAGGACGTCTGCAACTTTATTGGTAGATGCTGGTGGTGATGTGACATCTTTGAAGCGGCATGGCGGATGGAAGTCCACAACGGTGGCAGAATCATATATAGACAACTCCATTGCAAGCAAAAAAAAGTGTCAAATACACTAATGAATTCCATAGAAGAAACTACACCCCTGAAACCACAATCCACATACATACCAGACCATCAATGCTCCCCAACTTTTACTCAGGAACCAGATTATATCAACACCACCAACACTAGTATCCCAGTCCCTACAACCACACCACTAACTATATCCCAAATAATAGAACAGAATTCTGACATCCATATAAATAATAATAGCTCAACCACATCCACCACTCCCAATATAAATATTTCTAACAACACAATTCACAATTTACATCTTCATTTACATAAATGAATAAAACTAAATTTCTTAAAACAAACTGCGTTTAATTTTGTCTTTTATTTAATCCCTAAGCAGTCGTAGAAAAAGTAATGTATGCAACGTTGTATAAGTAGGTCAAAAAAGGCTCATGGCGTCTTTATTAACAATTTTCGGCTTCGCCTCAAATTGTTACACACGCCACTCACCTTTTTTGAACCCTCTTATACAACTATTGCATAAAATACTATAAAGAGTTTGCATCTCATTCTCATTATATATTGAACGCCCCTTGTAGAGGAACCGTAAGAATACTTTTTTCATCACACTTGCTTGAAAAAGATCTTATTTCAAGCAGGTGTACTGAAGGACAACGGCCTATATTGTTCCCGCGGGAGTTATGGATTGTGGAAAAAAAGCTATAACTCTCTAGGGAGTTATAACTTTTTTTTTATTATGTCTCGAATTCATAGAAACCATGTAGTGTAAATTAGTTTTACTTTAAAAATACTGCCGTTAATAATTAAATATGTTTGTTTATGTTTATAAATATTTCATTACATTAATTTAAGAGCAATTCCTAGCTGAGCAACTTTTCAAATCTCGAATTTTTGAAGCTATATTTCTGTCGCGCTGCGGTGGGCGGGAGCGGGAGCTATCTAAGTGTGAGTGCGCGCACACAGACGCGAGACTCGAGCGCTCGCTCATTGCGCGCCGTTCCGTCGACATCGCCCGCGAGTCGGACGGAATTCATCCTTCGCTGCCTGACGCAAGTTGTTTTTGGTGTTATCTTATCAATCACATAATATTGTTTTTCATTTTTATATTATACTGTATCTATTAATTACCATATAGGTAAAAACTGCAAAAAAGAATGTGTCCCTGCTTCGGTCGTCGTACAGTCAAGTGCAAAAATATGTATCGAAAGAATCGCATAAATAAAAACATAAATATGGTACTACGCTCTTATTACACTGGAATAAGATGCTATGGGACATATTTTTGAGTAAGATGTGTACACCCATATTTTTACACTTGACTGTACCTATCCGTATCAGTAAGTTAGGAGTGATCATGGTGTCTTGTGAAATTTTGTAAGTAGGTATGAATATACGGTTAAACTACAATCTATTTAACTTGTAGTACGTTGGGGCTAAACTTGGGCCGCCTTATTGAAGAACGATCGCAATGACAATCTGGGTAAAGTATGTTGGGATAATGCCGGACCATTTTGGGACCAATTGAGAGAAGTCAAATTAAGTCAAATTTCACTAAAGTCAGGAACGGATTGTTTTGTATGGGCTAAAAATCGAACTTTATACAATCGTTACTAAATTCATCCCCCCCCCCCCCCGGAAAGGGGTGAAATCGGCTGAAAATAATGTAATGGTTATAAATAAGAAGAGAAAAAAGGTGTACTCGGTGTAATTTGGAGTACGATTTACAACACTTAGATCTAAATTCGCACGTGTTATTTATGTTAATTTAAGCTACGGAACAGGTAAAAAAAAAAACAATATTCAAAAAATCTATTTTGGCCATTGCGGGTCTGGGGAAAGTAATGTACTCGGTGCAAATTGAGTGAATAATTAGAAAAAATATTTAAATTCAATGTCAAATTCGCACCAGGGTGCGACACCCGGAAAGTAGTTTTTCAAGTTTTACTGTCGTTGTACTTCGGGGGAAATTTTAATACTATTGGAAATTGATGCAATCATATTCTTTTGATTTGTTTACATTCGCACCCCATAAAAAATTGGCATTTTTATACGGAACATGCAGTTTTGTAATCAAGTACCAAAAACGTAGAGCAATAAATACACAGAAGTGACAAGCGCGTGATTAGTGGCAAGAGAAGGAACGCGCGTAGACGCACCGACGACGAAGCACGGCTCTTGAGGCACGAGTAGTGGCATGTACTGCAAAAATAGTAGGGTTTCTGAGTATGCAGACAGACAGTCAACAAATTAAATACAGGTACGCTCAATGTTTGTTAAATTCGAAAAAACGCGTTTTTCTATAGACTTACGAAAACGTTACACTACTTAGTTCACTCAATGACTGTTTAAAACAATAGTTCCGTTTTAATGCCAGAAGGAAGATTTGAGCTCGTTGCCCGTTAAAAGTGTCAAACGAACTGTCTCAGAACAATCGCTGCGCGTAGTGTTTGAGATCCGGATATCCGAAATATCCGGATATCCGTCAAATATAAGATCCGGATCCAGCGGGTCATAAGACCCGGATATTACGGATCCGTTAAATATGGTTATTGACTTATAACCGAAACAATTTTCTAATGAAATTTATGAATGATTTCATAACATTTTAGCATTGAAATATAATATTTTCATATATTTAATCAGTTCAAATACTAACAGCACATCAATTTTGATGGGTACATCACGTCACGCAATAACTTTATACAATGAATGCGAATGTTGCTTAATCTAAACATGTATGTGACTGTTGCTTAATGCAAACATTAAATCATTGGATATGCTGATGACTTGGGGCTTATAGGTCAAAACAAAAGCGACCTGGAGGCCAAGGCTAGGATCGTAGAGTAGGAAGGAGAGAAAATTGGTCTGATAATCAACCACAAGAATATCTCCAAATGAATAGGGCTAAGATGGTCGGCTCTTTATCATTTGTCATCATGCCTGTCACGTTTTAACTAGTATGTAAGCGCGAAAGTGACGGGCATAGTGACAAGTGAAAAATAGAGCTATGCTGCCACCGCAGATCGAAAAGAAAAGACCTACCTAAAGTAATCGGGAAGAGGAGATGGATGTTCGAATTTAAAATGCCCTAAGATGCTCAGCAGCGCTTCACCGAGTTCTAGTGTCCAAGCCGATCAGTAGACTGTCCATGATTCGAGTCTATAAGACAATAATTAGATTTTGATTAATAGCATGGGTAAGTATTACACTTGGACTCTGATTCAGAAAAAAAAACAAGTTCTTAGTGAAGAAGACGAAATTCTGGCGGAATATTCTGGGACCTATCAGAGATGAAGATAGAGAAGATGAAAGCGTAGGAAAACTAGGGAGCTGGAGTAGCTAGTTGCGGCATAAGTGACAATTAATACCTAAATTTTAAGAGTTAATTGGTCTAGTTTAAGTAAATTTTTGATAAACATGTTTCCTTAGTAGCTAATGACATTCTGAGTTTTAGTGACAGCCCAATTTTAAACAAATTACTTGTTTGAAAATCAGTAAGAATCCTGCGGAAACTTTACCTACTAGGTAGTGTTGCCAGTTTTGCTTACTATGTATATTGTTGCACACAAATAGATTTAATATATTTGTTACAAAAATCAAGTCCTCATTATATGCTTATTATATACAATGTATTACATCATAGCTTTTGTCTAAATCAAATCATATTTTAGTTTCTGAGAAACAATTTGGTAATTTTGCCATTTTTGGTGGTATGCGACTACATTGTTCTACGAATTGTGGATTTTACTGAAGCATCAAACCTACTAAATTACTTTGCAGAATAAGGTGTCTATCACCTCATTTTAAGATGCAAGTGATATCAGTTTACATGTTTATCTAACTTCGAAAGAATTCCTCCTCCTTTGTTGAAAAAAAAGCCACAGTTTTCCTACCCATTTACTAGTACTAATGTAATGACAATACAAATATAATAAATTTTCATCACATTTGCTCGAAAATTCTTAATTCATGCAGATGTACTGAAGGACAAAGGCCTGATATTGATCCCACGGGAGTTATGTATTGTGAAAAAAAGCATACACCAAGTAGGTATACATGAGTTTTACTTTGAAAAAACTGACGTTTATAAATTATGTTTATAAATATTTAATTTGATTTATTGTATAGCCATTTAAAATATGATAAAATTTTAATTACGTAAAAAACAACTCTGGGGGTAAGAATATTATAAATGGTCTTTAATTACTATTGTGTAATAGCTGTAACTAAAAGATATGATACAAGAACTGAGCACCGTTAGCAACAATATTGGACTAAGACAAAATGCTTCTAAAATAAAAATTATTACTGACAGTAAAAAGACACCTATATTAATTGATTGAACACAACTAGACTAGGGAAGCTGATATCTTTCAAAAAGTCAAGAGACATAATGAGCTGGACCGAAGAATCACCCTTTCATGGAACAAGTTTTGGTCCTACAAGGAAGTACTTAAATCAAGCCTCCCTCTTTTAACTACAAAAAAAAAATAGACTCGTGCCTCCTTCCTTGCCTCATCTATGAAAGCCAAACCTGGATATACAATGAAGAAACAAAACATAAAATTCAAAATTGTCAACGAACTATGGAGCGGAGCATCCTTAACATCAAACTATAAGACAAGAAAAGAAACATTGATATTAGAAATAAAACAAATGTTATAGACGCTTTACAACATGCTAAACGCCGCAAATGGAAGTAGGCAGGCCACATAGCTCGTTACTCTGACAAAAGATGGACACTAAAAGTGACAACTTGGAAAGGTCCAGTAGGCAAGAGAAAACAAGCAAGGTCAAAAGAATGGTAGGCAGATGAGATATCTAAAGTAGCCGGTACAAACTGGACAGAGATAGCCAAAGACCGAAGTGTCTGGAAAAATTTGGAGGAGACCTTTACCCGAATGAGACCTTAAATAAAACATCAACTTATTTTTATTCAAATATTCATATACAAACTCTCCAAATTTTCGACTATTAAAAAAAAAAATTATATCACAGAAATAATAATAATAGAAAGGTTTATTATTATTATTATTATGTCTGTCTTTCTCGGGACCATGGGGTCCCAGACTTTTGTAAGGCGCGCGTGGGGCCGAAGCCAACACGTAGAGGCCCCTCGTAATAAGACAATTTACTCTAAGTGTAATGTGACACCGACCGACAATTATCCCTGTTCACACTATAGCAGTGCACTCAAGGACAAGCCCCGGTTAGTGTAGGACTATTGTAAAAAAAGCGGCTAAGTGCGAGTCGGACTCGCCCATGAAGGGTTCCGTACCATTAATGACGTATTAAAAAAACTACTTACTAGATCTCGTTCAAACCAATTTTCGGTGGAAGTTTGCATGGTAATGTATATCATATATTTTTTTTAGTTTTATCATTCTGTTATTTTAGAAGTTACAGGCGGGGACACACATTTTATCACTTTGGAAGCGTCTCTCGCGCCAACTATTCAGTTTAGAAAAAAATGATAATAGAAACCTAATTATCATTTTTGAAGACCTATCCATAGATACCCCACACGATCAAGGAAATGATGCGTTTACGTGACGAGGCACAGAACACGTATAAAGCGTCTGGACTAGATAGAGATAAATTGTATTATCATGAACTGAAAAAATGTGTAAATAAAGCCTTATTTCATGAAACGCGTGCGTATTTTAACCAAAATATTAATCGAAATGCCAGCAACTCACGAGCTCTTTGGAATAATCTTAAGCGCACTGTCAGAATAACTAAAAAATCACATGAATCAGAAATACCTTCACATTTACATGACCCTGAACGTATCAATTTACATTTTCTGGAAGTTGCAGGTAACGTGGCAGCACCGCAATCATATCTTGCTAAATTTGAAACCAGACGCTTTCATGATTCGACCTTCAGATTGGAGCCAGTGGGAGAAGACCTTGTACTTAAAATAATCAAGACCTTAAAATCGTCCGCTCTGGGAGATGACGGTATCTCTTTAGACATGTTGCTTCTTACCCTTTCCCATTCTCTAGGTGCAATCACTGCAATTATTAACAAATCTATTTCTACCTCCGTTTTTCCTGACGCCTGGAAGGTTGCATTGGTAACGCCGCTTCCTAAAACAAATAATGTCACAAGCTTTAAAGATTTAAGACCGATTAGTATACTTCCGTGTTTGTCCAAAATACTTGAGCGCGTGGTATACATGCAACTGTCAGCTTTTCTCGAAACAAAGTTCTCCCAACCCTGCAGTCTGGTTTTATCGTAGCATGACGACGGCACTCCTAGATGTAGTTGATCATAGATTTAAAAAGCATAGATGAGTAGTCCGCATATCCTTAGTGAAGCCACTTCAGGGGCGACATTATGTCGCACTCGTTCGAACGGCCCTCGTAGTACTCAAGGTCGAGTCGGTTTGTGTACACCTCCCGGTTGTAAATTAAAAAATACAGAAATGATGGCTGTTTGTGCGTTGAATGGGTGTCACGATTCATCACCAAATAAAAACAAATCACCTGATATTACATTCCACGCGTAAGCATCAAGTTTAATATAATATTTTTACGTAATTGTGAATACTAAAATCCAAACCTTCGTCAGCCGCCATTGCTTATAAATGTTGCCAGTTAAATGAATCATTTTTCCTCCACATGAGGCATGACGTTGAACATAAAATAAGTACGCTTACTTTAAGTTCCTTGTATTATTAAAGGAAATTATATTTTTCGTTATTTTATTTCAAAATATGTTTTTTTTTAATAATATTTCAGTTTAATTTTTATTTCATGTAATGATCGATTTGAAATCCGACACTATAGCGCCAATACTCAACAGAGTCAGCTTGTGAGGTACCTCATTGTTTGTACACTTGAAAACTATTCAAATATAGTATTTTTTTCATATTTGTAAAATAAAAATAAAATAGTAAAAGCTTATTAATTTAAACCTTATTGCCAAAAAACAGGCGTGGCTCTCCCAGCGATTTCGTCCCGTTGCTATTTTTATTGAATTTGTATGCCAATAGGCACGAAATAGTGATACCAAAATATTTATGTAACATCTTGTAATCTACCTATGTTGTACAACTAAAATCTTTGAATATTACAAGTACATGCGGTCCACGTCCGGACCAATTTTGGTGTCTAGCAGTGGTTGCCGCGCACTAAGGTCCGACCGAGAACGCTTTTTTTGTCTCGGCCGAGACCGAGACCGAGACCGAGAATTTATAAAATAGAAAAGAAATATGAATTTTGTACTAAAAATGTTTTTATAATCGAAATTCGACGATTTATCAGCAAAAAGTTATTATAGGTAATCACTTCGTGGCGCTATTAAATAGTATTTTTAGGGTTCCGTAGCCAAAATGGCAAAAATGGAACCCTTATAGTTTAGTCATGTCCTTATGTCTGTCGGTCTGTGCGTATGTCACAGCCATTTTACTCATAAAGTATACAATATATTTTATAAACAAATTTGGAACGTAGGTGTAAATGTATTATGTAAGTTGCTTCTTAGTTTAGAAAAAAAATTATATAATATATTTTCAAATATATACTCCATACAAATGTAACTAAAAGTTAAAAATAAATATAGGTCTTTAAAAATACACAAAGATTGCTAAAAATGTTTTTTTTATTAAGTCAATATTTTTGGAAATAATTGCTCCAAAAAAAAATAGTGTGATCTTCTCTAACTTTTGAATCGGGAGAGCAAAACCATTTTCAAAATATCTGAATAATATAGCTTCATAAGCAAATAATTTTTCAGGAAAATTATTTAGAATATGGTTGGATTGTGTGAAGGTACGGAACCTTCCATTATGCGTGGTCTGACACGCACTTTGGTGTTTTTTTCAGTATGGATGTGCACAAAACGAGGTACAATAATAATAATCAAAATAAAGAGTTATATATTGTAACCCAAAAATCCACTACAGGTGTCGTTTTGTACTTACCTACTGCTTTGTTTTTTCCCGTTAACACAAATATACGAGTATTTAGTATCAAAATATCCAGTGTCATCTTCCACTCACAAAAAGTTACATCCCGAGCACAATATACACTCATTTATTCATCAATAACAACAACCACAAACGAATAGACCCAAATGAAATGAACAAGTCTTTACTTTCAACCGCGCCTACCCGATCCCAACGCTTAGTATTTGGTAAGTAATTGGCTTAAAATGTGGGTACAAAACCAATCAAAATCACAAAAAACGTAACACCAATCGGGCGATACAACCAACGGGTGGCTTAGACCCCGGTGCTCGTGCGCGGAAAATTCAAATTCACCAATGCTAACTCATTGCCTAGTCTCGGTCTCGGCAGGAATCTCGGCCCATTTTGGCCGAGACCCGAGACCGAGATCTCGGCTCGATTTTTGGCCGAGAATGCCGAGACCGAGACCGAGACCGAGATCTCGGTCGGACCTTACCGCGCACCGCTATACGGGTAATTATTGATACATTTTTATTAGGCTTCCGTACCCAAAGGGTAAAACGGGACCCTATTATTAAGACTCCGCTGTCCGTCCGTCCGTCTGTATCTCATGAACTGTTGCTGTTATAACAACAAATACTAAAAAGTACGGAACCCTCGGTGGGCAAGTCCGACTCGCACTTGTCCGGTTTTATAGACTAATTTGATAGATTTCGTATTAAGTAAATGACCTATGTATTTGACATTTCCTTCAGTAATGCGGTCGACCGCAGCAATATTGCAATCACCCTAAATTTTTGAGGGTTCAATGTAATAATGGAACCCGAAAAAGCTTTTTGTTACAAAATTAAAAATCTACACACTTCCAAATTATTGATAACCAAGTATAAGAATGTTGTTAAAATACCCCTACTCTGACGGGAATAAAATGAGGTAGAACGTGTATCGGAGGCGCGAAATCTGGGAGAATTGATGGATGAGTAATTGCGTTTCGAGGGTCACATAGCGCAAATTGCGAAGAACGCATTTTACAGACTTAAAGTACTTTATCGGATTCGCGATTTGCTTAGTGTTGATTTGCGAATTAAGTTTTGTCTTTCATTAGTACTCTCTAAATTTGATTATGCTGATGTCGTTTATGGCCCACGTTTACTAGCTAGTACCAGGGATCGGAAACCGGTATTTTTTGTATGGGAACGAAAACGGTATTTTTTCGTTCTTTGTTAATTATTCCTTTTCTAATTGGGCAATCTAATAATACGAAGTCGTTATCTAAAAACACAACCGAGTCCTATATTTAGAGTATAAAATAAACCGAAATATATGTTTATTTCAAAGTTTTTCCAAAAAACCGGTTCCGATCCCTGGCTAGTACTAACCGGATGGTGCAAAGAGTGCAAAACGCCTGCACACGTTACTGTTTTGGAGTCGCCCCATGAGAGCACGTGACGCCATATTTGAACTCATCACGTATTCTTAAAATGTCACTACGCAGAGAATTGCATCTTTCATCTCTGTTATTTGGTGTTCTTAAAACGTCTAAACCAGAGTATCTATTTAATAAGTTTTAATTTCGTGGTAGCAGGTCAAGCTTGTATGGAATCAGATCGGTTTGCAATGATTTGTTACTGCCTCGCTGTCACTTTGCCGGTTTGAAAGGTAGTTTTAAATACTCAGCAACAAAATGCTGAAATAACTTACCGCCACCTATCAAAAATTTAAATACAATTAGTACTTTTAAATTAAAACTCAAACAACAACTTCTAGAATTTCAAAGCATGCTACCTCCTGGTACTAGAGTAAAACCGTCGTATCTGTAGTGGTCGAAATCGTTCTTATGCGCCGTTCAACTTTGTTAATCTCGGTACCTACTTATAGTAAAATTATTACATTCATGTTATTTATTTCCTCAATATATACTTTATTACCCAACGTATTTATTTAGCCTAAACATTAAACCTACTTTCACATATGTCATAGTATCATACAGTATAATCTTATAAATATATCCATAAACATATATATGCATACCTATATTATTTTCTACACAAACTAAAACAGTCTTAGCCATACAGTTTCCGACAAGCAGCAAGCAAATTCGTATTGTACGAAGGGTCGGCCTGAAAACCAGCGTTGTAGTAGGTAAGCCTGCTGCAACACATGCTGAGGTTCGCTCCTTTTTAGCATCATAATTTTAAAAGTTTTTTATATCTACATGTAAACATAAATTTGTGCCTAATTAAGTTTCATTTTAAGACTTGTAATGTTTTGTAGCATTTGCCTGTAAACATTTTTCAATGTGGTGTTAAATAAAAAAATTCTATGTCTATGTCTACTCGTATGGCTTTGATGAAATTTTTTTTTTTTAATTTTTTGACGTATTAAAATAAAACTACTTACTAGATCTCGTTCAAACCAATTTTCGGTGGAAGTTTGCATGGTAATGTACATCACATATTTTTTTTAGGTTTATCATTCTCTTATTTTAGAAGTTACAGGGGGGGGGGGCGGACACACATTTTACCACTTTGGAAGTGTCTCTCGCGCAAACTATTCAGTTTAGAAAAAAATGATATTAGAAACCTCAATATCATTTTTGAAGACCTATCCATAGATACACAACACATATGGGTTTGAAAAAAAAAGATTTTTTGAGTTTCAGTTCTAAGTATGGGGAACCCCCAAAATTTATTGTTTTTTTTTCTATTTTTGTGTGAAAATCTTAATGCGGTTCATAGAATACATCTACTTACCAAGTCTGAACAGTATTAGCTCTTATTGTTTCGGAAAAAAGTGGCTGTGACATAAACGGACAGACAGACGGAAATGACGAATCTATAAGAGTTCCGTTTTTTGCCATTTGGCTACGGAACCCTAAAAAGGGTACCAAAATAAACCGGGCTATTGGGTTGAGTTGCAAGTGGACTGGTAACCGGGACTATGGAGAATACTATGGCACCTGCCCTGATCATATGTTTTTAAAAACACGACAAAATGGGCAGGTGGTGACTTGCCAACTCACAATATGGGTCCCCGAAAACGGCCGCTCGCATGGAGCGACAAGGGGTTGTCCCCATTGCATGAGCGGCTCAAAGTGTGGAGAGGTGTACGCCGCTTTCTACCCAGTGGCTGTAAGTAGCCACTGTGCCACCTCGCGTCTTATGCAAATTTCACTTCCACCCTGCGAGCATATAGCTCTGACACCCCACTATGGACGGCCGGTAAAGGCAAGCCAGAGGTGAGAGTCCTGCGGCCCCTGCTCAGTGTTCACTCCAGCCGGCCAGCCGAAGAGAGGGGCCTGACCGACTCTCAGGGGTACGGGGCCAAGGGACGTCACTTCCCATTCAGCTCGCCACAAGCTGCCTTGGGGGCTTATTATTATTATAGTTGTAAAACTGTAGTAGCCAGTGGGTGAGGCACTAGAGGGGGTGATGCAGAGAAGTGGGGCTGGAGGTAAAGGCCAACTTGAAGCGAACGGATAATACCATCACCCACACTGTTAACTGTCCTGTGCCTTTTGTTATAAGGTCGATTGATGGACAATTAAGAGTGTTGCTGGTTGTACAGACATTTTGCTAGTTTGGTATTTTTCTCATTTAATGAAGATGCATAACTCACCTCTCTTGAAATTTGAGTGGTGACACATTTAAGTAAGTAAGTAAGTAAATATTCTTTACAGTACATAAGGTGCTACTTTACCGCACTAGTGCGAAAATTAGCATATTACGTTACTGTCGAACATTTAAAGGGCCACATGTACTGTAAAACGTTGTATGTGCGAATAGGTAATTTGCAACTCGTGTCGATTTAAAAGACTCCCTTTGGTTGTGTTTTAATTTATCGCCACTCGTTTCGAATTTCCTATTTTTCGCACTTGTATCGTAATGTACTATTATTGCATCAACAATTATACATGTTACATACATGTAAAACTACAAATAAACTTTAAAGGAAAATAGAACCAGCTAACAACAGGCGGTCTTATCGCTAAAAAGTGATCTCTTCCAGGCAACCAATACCAATAACAAAATATAATATTTAACTATTTTGCGATCCCAATTTGATTTTCAAACTAGAACCCGCAGTTCATATCTGGCCCGTAAGTGCTTAATTTAGGCCTGTAGAAAAGAAGCAGCAGAGCTCCAGGCCATACCATCTGGCTTATGAAAAGGATGCGGGAAAGCAGCAAAGGCCTGGCCGGGGCCCTTGGGCCAATATTTAGAGAGGCCTGCTTTAAAGTGTGGTATTGAAGCTATTTACAGTATGTTGTTACGCTGACAAAGAGAAGAGCAATACAAACTGTTGTCAGCTTTGTACCACTGGAAAGTCTATTGGTAGAGTAAAATATATTTTAAACTTACAGAATAAAATGTGACAAGTCAAAGAACTGTCAGTAACAGTTTTAATACTCTAACTACTATCATACTGTACAATGACTGTTAATTGTTCCGATCAGTTTTCATATATGTAGTTCCAAAGAAAATACATAGTAAAAGTAATGCAAAGGATTCATATTTATTATTCTGTGAGTAGATTAAATCGTAGTTTACTCTAAAATTGTATCCAGGTCAAATTGAAGAATATCGATAATCTTTTACAATGGCTTAATGGACATCATTAGTAAGCGGACCCCAGGGCTTTGTCAAGAGATATTAGTATAAAATGATAATGTAACGTGCAATATTTTATTAGCCACTAATTACATTCCTCGATTCAGATTACGCTCGACTTAACAATTTCTTACTCAATCTCCAAAAATCGACTATATAAACGAGGGTTACGAATCGGTTTTGGTTTAGGCAGTCTATAGCTACTTTTTATTATGTAGTTGGTACCATGCACGTAGCAGTAAAATATGGAGGATGCATATCCGAAACCAACAAAAACTTGTAGTTTATTAAATTAATCACACAAATTCCGACCTTGAAAGTGTTTCAAAGTAAAAATAATTCATTAGAAGTTACCTACATCATAAATAACTCCAGTTAAATGATAAACGTTCTCCATTCCCGGACATTCGTACGCCCTAAGCTATGATGTTGATGTAGGGTGAACTTCTACTTACCGCTCTTGAGAAGGGCATATTTCACTAAAAAAACAATTACTATGAAGTAAACATAAAATTAAACATAAAACTTGTGACAATAATGTACAATTTAGTTAAGTTTAACAATTTTTCTCACAAAACAATAACACTACGCGCAATCACTATCGCACCACCACACTGAAGTTGTTGACAAGCGTATCATGGCAGCCAACGAAAGGTAGAAAATAAATCAATTCCCTAGAACGTGAAGTCTGTAGTGTTTTTTTTACTCTTATATACACTGCATTTATTGAAAAGTAAGTTTTAGCATCAAAGTATTTGTTATAGATAGTCTGAAAATTAATATTATAACTGACGGGTTTATAACATAATAATGTGTGTATAGCAGCTTAATGTGTAGTATCTTCTTAGTAGACTTAGTAGTTTGTAGCAGCTAAGTAAAGGGCCAATTGCATCCAAATTACATCTACATTTCAAATATTGTTAACGATGTGCTGATATTTAGTGAAACGGTCTCTTGCTCGCCCGACGTCGAGCCCAACATCGGGCCCGTTTGCATGTGGATGTAATTGGCCCTTAAGGCAACAGCATTGAACTACTTATAGTACGGTCAAATTAAGTCAAATTTAACTAAAGTTAGGAACTAATTCTAAGGACTAATAAAATCACTACGGATTGTTTTGTATGGGCTAAAAATCGAACTTTATACAATCGTTACTAAATTCACCCCCCCCCCCCCGGAAAGGGGTGAAATCGGCTGAAAATAATGTAATGGTTATAAATAAGAAGAGAAAAAAGGTGTACACTTAGATCTAAATTCGCACGTGTTATTTATATTAATTTAAGCTACGGAACAGGTAAAAAAAAACAACATTCAAAAAATCTATTTTGGCCATTGCGGGTCTGGGGAAAGTAATGTACTCGGTGCAAATTGAGTGAATAATTAGAAAAAATATCTAAATCCAATGTCAAATTCGCACCAGGGTGCGACACCCGGAAAGTAGTTTTTCATGTTTTACTGTCGTTGTACTTCGGGGGAAATTTTAATACTATTGGAAATTGATGCAATCATATCCTTTTGATTTGTTTACATTCGCACCCCATAAAAAATTGGCATTTTTATACGGAACATGCAGTTTTGTAATCAAGTACCAAAAACGTAGAGCAATAAATACACAGAAGTGACAAGCGCGTGATTAGTGGCAAGAGAAGGAACGCGCGTAGACGCACCGACGACGAAGCACGGCTCTTGAGGCACGAGTAGTGGCATGTACTGCAAAAATAGTAGGGTTTCTGAGTATGCAGACAGACAGTCAAAAAATTAAATACAGGTACGCTCAATGTTTGTTAAATTCGAAAAAACGCGTTTTCCATAGACTTACGAAAACGTTACACTACTTAGTTCACTCAATGACTGTTTAAAACAATAGTTCCGTTTTAATGCCAGAAGGAAGATTTGTGCTCGTTGCCCGTTAAAAGTGTCAAACGAACTGTCTCAGAACAATCGCTGCGCGTAGGCTTCCTAAGATCCGAATATCCGAAATATCCGGCGGGCAGACCAAGGATCCGGATCCAGCGGGTCATAAGATCCGGATATTACGGATCCATTAAATATGGTTATTGACCTACATATAACCGAAATAATTTTCTAATGAAATTTATGAATGATATCATAACATTTTGTCATTTAAATATAGTATTTTCATATATTTAATCAATTCAAATACTAACAGCACATCAATTTTGATAGGTACATCACGTCACGCAATAACTTTATACAATGAATGCGAATGTTGCTTAATCTAAACATGTATGTGACTGTTGCTTAATGCAAACATTAGATCATTGGATATGCTGATGACTTGGGGCTATAGGCTCAAAACAAAAGCGACCTGGAGGCCAAGGCTAGGATCGTAGAGTAGGAAGGAGAGAAAATTGGTCTGATAATCAACCACTAGAATATCTCCAAATGAATAGGGCTAAGATGGTCGGCTCTTTATCATTTGTCATCATGCCTGTCACGTTTTAACTAGTATGTAAGCGCGAAAGTGACGGGCATAGTGACAAGTGATAAAAATAGAGCTATGCTGCCACCGCAGATCGAAAAGAAAAGACCTACCTAAAGTAATCGGGAAGAGGAGATAGATGTTCGAATTCAAAATGCCCTAAGATGCTCAGCAGCGCTTCACCGAGTTCTAGTGTCCAAGCTGATCAGTAGACTGTCCATGATTCGAGTCTATAAGACAATAATTAGATTTTAATGAATAGCATGGGTAAGTATGTATTACACTTGGACTCTGATTCAGAAAAAAAAGAACAAGTTCTTAGTGAAGAAGACGAAATTCTGGCGGAATATTCTGGGACCTATCAGAGATGAAGATAGAGAAGATGAAAGCGTAGGAAAACTATGGAGCTGGAGTAGCTAGTTGCGGTACCCAATATAATTAGCGAGATTATAGCCGCACGACTTCGCAGGCTTGGTCACTTGGAGTGGACGGGAGAGAATCCGGCTGTGAGAAGATATACCGCAGGAGCGATGTAACCCTAAAACACATTTTCGCCCTCGGAGTATCAAACTAGCGTGGAGTGGTGCAGAATAGAGCAGAGTGACGTTCTTCTTCTGTCAAAGGCCAAGATTCTTTTTGGGTCACTGATCCAGTGGAGTAAGTAAGTAAGTATTGCTTTCATAGTTAGTATTTCATGACGAATGAACACGAGGTTAGGCATTGGATGTATTTCCAACTATGCACCAGCTAATCCAGATATAAACCCTCCTTATTAAGTACGGTTTTAGAGATAACATTATGTTAGCTATTCTAGTAATCAAGTAATCATTTAAAATTGGTTTGTATTAAAACATAGTTAAAAACGTTATTTTATATATATTATTTTGGTGGATATTCGAATAATTAGAATATCACAATATTCCAATTGCAAACTCTACATACAACTTCCTAGTAGTGACACAAATAGGTAATGTAAATACTGCGAGGAGGATCTTGTTTAGGAAAAAAACATAGCGATCGAGTATATTTCTTCAACAGGATGCTCTCCTACAGCATATAAAAAGGCCGGGACCCACATTGGGACCAATTTGCCTGAATAGCGACCCACAAATGCTAGATTCTTGCAACTAGGCTTTGCAACTAGGCTTGGCAAAAGAAAAATGATGGACCAGCGTACACCTCTTTGTAGAAAACCCTTCCTGATGCTAGTCTCAGCTGCAAGGAGCTATTGTCTTGCAAGTGCAAAGAACGCTGCACAGGGTGTAGGTGAGTAAAACACGGATTTAAATACACTATGCTTTGCGCATGCGAAGGTGCATGTTCTGGGACAAAATAATACGTAAAAAAAAATATTTTTGTTTAATTAGTGTAACTTTAATTAGCTATATCCGGAGTAAATTACAATAAAACCATCTCAGTATTCTTAATTTTGTTTTGATAATAATACTTTTATCGAAAATATTACTTTACTATAAATATCGTTCAGCAAGTTACCTTTACTTAAACATCATTTGCCTTGCAAATTGTATTGAAACAGCCATCCGACTCTTGGTGGTGTCATCCGGTATGGAACAAACATAGTGTAATTTGCTTGTTTATAAACCGATTTTCAAAATTTTAATGAAATTTTATAGCTTATTAATGCAGCATTCATACCTTCATACAATGTTTTCCTGTAAAGTCGATGAAAACAAAAAACGGTATTATTTTCGGAAAAATTTAAATAAAACTTTAAATTTCTCGCAAACTATGGTATTCAAGGTCAAATGTATAAACAATATTCTAGCACATTTAATTTTGCTTTTTATGACACCCTACAAAAGCTTACATGTGACATACTTTCTGTGGTATACGCAATATTCTGAACACGGCACCGGCCATTTTGATTATTATTATTATTATTTCTATATTTAAGACCATCGGGGATCATTGTGTTAGTAAATCTTATCCAAGTGTTAGAACTATAACTATCTATACATAACTATACTTAATAACTACACTGTACAATTATTTATTACCGCGTGCGTGTATCAAGCAGCAGTTATTCAAATACTTGCAATCTTTTTGCTAACATACTCAGAATGCTGTTGGAGCTGGCCTTCACTTAGGGATTGCAAACCGGATTGATTTTCAATCCGGCCGGATCCGGCCGGATTTTGGCCATGATCCGGCCGGATCCGGCCGGACCGGATCCGGATTGGTATAGGGATATTATAGTTAATTAAGTGACATATTTTTCTAGTTTTTTTGCGTAATACGTATTCCTACATCTATAATTTGAAGTTAATAAATAACTTCTTAAAAATAAAATAGAACTTAGTAGTAAAAAGTGTTACAATGTCAATATCACTTTAAAAACAAAATATGAAATCGGTTTTTATTATATTTAACCATTCACAAGTACTCAAATTTTCGATTATAATTATGAATTTGAGTAGTTTCCAAAGCCTGATGATGGGATGTGGGGTGGGAAATGGAAGTCCTTGAAAGGACAAGTTTTCGTAACTGTTCTTTGATTGAATTCTTTGTAACGTTGACATCTATTCTAGTAACAAAAGAAGATGTATATTTTACTTATAACCAACCAACCAACCTGATATTACCAAAGTGATATTAAATGCGCTACAATATTATCTTGCTCTCATTTTTTTGTGCGAGAAAGTAGTAGAATGTATGATTTAAAAAATGTTTTTTTAGGGACAGAAGGGCAAATTATAGGGAACGAAATGCGACACAGCGATCTCCTGCAAAAATAATAGAGTGTAGGATTAAAACCATCGCAGAAAGGGACTCCCTAAGAAAAGTTACACGGATCAAGTAAAGAATTGGCTAGACGTAGAGTAGCACGTACGTACGAAGATGTAGGAAATTGCATAAAATTGGATGAAGTTGTGAAAACAAAAGATTCTCTCTTAAATTTGAATAGAAAACAATCTATATTTTATCATATCATATTTAATTTTTATTTTTTATTTTAATCGGAGTGAACTAAAGATTATCAATATACATATATATGATGAGCTCAACTCAAGTCGGTTGAGTACCGCCGACTTAATCCTGTTCATTTGTTTACTTTTAATCTTCTATCACAGCATTATGACATAACATTAACCTTCTCTCTAGCATAAATTACAAATGCCTTCCATGGCATATGGCATCTGCATCCTTTAATTTTTCCTTCTATTACAGTATTTATGTAATCGTCATATCATGCCACCAACATAAACACGCACGAATACGCACAAAGGGTTTCGCTTCAACATTCCTTATGCGAACTGCCAAGGAGTGGAATGCCCTGCCCGAGTCTGTGTTTCCGTATGAGTACAATCTGAATCTCTTCAAGGCTAGAGTAAATAGGTATCTCATAGGTAAGCATGCTCCACCGTAGACCGCATCATCACTTACGATCAGGTGTGATCGTGGTCAAACGCCTGCCTATCCTCCACAAAAAAAAACATGAAAGAAGAATAAATTCTCTCCTGTTCCCAGTTATCGTCATAATAAATATATTTTTATCTCACTATATTTAAACTTCTTCATTAGATTATTGTTCTATCCAACTTTATACACCTCATCCGTCGCTTTTTCCTCATCCAAAACGCACAGCGTGTGCTGTATTTAGGCGTCTTTTTTATTTTACCGGATCCGGTCCGGATCCGGTGATTTTTACCGGATCCGGTAGCTCCTGAAAAGTGCCGGATCCGGCCGGATTACCGGATCCGCCGGACCGGATTGCAATCCCTACCTTCACTCTGCGCACAAGGGATGTAGGTCGCTTGCGCATGGTGGTGTAGAAGCAGTCTACCTGCGCCTCCGCGAACATCCCCGATGCACTACAGAATTTGGGCAGACCCATCAGCACTCTGAAAGCGTTATTATATTGAACACGCAGAGCGCTGTACCGTTTACGAGTATAATCAGTCCACAGGTTGCTTGTGTATATAGAAGGTTGTACAGTAAGCCCTAAAAAGGGTGACCTTTACATCTTTGGAACAGTGAGCAAACCTGCGAGCTATCATATTAGCTCTGACGGACAACGCTCTGCGTTCGCGTTCAATATCTACGTCGTCCTTAAGGTCAGAGGTAACCATGTGTCCCAAATATTTAAATTAATCCACTATTCGTAGCGGATGGTTATTTAGTTTGACACTTGGAAACTTGGGTGTAGCTTTACCTCTGGCCTTAAAGACAACGCATTCGCTTTTGTTTACATTATACAGCAAACCATGGCTAGAAGCGTATTTCTCACATATAGAGATGAGCTTAGCCAGTCCGCACGCCGAGGAACTCAGCAACACCATATCGTCGGCGTAGCTCAGATTATTTACGCAAACTCCATCGATATGGCAGCCATGACGTGATGACGTCATAACTGGTGACTTAACCACGTTAGAAACTGTCTCCCGATGGTTTTTTTAGTCAGAATAACATGCTTAACAACATACTAAAATATGGTGCTGGTTTCATCAAAGGCACCTTTTGGGCCCTATATGACCCTAAGGGAAGCGACTTCATACCTATAACATTTTTTGATACAATCTAACACATTTGAATAAGTAGTCGATAAAGAATACACCGATAGATTATTAATATGTTGTAACATGACATCACTATTTTTGATCTCACATAGACAATTTACGCACAAACTTGCATTTCATTTTTGGTCGCACTTTTGAACTTTGACAGTCGTTCTTGATCATCCTATTTCTATGTATCCGGATCAAATCCGGATCCGAAAAATTGTCGTATATTGCAAACCCTAGCTGCGCGCTGCGCTATCTCCCCGCCCCGTGCGCCCCGCGCCGGGTGCTGCCAGTGCCAACCACCTTCGCTTGCAGTTCGTTGCGATTAATTCTATTTACTTTTTGACAAACTTCCGGTAAAAAAAACTAATTTTTATTTAGTGCAAATGTAGTGTCTTTAGATAAGTATCGTTTTTAAAATTTTCACGTCTCTCTTATTTTCCCCCGAAGCACAATGTACAAAATAATTAAAAATACATGTTCCATAATTTGCTCAGGCGTGCAAAGTTAACTGAATGATTATAAATTATAATGCTTTAAAAAGCTTAACTTGAGATTGCACCAACCGACTGACATATACTTGAGCCGCAATCGAAAAAAAAAATTTTTAGGGTATCATACATTGCACATCTTTTTAATTAAGATATACTATGCACCAAGGTGTTCTCTATACACTACTAAGCTTGAACCCAATAGCTTTTAATTTACTTCAAAATTACGGCACTTTATCTGGGGGCACGGCAGTGCCCCCACCAAGTCGAGCAAAAAAGCACGGCCGTACCATCCTTTTCTCGAAGCAATTCAGACCATTTTCGACCCCCTGTAACTTCGTTGTGGATAAAACTAGAAGACTGAAATTTTCAGTAACCATGCAGGCATTGTAAAGACACGGTATATTTCAAATTTCATTCAATTTGAACCAGTATTTTAAGAATTATAACGGGTCAAATTTCTTAATTTTGTCACTCACTGACTCACCGATCATCAAAATTCTAAGGCACTTCTAGCAGACCTAGAAGCTTCAAATTTGGAATATAAGTAGTGTTTGGTGTATGAATCAAGGAAAAACTAAAAAATCTAGAAAAGACCGCAAAGAAAATTAAGCCCATACAGCCAAGTCTTCAGTTATTAAATTTTTCAATATTGGCTTTATTCGTAACGATGTTTTATTTATACATATATACAATAAGTAGAAGGTACCGAAAAGGAAAAAAGTAGAACTGTCTACAAAATACAAAAAGAAATGAGATCCCATCAAAAACAATACTTGTCAAAAAAACCAAGTCTCGCAACTCAGTTGTTCTGCGGTAAAAAGTTGTGAGATCCATGTAATACCAAGTCGGTTATTAATTTATTCAGTCTCTACTTAAGCGACTTTCTGTCTTAATACGTCCAGTCTCTAAGACCACGATCGTGGTCCATAACAATTGAAAATCAATTGTGTCTGGAATCTCCGTACTCGAAGCATTAAGTTGTTACGTAATAATTAACAGCATCTTATAGTGACGCATATCAATATTAAAATTCTTTAATGTTTTATATAAATATATTGAGACTTGGCCATCGCACTAAATAATTGAATTTACATGTGTTTTCAGGCGATTGAATTTTAAATGTTGATCCTAGCAAAAAAGTCTACAGGACCTTTCTTGTAGGCAATTTCATCAAAATTATTGGCGAGATAGAACATTTCTCGCTATGAGCCACCGTTTACGAGTTATTTACGAAAAACTAAAAAAAGGGACCTTTAAACCCTTGCTTAGGAGTAGGACATAGCGGAGATTGTATTAAGAGGTCCAACGTGATAGAGTCTGGCTACTGAAATATTACACACATTTTTGGCGGGAAATTCAAAAAATCTTGGGCTGGTCACACTTTGTGTAGTAGGAATTATAGTTTTGATACTAGAAAATATTTTAGATTTTCTGAGCACACGTAAGGTACCTAAGGAAATGAGTTAAATATACGTTGACGTGCACTATGTAAAGTACGTATATGTATAGGCATGTTTCGCCAAGATATTTTTATATATTTTTTTATATTAAATTACTACTGACCAGTCACTCCATAGATTTCTTCTAAATATTGGTTTTCACTGTTTTCAGTAACTCGTTACGTTCCAATGTTTTGATTTTATTGATATTTTCCAGAACTTCTAGTTTATCCGTTTCTTCACACAGTTTTCCTGTTCATGAGATTCAGGTATTAAGAAATTCACGTACTTAATCAAAGTTATAGGAAAATGTTAGAACTAGTACTTAAAGTATCAAAATATTAATAGAGCACCAACCTACTAAATTGTTTACGACTTGTAAACATTGCAGTTTTTCGTTATACAACGCTTCACGTCGACTTCGCACATTGTCGTAATTATTTACGAGGTTAAATAATAGTTTGCGGACCTCACTCAGTATGGTCATTAATGTCATTATTAATATTATTTAAAATAAACTGAAATGAACCCCTTATAAACCGCGAACCGGCTGACGCAACTAGGAACAAACAAAGTTTTGTATGGAGTTTGTTTCGCAAATCATTGCCAACGAAGAAAAAGAAAACGTCAGTGCTATTTATGCTGTCAAGTTTACATCAAGTCAACTGTCAACCTAATTGTTTTGTTTGTTATAAAGGCTTCAATGTTTTGTTTGGGTATTTCTTGTAATTTCTTTATTATTTAGTAAAAAAATCGAAAATAGTCAACCGTGATCAGAGTAAAGAGCGAGTTTGTTACAATGCCAGCGAGAAAACGGTTTACTAAGTGTGAAATATGTGGCAAGCGAGCCACTCGAGAAAATCACAAAAAAGGGATTTTATGGCGAAATTTCCCTTGGATGAAGACCGGTAAGTATTGCTTTAGATACTTTTGACCTTATTTTGGGTCAGCAGGCTATAAACACATCGAAAATCAGATATTTTATATTCTTTTTCGTTGTGGGATGTACTATAACTATCGATAATTGTAGTTTTATTTGTATATCAGTGTAAATAATTCAATTAAATATGTGAAATTTCCTGAGAACTTGCATGCAATATGACCATAATTAATTCGACATATAAATACATAAAAAGTTAGAGCATTGATAAAGGGTTGTTGATAACTGGATGCCGAAAAACATGATTTATAGATGCATATTAGCGCTAAATAATCAGTTGATCACCTCATTGGTCATTAATAAACACTTGGAATATAAACTGTAGATAAAGTCATGTCATTGTCCAAGGCTGTATGTTTTCAGATGCAGGCAGTGGGTCAAATTTGTTGGGAACGAAGACCTGATACATCTTCCCATAGAAAAGTTACATGTATTGAAACATGTATGTGCAGCTGCAGATCATTTTGAAAATAAAGCTTTTGATAAAAAAAAAAAACATGACTTAAAAACTTTATTAAAATAATTCGGGTCCACATTAAGCCCGACCAGATATTAGTCCACTCACAGAACTATTCACTATATAACATACAACTTAAATGTGGACTCGATGCTAACCTGATTTTGAGTACAAAATTTGTAGACAGGAGCCTATGTTTCAACCCTCCCCATTTTATCGATATCGATAAGAATCGCAAGCGTGTAGCGTACTACACTATTTAAATCGCTTATGTTGGTACTATGGTTCTTTGACAGTTCTTTGTCGTATATTTTGGTAATGATTTGCGAAACAAAGTGATTCCACTCGCTAGTATGGAAGTCCCGTCTCTTAAAACGTAGTGATTATATGCTCTTTGCCGCGAACAATTTAAATAAAATGACATAAATTGTCAACAGACTTTTAGGTTTTTTTTAAATCATAGACAATTGGTGATACAACAAGGAAATATCTGTGAACAATATTTGGTTAGCCAGACTCTATTGATGCCGTTGCTGAATGGAGCATCAAAAACAATCTGCACTTCAATGTTTCCAAATGCAAAGTCATGACTTTTTCTAGGGTTAGTTAGATCACCCAATACTTCTATTTATGTTTTCCAGTAACTTGACATTAGAATTAGGATTTAACTTGTAAACGACTTGGTGACTGTTAGTTAGTTAGTTATATTTATTTGGTGACCGTTCTGTAAGTTTATTATGTGTCTAAATAAATAAATGAAATGAAATAAATGAAATAGCTTAAATGAATAGCTCCACCACAAAAATCGGCAGACTGTTTTGTACAGAATATTACAGACAAGGTGTCTCCAGGTTGTTATATCCTCCAAGGATATTACCGATTAATTTGGGGTGCGGACACAAGAATACCAATTTGTGACGGTATTTATCTCGTTTGGGAAGCGCCAATTACATCCACATTTCCCGATATCGGGCCTGATAATAGTTTCACGGAATATCAGCTCATCGTTACCAATATTTGAAATGTTTTTTTTATATACCACGACGATGGCAAACAAGCATACGGCTCGCCTGATGGTAAGCAGTCACTGTAGCCTATGGACGCCTGCAACACCAGAGGTATTACATGCGCGTTGCCGACCCTTTAAAAACCTGTACACTCCTTTTTTGAAGGACCCCATACTGTAGCCCTCAGATCATAAAAGCTGTAGCCCCTCGGGAAAACCTCGGCAGGAAGCTCATTCCACAGCCGAAGAGTTCGCGGGAGGAAATTCCTCTTAAACCGCACAGTACGCGACGATTTAGGTTCTAGGGTGTGAGGATGAACACCCTTTTTAGGGTTCCGTAGCCAAATGGCAAAAAACGGAACCCTTATAGATTCGTCATGTCCGTCTGTCTGTCCGATTATGTCACAGCCACTTTTTTCCGAAACTATAAGAGCTATACTGTTCAAACTTGGTAAGTAGATGTATTCTATAAACCGCATTAAGATTTTTACACAAAAATAGAAAAAAAACAATAAATTTTGGGGGTTCCCCATACTTAGAACTGAAACTAAAAAAACCTTTTTTCATCAAACCCATACGTGTGGGGTATCTATGGATAGGTCTTTAAAAATGATATTGAGGTTTCTAATATCATTTTTTTCTAAACTGAATAGTTTGCGCGAGAGACACTTCCAAAGTGGTAAAATGTGTGTCCCCCCCCCCCCCCCCCCCCCCGTAACTTCTAAAATAACAGAATGAAAAATCTAAAAAAAATATATGATATACATTGCCATGCGAACTTCCACCGAAAATTGGTTTGAACGAGATCTAGTAAGTAGTTTTTTTTTTAATACGTCATAAAATTAAAAAAAAAATTAAAAAAAAACCGCCCTAAGGGCCACTCTTTCCACGGCCCAACGATTGCACTCTTCCAGAGTGTGCTGGGCCGTGTCATCCACTGCGCCACATTCATGGCACTGGGGCCCCGGCTCCCTCTGTACCTTGTGCAGGTAGTGCCCGAAACAGCCGTGTCCGGACACTACCTGCGTCACCCTGAGGGCCCCCTTCCTTCTCTCTAACCACTCATCCATTACTGGGAGGATAGCCCCTATGGTTCGGTTTCCATAACGGCTATCCTCCAATGCATTCCTCCATCTTTCCTTAAGGCGCTCCGCGGCTGCTCGGGCCAACCTCTCCGCCGCTCCCGCATCTGTGGACTCCCCACGCCTCCTGGCCTTCGCCCTCTGCCAGTATCTTTCAGCCAGCACCCCCGCGTCTAGTTCTCACGCCGGCAAGGAGGCATGCCGCTGCGTGAGAGGTAGTACGGTAGGCCCTCACCATCCTCTGGGCCATGAACCTCTGCGGCTGACGGAGCAGTGCTTTCGCGCGTCTCGTTAGCCGTCCGGCCCAGATTGGCGATCCGTAGAGCGCCATGCTCCGGATTACCCCCGCATAAAGACGCCTACATGGAGCATTCAGCCCCCCCAGATTAGGCAACAGGCGGCCCAGAGCCGAGGCAACACCCACGAGACGAGGAGCCAGTCTCGCAGTGCTTCTCAAAATTCCACTTTCTGTCCAGGACAAGGCCCAAGTACTTGATGTGGGCCTTGACCTGGACAGACTCACCCCCCACCCTTACTGTGGTGCCCTCCGGCAGCTGCCCCCACCACCTTGTTCGCCCGAGGACCATGGCCTCGGTTTTCGGCAGGGCGACCCGAAGCCCCAGGAGTCCTATGCACTGCACTGTAAGCTCGGTGGCCACCGCCGCCCTCCTGAGCACTTCCTCTAGTTCCTTTCCCCGCACGGCCACTAGTGTGTCGTCCGCTTAACACACAGTGATCATGCGGGAAAGCTGCACCCCCCGGATCACTGCCCCATACGGAACCCGAACTGGTTGTCATGTAAGTTATGGCCCGTTTCCACTAGGTGCCGCTGAATACGGGAGGCCAGGATTCGCTCGAAAAGCTTCCCGACCTCATCCAACAGCACGATGGGGCGGTAGCCAGCGGGGGTGTCTGCTGGGCGCCCCTCCTTGCGCAGCAGGCACAGTCGCCCCTCCTTCCAGCATCCCGGGAAGCGCCTCTCCTCGAGGCAGTCCTCCAGGAGGGATCTTAGGCGGTTCCCTAGATGCTTGAGTGCCAAGAAAAGCACTTTTCCTGGCACTCCGTCTGGACCAGGCGCTTTGCGCGTGGCGCTGACCCGGTCCATGGTCCACTCCATCTCGTCATCCGTTATGGGGGGGACGGGGGACGGGGGACGATCGGTTCTACCGGATCCGCTGCTGGGGGGGCCATCGCCGGTGGGACGAAGTCTGGCGCCTCCGGAAACAGGCCCTCAACCACTCTCCGGAGGAGTTCTGGATTCCATGGGTGCGGCGCTCCGCGCACCATTTGTTGCTCACCATTCTATATGGGCGTCCCCATGGGTCCCTAATGAGGGTTGCCAAGATTCCCCTTGCCCCTCGTTCTTGGCCTTCTTAATGGCCTGCTGGAGGGCCCGCTTCTTGTCCGCCAACGCAGTGCGGAGGAGTTCCTCCTCCTCAGCGGTGTGCCTCCTTCTTCTGCACCGCGTGTAGGCCCGCCGGGCGGTATTGGCGGCCGTGCGCAGGACGGCGATCTTCGGGGTGCAGCAGTAGACTTGTTTCTTGCACCGGCAGGCTGGGCCCGGGGCATGGAAACGTCACAAACTTACTCCAGAGACCTTCTAAAGTGGACGGCCCTCTCGTCGATACCTCTTGAGGCCGTCTTAGGAGAGTTCCACGCCTCGATGATGACAGCCTCTTCCGCCATATCTCTGTCGAGGCGCGCCAGCGACCATCTTGGGAACCTCCCCCTCCCGGCCCGTCGGCTATCAGGACTGGACGGCGTGGCCCTCACTCTGCAGTGGGGAGACCCTCATGCGGATATATAAATGATCCGAGAGCGCGCGTTGCCGAGTGGCGAGTTCTAGAAGACGAAGAGACCCCTTCGCCTTCTAGAACTCGCCACTCGGCAACGCGCGCTGCCAGGTCGGGGGTCGCGAAGGATAGGTCGACTATAGACCCCCCATTCCAGCGAACGCACGTCTGCGCGTTGCCGCGGTTAAGGAAAACCAAGCCCACCGCCACCGCCCAAACCTCAACCTCGGCCCCTCTTGGTTCGGTGTTTGGAGACCCCCATGCTTGGCTCTTGGCGTTGAAGTCTTTCAGGATCAGGAAGGGCACCTGGCCGGCCCTTTCCACCACCCCCTCCAGGTCCTCCAGGAAGCGCTGGAAGGCAATCGGCGGCAGATTGGGGGAAAAGTACACCCCGACTACTACAATTCCCCTTCATTTTGCCGCCACGAATCCCTCCCCTATCCATACCCATGAGGACCTCGCCCGATGCCGGGGCCACCAGTGCCACCCGGCCATCACTAGACCCTACCCAGTTGGGCCGAGGAGGGACAGCGTAAGGCTCCGCCACCGCAGCCAGTGCAATTCCCCACTCTGCCAGGTTCTGCATGAGCAGGTCCTGGCCGGGAACGGAGTGGTTGATGTTGCACTGCAACATCTCCCAAGGACCTTGTTGCGGGTGTGCTTGCATTATTGGTCCATGGGCTGTCCCTCAATTACCTGTTCCGTCAGCGGGGGGCTTGGGTCAACGGCCGGGGTGGCCTTTCCTGAAGCCCCACGATTCCCATTGAGGGCTTCCATCCCCTTTACCTTAAGGGGGTTACAGGAGAAACCGCCCATCCTGTGCCCTGCTGGCAATTTCGCCTGGTGGCAGACTGCGCAGAAGGCCTCTGCTTGGCAGTCCGCCCCTCGGTGCCCCGGCTTATGCTACAGCGGAAGCACTGGTCTCCTCTTTCTACCGCGGAGGGGCACGTGGCCCTAGTGTGTCCGATGCCCAGGCACTTAAAGCACCTGGGCACCCCAGGTTCAAGTGCTTTGATTCGTGCGGACGACCACCCTATTGTCGCCCTCCCTGCCGACGCCGCAGCGCACACCGCCTCTATAGGGTACTGTACAAGGGCCGAGCCAGCGCCGTTTTAGCCGATGCGTATATCCCCAACCCGGACATCCGCATGCGAGCAACCCCCTTTGGCCGCAATCGCCCTAACCACTGCTTCCGGTGTGGCAGCCTCGTCGAGGCCGGAGACTCGCAGAGCCATCTTGATGGGTCTGTAGACCCGGGCCGCCATTGTCTGCCCCCGCCACCTCCAGAATGCGGGCCCCATCCGCCGTCTTCCGCAAAGTATATAGGAAAAGAGAGCCCTCTTGAAGCATTTTAAGGAATCTAATTTCGAAGCGCTATCTCTGATTTGCATCCGAAACTAGCTATGTATGTGTGCGTGCACATCTACATATGCAACCATATGTGTACGTACTTGCGTACTACATAATATTAGGTCTTCTTGGGCGGTATACAAGTTAATTTTTTGTTTGATTTCTTGTAACTTTGATAGTTTTTTTTGTTTACAAGATATCAAACAAAATATTAACTTGTAAGCCGCCCAAGTACTTAGACCTAATATTATGTAGAAAAGTTTTAAAAGAACAAAAAAGACGTATTTCATAGTACAGCAAGTATATGTTTATTGTTTTAAATTTGGTATACAAGATAGTAATAGACTAGGTGTTGTAAGTACTTGAAATATTCTTCTTTTTACCTTTGGTCATCTTTGTGTAAAAAGTTGCATTAGCTTCGTCTTCTGTGACTTGTGTCTCAGTCTGACTTAGAACTCTTTGATGTGCGCGTAACTGACTTGCCTAGTTCTCAACTGAGCGTTTCTTCTTTGACCTTAACATCCAACTGGATTTGAAATCAAGATATTCCGGAGATAAAGTAAGGACAGGTAAAGTGCACATTAGGAGCATTCCTGGTAATTTCGTCTCGCTCTCTACCTCGTAAACAATTCGCACCAGATATTCTTTTAAATAAACACATGCGATGCGTAATGATGTCGTGGTTCGGGTACTTCTTGTACTAATGAATTTCAGGCATAGGACGTATGTCTCGTATAAGCACGTACTTCCATAGATGCACTCTATCTCGTCTAACTTAGCGGTATCAAATTGCACAAATCCTGGCAGAGTGTCAGCGGAAATGTTTGTTGTAAACAAAATTAACATAATCATCGCTTGTTTTCATCGCTGCATGAGCGCTAAGGAGGATGGTATTTACTTCTTACCTTCGAAAATATCTGAACCAATTAAAATTAATAGGGAACTAATAAGTTCATATCAATCATATCTCTGTTTACATTTATTTGACAGTAAACAACAGTTGCTAGGTAACAACATTATAAATAAAGATAGGTCTTGATATACGAGGTACATATATGCAACCTTCTTAATGGTGTATTCATGCCTTTAAATTGTACCAATTTTATAGTGACATGTAGTTTGCACAATCGGTAGTCAACTTTACGCAAAAATAGGTTATCGGATGCCATTAATTAATAGAAACCGCCGCCACTTTACTAATGTTAACTACGTTTCTAAGTGTCGCCCCCCTGCGCCAACTGTCAACAGTGTCAATCCGAGAGTTGTGACGCCATCAGAATCTTTAATGACGTTTCGAGTTAGGTCCTGTGACGTGTAACAAAAGATATTTTAAATTCAATATGCACAAAAATATGGTCTTTACAGGTCCCCTAAAAGTAGTTTAACATGTTCTTATAATCCAAAAGAATTTAATGGGATACAATTCTGCCCTAAGATTTGTTGATGGAAACAACCCTATTGGACGTCACTGTACTTAAATGTCGACACCGAGGATATTTGATATTTTTGCATGAGCCAATTTTTTACATTTCGAATATTATATAAACGATGTGCTGATATGTGGTGAAATCGAAAAATACTCTTTCTCGGGCTCGAAATCGGGTCTGATATCAGGCCTCCTAAAGTGTGGATGTAATTGGCTCTAGACCTACGAAGGTTGAGGTAAGGAAAGAAATCTCCATATACCAAAAAGTGTCATCAAAAAACCTTAAATAGGTGGCGCTCCAATACCTAGAGTACTTGAACAAAAAAATCAAATCATAGACAGCGCAGGTCACTCCCAAAGAGCATATAATCACTACGTGTCACTCCGTCAATAACGCCTAGGTTCTTAGCTACACTAGCGCTACTCTGGAGAGATTTGGAACTATTATTTATAGCTGACAGCTGGACACTTTTGCAACAGTTCTATCGTAAGAGATTTCTCTCCTCTTAAATTCCATAACCTATATGAAGTTACCTGCAGTTCTGAAATGACACTACTGACACTGACAGACATGTTGACTGCTTTTACATTTCATATTTAATGGCACAGGCGGTCATGTAGTCTCACTAGTCTGTTTATTATATCTTATTGTGATGATTACAATAGCTTTATTATGTCGCCTGGATAGAAATTCACTGACAGTCTTTGTCTTGAAAACTCTCATAATGAGATCTGTAAAATTTCTCAAAAGATTCTTCGTTATGGCTTTAACTTTAACTGCAGTGTTTCTTTTTTTCTTCTGGAACAATATAGGAATTCAAAGGTAAGTAGTAATTGTGTGTATTTGTAGTAAATAATATTTCAGTAGACTGGAATGTACCATTGAATTAATACAATATTACGAATTAATAGGTACATGTAATCATTCAAATATATTTATGAAAGAGCAGGAAACTGAAACACACCTTTCCTTCTCATTCTCGTATTTTTTCCAGGCTGTTAAATTATTATTTGATTGGCTTTATTCAGTGATCAACAAGACATTTATGAGTAGTAGAAATAGGAATAATAAGTAATAGATGAAATATGTATAAATAACTGCAATAGATTATTTTCATTTGTTGGTCTAAAACTTGCGACATTCTTTCTCAAAATGGGTGAATCTGAGAAAGTCTTGTAATCTTTCTTTATGCAGCCCAGGGGCGGCCTTAGCGTCTGCGAGGCTCCGGGTGGAAAATATTTGCGAAGCCCCTGTTTTTAGTACTAAATAAAAAAATTGTCCAAAGGATCCTTCAAGAGAATGGAGCTTGGTTGTGAACTAAGTACCTATGTGTTAATTGCGAGAAGCGAGGCAGAAAGCCGAGCTCAACCTATGACAGAGATCCGGGTCATCAAATCTCGATGGCTTCCCGTGCGAAGCTAAAGACTAAGCTGCAGGAAAGCAGAGCTTGGAATCAAACTCGCAGAGTGAGCGAGGCAGACGGCTAAGCTCCGCAAAGATAAGGCCGGCAGTCCCGAATGTGTAGAGTTTCCTTCAATTATTAAGTCGAGCTGCAGAAGAGCATAACTTGGAATTGAACCAGTGGTCAAGCGTAAGCAAGACCGAAAGCCAACCTTTGCTTAGTGTTACAGTAAGACCTATAACTTTCCTACAGTGCATTTAGGCGTGGCCAAAGACACAGCGAGTTACAGACAAAAACCAATGGCCAAGGGTTTTAAAACGCAAGGCCTAAAGCCGAGCTCCACGAAGGACCGAAGGACTTCCGCGTCGAGAAGGCCACCAAAGATCGAGCTACGAGAGATCAGCGCTTGAAATCGGACAAACGGCTGAAGGCCCAACCGTCCGATCAAGGAGCGTTTCCATGCAAGCCGAAGTTGAAGGAGAGTATAGCCTGGACATTAATAATCAATATGATCTCGATTCTTTTACTACTCAACCTTTAGCATCGCATGGAAGCGCGACTTGCGATTTTTGGGCCTTAAGCCGTATGCACTTTTATTAAATTTCATATTTGTGTCATATTTGTGACTTCAATTTTATTTTATTTCATTTTTGTTATTGCATGATTTTTATTAATAGTAAGAGTTTGGATTGTGATTTATTAGTGTATTAATGCTTCGTTTTAAGGAAATGTTTGTTTGTACACCTGTAAAGGTAGAGTCTTGGTGAGTCCATGTAAAATTGTTACAATAGTAATTACCGGCAATGTAACCCATTTCTCACAAACAATAAAGATTATGATTATGATTATGATTATAAGATCACGGCTGTGCAAGGACCTGCATTTGGCTGCGCATTTCGGGCTTTCGGCCTGGTGTGGAGCGCGGTCTTCGGCCACCTAGGGCCTTGAAGCTCATTCTCGCGATCCGCCAAACACATCATCTTTTGTTTGTGTCCGTGCTCTGTTGTCCTGCATATCGCCCTTCGGCCTTGGTTCATTACTAAACAATTAACTATTGTCATTTCCGAATTCTACCCTTCTGGTGGTGGCCGAGTGGATATGACGTCCGACTTTCAATCCGGAGGTCGCGGGTTCAAATCCTGGCTCTTACCAATGAGTTTTTCGGAACTTATGTACGACATATCATTTGATATTTACCTCTAGCTTTTCGGTGAAGGAAAACATCGTGAGGAAACCTGCATGCATCTGCGAAGAAATTCAAAGGTGTATGTGAAGTCCCCAATCCGCATTGGGCTAGCGTGGGGACTATAGCCGGAGCCCTCTCGCGCATGAGAGGAGGCCTGTGCCCAGCAGTGGGACGTATATAGGCTGAATTATTATTATTATTATGTAGCTCTGCCTAGGGCCTCGCACTATGGTGGTGGGTTCTCGAGGGCTGCAATCTCCCTCTCCCTAACCGATTTGGCATGCCAGATTTATATCAGATACCAAATTGCATATGGTGGTGCAGCAAAACAAATTTTGACTTCAATAAAAATAATTGCAAAAATATAATAAACGACCGTACCATGACGCTTTTTTACAACTGTTTTTTTGCACTTAAACCCTCAAGCGCGAGGCCCCGGGCGGTTGCCCCGTTCGCCACCCCCAAAGGCCGCCCCTGATGCAGCCAATTAACAAACTTAAGGGAAATGAAAGCTA
The DNA here is from genome assembly GCF_033807575.1 of Cydia pomonella. Classification (NCBI taxonomy): domain Eukaryota; kingdom Metazoa; phylum Arthropoda; class Insecta; order Lepidoptera; family Tortricidae; genus Cydia; species Cydia pomonella. The sequence goes on along the minus strand of NC_084703.1, from coordinate 19,548,062 downwards.
TTAACATGTCATTGTGCCAAGTTACTTGCTAAGTTCGTAATAGGAATACAAAACAAAAACTAACCTAACACCTCAACCCATAAAAAAGAAAGGTTTAAAAAATAATGGTAATGCACAACAATTGTGCCAATAATCTAAGTAAGATAAGTAAAGCGTAAGTATAAGCTAAGCTAACTTATGTATTATAATTAATTGGTCTATATTAGACGCGAACTAAACCTAAGATCCGTAACTAAAATTAGACTCCTATTGAGTCGGTAACGGACATACTTAACCGTATGGTTGGCCGTTTATACGTTCCAGTCTTCGTTTTTACTTCCGCCACGCGTATGACTCCGTCTTGACTATTATGGCTCCTCTACACGATGGACCATCATAGTGGCCCACTAAGCTGGGCCAACGTGTAGAGAGGGTAGTGGTGTCGGATGGCTTATGGCGCGCGGGATGGCGATGGGATGGCCGCGGTGTCGGTTTTTCGTCCGCACATCAAAGGCAGTGGACCAGCGATGGCTGTCCGCGTCTACACGTGGCTAGGGAATGCAAACCGGTTTTAACCGAGACCGAAAAAACCGGTTAAAACCGGTTTTTTGACGGAAACCCAAAAACGGGTTTATAGAATTAAAAAAAACCGGTTTTGGTTTTATTCGGTTTTTTTTATTTACCTAAGTTGCATGTTTTATTCATTATAAGGGTATAAATCGGTCCTAAACCGGTTGAATCGACATCAAATCAAATAATGTGGTGTTGTGTTAGTTTGATCATTTGTAACGCTAAATGAATTTTTACGGTACAAAATACAAAAATACGAAAGATTAAAATAATATTAAGTACTGGCAGTGGCAGGACATCCGTGCTGGTGTACGAATTGTATAGTAGTACTTTTTAATAAAAATTGGTATAAAAGGTCTTACTTATAATTTTATTATGCGATGCGCTGTAGAAAAATTCCACGTAATGGCAGCCTTAGTCTTTTATTGGTTCGGTGATAACGACTTACCGACAACCTTTTTTGTCTCTTTGGCACTAATAGGAAAGGGTAGTTCAAACCCTAAAGAATGGAATTACTTGACTGTGTTTGCCCAGTTTAAGCTAACACCATCAGTTTCTAATTGACTTTTCGAGAAGAAACACGTGACGTTAATTGTTGTATTAGCTTGTTTCATTTATTTCCTACTTTACAAATCTTAGCAAATATTTTATAAAGGAAGGTAGTAACAGTAAACGAATTAACAACTTGAATATATACTAGAAGACAGCGAAAAACTTAGAGAAAGATTTCGGATTGGGCCATTTGATTTAAGACAAATAACATTAAATTATAAATTGATATTGTCATATATTTAAGAAAAAAATACCTATCCCATCGGTGTCTAACCAACAAACCAAAAAAATAATTCAATAAAATTTGTTTTGTTCCTATTCCTAGTTACAAATAACATTAAGTCATTTGACAATTCCCATACAATACAATAAAATAGATATTCTGTCTTTAATTTCGTGATAAAATCGTGTATATACTATACTAGCATTCGTTTTTACACGTGAAGCAATCTTTTCTTTATTCCATGACGATGAATTTAAGAATTGTTGATTCTAAAAACCGAAACCGGTTTAAACCGTTTTCGGTTTTTTTTTTTGGTAAAACCGAAGAAAAAACCGGTTATGAAAAACCTCCGGTTTTTGCATTCCCTACACGTGGCCCATCCCTCAGTGCGTGCTCGAACGCGGTCGAGTGAGGACGTTCGTTCTGTGTATTATTTTTATTAAAAATGACGAGTATGTGGCCGCATCACGAAAGAATAAAGTTTTTAGAGTTATATCGGGGAGAAAGCGTAACATGGAACCCCAAACATAAAGACCAAAACTATAGAAATAAGGTAGCAGGATATTAAAAAAACAAGTTTTTATAACAAATTGTGCACGAATTAATTAGAGGATTAGGAAAATTACTTATACATTACGCAGACATCTGTATATACAGTACATTCACAATTTAAATAAATAAATATACCAATAATAAAAGAAATTAATATTAGATACCTACATATCTAAATATACATACATAAATTATATATATGCACAATATATACCTACACAGCGGCACATTAAGGAAGAGACAAGTAATGATTTTTAGTAGGGTTTCAAAGCTTTGAAGAGTTTATTGCACAAATTTAAATTGACTTAGGTGACAACCTGTGTGGCCTAGTGGGTAGTGACCCTGCCTATGAAGCCGATGGTCTCGGGTTCAAATCCTGGTAATGACATTTATTCGTGTGATGAGCATGGATATTCGTTCCGGAGTCATGGATGTCTTCTATGTATTTAAGTATTTATACATATGTATATAATATGTATATCGTTGTCTAAGTACCCACAACACAAGCCTTATTGTGCTTTCCGTGGGACTTAGTCAATTTGTGTAATACTGTCCCATAATAAGTAGTTTATTTATTTATTTATTTATTGCGATGGATAGATAACATCCACCATAATCTTCTACGTCATTTCTTTTTAATTACTTTATTATTGTGCAGATTAAGAAAAGGTTGGTACGTGGCGTATAAATAAATTGCTGCAGCGGCTAATGCTCCCACGTCCATCTTGGAACACGAATAGATCGCAACTGAATGTCGCCATCGTGTAGTGGCGTGTCAGCCATCGCATGGCCATCTCGCTGGGCCAGCGCTGGGCCATCGTGAAGAGGAGCCATTAGGATAGACGTCGGTTAAAATTCCTAATGGCCATTGTAAAGGCGGGGCGTTATCAACGATTAATATCACTACGGTACCAATTTTAATTGGATTTGAAGGAGTATTCCACTTTTCACGTTGCTGCAAATTATGTAAATACTCCATTTTGAATCGTTTCCAATAAGACTGCACTAGCGAGTCCATTAATGAAAACCGAGACAGTAAATTGGGGCGTTCATCAGACAAATCAGCCGCAGGTAAAAATTCCAGCGGGGACGTGGTTAAAAAATGAGAAGTAAGCGCGAGCGGTTCGGAAGGATCCGAGCTTAAAGCGTACAAAGGTCGACTGTTAAGCAAAGCTTCCACCTGAGTAAGGACGGTTTCCATCTCCTGGAAAGTTAGAATATGCTTTCCTATCACTCTGAATAGTAAAGTCTTTGTGCTTTTTATGTTAGCTTCCCATATACCTCCGAAATGGCTAGCGGTAGGAGGATTCATTTTCCAGGTAATACGTTGGTATTTGCGGTGCGAAGGGTTTACATAAATGCATAAGTACATTTGTTTTACATCAGCGAAAAATGCTGTTTTATAAATGCGCACATTCAACAAAATGTGAAAAATGTTAGCTTGTAGGTTACATCCAGAATATAAAATGTCATTTAAAGATAAACCTGTATCCGTCTTTGAACTTCCGTCTAGGACCGGTCTCACTTTCGTACTTATTATGTCATTACGTAATACTGGGTGTTGGGGTAGATTTGTGGGGGTCGCAGTTCCAACCTATCCTACCCTTTTTTTTAACCTACTTCAAGATTTCAAAAGAGGAGGTTATCAATTCGGTTGTATGTTTCTTTTTTTTCTTTTTTTTTTTTTTTAATGTTTGTTACTCCATAACTTTGTCATATCTGAACCGATTTAGAAAAATATTTTTTTGTTTGAATGTATATATATACAGATTGGTCCCGTTTATGTCAAAACTCAGTTCTGATTATGGGATCCATGAGTAATCGAGGGAACTCTTCAAATGTGAAAGGCATACATATAGTGATTTTTGTATTTTCTGTAACAAATCAAGCATTTACATTTAAAAAAGTGATATTTGATGAAGTGGAACTCCTGATGCTGATCTGAATGGAACTCTTCAACGACGCATAGTAGACGTTTGGCGATTTCTCCTTTTCGCTGTGTTTGTTAAGTATATTAGATTTTCAAGACAAATTTTTGTCAGGTTCGAGTTCTGACGATGGGGTCCATGAGGAATCGCGTGAACTCTTCAAATATGAAAGGCATACATATAGTGATTTTTGTATTTTCTTTAACAAATCAAGCATTTACATTTTAAAAAGTGACATTTGATGAAGTGGAACTGCTGATGATGATCAGAATGGTACTCTTCAACGACGCATAGTACACGTTTGGCGATTTGTCCTCTTCGCTGTGTTTGTTAAGCAAATTAGATTTTCAAGACAATTTTTTGTCAAGTTCGAGTTCTGACGATGGGGTCCATGAGGACTCGAGGGAACTCCTCAAATGTTAAAGGCATATATATATATATATATATATATATATATAGTGATTAGTATTTTCATTAATAAATCAAGTATTTACATTTGTAGAAGTGACATTTGATGAAGTGGAATTGCTGATGATGAAGAGAACGGAACTCTTCAATGATGCATAGTTCACGTTTGGCAATTTGTTCTCTTTGCCAAGCAGTTAGGTTTTCAAGGCACATTTTTATATTTCTATCCTATTTAGTTTTTTTAATAATTATCTGGTGCTTTATTTCATGCATGGTTTGAAATAATTTATCTTAAATACAGTCGAATACCCTATCGCGGGTAGGTATCTTATCAGTCAACCATAGGGCATATCTGAAATGTGTCAAGGTGGGTGCAGTGGCAAAAAAAAACATGTTACCTCCTTTTCTACATAATTAGGCGTAAGACGCTGTCTTTTTAATTTCATTGTATGAAATCTCAAATCAACAATAATCGTTCTTTCACCGGTCTCCCTCAATGAAGTCGGTTTTTTTTCTTAAAAATTATATGACACCAGTTAGTCTTTGTGAGGATCGCAGTTTTAACCTAATCTAAACCTTTTTTTCTGGCAACAGTTCGTCCTTCTGAGAATCGCAGTTCTAACCTAACCTGCATTTCTGGCAATGGTTCGTCTTTGTGGGAGTCGCAGTTCTATCCTAACCTAAATTGCTTTTCTGGGAACAGTTCGTCTTTGTGATGGACGCATTTCTAACCTAACCTGCATTTCTGGCAACAGTTCGCCTTTGTGGGGGTCACAGGACTCACTAAAACGTAATATTATGGCGTCAATTTATGCAAACGATGTACCAATTTGATAAAATATTGGAGAAAAATTATTATTTCTGTTTCTGCTGATTATTTTGCTTAATTATATACTTTTTTGCTATTGATTGTCTTATTTATTTCATCCAATACCCCACTGAACTACCGTTCCCGACCTGGGAACCTAACCAAGATGACAATCGTTTGCATAAAATCAAACGGAACGCTGTGATAAACGTAAAACATGTATAGTAATATTAGTAGTATATGCGAGTAGCATAAGTTTGATCGTTTTATACAGCCTACAATTATAACATAAATTATAGTACCTGGGCGACCGAGCTTTGCTCGGCTATAACTATTTATTGTAATATGGTGGTGTATAGGTCATAATCTTAAATAATTTTTTTTACTTAATTAAACTTACCTGAAACAATAAAAATATATATAAACTTGAACATATAAAAAAAACAAAAGTTAGTCAGCGGGCGAGATTCGAACCCTAGTTACTAGCTAACTCGTTTCTAGCCGTCCGCGTCTTAACCCGCTGGACCAGACGGACAGTGACCGGCAACACGAAATTAGCGACCATATTCTGCGTCGAAAGAAAAACGCATAAAAACTCGAAAACACGCGTTTTCCCAAACATAAGACTAATCTAGATCGATTGTATACCCCCATAAACCCCCATATACCAAATTTCAGCGAAATCGTTAGAGCCGTTTCCGAGATCACAGAAATATATATATATATATATATATATATATATATATATACAGGAATTGCTCGTATTAAAGGTATAAGATTAGTAATTTTAGTTATACTTAGTAATTTAAAAGAGCTTTCTGAGTCATTTATTCAGGGACCATAAATTTATATCCGCAACGCAGGCTTCGTCAGGTGAACACTAACTCATAATCAGCTACAGGCGTCGTCACAACACAATACAACGATAAAATCTGCAACAGGCTTCGTCAACTTACTCTAAAACTATACATTAAAAAAAAACTACAAATTAAAAGCACCATCTAACTCGCCGCCAGCAGGCAGTGTGCTCAGCAGGCTGGCCGTATTTCCCCGTTGAATTGCGATGCTAATTCTTTGGGCAAAATACTGACTAGCCCTTTGGTCACCCGCGGCATCCGCCAAACGCGACGCTAAACCCTTATAAAAACGCCGGCCGCTGGGCCCCCATGACCCTAACGTTTCCACCCAAAAAGGCTCAAACACGTAGCCACTGCCGAGTGTACTTAAATAAATTAAATAATAATATTATTTAGTAATTTTAATTTTAGGAATTTCAACATTAGTAGAAGCATCTGTTCGACGCTTTGTATAAGGTGTTATGAAGTTATAAAAATCCGACATATTATGCGCATAAAAAAGAATATTATGCGCATAATTTATTAGGAACACAGCATTTTAGGTGAATGCGAAAAAGAGGGCACCCAAATTTATTTCATCTCTGTCATCATTCATGGAAAAATTGTCAGCTTCGGAACTAACTAGACAGAAAAACTGTGTAATTTTGTTGTTATTTTTGTGGATTGTGGATTTTGTTTAGTTGCAGTCTTGTATTTCACATTTTTTTCCTTTAGACGCATGTGTTTTTTTTTGTTTCAGAGTTGGATTAATTAAGCGAATATGCTATTTGAAACCATATTACGATAGTTCGTACACACTAATGACACTAGTGTGTCACTTAATGATTATTTTTTTAAATACTGCTAAGTCGGAGCGATCACACACTACGACAAAAAATTTGTAGCGGATTAAAGTAGCAGTAACCTTATAAAAAACACTGATAAATTCACTGAAGCTTTTATCAGTGACTGTACTTTTCAAAATTCTAACAACCCCAAACACAGTTTGCATTGTTTTATCACAGAGTTCTCATGGCCACCTCATGTCTCCATCATCAAATCAGCTCCATGTCATCATAATATTGTATTGTCATCCGATTTACATACGTAGGTATGCAAAATTTCAGCTCAACCGGGAAATGTTGCTTCCAAGATTTGACCCACACTAACACTAACAAACTAATAGGGTAAAGTAAGAGGGAAGAATGTATAAATTACTTTGATTTTGATGTAAATCGCTTTAGCATATTATATTCTAGGTTTATAGGTTTGGCTTTAAAAAAATGTTTTTCTTTTTGTTGTGGAAATATTTAAAAAAAGAGCCTATAATATAAACCTAGTTTTTTCATTGTCAGTAACATACTAAAAAATCATGGAGAATGGAAAATATTTAGAAGTGGAAGTGTCTTTTTGTATGGATGATCACGTAGTCTACTTCCCTCTTAAAAAAAGCTTGTAAAATGGCGATAACTAACATTATATGCGTTCATGTAACTTTGCTACAATTCACTGGCGGAAAGCGGTGGCTCGAGGGCGTCAAAACGGCCAACCACACTACTAGATAGCAACGACATCTAGCGAGAAATTATTGTGGTCCATATTATGTTCTTAGTCCATAGACATACATTATAACTCTTAGTCCATATTTAGGGAACTTTAACTAAAAACTTGTAATCCAATAAGGTATACGACACAAGGTACACATATGGTCATTAATCTTTATTTCTTTAGCTTGCAGAGCTTGGCCCCTGTACCGATACCAGTGAAGAATAAAGTGTGTCACGTTAACTTCGATGATGAAAGAATTCAACTTGTTAGTAACAAGACAGATTTGAAAATGATTTATTTCGTGACGCCGACGTACCCGCGGCCAGAGCAGGTGCCCGAGCTGACTCGGCTCGCTCACACGCTCATGCACGTGCCCCGCATCCACTGGATTGTGGCCGACGACCAGCCGCTCTGCTCCGAACAAGTCGCGAATATCCTTAGGTAAGTCAATTATGGATCGCGATTTTATTAATCCAGAGTATATGTATATAACCTAATTCTCGAATCGTTCTATAACTTACAGACGTTCTGGACTTCCATTCACACACATATCCAGCCCGAAGCCATATACTTATAAAGTCGCCAACTTCCCACGTGGAGTAGCAAATCGTCGTGTAGCCCTGTCCTGGCTTCTGGCTAACATAAATGAAGGCGTTCTTTACTTCGGCGATGACGATAACACGGTGGACCTGCAACTCTTTGATGAAATTAGAGATACTAAAAGAGTATCCATGTTTCCTGTGGGTCTTATTGGAGGATACGGCGTTTCTGCACCTATTGTAAAAGACGGGAAGGTAAGTTTAATATACTTAATATCACAAAAAACCCTCCTATTGCCTAATATTGGCCATTTTGTTCGCGACGCGAATCACCAAACCGTGAGGTGCGGGACGGGTGCTCACGGCGTTGCGATTGGTCGTTCCAAATATGGCGCAATGTCACGTGTATGCGTAGGGATGAGACGTGTTCATTACGGGAAGTGGTACTGGAACCAGTGATACCGTCATTTATCGTACTAATATAATGTGGTAAAATTGTTATCAATAAAAAGTACAGAAAAATTACTTAATAAAAATAAAACAATAAGTATAATTTTTAATTAAGTACTTTAAAAATGTATCTAAAAAATGACTTTGCATATTAATGGGATAAGATTTTAACCATAAAATAATAAAGATCCCAGAAAATATGTATGGAATTGAATACTCGATGCAGCATACCTACATTTTGTGGTGAAATTCATATTCATGAGGTTTACACAGTATGTATGTAGTATGTACTTGGTAAAGGCGTTAAAATAATAAAGTGCTTCGGGGGGTAACTCCAAACAGGATAATATCGAAATATTTAAACTATAGATATAGCTATAGCAAAGCATGAAGTGTTTCTAATCTATTTGATAATAAACTAGAAAAACTTCATTTTCTAGCACTTACTGACCAAACATTTCTAAATGCGCCAAAATGGGAATGGTAAAACGTTTTTTTTACATTTTAGTCGTAAAATTATAATTGACAGATACCTATAACTCGTTTATTTGCATTTCTCTCGCTAAATTGCCGTTCTAATGAAAATCGTGATCATACATTTTATTATATTTTTTTTAACGTGTTATCAATAATACTATATGATATAAAAGCCTAATTTCTAGCTCGATGTTGGAAATATAATTATAAAGTTTACTATTACTGTTTCATTCAGTATTATTGCAGTTTCCCATTTATCAGCTATCGTGACCTATTTTTTCGTAAATATGATTTTAAAGCTAAAAACGTGAACAAAATAACGGAATAGTATGGGAATTGACAGAAACACACGTAGCATTTTTGCCATATTTGGCCACATCAAGCGCTGTGATCGTTCCGGCTTCCCCCACCACCCGCTTTGCACGCTTCCAATACGGCCGTTAGTATATTGTAAGGTCTAGTTTCACAAGATGGACATGATGATGAACTTCGAAGATGTGTGAGGGCACTCAGTGTTGGTTTGTGATATGCATATCTTGTGTGGATTTTTTAGAATCCTCTTGGAGAGCAGTTAGGTCTCGGGTAACGAGATGGACCTGATGATGAACTTCGAAGAAGTGCGAGGGAGCTCTGTGTCAGTTTGTGCTAGGCATTTGTTGTGTGGTCTTTTTAGAATCCTCTTGGAGAGCAGTTAGGTCTCGCGTAACGAGATGGACCTGATGATGAACTTCGAAAAAGTGCGACTACAATAATAACATACGTATTTTTAGATTACGAAGATAATAGGGATGATGTTATGCCGAATGAAGTAGATTCAAAATTCCATTTTTTTTCCTGCAAGTAGGCCTCAAGGGCTTTTTACAAGTCAATACAACATTTATAGTAACATCATATAGTGACATGAAAAATACATAACAACATTTATAAATACAACAGCCAATACCTGGGTAAACATTACATTATAATAATCTTAAAATAAATAATTACTACAATACAATAGAGATGTATAGTCTCTATGGTTAAAAACACATTAAATCTGGAGATGTAAAAGGTCCCCAATGTCAGAGTACTAATACTAATAAAATTTGGAGGTGTAAAGTCTCTCTAAGTGTCAAAATAAAATTTATACTAAATAAATAAACCGCGTCTGGACTGTTAAACTAGCAGTCTCATAAACTAATGCTACAGAATACATAACTAGTATGTACCAAGTCAAATTTATTATACAGTATGACAGAGACGTATAGTCTCCACGGTTAATACATTAAGTTTGGAGATGTATAAGGTCCCCACGGTCTGAGAAAAATAATAATACACAATAATAATGACATTAATATGATTTGGAGGTGTAAAGGTTCTCCAAATGTCAAAGAATAAAAATAAAAAAAATTGTATGAAATACATGTTTTACGTCAAGAGACTGTTAAGCTAACAATCTTAAAACTAGTTCTACAGAATACATAACTACTATGTATTTAATATGTCAATGTCATCATCAAAATAACTAAAACATAACAAACATTAATACATAAGGTTGAACAGCTAGAAACAACAGCGCCATATGCCTCTCCGGTACACTGCACGCAAAACTATTACGGCTTTTGAGACAGGATACTTGGCCATGATTCCGTGTCTCCCAAGTAGTCATCTATTTTATAGTATCCCTTTTTGAGAAGTGCATTTTTGACGTATTGCTTGAATGAAGTATAGGGCAGGTTCCATGCCTCTAAGAGTACTTTATTATAAAATGACACAGTTTCCCATAAACGATTTTTTAACTTTCTGTAGACGAAACTTGGAGACTACTAACTTATGTTTATTTCGCGTATTATAACTATGGATATCAGACAGTTTCTTATAGGACTTTATATTCTTATGCGTATACATTATCACATCTAGTATGTATTGTGAAGCTACTGTGAGAATATCTATTTCCTTGAATCGTTCTCTCAGTGAGTCACGAGGAGCCATGTTATAAATAGATCTGATTGCTCTCTTCTGAAGAACGAAGATGGTTTCTATGTCAGCTGCTTTGCCCCACGCCAGTATGCCATAAGACATAATACTGTGAAAGTAACTGAAGTAAACTAGGCGAGCTGTCTCCACGTCAGTAAACTGCCTTATTCTTCTTACTGCATACGCGGCAGAGCTCAACCTTTTCGCCAGGGCAGATATGTGAGGGGCCCATTGCAGTTTACTATCTAAAGTAAGGCCCAGAAAAACCGTATTCTCGACAAGGTCCAGCGTTTCGCCATTTAATGTGATGATAGTTTCAGATTTTCTTACATTCGGCAGCGAAAATATGACACATTTCGTCTTTTTCGGTTAATCAGTTTCATGTCTCTGTAATTGGACAGTTTTTTTCCGTAGTTCGCTGCGAATGGCATCTGGTGGGAATCGGATTGTACCTAAAGTATGACAAATACTACAATGTAAAATGTCAATACCAAATTTGATTATTAATTTGAAATAACTAGGTAGTTGTTTTATAACTACATCCCATGAAAGATAAAAGGAAAATACAAATCTGTTGTAAATAATTTATTACAATATAGTTAGATAATATCTAAATCAAACATAAGTTAATAAAATAATCTACTTCATTCGGCATAACATCATCGCTATTATCTTCGTAATCTAAAAAGACCTTATATCTGTTTACTTACACGTGAAAAGTGATTCTACTGTCCTTGGAATGATCCAAATAACTTCTGCACCACTTCACGGCACATAAAGACATTTTTAATTATAAAAAAACGATGTTTTTATAAACCACTTTAGCCATCTATCACTGACTGTCATATCGGTCGAACTGAACTTGCCAATCGAGTAGTTTGTAAGCCTCGCCCGCCTTAGGGTAGATTACGTTGGGCTATAATAGGGTTGTTTCCAATTTTTTGAAACGCTTGTAATACGTTCTATATCAACCAAACGTTGCCCTAAAATTTGACTTTTACCTAGGGAATGCAAAAACCGGAGGTTTTTCAAAACCGGTTTTTTCTTCGGTTTTACCACAAAAAAAACCGAAACCGGTTAAAACCGGTTTCGGTTTTTAGAATCAACAATTCTTGAATTCATCGCCATGGAATAAAGAAAAGATTGCTTCACGTGTAAAAACGAATGCTAGTATAGTACGAGGGTTGCTACTTATATATCCGTAAACAAAAAACAAACGTACACGGCTGAAAATGGTTTTATTGTTTTTCAAAGTATTCCCCTTGATAATCTATGCACTTTTGCATTCGTGTGAACCAATTTTTGAAGCACTTCTACCACTCCGCCTGAGGTACCTCCATAACGTGTTGTTTGAATGCGTCGACAGCATCTTCAGCGGTCGAAAATCGTTGACCGCGTAATTTATTTTTTATATTGGGAAATAAATAAAAATCATTGGGTGCCAAGTCAGGGCTGTACGGCGGATGACCCGTTAATTCCATATTTTGACCTTCCAAAAATAGAGTTGTTTCGCGTGAAGTATGACAGCTGGCATTGTCATGATGAAGAATGATTCTTCGTCGCTGGTTAGTTTTACGAATTTGTTCAAATACTTCCGGTAAGCAAATGGTCGTGTACCAATCTGAATTAACCGTTTTACGGTTTTCTAGTGGCACTGTAGCTACATGGCCATTAATACCGAAGAAGCAGGCCACCATTTGTTTTAATGTACTTTTTGCACGAGTAACTTTCGTAGGGTTCGGCTCATTTTGAAACACCCATACCGTTGATTGTTGCTTCGTTTCGGGATCGCATGCAGATCCAGGATTCGTCACCTGTATAGATGTTATAAACGGCCTTTGAGTCACCACGGTTATATTTTTTTAACATTTTATTGCACCATTCAACGCGAGTATCTTTTTGCTCCTTAGTTAAGTTGTGCGGTATCCAACGCGAACAAATTTTTTTTACAGCTAAATGATCATGTAATATGCTATTAATGCTAGTCATAGAAATACCCAGAGTCGACACTATCTCGCGGTACGTACCATGTCGGTCGTCCATTATAAGTTTTCGCACAGCCTCAATATTTTGTGGTACAACGACCGATTTCGGGCGACCTGCCTAACTTCGTCCGTAAGCATACTACGTCCACGATTGAACTCACTAAACCAGTGATACACAGTAGTTTTAGATGGAGCTTCATCACCAAAAGTTGAAGTTAGTTGATCTATGCACTGTTGTTGCGTTAAACCACGCCGAAAATCATAATAAATCATAGCACGAATATTTTCACGAGTGAGTTCCATTCTTGCAGCGAGATGACATTTAAAACCCGTCAAAAACAAAACACTAGCGTTAATAAGAAAGAAAAAATATACCGGCCAGTACTTAAACAAGTTCAAATTTTACCATGGAGGTCAAATATACTATTTAAGAAGATTGTAATCCCGGTTTCCGGATATATAAATAGCAGCCCTCGTATATACACGATTTTATCACGAAATTAAAGACAGAATATCTGACTATTTTATTGTATTGTATGGGAATTGTCAAATGACTTAATGTTATTTGTAACTAGGAATAGGAACAAACCAATTATATTAAATTATTTTTTTGGTTTGTTGATCAAACTAACACAACACCACATTATTTGATTTGATGTCGATTCAACCGGTTTAGGACTGATTTACACCCTTATAATGACTAAAACATGCAACTTAGTTAAATAAATAACAAAACCGAATAAAACCGAAACCGGTTTTTTCAAATTCTAAAAACCCGGTTTTGGGTTTCCGTCAAAAAACCGGTTTTAACCGGTTTTTTCGGTTTCGGTTAAAACCGGTTTGCATTCCCTACTTTTACCCTAAAAACGGCTTAAATATGTTAAATTAACAAAATATATTTTGACCCATGCTTTCGCGCCCAAAACGCTCTTTGATAATTGTATGACGTCACAGTTTACGGTTTGACACATAACTACGTACATACCGAAGAGTTAAGTCATTATACTCATTATATAGGGACATACATACACACGTAACACCAAGGCCTCCCGTTGTCTATTCTCAGTGCAGAATTTGATACTCAAGCTGTAGCCATTTAGGTGGTGGGCAAGCTGTGTATGCGTGCGTGTGGGTTTTTAACCAGCTAATAAAATATGTTTTCTGTAATAATGAGTTATTATATATCATAAAGTATTTATTATCCATCAGCATTTCTATGATGTTAATTTTTAGTGCAGATATCGAAGCTTCAATTAATTGCACACCACAAAAATAGCTACGGCTTGAGTATTAAAGTTTGTGCGAGAACAGACCTATATATTTACTTTACTCTTTGGAACAGACAACGGGGGGCTTACCGCAAAAACCGAAAATCGTATATTGTGGGGATCTTTTTCTTTTACTCTTACGTAATTAGAATGACAGAGAAAAATGCCTGCAATGACGAACTTCGATTTTCGCGGTTATAACCCAGTGTCAAACCGTGAGTTGTGACGTCATCAGAATCTTCAATGTCGTTTCGACTTCGGTCACGTGACGTGTGTTAAAATTAAAAGATTTTAAATTCAATATTTACAAAAATATGCTTATTAGAGGTCCACAAAAGGTAGTTTAACATGTTCTTATAATCCATACGAATTTATTGGGATACTATTCTGCCCTAAGATTTGTAGATGGAAACAACCCTATTAAGCGGTCAGAATGCTTCCATGTTTTATTTCCGTTCACTGCTTGAGGCACATCAAAAACGGCTCGCTAGCGAAAAAAATTGAAGAAAGATCTTTTTTTTTTACCAATTTTTTGGGGGATGATATATTGCATACTTGCTACTAATATAAAGCCATATCATAAAAAAAAAATTACATGCCAGAACTCGCTGGGGGCAGATTCACTTGGCTTATCCAGGCATGGCCTTTAAATTTCTAAATCGAGCGAGATTGAGAAAGTGAATCTTGACAAACAAGTGATTCATTAAAATGAGGTGATGCTTTATCAACGGAACACTAAAACGGTATGGGCTATTTACGCACAAATTACTACTCGTTTAGGTGATCTGTAAGGTTACCTGCGGTACTTGCCGATGACAATGTACACTGATGTCGCCATTTTCCTAATCTAATATATAAATAAGTGATTGTGTTGCTTACAGGTAGTCGGGTTCTTCGACTCGTGGCCGGCCGCGCGGAGGTTCCCAGTCGACATGGCGGGGTTTGCCGTCAACATCGAATTTCTCAAGCCGTCCGCTACTATGCCATATATCGCAGGACATGAGGAAGACATGTTTCTTGTTAGTTTAGGAGTAAAGTTAGAGGACATAGAACCATTAGCTGAGAATTGCTCCAAGGTGCTCGTGTGGCACACCAAGACGTTAAAATACCCCAAACCTACATTGAAGATAAATATTAACCAATATGATAAATCACTCTCGCCAAAGTATGAAAGTTTTGTGAATTTGCTCAAGGAAATTTCTAGACAGGGAATGGCTGTTTTAGATGCCAAAACTGGAACAAAAACATTAGTGATACGAGATAGGAAAACATATGAAACTTTAGTTGGCCTTAATTAATATACGTAAATTGTAAAGGTCTTCGCACACTATACCAATTCCACACCAACTCAACTCACTTTTGGTTCACCTTAGTGGACGACGAGTGGACGACGCGGAGACCACCCGACAGTTACCTAAATTTTAAAATTGTACTATAGGACATAGAAGATAAGGCTTTAATTTCAATATTTAATTTTGAGTCGAGTGGCTGTTGAGTTGTAACAATGTGCTAAGACCTTTATCTAACCTGTTGATCATTATGGCTCCTCTACACGATGGCCCAGCGCTGGACCAACGAGATGGCCACGCGATGGTTTCTCAACTGATGGTTTCCGATGGTGTGCTCTCGCACGCACTATGGAATGAGCCACGTGTAGATGCGTACGCACCATCACTGGCCCACTACCTTTGATGTGCGGATGAAAAACCGACACAATGGCCATTACATCGCCATCCCGCCGCGCCATAAGCCATCCGACACCACTACCCTTTCTATACGCTGACCCATCTTAGTGGTCCAGTATGATGGCCCATCGTGTAGAGGAGCCATTAGAGAATGTTCCTAGTTTAATATGGCATATTTTATAGTTCTGTCTCGCGGGGTTGTTTGTAACGTGTCTTATACCGTATAACACATTCACCACAACTAAATATAAATATATATAATTATAATTTAGGCTTCTATATTATAATTGTCTCGGTTCGAAATAGTCCCACGAGATGGCACCTAATGTTTAATTGAATTTAATCTATTGAGCCTCGTGCTCGAAAAAAACAGTTCCTTTAACTATCGCGCTGTGAGTATTTTTTTATGTAAAATACAACAATACAGCTAGTGCGCGTTGGGCTAGTGGCATACCAACGAATGCTACATGGATAAAACACTTTGGTCGAATATTTGATTACGTGAGAACTCGGTTAAAAATTTAATGAATTTTCGAATGTCACATGTCTCCTACGGTTGTTATGTGTGGTAGGGCAGAGCAGTTAAAAAACAATTTGCATAAATTTATATTACCATCGCGAATTTTCGAGTTCGCATCATCGCTTATGAGATAAAAATTTAACATGCAAAGCAATATTTGGGGCCTTTTTAGTAGTTGTTTGTTAATGTAGCGTGGGCTCAGGGAATTTTACATTAAGTGTATTTCGAAAATAAGAAGTAATAAATTAGTCATAAATCATATTTAACAAAACCATAACGTTATAAAAATGTATAAGTAGCTTCGTTCTATTTCCCCCTTTTCTCTTGAACTTACAGTGTATTTTTTTGTTTAATGGGCCCACGGTTTAAATATAGCCGTAGTATGAATGCTAGCTGATACGAATAGTTGCCTAAATAATGTAATTCGTTTCAATCCTTTTACTTATTATATGATCTTTTCCCATATTAAACTACATTGCGCGAATTCTAATATTTGTATGTGCCTACGGACCTGGAACTGTGGATATTCCACGGTTATAGGTACGACGTAAGGAAAAAATATTCCATGTCGCTTTGCGAAGACAAGTTCTTACGAAAACTTATCCGGATATGCGACGGACCATTTTGCAGCGCATTTTTGTCAGAATTTTATTTTACGAAATAATTTTTAAGAAAAAAAAAACTGACTTCATTGTGGGAGACCGGTGAAAGAACGATTATTGTTGATTTTAGATTTCATACAATGAAATTAAAAAGACAGCGTCCTACGCCTAATTATGTAGATAAGGAGGTAACATGTTTATTTTTTTGCCACTGCACCCACCTTGACACATTTCAGATTTGCCTTATGGTTGACTGGTAAGATACCCGCAATAGGGTATTCGACTGTATTTAAGATAAATTATTTCACACCATGCATGAAATAAAGCACCAGATAAATATTTAAAAAAAAACTAAATAGGATAGAAATATAAAAATGTGCCTTGAAAACCTAACTGCTTGGCAAAGATAACAAATTGCCAAACGTGAACTATGCCTCAATGAAGAGTTCCGTTCTGTTCATCATCAGCAGTTCCAATTCATCAAATGTCACTTCTAGAAATGTAAATACTTGATTTGTTAACGAAAATACTATGATCACTATATATATATATATATGCCTTTAACATTTGAGGAGTTCCACTAGACAGTAGGACGCTGTCTTTTTAATTACATTGTATGAAATCTACAATCAACAATAATCGTTCTTTCACCGGTCTCCCTCATTGAAGTCGGTTTTTTTTTCTTAAAAATTATTTATGTATATACCATGTGTGGCCTGTAACACGAGCATAAAATTAAACTGTAGGCTGTACTCCTCAAACTAAACAACCAAATGTTGTTTGCTCAGCAACTTTGCTCGTGTTACAGGCCACACCCATATGATCTGAACCTACCTTTTATAATTATAGAATCTCGGAAAAAAATCACAGTAGAAACTCTAAAAGATCCTGTTGACATACTTAATTATGTGTATGTTATTAATAGTACCTATTAATGATTATCGAATATTTACGAATCTCATAGGATTTGTTTTTTAGTTTTAGTAGACGTAGCTATTCAATTTGTTTGCAAAGTTGTTTGGTTTAACCTTGTTTTCACTTTTTGCAATTGTTTTACTAAAGCCTGTTAAACCTAATTTTAATTGTATAATGTATCTTTTTAATGTCAAGATAGACATAAAAATATATTGTTGACTGTTTTGTTATCAACTGAGCAATATTTTTTGTCGTCGGTTACGGACACCCGTAAGATATAGTAGTAAATAAAATGCAGTAATTCGTATTTATAGTGTGTCAACACGTTCGTAGCCAAATAAGCGTTTCACGTGTTTTTACTACACGCGTAGGTAAGCTGGAACAAATAACGGTAACTTTTACTAAGGTCAATGTTACATACAGATACGGAGTGTTTTGTGTGTAGAAGGTGGCACAATGTTTGCAGTATGCACTGTTTAGGGAATTGATTCACGAAACCACTTACATACGTCCAAATCGGTGAGAGATTGCACTAGAATTAATATGTTAGATAGAGTAATTTCGTTCGTATATTTTTTGTGCAATAAACATTAAATTTAAAAAAGGTTACTATGGAAATCTATATAAAATGATACCCACTCAAGGGTCTAGCAGGATAAGCTAACAAGAGTGGCCCCCTCGAGGGATTTGGATATACGTTAAGGTGGAGTAGTGGTTAAATCTAAGGACACTGTATGCCTTATAGCAGCCTTCGATCTTATTTTGCTTCAGAGTTATTTACAATAATGTTAAAAAAGCAAAGTAATTTTTAAACTTTTATATTAGATTAACTAAGCATGAGAGTGAAACCAAATAAATTCAGAATAGAGGAAGATAAAATGGGGTTAATAATCCTATTAATAAACATATTTTTACTGACCTTCATGCAGTTCATCTTAAATGAAAAAAAAAAGTTTTTTTTTGCCGCTTCTTGTGGTGGCTCAACTACAAAAAAAAATTACCTGACAATCCACAACTGTCAACTACGTAAACATTTAATTTTTTTTTTATATATCTTGGTGCGTCATGTCAAAAAAATTAAATAAACGAACGTATGTTTACTATATCATATCATATCAATAGTAGAAGAAGGTATCCTCTTTCGTTCATTATGAAATAATTCATTGACATTGATCAATGACATTACGATTTTTTTTACAGGTATAGTGTGAATAAGGTAAGTCTGCATCCGTCAACCACGACCTAATGTGCCCATCAACCCTCTTTCTGTGATGTGACCGACCACAACAGACTTACCTTAGAAGGGCTCTACTCATTTGCCACTACACTATAGTAAACGTACGTTCGTTTATTTTAATTTTTTGACATGACGCACCAAGATATTAAAAAATATATATTTACGTAGTTTGTCAGTTAATTTTTTTGGTAGTGCCACCGCAAGAAGTAGCAAAAAAAGGAAGCGAAAAAAAAAAAACATTTTTGACATGACATGAAGGTCTGTAAAAATATGGATTATTAACCTCATTCTATCGTCCTCAATTCTGAATTTATTTGGTTTCACTCGCATGCCTAGTTAAAAAATTAAAAATTACCTAGATTTTTTTTTACATTATTGTAAATAACTCTGAAACAAAAGACGATCGAAGGCTGCTATTAGGCATAAAGTGTCCTTAGGTTTAACCACTACTCCACCTTAAAGTATATCCAAATCCCTCGAGGGGGCCACTCTTGTTAGCTTATCCTTCTAGACCCTTTACTCAGAATATATAAATATACATATTTGTGGATAGTTAAAAAAAAAACACTAATGTCGGTCGGTTGCACCAAACGGTCTGTCACCGTTAAAGTGTTTGCTAAATTTTATTTAATGGGAAATTTCATAGGTCACTACTGACTCTACTGAGTGACGTTGGCCAGACCGTCAACTGTGGTTGGTGGAACTGGTACTTTGTTGAATCTCGTAATGTTTAAATCATCCATTCTAAGATACTAAATAGTTAAACATACGGTGGTGAAATGTTTGAGATTTGATCGTTATTAGTTGTGGGGTTATTACCAATTACCACCAAGTTGTTACCAGTGGCAACTACTGGGAATTATTTCCTACCTTTTACCACTGGTAACTACGGGGAAAAAATCTCACCTTTTACCATTGGTAATAAATGCTGGGAATAAATGCTAGTAGCTCATGCATGAAGTGCAGTTACAGTTTGGGGCAATAAAATTAGTCTGTTTAGTAAACAATGACCCGTTGCCATTTGAATGTAGGAATGTAATTTTAAGGGTTATAGAACGTGTAATTTACTATGTATTGATAAATTGGTTATTTAGTAGGTATGGTTGTAATTGTACGCTCCAATGTTTTATTTTATTAGTCTCGTACAATAATAATAGTAGCAATTTAAATAATATATCAATTTATAACCATGTCAAAAGTTACAATAAGAGTATTTATAGACCGCGCTAGATAGTGTGGTACGATACGACCAAGGCACTGTTTTCCTCGCTCAGCATTTACATAAACAAGAAAGAATACTACTACAATATAAGCTGTAATAGAATAAGACAAGCAGTGGCTTTCAAGTTAATTTCTTTGTGACCGTTATAATTCCCGCAGTACCTCGTCTTCAACAGCGTGAAAGAAAGTTACCTGGCACGACCACACGATGTTGAGAGGTACTGCGGTCACTGCCTTGGACTATCGGAATGGTAGAAACTAAGAGTACCTACAGACACCAATAGATGTATTGCATCTGCCAAATTGCCCAAAAATACATGCACTCTAACACCTTGAGAATAGAAGCGAGTCGTGTGTAGATTAGTCAACTATACCTTAGCATGAACAGCTCCGATATGTCTGAGTAAAATGGACATATGTAGGGTACCTAGTAAAATGTAATTTTATAATTGCAAACGAAACCCTGGTCAAACAAAACCGTGGTCGTGTCGTATGTAGCACGTGCTATATGCCCGGGCCTGTTAAGTTTAAACCCATGGGCTCGATCCCACCCTGTCCACTTGTCCAGGCATGCCCTGCTATTCCTCTACATAGTGTAGCATAAGGATTATGGGCGAATCAACTCTTTGTTCGACAATTTCGAGTGTCTCTTGCGTTACTCAAAATGTCCCTGGAGTTACCAAGAAATCTGGCAGGTTTAATAGATGGGGCCTTAAATGTTTTAACATATACCCTAAACTGAAACATACAAAAACCAATATTTAAAGGTTGAAAATTTGCAACGAAAAAGTTGTGGACAGATTTGTGTCGGTCTAAAAGGTGATTCGCCCTTATACATAAACAATATCACTTACATTGAAATCAATGTAATACACAGACAAAGTTATAATTTACTATGAATAAGAACCGTAGTTATTTTGATTTTATTTTATTGTGGAACAAAATAAATATAAATGCAGTGCTGCGGTGTAAAACGCAGGCAAAGTACAAAAAAATGCAATTGACAATAACTGTCGATTAATCCTGAATTGTACAGGTGATTTATGAGACTACATAGATAGGAAACGTGATATTTACTTAGTTGGTATGTAATGTTTTAGCAAATAACTTTGTTTGAATCATGGAACTCCTTAGGTTTCATGTAATTCGTAAAAAACGATATGTATATATGTTAGGTTAAAATATTCCTGCTCTCATAAATCAACCTGTATATCTGGTTTATTATTCATAATAAACGAAATGAAAGTATGTAAATGTGAGGTTTGGTCCGATTTTAACCTCAGTTTAAGTTTAAATATGATATTGTATTATACATATTTAATAGCGATGGTAAAAGATACAAATTGGTGATTTTTGATAGTGTCAAGGGCAAAGCAAATAGGTAGGTATACAAAGACAAGTGTGTGAAGGTATTCCATTCAGTGCCGCATGCCTTAACTCTGTTGTAGACGTTGAAGTTATTTATTATCACTGCATTTTAAGGCTTGCTTATGATGTTTCAATCGTATCTTATCAATTTATCGTACTTTTTATCTCTGCCATATCCCTACCAAAGATGGCGCTCCATTTATTAAAATGGATCCATGCCTAAAACACCATAACTTTCATTATAGTTTTGTAACTGTGTCATTGTTCGTAATCTTACGTTTAAAAGTTATACCAAAGATACATTGATTGAGTAAGATGTGTAAAATCTAAGACAATTTCGTGCTACGAATTTGATAGGTAAACGAGATGGCGCTGTATTGCTTCATACATTTTACGCCATTTGCTTTGTCAAACTAAGGGGCACGTTTATCACTTACACTTTACCTCTCTATTACAATCAATGATATTTGGTTATATTTACATATCAGTAAGTTCAAAAATAATAAATAGCGCCATCTACAATTATGCGGCACGCTGCCTTGTACTGCCTTAAATTATTGGTTTACCAATGTAACCTTCATATTATTTTACAGTACATATTACGTTACTGTGTCAAACATTTAAAGGGCCATAATTATGTACTGTAAAACGTTGTACGATACATGTGCGAATAGGTAATTCGCAACTCGTGTCGATTTAAAACACTCCCTTCGGTCGTGTTTTAATTTATCGCCACTCAATTCGAATTTCCTATTTTTCGCACTTGTATCGTAATGTACTATTACAGTACATATGGTGTTACTTTACCGCACAAGTGCGGTAATTGGCACTTTACGTGCCTATGTCGGTAGTTTAAAGAATCATATGTACTGAAAAAACCCTTAATGTGAACATAATTTGCCTATGATATGAACGTTTTAATTGGATTGGTGTCATAATTTTTATAATTTTAAATGACATATAAAATATTCAAATATTTTGGTATCTCATTTTATATTCCCAAATAAGAAATGAGACCTGTGTAACGCTTGAAAATTATATTAAGGGATTGCTTCACAATGTCCAAGTAAAGTCCTGAATAAGCTACTTGACACTTATCTGATGAATAAAGTCTACGGCGTTTCAGAATCTTTACATAAGCTTAACTGATAGATAAAGTGCTCAGTTTTGTAGGAAGTTTTATCTGGCAGTTATTTATTTGTTAATAGCTATCCAATACTTGGACATTGTAAAACAGGCCCATAGTCCTAAATATTTGCTATGTGCACGACTGTCACGCAACCTAGCAGTCGCAATTCTAGGGGAAAACGTAAATTCACTACATCTTATAAAACTACTCCAAAGCTTAATACTACTGAACGGATTTTCATACACTTTCATCTAACAATAGAGTAATTCTTGAGGAATTTTTAAGTATAAGTACAATTTCTTAAGGTTTTGTGTAAATTGGTTGAAATATAACAATGTTGTCCGAAAAAATCACACTGGCTATTAGGAGCTTTAATCGAAAACGCTGCCTAATCGATTAGAGCTATAACAACACAATGTATGGTGGGGTTGTCTCTCTTTCATGGGTCTACAAAAAAGTCCGCGATGTTGAATGTCTATCTTTTAAGGATAACTTCTATACCCGTTCTTAACTTCTAGAAAAAGATCACATAGTATGTGGCATTTGCAAAGCTATTTACATGGATACAGTATTAATAATAATAACTATCAAATTAAATACAAGCAAAGCATTTCATACAGATTAGAATGGTCCCGTATACCATATAATTTAAATGAATAT
Organism: Cydia pomonella; assembly: GCF_033807575.1. Lineage (NCBI taxonomy): Eukaryota > Metazoa > Arthropoda > Insecta > Lepidoptera > Tortricidae > Cydia > Cydia pomonella. The sequence goes on along the minus strand of NC_084703.1, from coordinate 19,524,646 downwards.
TTCAGGAGTAATAATCGTAAGTTAGTTTCTTTTCGAGCCATATAACTTGTACGAAATGTTAAAGGCGCTATCCGCAATTAGTTCTAATTTTTACCACCTTATGCGCTGGGGTTGCTTTACTTACCCCCACCATGCATTTCACACGGTCCCAATATAAACATGTAAGTATCGATATGTTACTACAAGACCGCCAACCACCGAAGCAAATAACTTGCATTTAGCATTGACCATCGCCATTCTTATTGTTTATATTTAAAGCAGAAAATGTTACCTAAGAAAGCTAATACTTTAAAATGCGAAGAACATAGAACACTTAGTTTGATATCACAAGCAAGCAAAATTCTACTGAAAATTATGCAGAATAGAATAAGACCAAAAACTGAAGAATATATAGGACCAGACCAATACGGTTTTCGGAAGAATAGAGGGACTAGGGAAGTAATATTTGTATTAAGAATGATAATTGATAGAAGAATGGATCTGAATTTGGACACACATATAGCTTTTATTGACCTAGAAAAGGCATTTGATAAAGTAAACTGGAAGAAAATGATAGAAATTTTGAAGGAAGCCGGGTTAGATTACAAAGAGAGAAGGATTATTTACGAACTATACAGAAACCAAGAAACCATAATTGAAATTGGAGAAGAATCAAGGAAAGCACACATAAGACAAGGCGTTAGACAGGGCTGTCCACTTTCGCCACTTATTTTCAATATTTTTATAGATTGTGCCATAAAAAGTCTAATAGAGTCCGGAAAAGGGGGGGTCAAATTCAATGGGCATAACATTCAGTTCATTCGTTTTGTCGACGATATAGCAGCAATGGCTAATTCATCAACACAATTGCAGGAACTGGTTACAGAGATGGATAGAGTGTTCAACAACTTTGCATTGAAAATAAACACAAGTAAAAGCAAAATACTTGTTACCTCAAAAAAACCTACCCTAAATTCTAGCCCAATAGTAGTAAACGATAAAACCATAGAAAAAGTTCCTAAATTTAAATACCTGGGTAGCATAATCACCAACAACTCCAGATGTACACAAGACATCACTGCAAGAATAGCTATGGCAAAGAAGGAGTTTAATGAAAAGAAGTACCTATTTAAAGCCTTCTGCTAACACCAGGAAAAAGTTAATAAAACTGTACATTTAGAGCATAGCATTATACGGTAGCGAAACGAGGACGATGCTTCAACGCGACAGAAAACACCTTGAAGCTTTTGAAATGTGGTGCTGGCGGCGTATGGAGAAAATAAGCTGGACAGAAAAAACAACCAACGAGGAGGTTTTAAATAGAGTTCGAGAAAAGCGGGGCTTATTGAGAACCATCGAAAGTGGAAGAGAAAACATGTTGGGACACCTGTTACGACACGACGAATTCATCAAAACCATCATAGAAGGGAAAGTAGAAGGAAGGAGAAATAGAGGAAAGCCAAGAAGGGCATACATGGATCAAGTGAAGGAGAAAGTGAACGTCGTGTCGTATCAGGCCGTCAAGGAAGAGGCCAGAGAAAGGCAAAGAGCGTATAATCACTACGTGCAGTACTCAAGGTCGAGTTGGTTTGTGTACACCTCCCGGTTATAAATTAAAAAATACAAGAAAGATGGTTGTTTGTGCGGTGAATGGGTGTCACAACACATCAGTGAATAAAAACAAACCGCCTGATATAACATTTCACGCGTAAGTATCCAGTTTAATGTGATATTTTTACGTAATTGTAAATACAAAAATCCAAATTTTCGTCAGCCGCCATTACTTATAAATGTTGCCAGGTGATATGAATCTTTTTTCCTCCAAATGAGGCATGACGATTACATTGATAAAATAAAATTAATATGCTTACTTTACGTTCCTTGTATGACTGTAGAAAATATTCTTTGTTAGTTTTTCATTCTTTTATTTCAAATTATGTTTTGTCTTTTATAAAATTACAGTTTAAATTCATATTTTTATTTTGTGTGATATTCGTTTTAGATTTCCGACTGATCCGCTTCTGTCTGCGAGATGGACGGAAAAAATTAGATTAAATTGGAACGATGCAATATGGAAACCGACTAAACATAGTCGAATATGCTCTCGCCATTTTGATGAGCAAGTAAAGTAAATTGTATTTGTGGAACACAGGTGTTACAGTTAAGGTCTGTAAAAACGAAACGCAACTGTCACTGTCGCACTTATATGGAAGACTGATAGAGAGACACAAAGCGTTTCGTTGTCGAAGCAATAGCGATTGCAACCTTGCCTAGGCCGGCAGGTACAATTACTAGTACTGACGATAAATAGTTATTTGTTTTACAAGAGGGAAAGTTGTTGTTTAACCGCTCGTGCTAATTAGCAATATTATCGAGCTAAGTAGATAAAGATCCCAAAATTTCTAAAAATGGAATCTTGAGCGTTGCGAGGGTTTCAAGTTACGAGAGTTAAACAAATTTTGCCCCAAGTGAAACACAAAACTTTTCACCACACCAACCCGAAGAAAATATTAAATGTAAGATATCAAATAAAATCAAACCAAATCGAATCCAAATGATCGTCATTAAATATTTATCATTTAAAATAATTATTCCAAAGTCAATTCTACCAGCTATTATCTGTGCACATTTGTAAAATAAAAAAATAAACGTTTTTTATTTAAAGATTATTTCACAAAGTACAGAAATGCAAAGTCCTTAAAAGAAACCTTGAAAGCTTTTGCTATAAATTTAATATCTACATACACACTCCCAAATGATTGATAGCCAAGTGTAAGGATGTGGTTAAAATCCATCTACTTTAAGGGGAATAAATGAACTTTGGCAACCCGTTTTTGTATATATGTGTGTGTCGCTGAGCGTAAGACACGAGCGTCGCACGCACACATCGATCGTGTTTCGGCTTCACTTTTGGCAGATTAGCCTTATGAGAACTAACTGTCTGTGTGATAGGTCAGTGCATTCAAATTTGAAACATCTCTGAAATAAAAGCAATTCGATTTGATCTCTATTCTAATATCAGTCGAGAATGTCGAGATGCCTCTTTGTTCAAAATGAAATGTCAATTGCAGTGACATGTCAAATGCTTCGCTTGACAGACCGATGAAGTGTGCGAAAGGGAAGCCATCACGTATATGAACAAGCCATAAGTGCGAAAGAGGCAGACTACATATGAGAAAATGTAACCATTTTTTGAGTCCGAAGTCGGCCGAGAAAAGGAAAATATATATTAAGTAATTTAGTGAAGATGGTGTCATGCTGTGTGCCGGGTTGTAGTTGTAGTGTTTCAGGGCCAAAAAACCCAGGAAAATACTCATTTCACAGGTAATTATGATATTCCTTGCGAAATTTTTTGAAACGATATTTTTAACAGCATAAAAAGTGTAAAAAACCAATTTATACAGTTCATTATAAGTTTTTCTCCAATTGTGTGTTAATATTTCATCATATTAGTCAATAATTTAGAATATTTTGTGTAAAAACATAAACTGTTACTTTACGCTAGGGCTTGACAAAATGTTCATATGACTGTATCGATAACTTGTCGGTATATTAGTAGGTATGGAATTAGTTGTTCCCCTTCAAAAGACAGCGTATACTTGTACACAGCGTATACACACCCAACCCAACTAGTCAGTAGGAAAAGGCGCGAAATTCAAATTTTCTTTGGTAAGTCAACTCTTTTCGAACACATTTTCAAACAACTTCAACTTTTCAAACACATTTGAAAAAGTAGTCGATAAAGCAGTTAAACATCGATAGATTATTAATATATTGTAACATGACATCACTATTTTTGTCATAGACAATTTACGCACACACTTGCATTTTATTTTTGGTCACACTTTTGAAGTTTGACAGTCATTCTATACTATCTTATTTCTATGATCAATTGCATACAATTTTGACGTATCTCGCATGTTCGTTTGTATCGAATGATACGGAAATAGGCCCCCAACTCTAGTTTGTCTCTGAATTAAAAAAAAAACAACATGCGTGGAAAAAGTTTTCATTTACCGCCATTTGACGTACAGTTTATCTTTTAATTCGTTTTAAGTATAAAATGAATATCTTTTGTTGTTTTAAGGTAACTATAGCAAAAGTTTCGTGTACAATAAGCGATAAAAATATTTCGGTGACGCCACCACATATCCGCGAGGTTCGCCAAGAACGCAACGATTTGGCAATGATGCCCCAACTGCTGCTGTAATTTTAGTTTGTGAATATATCATGAAAGTTTATAATATTTGTGTAGATAAAATAGTGTGTGTAATGTAACTGTACATAATTAGGCATTAAAACACTCGTGTGGTCTTTTTAAGACGTGTATTTTTATGCCTCTTATTATGTAGCAGTCAAATAAACTACTATTTCTACTGGTCGACTGTAATTATTGAATGAAGATTTCGTATACCAAACGTCGTATAAAAAAATAAATGTCTCGATACGCAGTAGTCAACTTAAAAAAAAAACCCAGCCAAGTGCGAGTCTGACTCGCGCACCGAGGGTTCCGTACAAACCTGTAGGTATATATTATTAATATTATTATATGATTTAACTAAAAATTTACAGCATTCGCAATTTTTCCTTTATCTGCGCTATAAGACGTTGCTTATTCGTACCACATTTTAAAATTCTGAATTCACTGGAAGTACCCTGTAGGTTTTGATTCCCTTGCGAGTGTTGAAAATTTGCGGCATAAACGGCTGTATCTTTTGATTGCGTTGGCTTAGAAGTTTGATTTTTTCACTGCTCCAAGGAACAGTAGACCTGAGTATTTGATATAAATTCCAGCTTGATACCTCTATGCGTTCCTGAGAAAAAGGGTCCTGACAGACAGACAGTCGGACGGACGGACAACAAAGTGATCCTATAATAAGGGTTCCGTTTTTTCATTTCAAAACGTCTTATTAGTACTCAATTTTAGTCTACTGAGATACTTACCAATTTCTAATACTTATTTAGGTTTTATAATGAAAAAAGTATTGTATACAATAGTGGTATAATCACGCTTTTAAATCTTGTACCTTACTTAGGCAACTCGGCAAACTTCGTTGCCTAAAGACGGTACTCGACTGAAAAGCTCTCTGTTATATTACAATTGTATAAATACTATATTTCCCGTGGATGAAATTAATGTGTTGTCCGTCTCCGATAGTACAGCACTATCTAATCTACTGGTTCCACGGATGTCTTTCATTTAACTTCTTACAGGAATACCCTATCGAGCTGATTAGGATGGGGTTATAAATAGGTATATATAAGAAAAAGACGTAACCAGTAGTAGAAACTGCTCAGGTATATATTGGCAAGTGACAAGAACATCAGAAATGTAACATATCATATACCTACATATATAAAAGATCTAATAATATTCCCTTTTTACCCCATATAATAATATTATAATGTTTTAATAAAACTGCGATTAGTTAAAAAGACGACATCTTTATTTTATACTAGACGAAAAACCGGCTTTGCTCGGGTAAAATAATAACTCTGGCACACTCAGTTAGTCAGTAGAAAAATGCGGCTATATAATTTTTAAGAAAAAAAAATCGGCCTCAATGAGGGAGACCGGTGAAAGAACGATTATTGTTGATTTTAGATTTCATACAATGAAATTAAAAAGACAGCGTCCTACGCCTAATTATGTAGAAAAGGAGGTAACATGTTTTTTTTGCCACTGCACCCACCTTGACACATTTGAGATTTGCCCTATGGTTGACTGGTAAGATACCCGCAATAGGGTATTCAACTGTATTTAATATAAATTATTTCACACCATGCATGCAATAAAGCACCAAATAATTATTAAAAAAACGAAATAGGATAGAAATATAAAAATGTGCCTTGAAAACCTAACTGATTGGCAAAGAGAACAAATTGCCAAACGTGAACTATGCATCATTGAAGAGTTCCATTCTGTTCATCATCAGCAATTCCACTTCATCAAATGTAATTTCTACAAATGTAAATACTTGACTAAGAGAACTATATATATGCCTTTAACATTTGAGGAGTTCCCTTGAGTCCTCATGAACCCTATCGTCAGAACTCGAACTTGACAAAAATTTGCCTTTAAAATCTAATTTGCTTAACAAACACAGCGAAGAGGACAAATCGCCAAACGTGTACTATGCGTCGTTGAAGAGTACCATTCTGATCATCATCAGCAGTTCCACTTCATCAAATGTCACTTTTTTAAATGTAAATGCTTGATTTGTTAAAGTAAATACAAAAATCACTAAGTATATGTATGCCTTTCATATTTGAAGAGTTCACTCGATTCCTCATGGACCCCATCGTCAGAACTTGAACCTGACAAAAAATTGTCTTGAAAATCTAATTTACTTAACAAATACAGCGAAGAGGAGAAATCGCCAAACGTGTACTATGCGTCGTTGAAGAGTTCCATTCTGATCATCATCAGCAGTTCCACTTCATCAAATGTCACTTTTTTAAATGTAAATGTTACAGAAAGTACAAAAATCACTATATGTATGCCTTTCACATTTGAAGAGAGCCCTCGATTCCTCATGGATCCCATCATCAAAACTGAGTTTTGACAAAAACGGGACCAATCTGTATATATAAAAAAATAATAATAATATTAGAAATCGGTTCAGAAATGACGGAGTTATGGAGTAACAATCATTGAAAAAAAAAACATACAACCGAATTGATAACCTCCTCTTTTGAAATCTTGAAGTCGGTTAAAAAAGTAGGCGTGAAGGGTTGTCCTCCCATAGAAAATTTTATTTACCGCGCCTTACTTTATACATCATTTACAAACAGTGACATACATAGTCATTCTTTAAAAAAAGTTTGTGCATCTTACACACTGTTACACATATTCTTTGGTGCCAACCAACATGCCGTCGCAAACGTGTTCACAATTTCCGAACGCACCCGTCGCTGTCATTTTCCAAATTAAATATGGCCTACCTTTTGTCATGTTTGTCATTAAATTAACACTTTTAAATGCAAAATACGCGATAATCCGAATTTTGCCAATATATGTAGTCGATTCAAAACTCTTATTTTTTAACGCGCTTTCATTTGAGTATAATTTCATTCGGGTCTACCGTTAACCTCGACGGAATTATTAATATAGATATTTGGCCACAGATACGAGTAAAGCAACCACAGATACTATAATCTATTACATCTTCTTTCTTCTAAATTAAGCAAAAATTTAATTAATTCAAGCAAAGTATGTCAGTAGCAATGTACAGCATAGTGAAGTAGGGCAACACTCACACAAAAGCAGTATTGCGTTGGTATTGTGCTAAGAAAAGCAGCAATGTACTTACATCGCATAGATTTATAACTAGCCTAGATGCCTAGTCTGTACATCCCTAGTGAAGCCATTTCGAGGGCGACATTATGTCGCCCTCGTGTCATCGTATCCGAACGGCCCTCGCAGTACTCAAGGTCGAGTTGGTTTGTGTACACCTCCCGGTTATAAATTAAAAAATACAAGAAAGATGGTTGTTTGTGCGGTGAATTGGTGTCACAACACATCAGTGAATAAAAACAAACCGCCTGATATAACATTTCACGCGTAAGTATCCAGTTTAATGTGATATTTTTACGTAATTGTAAATACAAAAATCCAAATTTTCGTCAGCCGCCATTACTTATAAATGTTGCCAGGTGATATGAATCTTTTTTCCTCCAAATGAGGCATGACGATTACATTGATAAAATTAATATGCTTACTTTAAGTTCCTTGTATGACTATAGAAAATATTCTTTTTTAGTTTTTCATTGTTTTATTTCAAATTATGTTTTGTCTTTTATAAAATTACAGTTTAAATTCATATTTTTATTTTGTGTGATATTCGTTTTAGATTTCCGACTGATCCGCTTCTGTCTGCGAGATGGATGGAAAAAATTAGATTAAATAGGAACGATGCAATATGGAAACCGACTAAACATAGTCGAATATGCTCTCGCCATTTTGATGAGCAAGTAAAGTAATTTTTATTTGTGGAACACAGGTGTTACAGTTAAGGTCTGTAAAAACGAAACGCAACTGTCACTGTCGCACTTATATGGAAGACTGATAGAGAGACACAAAGCGTTTCGTTGTCGAAGCAATAGCGATTGCAACCTTGGCTAGGCCGGCAGGTACAATTACTAGTACTGACGATAAATAGTTATTTGTTTTACAAGAGGGAATGTTGTTGTTTAACCGCTCGTGCTAATTAGCAATATTATCGAGCTAAGTAGATAAAGATCCCAAAATTTCTAAAAATGGAATCTTGAGCGTTGCGAGGGTTTCAAGTTACGAGAGTTAAACAAATTTTGCCCCAAGTGAAACACAAAACTTTTCACCATACCAACCCGAAGAAAATATTAAATGTAAGATATCAAATAAAATCAAACCAAATCGAATCCAAATGATCGTCATTAAATATTTATCATTTAAAATCATTATTCCAAAGTCAATTCTACCAGCTATTATTTGTGCACATTTGTAAAATAAAAAAATAAACGTTTTTTATTTAAACATTATTTCACAAAGTACAGAAATGCAAAGTCCTTAAAAGAAACCTTGAAAGCTTTTGCTATAAATTTAATATCTACATACACACTCCCAAATGATTGATAGCCAAGTATAAGGATGTGGTTAAAATCCATCTACTTTAAGGGGAATAAATGAACTCTGGCAACCCGTTTTTGTATATATGTGTGTGTCGCTGAGCGTAAGACACGAGCGTCGCACGCACACATCGATCGTGTTTCGGCTTCACTTTTGGCAGATTAGCCTTAAGAGGACTAACTGTCTATGTGTGATAGGTCAGTGTTACATCGAACCAAAACATGTACGTATCATAACCTCAAATTTCACAAATATTTACGAACAACGAGCGTGATTGTATATTTTAGGCACCTTGACTTTGCTTAAGTTAATGCACAGGCTTATTTAATATATTGGTATTTAATGGTGACAGCAAAAATTTCTCTCGAAATAGCATCGATTCAGAATGTAAACAAACAAGATGGTTGTCATTCACTATCCACATTCCACAGATGACACACGATTTTGGAATTATTCGAAAATAGTGTTGCAAACCCGCGATTTTTGAAATTTGCCGCCTTTTGCTACTGACAAGATTTGCTTGACCAAGTATATTTAAAATTCACCATTCTTAACTTTCTTATTTTATTTACTTACAAAAATAACAACCTTCAAGTGCGTACCAATTCTATATGAACTATGCTTTATATAGCAAATTGAATAAAAATATTTTCAATAATGTTTAATATCCTGAGAGGAAAATAAGGACAACATACGTTACGTTTGTATAATAAGGCGATTTTGCGCGGGTTTTCGTCTTAAGTATAATTAGTAATTACCAATGATCTATTAGTTTCTTTTTTTCTGGTGTTTTCTTCCATTAATACAGTAAATATTTAGCATTTTTTAGCTATAGAACTACCATACTAAAATATTAGTCCCACCTAAAGGAAGGCTTCCCGGCGGGAAGAAGTTGATAACACGAGATATAGAATTCAAGAAATTTGAACTTAAAACATATTTACATGAAAATCCACATTCAAAATTCTTCAATATTATATCTCGAGTTATCAACTTCTTCCCGCCGTGTACGAAATTATGGACCGTAGGGTTTGGACAATAGTCGTCGGGTGGTTTTACGTTTTCTAAAATTTTCCAGGATGTGGACAAAAGAAAATTTAAGCAGTCGGTGTCAGGTCCGTTTCTTGGCTTGGCACTCAGTTTCTGTCGCTGTCGGTACCGATATTTGGAGAGGGTAACATTATTAAGTAGCCATTTTCTCTAATTTTGTTTTGTATGCACTCAATTCTACTTCATCCCAGTGTAGTGTTATATTGTCAAAAAATCTGAAAATAAAATTATTATTGTTTAACATCATGGTATAATTATTTAATTATATATTAAGTGAAATATTTATGTTATGAGTTAAGTATGACATAAATTTAAAACAAATTTTAGAAAAAAAAATCCTTCCTGCATCCTTTTTTCCACTGTTAGGTAACTCTGTATGGTTTATTTTTGAAAAAGGTATTAAGTAGGTACCTACTCTTAGGAACCATACCACTGTGTTTACCATTTACGCAGATAATAAAGCCGCTTTAGATTAGTCTCTAAAAGTATTTGTTTACAATTAAAGACTATTCATCTAGTACCTAAATACAATTATTATCGATCAATTAATGTAATACAAACAAGTAAACATAAATTGTATGTTGAAGTATGTCATTAATATACTTCAACATACATACCTGTTTTTTTAAATTTGTCTTCTTTGTGGTGCAATAAAGAATATTTACTTACTTTACTTACTTTACTTACTTACTTACTTATATCAATTTCACGGTATATTTTTTAAAGTCCGTTTATTTCTAGGGTGCATTCCTCAGCTGAATATAATTAACTTTCCCAAAGAAACTGCATATTGGCTATAATAAATTATTTATTTTTACCTGATAAGGCCCCAACGAGCGTGTACACTTGCCTTAGGGCCTATGGGCGATCGATATTCAAAATATTATTGATATGTCACAGTTTTCAATTGTTTGGTGGATTTAAATATGTAAGGCGTACGTATTACAACAACGCTATTAATTAACTAATACAAAAAAGAAAAATAACTACTTAATGTAAAAAAAAACACCGTGTTCAAAAAAACTTGCCTCAACTGCAGATGAGCTAACACCGCCTTTTCATGTTCAGTGAGCCCTTTTTCTGAGACATTCAAGGTGTCCTCCATTTGTTCTATGTTGAAGAATCCGCACACGTTCGTATCGACGTCTGGCTGGTTTAAGGTGAACCATGTTGCTAGTCGAGCCAGCTCTACTCCTTGATCCTACAATTCACAAATAGATTAGGTAGCAGGTTATTTCAAAAATGGTCAGGTCAAATTTTTACTGACGTTAAAAAAAAATCCCACCCCTCTTTGAGTCCCCGTCGAGCTCGACGTATTTAGGCAATAACTTCGCTTGAGCTCGATATATTGCGATATAACTAGTAGCTCTGTGAGCTGTAGACCTCGCGAGCATAGCTTATGGCTCCTCTACACGATGGCCCCGCGTAGGCGCAAGTCCATTTATGCGTTAGAGCAGCGGTTCCTAACTTGGGGGTAATTACCCCCGTAGTGGTAAATCTGGTATTTTACTAAGGTAATAAGCTCAATTAAATATAACAGAAATTAGACCTGTAAGAAAGAATATTGATATTTATTGGGAGTAGGGGTAAAATCGGGTTCCCTAGTTAGTCATAGGGGTGACAGAACTGACAAGGTTAGGAACCACTGCGTTAGAGGGAGCAAGTGATATTGCTATCTCATTTCACCACATAGCTGCGTCTGTTAGATTGGCCTACGCTGGGCCATCGTGTAGAGGAGCCCTTAAAACTGAATAAATGTATAGCTCCGCTGTTTAGAAGGATTTATAAAAACTAAATTGACAAAAAAACATAATTATCGAATAGGATGGTCCAACTTTGTATGTAGAAAAAAGTTGAAAGGATTTTATCTTCACATGGCTCCCTTTATAGAACAGTAATCTATGTGCCAAATTTGAACTCATATGCGAATAATCAAATCAAATGATGTGTGGTGGTCGCTATGATTTTGTGATTTGCAATATACTCATACAAATAAAAAAATGCAAAGTTACCTAAAACAAAAAAAACGATCGCCATCTTTTTTAGCATACTTATAAATAATAAATAAAACGAATAAAGAGCCCTTAAACACATTTCCAAAGCAGAATTATTGATGGGTCAATTTATTTTCATACTATTTTGTATAGCAGTATTGTTTCATTTATAGCGACCTCTAAATAATGTTAATTGCTCTTAATTTTTTAAAGATACTTTTTCGTATATCAGAATTTAAAAAGCCCGCAGGGAAAAGGAATTTTCATTAATTATTAACTAAGAAAACTTTGTAGACATGTAAATTTACTGCCATCTTTGGACACATGATTAAAACTTTTGGAACGTTATGGTGCCATCGCTCGAAACGATGCTGTCAATCATTTGGCCTTTTATCTATTAGATGGCGCCACTTTTAGGTCTTTAACAATTTTAACATATATTAGTAAACGAATAAGGATCAAAAAGATCATCAAGGAAAGGAAAGTCAAATGGCGTTCTACAAATTTTTATCATGTGTCGAAAGATATAGCAGCAATTTTACTGTAGCAACAAAATTTTGTTTGACAATCCACCTCCATTTCAATTTCGCTTTGCCATCGCCTACAAAATGGGAAGGAAAGAGAAAATACTCCCTTTCCCGTTTCCAAACGCCCACAGTTAGTCGGTCATCCCCTGAATGGTAAAAGTAGAACCACCTCCATCTTCGTTGGCAGAAGAAGGGCCATCAGAGCTTCACTCTGTAGTGTTTTATCTCTATAAGTAGGATTTAGCAATTTAATTCGCTAAAACATCATTTTGCTACATCGAATACCTTGACTAAAATATCAACAGAATATCATATCTGTTGATATTGTGCCCTGAATTTTTGTAGACAAGATTATAGCAAGCATCGCTGGCTCTTAGTAATATATATGCACCAAAATTTTATAAATTTCTAAAAGAATGCCACGAACCGTACCTACCGAAACTTTCTGCGGCGACTGCACGCAGGAAATATTTAAAAAAACCGTTTCCCTCTTTTAGCTATGATATATAATTTTTTTTTATTAAAGCAATATAACATACTTTTACGTTTAAACTTCTATACCTAATATAATATCAATATTCCAATCTACAACTACGTCTCTATAGCAAAGCCAAAGTTGATAAATTAATCTAAATGCAAAAACTGTTCAGATTTTTTTAAACATGAACCCGTTTTCGCCTGCGCAACTGTCCGTCTCCTTGAACTTTAACGGCTGTAAAAAAAGTTCAGACAATAAAACTGAAACGAATACGCTTTGCTCGCGCTTCGTGCTCGCTTGATCAACAATACGAAATTTAAATACAAAAAAAATACAAAATGTTACAATTCAGGGAATAGATCCAGGGTCCTCTTCTCTCTCCCTGTTACAAAGCTTAGTCAATAAAAAATAGGAAATTAAAGTGCAAAAAAAAAACAAAAAAGATTCCATTGTTCGGGATTTGAGCCCGGAACCTCATGATTGTAAAGCTAGTGTATTCCAATTGAAACACGAATGGATATATGTGAATCGGTGAAATTAGGCTACTTATTCTCGAGTAAAACCTACATATCTAAATACCCCCTAAACCAGCGTTCTAAAATATCTGAATTTTTCGCAAATCACTCTGTAACCATGTCTCAAAAGGAGGAAACTCTTATGATAGGTATCGATACGGCTATTTGTTTAGGCGCGACGTACCATGACTCCGCCATTTTGAAAAAATTCCAAAAACTGGATCGACAAAAAAATTCTATTTGATCATAGAATATGGTCGCAAAATTTCACGCGAATCGGTTGAGAATTGCGACCTGTAGAGGAGAACATCCGGACATACGAAAGCAGATTGCGCGAGTCAAAACGTAGAACAAAACGTAGACCTACGCTACGCTTCGGTCAATTATGTATTTTGATATATTCCGGCGATATGGTGTTCCTTTACGGACGTGCGTTTGTAACAGATATGTCTCCGTTTCTTTCACAATGCAACGAGTTTTGTGAAGGTGAAATATATATTTTCTCAAACTTGCTATGACATGATGATTTGACTTACGTCAAATTAGGTCCGGAAATACTAAATATCAGGTGCGATGAGTGAAGATGATATGTAAAGGAATTTCATACTGCCTTACACACCTAGGACTGTAAAGCAACCTTCTTTGGTTTTTTAACGTCAAATTGTAACACAACGCCTTGGCTTTCAACATTCAACAAATTTTAATAATATTTTTCAGTTAGCTTGGTATATAGAAGGTAGAGGCAAGGAACAGAAACTCCTTAAGCAGAATTGTTGCAAATGTGTCCAGCTGTCAGCTATAAATAATAGTTCCAAATATTTACAGAGTAGCGCTAGAGTAGCTAGGGGTTATTAACGGAAGCGCGCTGTCTATGATTAGATTTTTTTCTTAAGTAGTCTTGGTATTGTAGCGCCATCTATTTATGGTTTTTTGTCGGACACTTTTTGGTAAGTATATGGAGATTTTGTTCCTTGCCTCTACCTTCCATAGCTTGGTGCGGTGATCTGTTGTGCATATTCGTTGCTAAGCAACGGCGGCGGCGCATCGCGCAGGCGCGCGGACTTGCGCGCGTAAGGCACCGCTGGTAGAGTGGCGAGCCGAGTAGTTCGCCACAAAACAAACAAATTACTACAATTTTTTGTTTTAATTGCATGTTTGAGAAAAGCACTATACAAATCTCGGCGAGAAACGGGGTTGCCGGCCCCGTATCTCTATTCGGCTTCGCTACGCTCCGCCGTCTATATATAATAGTAATGTACTATTGTCTTGGGTCGTGCTTAGCTATAAAATAAAGGGCCATATATTATGTACTGTAAAACGTTGTACGATACATGCAAATGAATAGGTAATTCGCAACTCGTGTCGATTTAAAACATTTTAATTTATCGCCACTCGTCGCCAATTTTCGATCTTTCGCACTTGTTTCGTATTGTACTATTACAGTACATATGGTACTACTTTACCGCACGAGTGCGATAATTAGCACATTACGTAGGTATGTACTTAAGTATGTTCAAAATTTAATGGGCCATATGTATTGTAAAATGTTGTACAATATATGTGCGAATAGGCAATTCCTATTTTTCGCACTTGTATTTTATGTACCATACCATCAGCCGTAAAAGTGTGTATAGGTAAAAAACTTAAGTAAGTCGTATCGTTATCGTAACCTTTTGTATGTAGTTGTGACGTGTTCGAATAGACAGTACATGTTTAAAAGACACACACAAACAAAACAAATGTCTATTCGAACACGTCACAACTACATACAACAGATGACTTACTTGAGTTTTTTACCTATAGCAACTTTATCAATAAATTCATTCATAATTTCTCCATGCAATTTCGCAGCTTACTGTACTAATATATTACGGTAGCTTAAAAAAAGCAATTCGATTTGACCTCTATTCTAATATCAGTCGAGATGCCTATTTGTTCGAAATGAAATGTCAATTGCATACAATTTTGACATATCTCGCATGTTAGTTTGTATCGAATGATACGGAGATAGGCCCCTCAGACAGACTCTAGTTTGTCTCTGAATTAAAAAAAAAACTACGAATGCGTGACATACGTGAAAAAAGTTTTCATTTACCGCCATTTGACGTACAGTTTATCTTTTAATTAATTTTAAGTATAAAATGAATATGTTTTGTTGTTTTTAAAGTAACTATAGCAAAAGTTTCGTGTAATATGAGTGATAAAAATATTTCGGTAACGGCACCACATATTCGCGAGTTCTGCACTTCGTTAGTTTCTTAAACCCACACTCGTGTATTTTAATGCCTTTTATTATGTAGCAGTCACATAAACTACTAATAGATACGTCTGTGACGGGCTTTCCCTTAACCATAGCCGTACATTATTTTTTTTTTTGTATTTATTTACCTTCTTTATCTATCAGCTAGTCATTATTTTCGTTTAAAAAAAAAATAGTTTTCATAAGCCGCCTTAGACAAATCAAGCATTAATGGTTGCGAACGCGATCTAGATTTAGTGAGCAGGTAAAAATGTTTCCAATATTCCTATAAGCAAATAGCTATGCAATGTACTTTAAGTAGTGATGTATAGATACACTTACTCTTTGATAGATACACTCAAAGAATGTAATTTCAGTGACAATCAATATGAAAGTCGCTAAGGACCATATTACCTAATTTCACTGTGACAAGGTACGAAATGGTACTGAAATTAAATGGCTCGACCGAACAAGAACAATAGAAATCAGAGAAAATCATGCACTACCTTGCAGTAATTAGACGCACGTTGGCAAAGAGCTTTGATGTCATCACTCGCTGGGTGCCAGGGCTGTGGGCCGCGGTTGGTCAGCAGGCCCATGCCGGTAGCCGCTGCGTTTATTATGCCGACGCCTTTACCCTGCGGAGTGGACGCTGTACTAAACAATTGTTAAATATGTACGAAGAAGATGACCAGACATAAAGACAGCAAGAAAGACAAACATGCTATATGTACCTATTAAAGGTACAATTTGTAACTATAAATAACTATTAGCCGAACCAAAGAGATGGATCCATCGCGAGATTTTCAGGTTCTAACAGTACCTATGCGTAATCCGAGATCTAATCTAACCCTATTTTGCCAAGATCTCCGTTTCCCGTAAATAGGCGTACTCCTTATAATTCAAGGACAAAACATGGTATTTAAGGAGGGAATGTCCTCACTTTTTAACCGACTTTCTTACTCAGAAGGAGCGGGTAGGAGGTTCTGTATTCGGTTGTGGCAATTTTTTTATGTATTTTCACCGATTGTTCCGAGCGTGGTTCGATTTGAGTAATTCTTTTTTTGTTCGTAAGGAGGTGCCTCCAAGGTGGTCCCATATTAATCTGGTTATGATCTCATGATGGGATCCATGACAAATTGAGGGAAATCCTAAATTTTTAGGACGTCCCGAAAACCACCAATTTTATAGAGTGCAACTGTAGCCTTACCACGAGTTTGATACTGACATATTTGCTAATGTCTTCGTAACACTATTTATACGTCTCGTTCGCACTAATATGCCAGCACGAGCGAGATGCATAGAAAGTAAGTTACGCACACGCTAGCGAATATGTCAGTGTCGAACTCGCTACTAATGATGATGACCATGGACGATATGTGGAACATCCCTCTTATAATTGGGTGTATTATGATTTTGATGTCTTGGAAATGACTATAGAGACTGAGAGGTGAAGGTAGATAGTGGTGTATGGGGGTTGAGGGGTTGAGGTTTGACGAGTGAAGATTTGAGAGGTTAGGGTTTGAGGCGGCGGTGAGTTAATGGATCGGGATTTTTAGGAATTACTTTCACGTTTATTTAGTACAGTTGTTGTTATTTATAGACCTAAAGCTGATTATTTTTCACCTTATCACGGGTATTGTTACGGTATTTTATCCTTTTTGAAGTCGATTTTCTGTTTTTTTGCTTTCATTACATACTAGCTGCACCAAACGGCTGAATATAATCTAAGGACATCCAAAATGATCAGAACATTATGTACACACCTTAAAGTATTTTGTATAATTTTGTAATCGGTTGTCAAATAATGTAGATTTAGAATATGACAAAATTGTAGATAGGTGGATATCAGACTCTTCAATTATCTCCTTCATCAAATCTAAATCATAGTCAGCTACTCCTATATATCTGGCTTTGCCATCTTTCACAGCTCTGTCCAATGCTGGCAAGGTTTCTTTCAGAATTATTGAAATGTCCGGTGCAAAAGTGATATCGTGCATCTGAAAGAGAAGTTTATACCTAGGTAAAAAAGGGTACTTTTCTGTGTTTTCCTACAAATTTTCTGCCCGAAACTAATCAATCGGACAAGAAGAAGGGTCATCGTGCCTTGACGCGTTAAAGAACACTAAACTTTGACGTATTAAATCTGTGTTGGGCAAAGTACGGCCCGCGGGCCAGCTCCGGCTCGTGAAAGGCTTTCATCCGGCCCGCCGCCGGTCCTATGAAATAAATAGTATATGGCATAGGCCCACGATAATTGTAAATCAAATATAATATTGCTGCCATTTTGGCCTTCCTCTAAAATTTATATCTATCTATTTGGTCCCCCATGAAGAAAGTTAGCCCACCACTGTGTTAAATTAAACTAAACTTCAGTGAAAGCTTTATAACGGCGTGGATATTAAGTACATCATCATTTTGTGATATCTTGGGCTAACAGTAAATGGCGACGTCGTCTAAAATCCATGACTTGAATAATAATAAAATGCCTTTATTAATTATTTTAATAATAAAGTATATGTGGCAAGTTTTGCCAAAGCGCCCCACTTTATCGATATGGAGTTATTAGTAGTTCCAAAATGTACAAAACATATTGGTGAAAGAATGAAGTTTCTATGTGTACCTAATAGTTTTTTTTTATCTTTTAAGTTGCAGAGTGAAAAAGCGACAATGGAGAAAACGATGGTTAAAATTTGGGATGAAAATAAAACCACTCGTACTTCGAAGTTATGGAGTGGTTGATATCAAACTAATCTGCATATTTTCAGGATCCAAATTGAGCAAATTTATATCATAAACATGTCAGTTCGAAAAATCATCTATAATTTTTACATGATACTCTTTTTTATCATTTTAAAGCCAAAAGAGTAAAAATAAGGTATTATTTTAAATATTAGTCATTATTTTGGAATGTATATATATAAAAGAAAGTACATCGATTATATGCGTTTTAATAAAAACAATACGGTTACTTAACAGGCATATCGCGTGTAAATAGTAGGCAATTACCTAATATTAAGTCATTTTTATAAAAATCAAGTTTAGTGATTTTCTTTATCAATAGTTAAGAGGGTCCCACTTTGTCGATTTAGTAAACTTTGGTGACTCATTAGTATAATGTACGTATTTGGTACTTACATTATTCTCTATATACGAATGTTATGAACCTATGTTATTATTATTGAAATACTCACTAATACTATCATCTTTACTTTGTAACAACTATGTACAACTGATTTTTTTTCGACTTAAAACTTACAGATTCTTCAGAGTATGTGTAGATATGTTGTATCAGTTTTGGTCGAAAACCGACTTTCGGTAAATTTTGTCAGTTTCCCGAAACTGCCCTTAACTCTGAAACTATAATCGGGAAAGTGGGACCTTATTACTAAACTTGTCACATATCTATATAGCAACTATAATCATGGATAGGTATCATGATACATAATCAAAATGCCTTATTAACGTATTATGTATTTATTGATAGTAACAGTTCTCAGAAAACACGAATTTTTTAGGGTTCCGTAGCCAAATGGCAAAAAACGGAACCCTTATAGATTCGTCATGTCCGTCTGTCTGTCCGATTCTGTCACAGCCACTTTTCATTTTGGTGTTAAAAATTGAAATAAGATTATTATTGTCATAAACAAAATGCTAAAATCCAAATAAAAGATATCGCTGTCCACAACAATGTTGAGGCTCACGGCGTTGTATGAAAATTTACAGTCATTGTTTATTATAAAAAAAATGTAAACAAAATATCTAAGTAACCAACTTGAATCAGATCCACGTATTCGTGTCCAAGAAGTTGTAAAGTGTTATTCACGGCCGCTTCTGTCTTCTCTTCAGAGAAGTCGAACATTTTCCGGATATCTTTCTCGTAGCGCCCAACTTTGCTCCCGATGAAATACGTATCTCTTGGGATTCCTTTGAGCGCCTAAAACATGCGCCGTAAACTTGCTAAACATTGCCAATGGCTTGAAAAAACAGTAATTCTCTGACAAAACATCTGCATGTCTCCTTTTTCCCATTAAGGAATTAAATACAGTTAAGGGGTGTACCGAAATAAAACTGTAAACTTCGAATGAAATAAAACTATTAAAAATTAACTTTTCGGTGGTTGTGGGTTCCAGACCCATCCAAGACGGTGAATTTTTCCACTTTTAATTTGTTTCTAAGCTTAGCGAGTTTTTACGATAAATAAGACAGGCATGCTTCGTTTTCGCGAATTCTACTAGCAATCTTTCTGACGGGGTCTCTTCTCTGATCAAGAGACAACATACTAAATTAGTTATGATAATTATTTATTATGGAATGATAAGTATAGAATGTAACAAATTTTCTTGCTATTTGGAAAAGACCAATTTTCAGTGATCTCTTCTATTTACCGGTGAAACGTCGCACAGCGTAAAACCAGAATTATTTATATTGGACTATATAATATAATAATAAGACTTTTTATCGCCTTTTTTATGCCTTAGTCATCTTGCTTAATAGAAACAAAATTACAGCGGCTTGAAATTTAGAGTTATTTTTCGGTACTTACAGGCTTTAGCTGCTAGGGTAGAGAATCCAAGCAATGTGTGGCATGATAGGACATATTAAACAAGTTTGTATAGTCAGTAATGAAAGATAACTGACGCTCCTCCATATAAATTTGTTTGCAGAGGGGCGGCATTATCTACTATCTCTGCAGGCTCTGCAGCAGACTGGTACAAAACGGACAAAACCAGTGTAATAAACCAATTTTTGTCGAACATAAACTCAATCATGATAGTGTGGGTAGATATGTAATGATTAAATTGTGCTTATCTACTCGTAATCTTCTGATGAATTGTGGTTGCAGTGACAAGATCAGCTCATTAAGCTTAGTGCTTATTGTAGAAACTAAATATTAATATTATGAGTAAAATAAACCTCCTTTTGCTTCGCCGTAGTAGGATAATAAAGTATGTAACACGTACCTTGCCTATTACTTTTTCTGAACTTCCCTGACCGTACCACGGCCCAGTTTCCAAGTAGTTTACTCCTAAACTTAGCGTTTTCTTGATAAGTTGTAGACTTTTTTCCTCGTCGTAAGGTCTGGAATGAAGTCAACAACTTGGTTACAAAAGGTTAATCAATTTATTCGAAATATTGAGAACGACAATAAAATAAATTGTGTTAAAAAGTTGCACCATAGGTACATAAAATCGCGAGAAATCGGACGCTATTAACTCATGCGTTTCAAGTGCCCGCTCCGGGCTCTCTAATCAAAACACCCTGTAATGTAAAGTGAAGTAGACCGTATCCATTTTTTAGTTAATCAAAATACAAATTATTTATAGCCTGTTCTAAGTTAATTACTTTCATGAAACGGGTCCCAGACGTTTGAGCTGAAGTTTTGTAGGATTGTTTATTAATATCACTTACTCGAATAGGTATGACCTTGAGGAATGACAATTGAATAAGTATTTACGACTCGCAACGCTAGAAATCTTATACCTTTAAACGAGCAATTCTTGTATAAGTATATATGTATTTCAGGGATCTCGGAAACGGCTCTAACGATTTCGCTGAAATTTGGTATATGAGGGTTTTTGGGGGTAAACAATCGATCTAGATTAGTCTTATGTTTGGGAAAACGCGTGTTTTCAAGTTTTCATGCGTTTTTCTTTCGATGCCGAATATGGTCGCTAATTTCGTGTTGTAGGCCACTGTTCGTCTGGTACAGCGGGTTAAGACGCGGGCGGCGAGAAACAACCAGTGTTACGGGTTCGAATCCCGCCCGGTGACTAACTTTTGTTTTTTTTTTTATATGTTCAAGCTTATATATAATATTTTACTTTTTATTGTTTTAGACAAGTTTAATTTAGTAAAAAAATGTATTTAAGATTATCACCTATACACCACCATATTACAATAAATAGTTATAACCGAGCAAAGCTCGGTCGCCCAGGTACTACTAGTTTATTTGCGATATAAATGTCCAATAACAAGACAACAAATCAACTCGAACCTAACACATTTACAAATAACTTTACATCTAATCGAATATCTAATACCTAGGTAATCTAAATATTTCAAAATAAAAAGGAAATACGAGTATATTAATAACTTCGGAGACCTTAAAATCCATCGATAGAAGTTCCATATAAATTTGAAATACCTACACGCCAAGTGGTGATACTCCTATTTCCGCCTGGATCGCACCAGTATATCAGTGACTGCGATCGAGTTCACGCAGTCGCTAGCGTACCGTAAACGTCAATTGACATGGTAGCCATAAGCCATACTAGTCATTTTAACCGACTTCGAACTTTTGGAAACTATTTCTTTTACTTACTTATTGGAATTTAGGGAACAGTATAAGAACATTTAATCAAAGACTGTTCAGTAATTTTCAAGAAAATTGATATTAAATGTAAGTGTAACGGCGTGGCTTACTTATCCATTCATACAAGTTATTTTATTCAAACATCTTTGCATAAAACAGGCCTCTGGACGTTGAAAAAACATTTAGCGGGTAAGGTTGTGATGTAGGTACACATTGCATGTAGATTTCACATTACATTAAACGTACCTAGTTATTACTAAAAAGTGACGTTATTTAACTTTAAAAAACAAACGACTGTAAGAAACCTATTGGTCAAACGCACTTAAAGTGATAACGTTGTAATAAATACATTCTCATGCATAAAATTATCAGTAGGTATTACTGGTATTACCTACCTACCTAGGTATGTAATGATCTAATGATTCTGCTACATTCTATATGGATACAAGTCGAATATTCATCAGGTAGTTATTACTTACCCGTAAATGTTGCTGAAAGATGCTCCTCCCATGCTAACATGGGAAACCTTCATATCAGTATTACCTAAGATATTGTATTTCATTTTAAATTAATATGTTTGTGTTAGAAACGGACCGCGCGCCAACTTGCAGCTCGCCTGACTGACGAATGTTGTTGTAGATAGTATTAATGTATTAATCTCTAGCGGGTCAGCGCGCCTAGCACTCCGTTCAGTGAGATAAGCAAGAAGCTGGACAATTATCCAATTTTCAATGCAATATGTTTTTGAACATGTCTAACACCGCACTCGATTGGAAAAGAATAACCATTTTCATGGAATTTTGCATCTCGGTAGATGGTTACGTACGAAGATACAATATTGTTTACATTTACGGTACACTATTTTATTTAGAGTAGACATCAAACCCGATTATCACACTGGCGCCACAACGGATACGCCGACGTTGGGCAAGAGAGACAGCACCATATTATACATGTATAGTGCTATCTCGCTCACACACCGTTGTCGCACATCGCACGATTGCGAAGCCAATGTGAAGAGCGCCAGACAAAAGTTTTCTATAATACTTAGGTTGTAAAGGGTGCGGAATTGTGGAAATCGCAAATTATGACCATTTTTAGGGTTCCGTAGCCAAATGGCAAAAAACGGAACCCTTATAGATTCGTCATATCCGTCTGTCTGTCCGATTATGTCACAGCCACTTTTTTCCGAAACTATAAGAGCTACTGTTCAAACTTAGTAAGTGGATGTATTCTATGAACGGTTCCCCATACTTAGAACTGAAACTCAAAAAATCTTTTTTCATCAAACCCATACGTGTGAGGTATCTATGGATAGGTCTTCAAAAATAATATTGAGGTTTCTAATATCATTTTTTTTTTTTGAATGAATAGTTTGCGCGAGAGACACTTCCAAAGTGGTAAAATGTGTCCCCCCCCCCCCCCCGTAACTTCTAAAATAACAGAATGAAAAAACTAAAAAAAATATATGATATACATTGTCATGCAAACTTCCACCAAAAATTGGTTTGAACGAGATCTAGTAAGCAGTTTTTTTTAATACGTCATAAAATTTAAAAAAAAATTTTTTTCATCAAACCCATACGTGTGGGGTATCTATAGGGATAGGTCTTCAAAAATGATATTTAGGTTTCTAATATAATTTTTTTCTAAACTGAATAGATTGCGCGAGAGACACTTCCAAAGTGAAAAAATGTGTGTCCCCCCCCTGTAACTTCTAAAATAACAGAATGAAAAATCTAAAAAAAATATATGATATACATTACCATGCAAACTTCCACGAAAATTGGTTTGAACGAAATCTAGTAAGTAGTTTTTTTTAATACGTCATAAAATTAAAAAAAAATATATCAAACCCATACGTGTGGGGTATCTATGGATAGGTCTTCAAAAATGATATTTATGTTCCTAATATCATTTTTTTCTCTGACTGAATAGTTTGCGCAAGAGACACTTCCAAAGTGGTACAATGTGTGTCCAAAGTGGTAAAATGTTGAACAAGATCTAGTATTAAGTAGATTTTTTTAATACGTCTTAAATGGTACGGAACCCTTCATGCGCGAGTCCGACTCGCACTTGGCCGCTTTTATATTCTTACACTTAAATTGATATGTCGATTGTGGAAGTAGATTGTAATTAGCGCTTATTATATTACATCTATTGGCTAAGTGCGGGTGCGAAGTGCATGGTGAGGGGTGGGGGTAAGTAAACCGATCCCAGCGCATGAGGTGGTATAAATTAGAACTACTTAACTGTAGATAGCGTCTTTAACATTTAAATTTACACAAGACCTTAAAAAGTTATATTATATACCTAAACCCTCCTCAAGAATCACTCTATTGATAGATGAAAGTCGTATGAAAATCCGCTCAGCAGTTTTTAGTTTTGGAGTAGTTTTATAAGATGTAGGGAATTGACGGATTCCCCAGTGCACATAGCACAGAATACATAATAGTAGTACCGTACAGAAATGCCACTTCCTACAAAACCGAAGTTTGACAGTGATTCAGGGACGAATTATGCTGTCCCTTTCTAATGTACGGTACTATTCCTTTCGACCATTTAGGGTTGTCAAAATTCAAGTCATTATCTTATCTGTGCGCGTATAGGGACGTCAAGTTTTGCCCTAATAATTCTCGGAGCAATGCTGAGCCGAACGTAGCCGGGAAATGCCGAAAGGAGGAGTGTCTGGTTTCGCACCACTGTCTATACGGTCCGTTGAGTCCTTTTAAAGCCTGACTAGTAATATATGATCACGCGCCATATTGCGGAATCTCATTGGAACTAAATTCTTTATAAGTACTAAACTGGACTGTCACTCTATACGTGAGAATATAACAGCGCTCTCTTGAGAATGATCGTATATTTCTGGTAGGGCACTTAAATAAAGGACTCGGGACTTAAAAGCGTGTCCAGAATAATTAAGCAGTGTGCTCCTGACTTGTGTCCCGAGTTGACGCGCCTTTTCACACTCTCTAGCAAGAAACGGCATGTTCCATCTTCGTGGAAGACGGCCCTTGTGCTCCCTGTGCCTAAAAAGGGTGACAGATCGGACCCATCGAATTACAGCCTGCGTAGCCAACGTGCATTTCGTTCACGCTCCGTAGCGTACGAAACGCATCTGTCACAGTCGCACTAATATGGAAGAGTGATAGAGAGAGATGACTATGCTACGCTACGGAGCGTTAACGATTGTCACGTTGGCTACGCGGCCAGTCCTATCGCTATTACCTCTTTTCTCTCCAAGGTCATGGAGCGTATAATTAACGCAAAGCTCCTGAGATACCTACTCGTAGAAGAACACGACCTGATCAGCGACCGCCAGTATGGTTTCCGCCACGGGCGCTCGACTGGTGATCTTCTAGCTAGTGTATCTCATATACCGCTGGGCTTCGGCCATTGAGAGTCAAGGTGAGGCATTGGCAGTTAGCCTAGATATAGCGAAGGCGTTCGATCGGGTCTGGCATAAGGGTCTCCTATCGAAGTTACTATCTTATGGACTGCCGGAGGGACTATGCAAATGGATCGCTAGCTTTTTGTCCGGCAGACGCATACGAGCCGTAGTAGACGCAAGCAGCTCCGATAGCATGGACATTAACGCTAGCGTTCCGCAAGGTTCTGTGCTATCCCCAACGCTGTTCTTGCTGCACATCAATGACATGTTGTCTAACGGCGACATTCATTGCTATGCAGATGACAGTACTGGGGATACCTATTACACAGGTGGTGCCAACATCCCTCGTTCTGTCGTGCTGGAGAGTCGTGAAAAGCTTGTGTCGGACATTGAGAGCACTCTATCCAGAGTTTCGGTGTGGGGTCGGGACAATCTAGTCCGATTCAACACCACCAAGACACAAGTTTGCGCGTTTACCGCTAAGAAAACCCCATTTACTGTGGTCCCACAGTTGCAAGGCTCAGTCCTTACCATGTCAGGGAGTATTGGGATCCTTGGTGTCGACATTTCCAGTGACGTCCAATTCCGTAGCCACCTGGAAGGAAAGGCTACGCTGGCATCCAAAAAACTCGGTGTGCTCAATAAAGCGAGGCGATACTTTACTCCGGGGCAAAGACTGCTGCTATATAAATCGCAAATGAGACCCCATATGGAGAATTGCTGTCACCTTTGGGCAGGAGCACCTGCTTGCCAGCTTGGACCATTCGACCAAGTCCATACGCTATACGTATCGTCGGCGATCCCAAACTCACAAGCGGTATTGAACCTTTAAATCTAAGGAGAGACTTTGCCTCGTTGTGTGTGTTCTACCGCTTGTACAATGGGCTGTGCTCTGAAGAATTGTTTGAAATGATGCCAACGGCCGCTTTCTATTACCGCACCGCTCACCGTCGGCAGGGTGTTCATCCTCACACCCTAGAACCTAAATGGTCGCGTACTGTGCGGTTTAAGAGGAATTTTCTCCCGCGAACGCTTCAGCTGTGGAATGAGGTTCCTGCCGAGGTTTTCCCGAGGGGCTAGAGTATGGGGTTCTTCAAAAAAGGAATGTACAGGTTTTTAAAGGGTCGACAACGCGCATGTAATACCTCCGGTGTTGCAGGCGTCCATAGGCTACGGTGACTGCTTACCATCAGGCGGGCCGTATGCTTGTTTGCCACCGTCGTGGTATAAAAAAAAGACTTGCAAGGTTTTTCAGCGCAGAGTCGGGTGGCGCTACAATACCTAGAATTTTTGAAAAAAATAAATACAAATCATAGACACCGCACTTCACTCCGTCAATAACGCGTAGGTTCTTAGCTATTCAAAGTTCAAATATACTTTATTCATGTAGGCCTAGCAACAAGCACTTATGAATTGAATAGTAAGACAGTATTACATATAATTATCTTTTCAACACACTTGCTCAAAACGACGTTTTTATTCCACCGATTTTTGGCTCATAATTCTAGATATTAAACACGCGTGCTCTCTACTAAATCCTGTAGGGCTAAGATGGTCGGCTCTTTATCATTTGTCACCATACCTGTCCCGTTCTAACAAGTATGTAAGTGCGAAAGTGACGGGCATAGTGACAAGTGATAAAAATAGAACCATGATGCCGCCGCTGGCGTAATAAAAATAATTGTACCTTAGCGTTTTTTTTTAATGAAATCGATAAATTGAAAAATTATAAATCCTGCAAAATTGTAATAGCAAGCAATATATAAAATGAGTAAAACTTGGAAACCACAAATAAAATGACTCATATTATAATTGAATATGAAGGTACAAAAAAGGTACAAAAATTTGGCTTTCATAGAATTTATCAATAACCACGGGAACATAGCGTAATAAAGTACACCCGCCATTCTGACTGTCAGGATGGCGGGTGTACTGTTTTTAGGGTTCCTTAGCCAAATGGCAAAAATCGGAACCCTTATAGATTTGTCAATGCCGTCTGTCTGTCCGATTATGTCACAGCCACTTTTTTCCGAAACTATAAGAGCTATACTATTCAAACTTGGTCAGTAGATGTATTCTATGAACCGCATTAAGATTTTTACACAAAAATAGAAAAAAAGCAACAAATTTTGGGGGTTCCCCATACTTAGAACTGAAACTCAAAAAATCTTTTTTCATCAAACCCATACGTGTGGGATATCTATGGATAGGTCTTTAAAAATGATATTGAGGTTTCTAATATCATTTTTTAGGGTTCCGTAGTTTCTAAACTGAATAGTTTGCGCGAGAGACACTTCCAAAGTGGTAAAATGTGTGCCCCCCCCCCCCGTAACTTCTAAAATAACAGAATGAAAAATCTAAAAAATATATATGATATACATTGCCATGCAAACTTCCACCGAAAATTGATTTGAACGAGATCTAGTAAGTAGTTTTTTTTTTAATACGTCATAAAATTAAAAAAAAAATGTTTTTCATCAAACCCATACGTGTGGGGTATCTATGGATAGGTCTTCAAAAATGATATTTAGGTTTCTAATATCATATTTTTTCTAAACTGAATCTTTTGCGCGAGAGACACTTCCAAAGTGAAAAAATGTCCCCCCCCCTGTAACTTCTAAAATAACAGAATGAAAAATCTAAAAAAATATATGATATACATTTCCATGCAAACTTCCATCGAAAATTGGTTTGAACGAGATCTAGTAAGTAGTTTTTTTTTAATACGTCATAAATAGTATGGAACCCTTCATGGGCCAGTCCGACTCGCACTTGGCCGCTTTTTTAATATGTCATAAATGGTACGGAACCCTTCATGGGCGAGTCCGACTCGCACTTGGCCGCTTTTTTGATGATAACTTTACGTACCGTGAGGTAAAAAAATTTTTAATGGAGGTTCTAAATAGTACAAATCAGGTACAAAAATATGGTATGCTTTTCAATTATTTTTATTTAAGTACACCCGCCATTCTGACTTTCACAAGAAATCAGTACACAATTTCGTGTAGTGTGACAGAGGCCCTTCTTTGTTCCTACTTAGGAATTAGGATGTGTGAAGATCAAAGAATACAATACTGTGAAGATGGTGTGAAGCTCTTATGACATCCACACGGTCGCCGGGCACTTTTTGTAGGGAGGCCGACCGGCTTTCCTCCTCCATCTTAACACCAGAGACAAGAGGGGGCAGATGCAGATAACGATTTTCGATGGCCCAGGTTTGATCCACTGCAACTGGTTCACAGCACAGACTGTGCCAGTGTTATTTGTACGTCATAGATTAAGGAAGTTTGACGTTTAAAATAATACTTGCACTGTCTCTGCTATCTAAATCGCTGCCGAGTTAGCTTGGTCTGACTCTAACATGTTTTGTTTAGCTGTAGGCTGGTAGCAACATTCACTCAGTTGTCACTTCATAGTCGCCCTAAAGAACTGCAACTGTCTTACTCAGTGATAAGGGTCAATTTTGATAAACATAAAGTGACATTACTATCCGGTACTATTTGATCCAGTATGTATGTGTAAATTGTGAAGAAACTTCTTGTTTTATGCGAAGCATTGGCATTTGCGGGCTGAGTAACTAAGGTTTAAGTTCTTACTAAACATACTATAATGTATTTTATTGCGCATTCATATTGACAACCACAACCCTTCAATTTTTGAATTTTCAGGGCTGGAAACATTATTGCGAAAGCATTTCGCATATCGCTGCTCGTTTCACACACAAATCACACAATACAATCCAATCCAATCAGTAGTCTGTAGGAAAACTAGGTAGCGAACGCAACAGAGTTGCGGTAAAAATTATTTATTCTTCAACATTATTAGATATACGGATTCAGTTAGTTGATATCGGTGATATTTTCTTAAAAGAAATGAAGAATTTAACAATGTAATTATGTCTATGTTTTGTTACATAGACGAACAGGATTTATTTCTTGGTACGTATTTATTTTTCTTTTAATTCATTTGTTTCTCTGTTTAAGACATTAACTTATTGCTACTGGCTAGCAGCTAAACAAACGCAGATGGACAAGGGTTATTTTACTTATTTTATTTTAGTAATTTCATAATTTAAAGAATACTTTTATTTATGCTTTAATACAATATTTAATCTATTTTTCACCATACCAACCATAAATTATATAGTGTATTATGTTTTACCTGCACAATAGTTTCATAGAAAATTCACTTAGTATAAGGGCTAATTGATGTTGCTTCAAAATTGAACGAATGGCCATCTGAAAAAGTTAGTATTTCAAGCCTTATTGAGCTTACTTTAGGGCTAGGTTGATTTGTCCGAAATTGTCCCATAGTGTTTATTTAAGGATTTGGTTAAAAATATTGAATTATAATACTTTATTCCAATTCTTATTCCTAGCATTAGTCCTGGTTTATTGCCACGGCTCATGGGAGCCTGGTGTACGCATGGCAACAAATGGCAAAAATTGGCGAAACTTTCAATCCAGAGGGGAAACTAGGCCTTATTGGGATCCCTTGTAGTCCAGTTTATTTATGATGCTTTCCTATGCTGAAAAGCGACTGGTAATTATCAAATGATATATCATACATAAGTTCTGAAAAAAGCGCTGGTGGCCTAGCGGTAAGAGCGTGCAACTTGCAATCCGGAGGTCGTGGGTTCAAACCCGGCTCGTACAGTCAGCGTCAAATACTTCGTAGCAGTCAAAGTGGCCAAATAGTTCGGTACACCATATATTTAGTATGGCTATATATAACTTTTTGGCCACTTTGACTGCTACAAAGTATTTGACGCTGACTGTACCAATGAGTTTTTCGGGACTTATATACGAAATATCATTTGATATTTACCAGTCGCTTTTCGGTGAAGGAAAACATCGTGAGGAAACCGGACTATGTCCCAACAAGGCCTAGTTTACCCTCTGAGTTGGAAGGTCAGATGGTAGTCGCTTTCGTAAAAACTAGTGCCTACGCCAAATCTTGGGATTAGTTGTCAAGCGGACCCCAGGCTCCCATGAGCTGTGGCAAAATGCCGGGACAACGCAAGGAAGAAGAAGATACATAAGTTCTAAAAAATGAGCCAGAGCTTGAACCCATGTCTTCCGGTTGGATAGTTGCACATTCTTACCGCTAGGCTACCAACACTTCACAAAATTTTATTCCAATACTAATCTTCCTGTAAGTATTGGAACAAAATGTTATTCCAATACTCCAATATTTACAGGAAGTTTAAATGTTGATGTGAAGTGCCTGTTGCCTTGCAAGGCCCTCAACTCTATGGTTTAATAATAAGGTCAATGTGGAGAAGACCGCCTATAAGGGAAGACCGACACAGTCAGAAAGAAACAGGATCACCCCTGCTCTACCAACTGTCTGTAAGTGTACCAACAGGAGTTAAAAGCAATGAAAGAGCTTGTGGATGGTCTTCGTTTACAGACAGTCTTCACCACATTGACTTTAATTAGGATTAGCTTATGATATTTTCCAGTTCTCTTTTACCTGCTGCCTGAAGTAGAAATGTTCTGAGGTAATCTGCCAAAATATAAACATATTATTTTTTGTATACAGCTAGGTGCAGATATATTATTAACAATACACAAACTCAAATATTTGTCTACTCCATTATAAACATTAAAAATGAAACCAAGCAATCCCTACTAAATTATAAATGCAAAAGTAACTTTGTCCGTCCGTTACCTCTTCACACTTAGACAACAGAACCGATTTAGATAAAATGTGGTATGGAAATAGTTTAAGTCCCAGGGAAGGATGAATGTAGACCACAACACAAGCCTCATTGAGCTTACAGTGGGACTAGGTTGATCTGTGTAAAATGGTCCTATAAGGTGACGGTCACTTGACTTGCACCGCCTGCTCGTTAACCTCCTATATCATAAAAAAATTTAGTAAGAGTTATAATTAAGTAAAATTCATCCTTTCAGTGTCAGTTGCTAAAGAGTACTAAATCTAAAATAATACAATAGTACCAAGTTGATCTCAATGTTTGGGAATGTAGCTACTTTGGTGAACCTTCATTGTAGGTACCTTTACTTTAAATCTTCTCTAAATTCATATTCCTGAAAACAAGCCTAATCATTATGTTAAAATTACGATGTAGGGGCTTGCAATGGTAAATATAGATGTATAGATCCACCACTTAACAGAGGTGGGTGGTAGGTAAGACAACACTATTATGTTTAAGATTATTATGTGTAAAGGATATGTGTGAGGGCTTGGCTGCATGGAACTCATTTGTATTTGTAAGATGTTAAGTACGTAAAAGCAATAACTTACCCACACTGAAATATGAATGTAAGGAGTACCTAAATGAATAGGGGTATAATTACTGGGAAAATGAACAGGAAGTTTTTATAACTCCGCTTTAATACTTAAACTGAAAACTAAATTTCTTATTAGTTAGATAATTTTAATACACTTTTGTCACTTTTACAGAATTGGAAATGTGTCATGTTTCGATCTACCTGCATTTATGTGCCGTATTGATGGATGCCTTTGTTGTATATAATATGTACTAGCTTCTGCTCCCTGCAACTGAATAGAATGAGTACCTTCATATCCCCTGCACCCCCAGTAAATTTCACCCCCTTCAAAGGGTTCAAGCAGGCAGGATTTATCTTCGTCTTCTTGCATGAAGAAGAAGATGATTAATTAAACTTATCTCTAAATTGGTTTAGCAGGTTTAGAGGGAAGAGGTAACACACAGACAGCATTACTTTCGCATGTACAATGTTAGTAGGGAGTGTAAGATAATGTTGTTTGTTGGCAGTTGAAGTATGAGGGTCCGAGTGCCCCGCTGCCGATTGTTCTCCAGCAGAGTTCTGGCTATCCTACTCCTAGCGGCAGCCCTTGGAGCTTACTGCTACTACCACAGCGCATCTCCGAATACTTACCAAAAACCAGGTAAGTCTACTTATAATTACCACAAAATTATAACATGTGACGCAAAATAGGGAAAATTTACTAAATCAAAATCTACACTACACATTCTGGATTTCTTAATGTCTCTCTATAATCTGTATATTTTAATAGAACATTTGATCAATACTTCATATGTTTATCAGTAAGAAAATACATATGTATGTATGTACTGTACATATGTAATTGTTATGTTATGGCGTCCTACTTTGGGGACACAGTGTTGATGCACATGATGCATTTATAGTGAAATTAAAAGAAACAGCCAGTTGCAAACCCTATTTCATTAGGCTTTAAGTATTAACTTCGGTGAACATATAATGACAAGGGTATTGAAAGGCTGGGAGGGTGGTATCCAGGTATCCTGGCCAAAAAATCAATAACCTCCGTTTTGCACAAGACACGACTTTAATAAATGCCTCTGAAAAAGAACTTGCAGTCCTGCTGCAAAGTATTGAGCTCGTCAGCGATGAATATGGTCTTAGGATCAACAGAAGCAAGACGAAGTTGATGGTTATCGATCGTCCTGGTAAAACGGAGAGAACCAATGAGTTGCACGATCTTGAGGTTGTATAGGTACAAGTTTGTGTACTTGGGATCTCAAATAAGCGACGATGGTGACTGCGACCTAGAGGTGGTTAGAAGAGCCCAGATAGCCAAAGCTGCGGTGAAACGACTCGAGAAAATATGGGAAAACGGAAGCATAAACCGCAAAACAAAGATCAGACTAATGCTTGATCTTTCTGTACGCGTCCGAAACCTAGATCCTGGATCATTAAAATTGAAACCCGACGCAGAATAGATACGCTGGAGATGTGGTGCTGGCGGAGAATGCTCCGGATCTCGTGGACTGAACGCCGTACAAATGCATCTATTCTTCGATGAACTTAATATTAAAACGAGGCTCTCCACTGTTTGCACCCAACGTGTATTTGGTTTCTTCGGCCATCTGAGCAGTACAGGTCCAGTTAGTCTGGAAAAGCTCATAATCACTGGCCGCATGCCAAGGAAGCGTAGAGATGGACGTATGGCCATGCGTTGGGCGGACAGAATAACTTCAGAGACAAAAACCACATTTCAGGCTAGCATGCACCGGGCCCTAGATAGTGCGGCTTGGAGAGCACTGGTGAAGAGTGTCCACAGTCGTCACGTCCCGTCCCTCAGCCATGACGATACGACAAGGAAGAAGATTAACCTTCCCTTCGTTGTATATATTGGAAACCGCAAAAATTTTACGTAAACATATTAACCTATTTGAATTTAATACAAACCCTCGCCGAAATCAGATGTAGCCTTACCTGAACCAAAAATAGAGATATTTAAAAAAAGATCATACAACAGGTCTATTCACATTTATAATAGCACTAGCTGTTGCCCGTGACTTCGTATGCGTGGATTTGTATGTTGTTGGTTATATACACGTGCATAGAACATTAGCAGCAGTAGGGACGGTTAATCACTTGTTAATAATTATACAACGCATGGATTTGTATGTTGTTGGTTATATACATACATTTCGTACGCGTGGATTTGTATGTTGTAGCCGTTGTAGGGACGGTTAATCACTTGTTAATAATTATACAACGCATGAGATTTGTCTGCCACAACCTACGAAGTTTCAAGCCCCTAAGTGAAAATGTTGTTCTCGATATCAGAATCAGAATGACCATTTATTAAATTAACACTTGCGTAAGTACTTTCCTGAACTTCCAGTTTATCCGTTTCTTTACCTCGTCCTGTTCATGAGATTCAGGTATTAATAAATTCACGTATTTAATCAAAGTTATAGGCAAATGTTTAACTTCTATTTAACCCTTTTAGGATACAAAGTTTCAAGTCTCGCACTCAAAATATTTGACCTCCATACAAACTTTTAACCCCTTTTTAACCCTCCTTAGGGGTTGAATTCTGACAAACGTTGAAATAACTTTTATTTGTAATCGGCTATTATGCCTTTATAAGAAGTTTCAAAGCATATTTATTTACATATTTATTATACAGATTTATTTATAAATTTAAAAACAAAAGATTCAAAATATTACAAGTTAATAAGTATTAATGAGAACTTTAGGAGTCTAAATAACCCCGAAAATTCGGGTTGGGGGTATTTAAGCGTTTATAAAAAAGGTATACCTAAATCTCTAAAATATAAAAGGTAATCACGATTTATATCCCGGTCGATTTAAGTCAAGTAAAAATAATGCATGAAAAACACCTATCTAATACCTACAGTATAAATAACAAACTGAAGTAAACTGTCACACCTACCCACACAAACTTACCTACTATAGGTATGCGTACTAAGGAAATGTAACCTACTAAGAAAAAAGCAAGAATAGGGAATATTACGTGAAACTCTGCGCAGGGGGCGCCACTACCACAATCCATCAAAATCTAAGGGTCTACCGCGAAACAAGACTACTCCTTCCTCTCATCCCGCCGCGCTGCCCGCACTCGCCTTAATAGGTTAGGTACCGATTGACGACGATCGAGATGGCACCAAATACAAATTTAAATATCTAGTAGGATAACGCGGGTCTCGTTCTATACCTCAAAAGCTAAAATAGAAACCTTATAGGATCACGTGTGGCTGTCTGTCAATCTATCTGTTACAACCGATTTGCTCCGATCCGATTGAATTGCAATTTGGCAAAAATACTTACAACATTTTTCATGTTCACAATATTAAATTATAAATCTTTCAATGCCATTTTCGTAAATAACGTATCAAAAAACGACACCCATACTGATATTTAGTAATTTCAACCCTATCGCACCCCAACAGGGGATTTGTATTTCACGTCCACCTCGTTAGATTTTACAATTTGTAAAGTTTCGAATAAAATAGTCTTACTAATCTTGTCTCCCCATACAAACTTTGGACCCCCATTTCACCCCCTTAGGGGGTGAATTTTGAAAGATCCTTCCTTAGTGCAACCCTAGACCTTCTAAAGAACCTACGTGTCAAATTTAGAATCTCTAGTAGAAGCAGCGGTTTAGGCTGTGCATTGATATGTCAGTCAGTCAGGTCAGTTTATTCTTTTATATATTTAGATAGATAACACAAAGGCAACTCTAATTATATCTAAAATCTACTCCTAAAATACTATAAAGATTATGAAAGCACACATGATGCATTATGAGCTAAGATTTTTGTCTTCTAAAAATTCAGCTATTGAGTAGTAGGCTATATTTAATTGTAGTTGTTAAAATTAATTTTCAAATATGTTGTATTTTACTTGTGATTTAATGTTATAAGTTTGTGTTTAAATAAAGCCTACTACTCAATAGCTGAATTTTTAGAAGAAAAAATGTCTTAGCTTAAAATGCATCCTTTGTGCTTTCATAATCTTTATAGTATTTCAGGAGTAGATTTTAGATAAAATTAGAGTTGCTTTTGTGTTATGTTCATTTAATTCCATTCTTTGTTGTTGTTATTTTTTAATATATATATAAAATATGTTGTATTTTACTTCTGATTTAATGTTATAATTTTGTGTTTAAATAAAGCCTACTACTCAATAGCTGAATTTTTAGAAGAAAAAATGTCTTAGCTAAAAATGAATCCTGTGTGCTTTCATAATCTTTATAGTATTTCAGGAGTAGATTTTAGATAAAATTAGAGTTGCTTTTGTGTTATGTTCATTTAATTCCATTCTTTGTTATTGTTATTTTTTAATATATATAAACTTTCGTACTTCAAATTAAAATTTAACTAACACCCTGTCAGGGTTAATGTTTCGCATGTATTGTTACTTTGTAGTTTCTTATTATGGTGTACATGAATGCAATAAATAAATGATTATGATTATACGTATCTGACTTCTAATGATACATTGTTCTCATAATTAGAAACACGAAAAAAGATCATTCATCATTCGGTATCGGTAACTTAAATACTGACATAATTTCTCGCTTGTTGCTAGGAAATAATTTAAAAATTCTCGCAGTAGATACATTTAGAAATCCTCAAAGAATCATCCTTAACATAGAAACCTTGCCCAGTTAGTAAGCATATAGCTAGGTAGATAGTTGTTAGAATAGCGCTCAACCGCAGCGGCTGTATAATGATTGCGATCCTCGTTCGTTGCTTAAGGAACTTGATAATGACTACTTCAATAGATGAGGACAGCTGTAACTCCTCTAAGTATTTAATCAACGCTATTATAGCAATGCTATAGCGCTCTTCTACCTCTTATTTCAACCTCTAACGCTATTGTAGCGCTGTTGTGCTAGGTAGGTTAACCTTAGGTAGGTTATAAAAATGTGTGCCCAATCTGGGGGTAAGTAATACGGGGTTACAGCTTGCTACTATAACTCCTATTTTTGGAACGTCAATAGAGTCTCAGGAGTAATCAAACGCTTATATAGATCTCTTTTAACCCTTATATTTAGCGCCTAATGAAAGTTGGGTAATAAGTTTGCATTTATAATACTTAATAGGGCTTAGTATGGATAGCTAAAAGTAATAAAATACTTCATCAAATATTCAGTGACACTGAAATCTTCCTTGGAAAGTTAAATCGATGAAGGAATTAGTGCGGGGGTTTTGTAAATAACAAAAGGTGATTTTAATATACAATTAAGTTTTATAACTTCTATTGTTTCTACTTATTTTCAAGCGCCGTTTGTACAATGTATAATAATATGTACAATATATTAAAACGTGCAAGGTAATAGCTGTTACGATGCCGATAATGACTTGACGATAGAGTTTAGAATTGCTTATCATAGATATCTGACGCACGTTCTACGAAGTATAGGCGAGCTACGCATCACCGCAACCAGGAAATATCAATCGAGTCGCAACCGACGGCATTCATTTAACTCACCCGAGTCACCCGCGAGTTCAGCCGGGCAGTGCGCCCGCCGACTAAGTTACTATCTGTCTTATTCGAACACTTTTCTATCGATGCGATGACTCTATATTTAAAATAATCGATTTCACTTTTTACAAGACTCTATCATTCGTAATGTTTGTTAGGTCAATTCTTGAACAAGTTCCCAATATGAGATTGAGCTGAAACTCAGCTATCTTGTCTTCAGTAACTATGCAATGTGTAGGTTCCGAAACTGGTCAAAGGAAACTTTGTACGCAATTTCATTGATTATGAGCTCGCGTTAACATCGTCTTGATGAGTATTTAAGAGATAGACAATGTGAAAAAAGTAACTCATCGATACACAATTAACATAATAGGTATACCTGCACAATGTTTCCTAGACTATGAATCCGTTATATTTTATCGAATAAGCGCTTGCTAGATTAAACTTAATTGGCAATCAACCAAACTTTATAGCTATTATTCAACGCTAACAGTAAAACGTCATAACGTAATTGACTCCATCATACCGTCAGCTTTATGTTTAGGTTCTATAGCCAACGGGCTCAATTTCTATATATTCCCTTTTTTATGACGTTCTTACTAAGAATATTATGGTCATGACCAATCATGTACAGAATAAACTACCTAAAGCCCCATTTAGACGGTTCATGAACTTGCATGCTTTATTTTCGTTAAATTGCGGTATTTGGTCGATCGACTGAATTCATTGAACTCTGTAGTTAGCAATGTATTGAATATTGCATGCAAGTTCTTAAGCCGCCTACTCAAATGGGGCTTAAGTCGCGACGCTACTCCTTCTAAGGTGTTACTTACAGCCGAATATGTCATTAGGTTAATAAACAGGATTTTATTGGTAAAAGTATCATAAAATGAATTTTTAAAAGCAATTATTACAATTAATAATGTAAACTAAAACTAAAATATGACTAAATTAAATCTAAACTACAACTAAAATAAATCTATAATAAATCTAAATATGGCCCCTGCGGCATAGTACCGAAGACGCTGGCAGCATTTCCTCGCTGGATCGTTAGACTGATGCGTTGAGCGAGGAAGCTGCCAGCTCTTTGATCTCCTGTGAAATAAAAAATAACCTCGTGATTCTTGTCAATAATACAGCGCGATATTGTCATCGTCCACTCCACACTCTTGACAATTCGTGAAATATAATGCAACAATATAAGGTCCACGACGCCAGCTGGTATTGACCATGACCATTGTTTGACCCAGGGCCCGTGATAGGGTGAATGTCCATTTACAAGTTACTGACGTCTGTACTTTGTTATCGACATCGGCCTGGCTTGCTTTCGAGTATAGTACAATCCTTTATAAAAAATATCCGAATATCCATCAGTCTACACAAAATATCACACGATAAATTAGTCAGGAAAAGGGACTGAATACGATACAAATTTTGTATTGCTGTACTACATTCTTTTGATGTGTAGACCTGATGTTATACCTAAACTATCCGACAAAATAACTGTATTAAAAGCGGAGAAGTTTGAGAAGTTTACGAGTTTACCGCGAAAAGACAGTCACATCCGAGGACTTCGTTTTATACACTACTAGCGGTCCCGGTGAACTTCGTACCGCCACTACTTCGTAGCTCAAGAGAATTAACTCGAATATGAGCAATCAGGGGAAACAAGTTGTGTAGTTTTGTAAATTAGTACAAAACCATTATTTATCTCGAATATCTTTACGAATAGTACTTTGAGATCGATACGAATACGATCAACGAATACTTTGGGAGCTACTGGTTGTTAAGTTAACAAAGAGATATTAACAATAGACGATTTAAGGAAACGTCGTAAATGTGCATCATAACTCAATTTTTTATTAAGCAAGTACGAGTAGACTAATCTCCGCCCGCAACTTGGCTACGTAGAATTCCCATTTTCAACCCCTCAAGAGATTGAATTTCCAAAGTTTTTCTTAGTGGAGTAACTAAATAATTTATTTTGTAGAATACCCATACCTAAAGATACTACCTATACGGTTATAATTTCGAGGTCCCTATCAGTTATAGTTTAGGCTGTGCGTGGTCTGACAGTGTATAATACGACAGTTTTATATATTAGGTACATATTTGGTTTTGTAGTGTTGGTGTGAGTAATTAACCAAGTACCTGGTAACAAAGAACGTAGCGCAGGGAAAATTTACACAATGGCAACAATTTTTCTTCATGCAATTGTCTCCGATTACAAGACATGAAATATCGCAACTAAGATGCAGTATTATACTCGTACCACAGGTATTAATAGGTACTACCTAAGAGTACCTAAACATATCGAAACGATGGCCATCAAAATGTATCTAGTTATTATGAAAAATATCACATCTTTAAAATACCATGCCTTTGTAAATAAGTATCTATATTTGTGATTATTTATTTCCGAATAGAATGCTAAGTAATGACTAGTAGGTATCTTTGCTGTAGACCCATATGTATGAATAGTTACGAGTATGCTACAGATACCATATTTTTAACATTGAAAATGTCTATCAAATCGTTTTCTTGGGAGAGTGTAAATTGGCTATATTTTCCAGACGAAAGGCAGTGGTGTGAAAAAATGCAGGAGCTCGCAGGGGAAAATGTAACTCACAGTGGAAAATGTAGTGCGAGTGAAATCTTGGAAGCTAAATTTCACCCTCTTCCCGATTTCCGATGGGGCTGAGATGATGCATACTTATATATGTAAATTGGATGACAATGCAATATAGTGACGATATGGAGGTGATCTGATGATGGAGACAGGAGGTAGCCATGGGAACTCTGTGATAAAACAGCGCAAACTAATTGTGTTTGTGGTTGTTAGAATTTTTCTCGATGAGTTGTTGATATTAGTTGGAAAGAAAAGAAACAGTCGCTATATATAAACGCGTATATAGAAGTATATACACGTGTGAAATCTGTAATTTATTTGCTCTATTTCGCTATCAAAGTTATTGATTGTAAAATAGATGTAAGATCAAAATAAGTAAATAATATCGTGCGCTGTGTAGTTCGAAACCTGAAACAGATGTCGCTGCGCGAATCCATTTATTATGCTGTATGCCTTGTCAAAAGTTGACGTTTGGCAATCCAGTGGCATAGAGCAACTTATATAACTATCCGGCCAGTTAATATGCCATCTAATCTAGATTTCAAACTAAGGAGCACTATGTATCTTTAGACTCAAACTTTGATTTCATGCATACTTACACCTAACATAATACTTATATAGTACATTACGATACAAGTGCGAAAAATAGGAAATTCGAAACGAGTGGCGATAAATTAAAACACGACCGAAGGGAGTGTTTTAAATCGACACGAGTTGCGAATTACCTATTCGCACATGTATCGTACAACGTTGTACAGTACATATGGCCCTTTAAATGTTCGACACAGTAACGTAATATGCTACTTCTCGCACTAGTGCTATAAAGTAGCCCCATATGTACTGTAAATGATTTTTTAATTTTCCTTGTAAGTTATTTCATACCTACCTAGATTAAAAAGAGCACTAGTGATAACTCGATTGGTCTTGCGCCAAATATAAAGTATATCATATACTAAAGACCTGACGACGACAAGAGACGAGTAACACAGGTATAGAGAAATTATTGAATTAAGGTTAAGGCAATTAGCAAGATCACAATGCACACGCAGCGGCTTGCCACGAGTGGCACCGTGGCTTAGATATCTACATGCATGCAAAACCAAGTACCTGACCTACTTACTTGATCTCTGTGCCTGTTCAAAATTCAAAAACTCCGCAAGTAGGCCTCAAGGGCTCTTTTACAAGTCAATACAACATTTATACGTAGTAACATCATATAGTTACATGAAGAATACATAACAACATTTATAAATACAACAGCTAATACCTGCGTAAACATTACATTATGATAATCTTAAAATAAATAATTACTAAAATACAATACAGATGTATATTCTCTATGGTTAAAAATGTTATTCAACTCCTTGTGAAGGTAATGACTAGAACTGTTGACTAACCTACAATGTCAAACATGTATGATGTTACAAAGTTGAGTCTCTCAAGAGAGAGAAAACTCGAAACAGACGTTTCAGAGAATAATGTGCATCACGCAATATGATGGCACGCGAAATTTACAAGTAAGTAAGTAAAGTAAGTAAGTAATTTGTGTGATACGTTTAATATCATCGGCACGCCATAGATTTATGCGATAAATCCTTTGACATGTGCAAGTACCTACGTAATACCTACCTAAGGACTATTACTAGCACGTTATTTAGTTAACCATTTATACAGTACAGAGTAATCCTGGTTTAACTGATGAACTCCGAGTTAGTTGGCTAACCCTGTTACGCACAAGTGGCCCTAAGTAAAGAGCGTGAAGGTACTTTTTGGCTGCTGCATTACGTTGGTCAGTCCGCTAAATGTGGTTGGCCCTGGCCCTTAGTCTCATTCGTTTATCCTGGTTGCATCCTTCAGATACCTAAGATAAGAGTGATAGTTTCTTACTTTTCAAGTTTTCAGTGATTAGCTTTTCAGTTAGTAAGGTGTACCTTTCGAGTTAGGTAGGTAAATTTTAATTTTTTGTCATTAGTTTAGTTCTCCTAGCAAGTATTGTATTCTTTGGTTTAGTTAGACAAATTAATTGAATACTTACTCTACATCATAAAACAAAAACACAAGAATCTTTGCGTGTTAGTATTTCCGGTAGATGGCGCGTTTCGCGTTTTATGCGCGAACTAACTAAATATGTGGCTTGCTCCAAATACATGCGACATAAGAAACGCACACTCTTTATATGCGCTTTAGAGTACGCTTATGTCACTCTTATATTTCTATTTTACTGTTATCATACTAATACAATACAAATACTCTTTTCACGTAAGCAGCTCGAACAAGGGTAATTTGCTGCTTAAAAACAGTGAGCAAAATCGGATTTTACTCACTGAGTGAGACAAAAC
Organism: Cydia pomonella; assembly: GCF_033807575.1. Classification (NCBI taxonomy): domain Eukaryota; kingdom Metazoa; phylum Arthropoda; class Insecta; order Lepidoptera; family Tortricidae; genus Cydia; species Cydia pomonella. The sequence continues at coordinate 19,482,840 of NC_084703.1, read as the reverse complement.
AACATTCAAGTGACCTTTATTTTCGAATGACATTTCAACGTGCGGGGCTTAATACACGATTTCGAAGTAAGTATTTGGATTCTATTGTCTTTGTCCCTTTCACGTCATTAGCTGAAAGAATGAGACAAAAAAGTGCATACGTAATTCCTCAGAAGAAGGACAAACAATAGAAGCCTGGCAAAAATAAGAGCTTGGTAAAAGGTATCTTATTCACAACACTATTACTGTTTGACTAAGTGAATGAGACAACAATTCGCAATTAATTTCGTTTTTTTCAGGCTTGTCACTAAAATGAACTGAAGAAATTGTCAAATGGATGTAATTAGATGTAATATAATCCAGCCAAATTAAATATATAATTGTTATTTCAGAGTAGTTGTCAATACGTTACAACTTTACATATTTCGCAGAATTTCAGTTGTCATCGTGCCGAATTTTAATTATATTGTTTATATTCCTGAAAGATTGTTGAAACTCGCTACGCTCGTGAATATATTATAGAATCTTTCGCTTGCACGGGACTTAAAACAAGCACTCGAAGAAATATCAAACTTTGCTCTCTTGTTGTACAAATAACTATTATTCCAAATTAAATAAAATAAAACAATACAAAAAAAACAGCAACACAAGCAGAGGTAAACAACAGGCAGTCTTATCGCTAAAAAGGGTTTTGCGTACTCTGTTTAAGTTTTAAACGTCGTAAACGGTTTGTTCCTACCCCATTACTGTGTGAATTATGCTCAATAACGTCCTTCGTTATTCGACTGACTCGTATCGTTCGCAGCCCTTATTTTTCTGCGTCAGTTTTTACTTATATATAGGTATTTTAGTTTTGTTTTGATTGTTGCAGAAGCACATTTCGCTGCGGAAGATATCCTCGTCAAACTTCCGTCGCTCTCTGACCGTGTACCACCCATACGCTACGAAAAGGTAAGTATAACGTTTACTTGGATCAAACTTCCTCACGGAAACCATGATTTATGTAAGTACTATTATGATTTATGATTTAGTGGAACACTCCTCTAGTCAGTCACGGAAAAATTACTTGACCCAGCGACTAAGCTGGATTTGGGAATGCATTTTTTTTACCATGTGTGTACCTACTCGTACAATCACGCAAGCGAAATTTATAAGTAATAGATAACTTTGTCACGCGTACTTCATTTTATATACCAATCACATATAGCTACTTGTTATACATTTTAAGATGTATAGCAACCACCCTTTTACCTGTATTTGAAACACGAGCTCAAAACGTTCTGAAGACATTTCAACCGTATCTAAATAAATTTATAGTTCTTAAATATTAATATGAGTTTTCAAAAGAATGTTTACATGTAACTAAGTAAATATTGTTATATTACACTTAGACATAAAATCTTATCTTAATTTATCTTACTTCAGCATTGACCAATCATACTCTGTAAGGCACGTTTAAAATACATATGCGAAGGTGTGTTCCGTGTGTGCTCTGTATGTGTTCCGTCACGTTCCACAGGAGGCATCGGAGGCATGCCCCGTCCTGCGCGAAAGCGCCGCCGACATCGACACCGTGGCCGTCTACCCGTCCTTCGAATTCCAGGTATGTTGCCCACCGCCCGACGGGCTATCGGGCAATGTCATTCCTTTCTGTATACGCTTGAATGCCTCCTATTATCAGTATTACAATGGAATTGCTCAGAGGTATTTGAAAATTTCTTTTTATTTTCTTCGTAGTCATTCCTAATACGGGCCAGACATTACAAGTGACAGTGTGAAATGAGGAATGAAGGAATGACGGTAAGTAATGAAGTTAGTTTGAAATGAAGAATGACTGAGGGTAATGAAGTTATTAAAATAGTTTGATATGTTTGAAGTAATGGCTTATATCTCGTTTTAGGGAGAGGTACACTGGTTTATATTAAAGGTACACTGAGGTCCACCCGCCATCCTGACGCTTCCAGAATATTGACATGAGCGTGGGGAGGTTCTGGAATGGAATTAGAATAGAATAGAATAATTTTTATTCGTAAACACAAACAAGACACATTAAAGGGTCTAGCAGGCTAAGCGAACTAGAGGTGCCCCCAACGACGGATTTGGTCATTCTTTCAGGTGGTGTACTGGCAAGTCCTAAGAACACTCTATGCTTAATATCAGCCCTCGATCTTCTTTTGTTTTCGAGTTATTCAGGATAATGTAAAATAATCAGCGTATCATTGAAAGTGGCATATTTTGTAAACTGTTCAAGTTAGATTAACGAAACAAAATTATATTTGACAATAATAAAATAGGCTACAATATACACATTTTTAACTCACGTCATGTACTTATACTTCATTGTGTAAAAAAAACATTTTATTGTTCTACAGATTTATTTTTTTACTTCTCGCGGAGGTACACCTCCAGAAAAAACATATATGGATAGCCACTAGTACCCGCTACATACACATATAAAAATATTTGCGTAAATCTTCGTGCGTCATGTCAAAAAAAAAATCGAATAAGTAGTTAGGAGCATATGTAAACAAAGTACTAGTGCAGGGTGTAGATAAGTTAGTATGTAGGTGTCTAGGTTATATCATGTAAGAGTCTAGCAAGACCCTTACATGATATAACAAAAACAAAGAAAGTATAAAGTGTCATGAAATGGCCTCATCTCAGCATGTTGCTGGTGGCTTCCATCGCTGATCTTCCGATGAGACCATCGAGTGAGAAAAATCACGAAAGGTAACAGACAAGAAGGAAAGAGACATAAAATAATATAGAGTGAACAAATTAAAAAATAGATAAAAGATAACGACTAAATTAAGTAAAGATTATTTACCTATATATCAATAAGATTATTTATATATAATAATAACAATATACATAATGGATATATACAGATGATTACTATAACTAGCTTATATCTAAAATAGGCCCTTGAGGCATTGTACCAAGGATGCTGGCGGCATTTCCTCGTTGTATCGCAATACTGATACGTTGGGCGAGGAAGCCGCCAGCTCTTCGGTCACCAGTTACGTCAACCAGACGTTTCGCGATTTCTCCAAAAAACTTGTACGCGCTGGGACCCCATGGACCTAGAGTTTCAACGCCAAATGGTACAAAATGGTACTCTCTACCGAGGCTGGTACTCTCAGAATAATTAGTAATGTAATTCCAAATGATAGTGTCTGCTCTAAAACTGAAACGAGTTCAGAAATATTTCAGAATTGATAATCATCAATTAATTACTTACACCCTCTTTCAATAGTAAATAGTAGTCAAGCTCGGACATGGGTTTCATTTTTTACACGACTACTTAGACTTTCATAAGTTTCATAACATACATTCTTAATGTTAATTACAAGATACAAGATACACTCTTAGTTTTATCTTAGTAGTCCCTGTTTCGTAGGTATAATCTGTAGTAGGTAACCCTACTCTGCTCAAAGGTCTCGGAGTTGCAGGTAGAGATTGCAAATATTCGAAACTTGCAGGTATTCGAATATTAGACTTTTTCTGACGACATATTCGAATATTCGAATATTTTAAAGAAATAAGAAAATGACCGGGAATCGGTTTTTTTATTGTTTTATTCAAAACCTATTTTAAAATATTGCAAAAACTAATGATATTTTGCAGAAATCCACTTAATTGAATAGTTTTATCATCCTACTGCGATTAACCACCTTTATAAAAAGCGGCCAAGAGCGAGTCGGACTCGCCCATGAAGGGTTCCGTACCATTTATGACGTATTAAAAAACTACTTACTAGATCTCGTTCAACATTTTACCACTTTGGACACACATTTTACCACTATGGAAGTGTCTCTCGCGCAAACTATTCAGTTAAGAAAAAAATTATATTAGAAACCTAAATATCATTTTTGAAGACCTATCCATAGATACCCCACACGTATGGGTCTGATGAAAAAACAAAATATATTTATTTTATGACTTATTAAAAAAACTACTTACTAGATCTCATTCAAACCAATTTTCGGTGGAAGTTTGCATTGCAATGTATATCATATATTTTTTTTAGATTTTTCATTCTGTTATTTTAGAAGTTACGGAGGGGGGGGGGGGGACACATTTTACCACTTTGGATATTAGAAACCTCAATATCATTTTTCAAGACCTATCCATAGATACCCCACACGTATGGGTTTGATAAAAAAAGATTTTTTGAGTTTCAGTTCTAAGTATGGGGAACCCCCAATATTTATTGTTTTTTTTTCTATTTTTGTGTGAAAATCTTAATGCGGTTCATAGAATACATCTACTTACTAAGTTTGAACAGTACAACTCTTATAGTTTCGGAAAAAAGTGGCTGTGACAGAATCGGACAGACGGACATGACGAATCTATAAGGGTTCCGTTTTTTTGCCATTTGGCTACGGAACCCTAAAAACGAGTCGAAACGCAAAAATTTGACGTATTCAATATTTGTAGATAAAACTTTTAGTATAAATGCATCGTTGCGTGAATGAATACTATTATAACTACATTATAAGCATCCAAACACGTAAGAGAAAAAAATGTAGTAGGGTATTATTTTTGCGATTTAAATTTAATATTTATTTTTAGTCACTCAGTTGCCTATAAAAAAGCGTTTCATTTAATTGTATTTTGTTCCGATCTATTCCAGTGGTTGTGTGAGAGTAAACGGATAGTACACCGAGTGGCATAGCAACGAAAAGAGTGTTAGGCAAGGATGTGTAGCGTCACCGTGGCTGTTTTATCTACTCAGGACAGTAGTTTGTACTGCATCGTTTGAGAAATGATAAATGTGGGTTGAGAATGAGTGGGTTACTTGTCAGATGTCTTCTTTAGATGACCTGGTATTGCTACGAGTAGCATCATCGGGTGAAGAGTTGCAGGAGATGGTAACTAGAATGCATGGGTCTTTTGAAGGGAAAGGAATGAAATAAATGTAAGCAAGACGAAAGTAATGGTATTTGGAAAGGGGGGAAATATGACAAACTGTGAAATTTGTTATTGGTCAAGAAAGAGTGGAACAAGTGAAATAGCTTGTATACCTGGGAACTTTGTTTACTAGAGACGGTAAGCATGATAAAGACATGGAAAGGGAGTAAATGCTGGAAATTAATCGTGTCGTGTGGATGGGGCACTTAACGCTTTTATGAGCAGCCAGAAGATGTCACAAAAAGCACGGTTGTCTGTGCATAGAGGGATGTTGGTGGCCGCACTTATTTATGGTAGCGAAAGTTAGGTATAGCAGAAGAGGCATCAGAGCCACGTGGATGCAGTGGAAACGAGAGCGTTGAGAAGTGTGTGTGGTGTGAGATTACAAGATAGAATTAGGAACAGTGTGATAAAGGAAAAGTGCTGACTGAACGAAGATGTAGTGACAAGAATTGAAAAAGGTATGTTGAGATACCATCTCAAACCATTCAACATGTGGAAAGAATGAGTGAAAGAAGCCTAATAAAGAGAGTGTATAATGGAGAAGTAGAAGACGGAACTGGAAGGGGTAGACCTCGGCAGACTTTCTCTGATCAAATCGGGGAAATCTTGAAGAAAGGCCAGGACTAGACACCCTAAACAGTAGCAAGTGGAAATCCATGGTCTCTGCCTACCCCTCCGGGAAATAGGCGTGATTGCATGTATTGTATGTGTCTATGTATATTAGCTTTATTTGTTTTGGCAAGTTTTGATTCCTGATGGTCGACTATTATAATATTGGAATATTAAAGGAAAAAAGTTGGCTGACTACTGGGTAGATTATTCGTCACCTGAAGGCGCATGGTTAAATTAGTCGGGCAGGTGCGTTTACGCTTGTAGTAACCCTACTGAATAAACAGAATGACCCTTTAACTTAAAACTTACGTAACGTTGCTCTGTACCCACAGTCCTACAAAAAGCATTAGCCGCACAATAAAAATATCAATTTTTGATTTTATTTACGTTGAAATCGAGTTAGGTTTAGATGTAATTTCACGAAGCCTATCGAGAATAATACAATGAAAATATTATTTCCTTCGCATTTGGATACCTACCGTTCCTCATTCACTGTAAAAAATACCCGGCAAAACACACAGAAACTGTAACTATGGCCGATGAAAAAGATTTTTTCGAGTAATTAAAAATATTCGAATATTCGAATAATCGAATTGCAAGCCCTAGTTGCAGGCCATTCCAGTGAGTCGTAATTATGCCCTTGCTACATTGAATTACCATTTGTACCACCATATACCTGTTTATGTGCAATAAAGTGACATATATACATACATACCATATAAATAACCTTCATTCGCTTATTTTACACAATTTATATTAGGAATAATCTACTTGGCTTAATATAGGGATCTTATTTGTGGATTCTAAGTAGCGAAGCCTTACCTGTGCTAGATGTTAGTTTCTATGTGGCCTTACTATATACAACATGCCTGTGAAGTGTACATATACCACATATATATTTACAGATAAATGATAGCTAAAATTAATACCTACGTATTACCTAATACAATAGAGCGACCTACAACGCGCGGGCGTTCTATTTTACAAATAAGTAAATAGAATGAAGTAAAAATATTTTTTTTTTCAAATTATTTTATGAAATCGTTAAGTATTGCAGTTGTTTAAATTAATAACACATTGTATATAATTAATTTCCTCTCCTTTTCGAAATGTTTTCTCATCTTATTTTCCTTGAAATCAACAGATAATAATAAAAATGCGAGTAGTAGGAATTCGAACTTGCAAAAAGTAACTAATTGTCCGTCTATAACTTAAAGTTGCATTTAAATTTTCATTAACACGTTTAATTTCGACGAGCTTATTCCAAAAGGTGCAGCAGTCATGATTTTTGCTATAGTTAGAAAAAGAAGGGTAGATAGTCCGGTTTTTCACGGGCGTTATATAGGGTTGTTGCTTAATTATTTTCCCACTTTGAAATAAAACTATTTTTTTTTGTAATATTTATTTATAAAAACAATGAATCGACAATATAATCACCATTATTATCTAGAACATGTAACCATCTGCTAGGCAAAATTTCAATACCCTTGCCCCAGAATGAAAGTGGCTGAGAGGCTAAGAAGTTGGCAAGGTAATGTTTTAGGTCGCCAGAATTTTCGAATTTCTTTTTACGAAGATGCTGTTTCAAAGCCCGAAAAAGATGATAGTCGGAAAGTGCTAGATCAGGGCTATAAGGTGGGTGAGGTATTGTTGTCCAACCGAGCTCCTCTAGAAATTTACAGGTTATTTTTGCCGTATGTGGTCGTGCATTATCATGAAGTAATGTTACTTTAAGACTTTTTGGCCTTTTTTCTCTAACAGCGTTCGCCAACTTTTGTAGTTGATTCACGTAGGCTTCAGCATTGATAGTCTGATGGTCCTCCAGTAACTCCCACAGCAACATTCCTTGCGAATCCCAGAAAACTGACAGGAGAAGTTTCTGGCCATGCGGACTGCTTTTCGGCTGTGTTGGTGGCCGTTTATCGGAAGGCATCCAAAAGGATTTTCGTGTAACGTTTTCGTATAAGACCCAGGACTCGTCTCCAGTGATGATTGACTACAGGAAGCTCTTTCTTTGGGGGCGCAGCAGCAGCCTTTCACAAATGTTGCCACGTAATGCACGTTGAGCATCGGTCCAAGCATGAGGCGTCCATCTTGACAAAACTTTACGGTAACCCATCGACTGCAGATGGCGATCTATGGTACTGTAATGATAGTTCAGATTTTTCTCTAAATCCCTGGTGGTGGAATCTTCTTCGTCAAAAGTGACGGGGCGACTAGTATGAGGAATGTCTTTTAGACTTGTGTCTCCTTCATTAAAGCGCTGGAACCAATTTCGTACTGTGCGATCGGTAGTAGTGTTTGGGCAAAAAGCAGTGTTAATCTTATTTGCAGTTTCCCTCGAACTGGTTCCCAATTTGTGTTCATATAAGTAAATCGCTCGAAGATGTTGTTGGTCTATTTTTTCGAATTTAAATAAATCTCTGCAACAAGCTCGCTCTTATATACCCTACGTGAAAGATTCGAGAACATTCTACTACATACTAGATTTGTTCTAGAATATTCCCGAGACTACTAAAAATAACAAGAAAAAAAAATTAGAAGTGGGAAAAATTATGCAACAACCCAATACTATATCTGCCGTTGATACTAGCTTGGCACTGCTGGATACTTGATGCTAACCTTTTGTTGCAGCCAAGCTGGATGCGCACGAAAGAGTTCTGGGATAGAACCTTTGAAGAACGCTACGACAAGATCCGGAACGATAGTCGGCGGCCCAAGCTAAAGGTACTTAGTAATCTACGTTAACTTTTATTCATCAGATGAGCTCTGCTCTTTTAGGTAAACGCAATGCCTTTACATATACGCGTCCGCGGCCTTAGTTTCGGCGGCCCAAGCTAAAGGTTAAAATATGTTAACTTTATTTATAACACCTACACAGTGTATTCTCATTTGTCCCCGCCGGTCTATGCCCGGCGGGAGGATAGGCGTTTTCATATAAATCATTCTCAATTGTCCTCGACTCCCCGCCTCATCTATCGCACTGGTCATGCGCGGGGCGGGGACAAATGGGAATACACCACCTATACGCTACTATTTAGTCAGTTCGGAAGGGGAAGAGTCGTGGAATGTATTGAGCTCCATACTCGTACATTCCACGACTCTTCACTTACCGCACAGACTCTAGTATTCATCAGGTTCTAACGACAAAATGGAACATTCAAATTCTTAGGTACTTGATATTGGATTTAATTTTAACCCTTTAGCAGTCCAGATAAAACAAAAAATACACGGCTTGACCTCTTTAAAGTCCTACAAACTATGCATAAGAAAAAAATAAAAATAAAAACATTAATTTTATAGGGTGGTCATGTTTGCAATATACTTTTATATCTCTGTGTACTGAGCGCTCTATAAAGGGTTAAAAGGATCTTAAGTCTTTAAAAAACCCTAATCTATCCTTTGATTACTCTAAGGCGTCGTTCATTTATTACGTAAGATCACAAAAAATGCGCAAAGTTAAGATTATACTTTGAAAAAGTGCCGACTGACACAAAGATTAAAGATAAAGAAATAACTTTAAAATAGAACAAAAGTTGTGGGTACAAATAAACGTTCCTAAAATTTATTTCTTACAAAAATAAAAAGTAGGTACAATAAACCTAACGCGTATTTCTTTTTCCTTTAAATTTTTACGTACTAAATATTAATCAGGGGGAGGGAGCGGCCTATTTAAAATCGTCTAAATCGTCTTACGTAATACATAAATAAATGGCGCCTAAGGATTTTTTCTATTCATCATAATTTGTAATTATTTTCTGTCAGTTTAACAGGTATATTTTCATGTTAAGCTTATTAACACCAAGAGGTTGTATCGGGGATTTGTTTCGGAAGATTTTTTAGGAAGCTTAGAATTAAGTTCACACTGTTAATGTGTGTATATTAATAAGAAGGTATATATATATTTTACATATTTTAGGTAATTGTGATCCCACATTCGCACAATGACCCCGGATGGCTAAAGACCTTCGAACAGTACTTCGAGTGGAAGACCAAGAATATCATTAACAACATCATCAAGAAACTCAACCAGTACTCTAACATGACTTTCGTGTGGTCTGAGATTGCATTTCTGAATGCCTGGTGGGAGAGATCGCATCCTGTTAAACAAAAAGTAAGACATTATTATTTGTATACAGTAAGTATATCCGGTAGTATGACGAATAGTACCAGACGTAGAGTGTTATTACCATCCCACTAGCTTGGGTGATTAGGCAATCGAGCCAACCGAGGTAAAATGACCCAGCGATGTACAACCCGCGCGTAATTGCAATGCGAGTCTATGCTGGTTAGTCCGAGCAGAAATCCCATCCGAAGCGCTCTCTAAGCGGTTTTAAAATGTAATTTATTGTCGAATAAAAAAAATTGTACATACCTAGTTGGTTACTAAGTTCTGTTACTCGATTTGCAACCTCTTTATTTCCGTTAAAACATATGCATCCGAAAAAATATAAAATGACATAATGTGGTGGATTTGTGAGCTATAATTATATAAGTACCACACATACGCTTATCTCGTCGTATCTATAATGAATTGGGGCCTAAAAGAGAATAATATCCCAGTAATTGCGTTGCACAAATACAAGTAAGTGACAGCACAAATACCCGCCAAACATGATTTTGAAGTTGCTTGAAAACCTAAAAATCAACAAACAATTTGTTTATCGCACAATTAATAGATACAATAGTACCCAGAGCTTCGATGACTGCAAGAGGTCTGGAAGACCACGCACCGTTCGGACCCCAGCTCTAATAAAGGCAGTGAACGCGAGAATTGCAAGAAACCCCGTCCGGAAGCAAAAGTTGTTGGCAATACAAATTTCTGTGAAGAGAAGCTCCCTAAAAAAAGTTATCAATGAAGACCTTGGACTACACGCTTACCGCAGACAAAAAGGTCATTTGCTTAATGGACGATTAAAGACTATGAGGCTAGAGAGAAGTGGCGTGCTATTGAAGCGGTACGCACAAAATGGCCACCGAAAAATACTATTTACAGATGAAAAAAATGTAACATTGAAGAATGTTGTAACCACCAGAATTACAGAGTGTATGCAAAAACAGTCAAGAGGCGATTGCGGCTGTTCCGAGAGTGAAAAGAGGCCATCATCCCTCTTATGTGATGATTTGGCTGGGTGTGTCATACTCAGAGCTAACACAGGATCGTTTCTGTGAAAAAAGTGTGTTTCTGTGAACAAAGTTTACCAGGAAACCGTTCTCGAACATATGTAATTCCTGATTTTGTGTACTTCATTTTAATATATAGTTTATTCAACTTTCATTCGTATATTTTATGTAGATAAAGATTATTGCAGTAACAGAATTTAGTAACCAACGGATAAGCAAACAAGCAAAATAGGGACAATAGGGTGTGAGTCCAATAGGGTTGTTGACTGTATTAGATATTAGATACATTACACAATATATATATTTTTTTTAAACGCCTTTACATCCTGATCTTTAATTGAGTCAGGCAATTTATTAAATAATTTAGCAGCCATTACATATAAGCTTTTATTATAATAGGCGGTTTTTACAGGAATTTTTGGGAGTATCTCATACTTATTTTGATCATTTCGGGGCAAGTTATTTTCTATTTCTAAAGAGATTTAAATTTTCTTTTACAAATATGCACGCTTCCAATATAAACATAGAGGGGAGTGTTAGGATTAGATCGAACACATTTCTTTTGTAGAATAAACACATCATTTTTATTACATGAATTTCCCCAGTGCAGTAAACCATGTCTCAAGATAGACGATACTTGGCCATGATACGCACAGAGCGCAGTATTTTGGGAAGACATAGTAGAGATTTTCCGAAGAGCATAAACATATTTACTTAGGTTTTTACAAAGATTATTTGTATGTGATTTCCAGCTTCCATGACAGTCTAACGTCAGTCCAAGAAATTTGATTTCTGTTAGTTCTTGTAATGGAAGATCCTCATATGTTAGTACAATCTCTTTTGGCTTTGACTGTGGCAGGTAGAACTGCATAAATTTTGTTTTACTTAAGTTATCAATTAGTTGATTCATAGTAAACCATTTCATAACATTGTTTAATGCCAAATTTAGTCTGTCTTGATAGGTATCGCTGTCATTTCCTGTAACTAAGATAGTTGTATTATCAGCAAAGAGAACAGTACGATTGTTAGTTACTTTAGGCAAGTCGTTGATAAATAATAAAAACAATAAGGGCCCCAATATGCTACCCTGCGGTACTCCTCGTTCCTCTGTTCTATTTATCGAGACAAGTTCTGTTTTGCTTTTTTTATCAATGCGAGTTATAACTGTGTACTGCTTCCTATGTTCTAAATAGAATTTAATGAGGTCGAAAGCGGTCCCTCGTCCTCCATATTGATATATTTTGTTTAGTAACAACTTATGGGATACAAAATCAAATGCTTTCGTCATGTCCATGAAAATAGCTGTGACAGGTTTACGAGTATTTAAGCATTCTGAGATTGTGTTCATTAATTCGACGATAGCTAAAGTAGTCGATCTATTTTTCCTAAAACCGAATTGTTCTTTAGCTAATATGTTATATTTCTCGAAGAATTTACTTAACCTATTGTAAATAGATCTTTCGAATATGTTAGAAAAGATTGAAGTTAAAGCTATCGGGCGATAGTTTTCACACTGTTCTTTGTCGCCTTTTTTGTATACAGGTTTAACAACTGTGACCTTTAAATTTTCTGGATATATGTCAGTAAGTATACTTAAATTAACTAGGTACGAGAGTGGTTCTACTACCGCATTTGAACAAGTTTTAATAACTTTCGTACATATCTCATCGTGTCCGACGCTCTGTGAATTTTTCAAGCCTTTTATAATAATTGAGATTTCTTTTGGGGATGTAGGCTGCATAAAAATAGAATTTTCAACAGAGTCTATATTGTTTTCAGGTGTAATTCCTGAATCATGTTTAAAATACGTGTTTGATTGTTCAACAAAGGTGTTATTAAAAGCATTCGCTACATGTACAGGACTGTGCAGAATTCTACCTTTGTAATTTATCTGTTTTATTTCTGGTCTAGGGTTTTTATATTTACTCTGATTTATAACATGCCATAATGTTTACTTTTGTTATTAGACTTATTGATTAAGTTAAAATTTTCAAGTCTCTGAGAGTACGTTATTACTTTTTTCAGCAATTTATTGTAATTATTATAATGATTACTGTAGAGGTTTCTATTTTTCAGTTATAATATACTTCCAGTATATTTTTCTTTTTTGTTTACATGATTTCCTAATGCCATTTGTTAACCACACTGGTTTTCATTATTTTGATATTTAACAAATTTAACACTTATCAAAGAATGAATAAGGATCAAAATCTAATGGCTTTCTAAAGTAAATTTACTGTGGCTACAATATTTTCTTTGACTATCCACCTCTATTTCAAATTTTCTTTGGTAATACGTCACACCCACCATACGTAAGGTATGGTATGTATCAATGGTGTTTAGGTCGTTAGCGGCTAGATTTCGCACAACTTGCGGACTTTCACTTTTTATTCCTAAACGCAAACAATTTCATAAGATATGTTGATACTTGCGCAAACAGCAATAATATTGAATTCTAAATCTGAATACAATTTACTTCACTTAAAAAGTGTTCCATTTCATCAAAAATAGAATGCGTAATCGTGAGGCCTCTGTTCGAAGCGAACTACTAGTTCTAATAGTTTTATCGTTATTGTGACAGGCTTTGAAGAAGCTGATAAGAGAGGGTCGTCTGGAGATAACCAGCGGGGGCTGGGTGATGCCCGACGAAGCATGCACACATCTGTACGCACTGGTTGACCAGTTCATCGAAGGTATACAACTTAAAACTATTTTTCTCAAAAATGGACGGCAAAGTCGACTTTGCCGGTTAAAAAATAGGTCGCGAAGTGCGTAATTTATGGTCAATCAAAAATTAAAAAGTTTATCTACACATATATCATAAACCCTCTATGATGCCTTCAAAATCCGTAAATAATGCCCAACATTACGATAAACTGTTTTTAAACTGTGAAAATGTTGTCATTGCTTCATAACTACATCAAAATGGATTTGGTTATGACATTCAAATTTGGAACATCTCTGAAAAAAGAGCAATTCGTTTTGACCTCTATTCTTATATCAGTCGAGATGCCTTTTTATTCGAAACTTGCTGACCCGGTGAACTTCGTATCACCTATCGTATTCGTATTATATAAATGTATAGTCCCTTTTAGCACTTCACGAATTATCCAATCATTCCGGGACCCGGGCCATTTTGGACCCGGGTATGTCCTTAAACTACGTCCAAAAGAGAGGTATGGGCAATGTGAATGTCATCTCGCCTTGTGTGGTAGGGTACAGCACAGCAGATGTCATTCCAGATCTAGAGCAGAGCCCAACTGGGGAAGTACCTCCACCTTACAGAAAACCGCAGCCAAATAACACTTGACCCTACTCATAGTGTTGTGTTCCTGCCGGTGAGTAAGGTTGCCAGAGCTCAACGAAGGGGGTGGGGTTAGGGTCGGCAACGCGCATGTAACTCCTCTGGAGTTGCAGGTGTACATAGGCTACGGAGACTGCTTACCATCAGGCAGGCCGTATGCTTGTTTGCCACCGACGTAGTATAAAAAAAAAAAAAACTTTTACAGATATTAGTGACTTGTCAAATAAGTAGGTACCCTACGGACAACTTTTTTTCGGAGCGGTTGTGGCATTTCCCTATTTATAAGATGTAAAAAAACACTTGGCCTACCGCGAAATACGCAAATCGAAATTTTATTACCTGCCTTTCTATCGCTCGAATATGCAACAGTGATAGAGGGGCAGATAATTCCAATGCCGCTTATTTTAATTTTGGCTTCAGATATATAATAAACGACCCATCGGATCCTCAGATATCGATTTTCACCTTGATCTTAGCAAAAAATGGAGATATTAAAGATGACGGCCGTTTATTTCAATGTTGACCTGAGATTCATAATGAAGTGCCTCTCGGATCCTTAGATATCTATTTTATTTCATATTTATTTATTGTGTACATGTACATACGTATAAATGCAGATGAAATAGCTTTAGGTTTGCGTCGTACAACATGCTACCTCTCTGTAGAGAGGTGGTACAATATATTTTCTTCTTTAATCAGAGCAAAAATGCTGAAATTCAAGATGCCTGCTGTTTAGTCTAATTCAACCTCCGATTCCTAATGAAGGGCCTCTCAGATCCTCAAAAATCGATTTTAATTTTGATCAGAGCAGAGAAATTCAACATGGGTGTTTTTTTTTTTCATATTGATCAGAACAAAATGCCGGCCGAGTTTTGCAATTTTTCCCTCAGATTCATTATAAAGCGTCTTTCGGATCCTCAGATATCGATTTTCATCTTGTTTAGAGCAAATATGCAGAAATTCAAGACGGCGGCTGTATTTTTCAATTTAACCTAGAGTCAGACTAAGATAAGTTGGCAGCGATTTTGATTGCCCAGACGGTGCTAGTGTTAAGTAGAAGTTTGACGTTTAAAATAACACGTGCCCCGTCTGGGCTATCAAAACCGCTGCTAACTTAGCTTTTTCGGACTCTAATTTCGTTTTATTTGTGGTTTAAATAGTTATGGTCAGGTATTTTACCATATTCCATTTCTGAACGCACCCATAAAGTTGAACAACCAACAATGACAATCATTTGTGACAGTGACACTTTTTAGGGTTCCGTAGTCAACTAGGAACCCTTATAGTTTCGCCATGTCCGTCTGTCTGTCTGTCTGTCTGTCTGTCTGTCAGAGGCTTTGCTCCGTGGTCGTTCGTGCTAGAAAGCTGAAATTTGGCATGGATATATAAATCAATAAAGCCGACAAAGTCGTACAATAAAATCTAAAAATTTAATTTTTTTTAGGGTACCCTAGAGTGTGGGGTATCGTTGGAAAGGTCTTTCAAAACTAATAGGAGTTTTCAAGAAACATTTTTTGATAAAGTGAATATATAAGGAGATAATCGCTCCGAAAGAAAAAAAAATGTTTCCCCCCTCTCTAACTTTTGAACCGTAGGTCCAAAATATATGAAAAAAATCGTGGAAGTAAAGCTTAAGAAAGACATTAAATGAAAACAATAGCGGACATGATCAGTTTAGCTGTTTTTGAGTTATCGCAAAAAGTTTTCCCTTCATTACTACACTCGGCGTCACGGAAATCGCACACCCACCGATTTTTGTTTCAAGCGAATATAGCTCTTATAATATGTATTATACTGTATCAATATTAATATCATTTAAAAGCACAATTAATAAGCTTTAAAACATGAATAAAGCATTTTCTGAAAAAATTATAATAATCACGAAATTATGGCGTTCTGAAAGAACACCTAGAATACGCGTTGTAAGGGTCGCTAGTTGGGTTACCTTGGGTAGGTATAAAAGGGGGGGTAAAACTGAAATATGGGTGCCGAGAAGAAGATCGACGTAGCCCTGATCTCGGAAACCCATCTTAAGGCAGGCGACCGCCTTAAAATACCAGGCTACGTCGCCTACAGAAAGGAGGAAACATCTTCACTCGGACGCGCCTATCGGGGACTGGCCGTCCTTGTGAAGCGTCAGGTCATCCAACAGCCGCTGCCAGTGCCGACAACTCTCCGGTCGTCATACGCCCTAGGCGTGGAAATCTGCGTCGACCGCCACCCTCTGCGTGTGTTTGCGTTCTACAAGCCACCCAGCTCTCGCCTTGCGGTGGCTGATGTCCACGACCTGCTGGACTCGCCGCTGCCCTCGATTGTAGCCGGTGACTTCAACTGCAAACACACTGCATGGAACTCCGTGAAGACCTGCCCAGATGGGCAGCGACTCCTTGCCGATGCAGAAGCCCAAGGATACGAGGTGCTAGGACCAGAGGTCCCCACGCACTTCCCGTACACGGCAGCCCACACACCGGACGTCATCGACCTTATGGTAGTACGCGGCCTGACTTCCTGGCCCGCGCAGGACGTCCTGGATGACCATCTCCTTTCTGACCACCAGCCCGTCTTGGCAACACTGGACTTGACGCCGACTCGGACGGCTCCGCCCTCACCTCGCCGACGACAGGATTGGGATCGTTTTGCGACCTACATGAGCGAACACACTCCATCCTTCCCCGTGACTACAGCGGAGGAAGTCGACCGACTCGCTGAGGAGTTCGCCTCATGCGCCACTGCCGCCCTGACAGACTCTTCCGCCGAGACCGGCGCCAGTCAGTCGCGCCGTAAGCAAAGCATCCCCGCCTTTATCCTGACCCTCATCGAGAGGAAGAGGAAACTGCGTCGACAATTCCAGCGCACACGATGTCCCACCATGAAGTCCCAGCTGAACTCTCTCGCCGAGAAGATCTCGCAAAGCCTCGCGGCTTACACCGAGGACTCTTGGCTCGAGTACATCGAGTCAGCTGGTGAGGACTGGAACGACATCCATCGTCTGTGCCGCAGAGTAACAGGAAGACCAGCACCCATCCGCCCTCTTTTCGCCAGTGACGGTACCCCACGTTACCGCGCAGAAGATCGAGCGGAGATTTTCGCTGACCACCTGGAGACGCAGTTCAGACCGAATCCGTCCGACGACACCGAGCACGAAGCAGCTGTAAAGCAGCACCTGGCGGACTACTTCGCCACGTCCATAGCTCCAGACGAAGATCCCATCATCCTCACACCGGGCCAAGTCCAGAGGATGATAAGACGCACCCCGCTGAAGAAGGCACCCGGCCCCGACCGCATACCGAACGAGGCGCTGCGCCACCTGCCCCCGCGAGCCATCGCGACGTTGGCGCGGCTCTTCACCGGAGTCCTGCGGACCGGCCACTTCCCGCGCCCCTGGAAGCAGGGTCGCGTCATCATGATTCCCAAGCCCGGGAAGAATATTCTTCGTCCTGAGAGCTATCGACCCATCACGCTGCTGCCTACTATCTCGAAAGTTTTCGAGAAGCTGCTTCTGCCTCACCTGACGCCCCACATTCAGCCACGCGACGAACAGTTCGGCTTCCGCCCGGAACACTCGACGACGCTCCAGCTTGCCCGCGTGCTGCACCTTGCTGCAGCAGCTTACAACAAGAGGGAGCACACGGTCGCTGTTCTTCTGGACATGGAGAAGGCGTTCGATCGCGTATGGCACCCCGGCCTCCTCTACAAGCTGTCCACGTCTACTACTCCGCGTCGAGTAGTCAAGACTGTGGCCACCTTCCTGGAAGAAACGCCGCTTCCACGTGGCGGTAGAAGACGCCGTATCATCCGACCGCACCATCCTTGCCGGAGTGCCCCAAGGGAGCTGCCTCTCGCCCGTGTGTTATGGGCGCTACACCGATGACATCCCGGTCAGCGAGGGCGTTACGCTCGCGCTATATGCCGACGACGCTGCCTACATCACGTCATCCATCCGCCTATCACACGCAGCGCACAAAGCCCAGTGCGCCCTAGAGGCTCTCCCTCCATGGCTGAAGAAGTGGAGACTATCAGTCAACGTGTCGAAGACCCAGGCGATTGCTATATCCCGTAAGGTGCTGATGCCGCCGCGTCTCACACTCCTGGGGCAGGCCATCGAGTGGTCCCCGATGGTGAAATACCTGGGGGTGACCATAGACCGCCACCTCACCATGGCCCCTCACGTCAAGAACGTGATCGCCCAGACGCGTGCCTCTCGCATCTTACTTGCCCCGGTTCTGAAGTCCCGGCTATCGCTACGCGTGAAGCTAGGCGTGTACAAGACTTACGTCCGAACACGCCTAACATATGCAGCCCCCGCGTGGTACGCGCTAGTGGGAGAGTGCAACAGGAAGCGACTGGACGCTCAGCAGTCGCTCTCTCTACGCACCATCGTCGAAGCCCCTCGCTATGTGAGGAACGACGTTATAGTCCGGGACCTGAGAGCAGAACCGCTACGTGATTTCGTAGCTCGCCTGGCGGGTCGGATGTTCGAGCGCGCGGACCAGTCGCGCTGGAGCCACCTCCGTGGCATAGCGCCGTACCACGCGCGCCCGCCCGACCACAGGGGTCTGCCGCGCGAGCTCGCGCCTGCAACCCCTGCCACACCGGACTGACCACACCACAGACCGACACCACCCTGACACCGGTTGACGATCGCTGGCTGGGCCTCCCCCAACGGGGTCCCACCTGGCTGGCTTGATCTCGCCGGTGTGAGAAGACCCGGACACGACCACCCCGACGACCCAGCCATATTCATGGCTGGCGGTTTGATACCGCTGCAGGGGGCCAACGCCCCGAACAGCATCCCCAATCCCCTGAGGGGGAATTGAGAAGACGTCCACTGCTGAAATATGGGTCATTCGGTATCCGAAGTTGACACAGGTCACACCGGAACAACTGGAGAAAGAAAACACCCCAAGAAATGGATACCACGGAAGCAGTAGCAGCTCAAGCATTAGCCCTGGTGGAATCAGGAATGACGAAGTCTGCGGTTGCTCGGCAGCTCAACATAAGCCGTTTCCGAGTTCTCCGAGCAGTTCATCGATTCCAGAGAACTGGAAACTTCACCAGGATGCCCGGATCCGGAGGACAGCGCTGCACTTCCGAGAGAGACGACCGCTTTATTGTGTCGTCTTCTTTGCGAACCCGTTTCTCCAACGCTGTTCAGCTGCAGCAGCAGCTACGAGCAGTTCGGAGAACCGTTGTGAGCGTCTCTACAGTAAGAAGAAGGTTGCGGGAGAAAAAGATCATGCCCCATAGAGCAGCTATGGGTCCCAAATTGACAGCAGGGCATCGGCGAATCAGACGTGAGTTTGCTCGCGAACACAAGGATTGGACGGTCGACCAGTGGAAGGCTGTCCTCTTCTCCGATGAGACCAGGGTGTGTCTTTTTCTGCAACGATAGGCGCAGAAGAGTGTACAGGAGGCAAGGGGAACGTTATTCACGGGCATGTCTTGAAGAAACCGTCGGATACGGAGGAGGATCCTGCATGTTCTGGGGTGGCATTTCCCTCGCCGGCAAAACTGAGCTCGTCTGTGTCTCCCGCACTGGTGGTGGTCGAGGCCAGGGATCCATGACAGCTCATCGGTACATCACGGAGATCCTGGAGGACCATGTGGTTCCATACGCCGAATTTGTCGGTCCCGGCTTCACATTCATGCAGGATAACGTCCGCTCCCACACAGCATTGATTGTTCGGGACTACCTTGATCAGGTTGGGATCACCGTTATGCAGTGGCCAGCAAGGAGTCCGGACCTGAATCCCATCGAACACCTTTGGGATCAGCTAAAACGGAAGGTGCGGTCACGTGATCCTGCACCGGCGACCCTGGAACAGCTTCGAGATGCCGTCATTGAGGAGTGGGAAGCTATTCCTCAAGAGCACATCGTAACGCTCGTGAAGTCCATGAGGGCTCGCATGGTGGCAGTAAGGCCAAAGGAGGGAACACTAGGTTTTAAGTTTAGTTTTAGCCATTTGTGTTCCAATATTTGTTGATTTTATTGTGTTTTAATTTGTTGATTTTTTTGCATGAATATACGATTTTTGTTTCTGATTAAAAAGTTTTTTTTTTTAACTCTTTAGTAACTTTTGTTTCTTTTTTAAACGAAGGGTTAAATTATCTTTAAAATGAACCCACACACTCATACTTTACCTTCAACAACATAAGGTCTATAACGGCTTGAATCAAAAACCCGTGGGTTTGCGATTTCCGTGACGCCGAGTGTATGAAAAAGACTTACTTTAATTAGGTACTGATTATGCAAATTTGCCTATTTGTTTAACTCGGGTGAAAGGTACCGTTTCATCCCTTGGTTAACAATTTACTATACTTTAAGCTCCAGTTTAGCTTATTGTGACGGAAGAGTAACTACGGAACCCTACACTGAGCGTGGCCCGACATGCTCTTGGCCGGTTTTTATTGTTATTTTCTTCTCGATATAATCCATCGCATTCCCATAAGAAGGTTTTCAAGTCCACTATTCCAATCGAGTGCAAACTTTAAACCCTTTTTCACCAATTTAGGGAATTAATACAAACTTTCAATGAACGCCACTTTAACTCCCTTGGGGAATTAATTTCTAAAAACGCTGAAATTTATTTTCTTGTTTCCTATTATTGTCTCTTATACGTCATTTCAAGATCACTATTTACAAAAAATTTCGTTCCCGATGCAAACTTACAACCCTTTTTTCACTAACTTAGGGAATGAATTTAAAAAACCGGTCAAGTGCGAGTCGGACTCGCGCACGAAGGGTTCCGTACCATTTTTTATAAAAACCGCAAAAAAATATGTTTGTTGTATGGGAGCCCAACTTATATATTTATTTTATTCTGTTTTTAGTATTTGTTGTTATAGCGGTAACAGAAATACATCATCTGTGAAAATTTCAAATGTAGCTAGCTATCTCGGTTCATGAGATACAGCCTGGTGACAGACGGACGGAAGGACAGCGCAGTCTCAGTAATAGGGTCCCGATTGACCCTTTGGGTACGGAACCCTGAAAACGTGATATGTATCAGATTTCGTATATTTGAATATAGAGGTAATGCCCGTTTACCAAGTTTCAAGTTCCTAGCTTAAAAAAAACTCGTACCACATATAAACTTCTATCCCCTTTTTAACGTCCTTAGGGGTTGAATTATCAAGAACGTTAAAATAACTTTTGTTTAATCTTACATTTTGTTTTTCTATGAAGTTTTAAAGCATTTGTAATGTATTCAAACTTTTAACCCCTAATTGACCCTTTTAGAAAAATATTTTCTAAAAACGCTGAAATAGTTTTTGTTGTATTCTTATAATATGCCCATATACAAAGTTTCAAGTCCCGCACTCAAAAAAATTATTGACTTCTATACAAACTTTCAACCCCTTTTTCACTACCTTGGGGGATGAATTTTCAAAAACGCTGAAATTGTTTTTCTTCGAATTTAATAAAATACCTTTTTACAAAGTTTCAAGTTCCTAGCTCAAAATAAAACTTGAACCCCATACAAACCTTCATCCCCTTTTTAACCCCCCTTAGGGCTTGAATTTTCAATAACGCTGAAATTACTTTTCTTGTGTTTTAATAATATGCCTACGTACAAAGTTTCTTAACCTGCACTTTATCGCCGTGTGGTGCCGGCGTTTAGAATAGCACCACCCCATCTCGTCCCGTGGGTGTCGTAAAAGGCGACTAAGGGAAAACCGACGGACGGGCAGCAGCGTCCGTTGAGTATTTTTATTAAAATCTACTGCGGTCCCTATTCGCATATTCAACTGAAACCCCTTTATTATCAAACCTTCATCTCAAATCGAAAATCACATCTACTTTTACTCGCCGCTTATCTTAACTATAATCAAAAAACCAAAATAAAATTTCGCAACACAAACCTACTCCAAAATAATCATTTCCATCAAAAATCTCAATTAGGGCCCATGGCCGCCCGTACCCAATGCGGGGACCATGGGTCCATCTTAAATCATACCAACAACGCCGGGTCTTCAACTCGAGCATCACCATTGTTTCGACTGATGGTGATGCCGGACCCGGCATCGCATAAAACATAAAAACCCTATCGCAAACGTCACCTCGGGCACAGGGTCGCCCGTATCCTTAGCGAGGGCCCTGTGTCTACAACTGACACTTAAAAACCTTATAAAAAAAAAAAAAAAAAAAAAACCTGCACTTTAAAAAAAATTTGATCTCCATACAATCTTTCAACCCCTTTTTCACCATGTTAGGGGATTAATTTTCAAAAACGGTGAATTTCGTTTTCTTATATTTAAATAAAATACCTTTTTATAAAGTATCAAGTTCCTAGCTTAAAATAAAACTTAAACCCCATACAAACTTTCATACCCCTTTAAACCCCCTTAGGGGTTGGATTTCTCAAAATCATCATTTCCTAAACCTTCTGGCGTCTAATACAAACATTTCAATGCCAAAATTAGCTAAATCGGTCCAGCGGTTCTCGAGTTTATGCGTGACTAACAAACGTATTTGATTTTTATTTATATAGATAGAAGATAGATAGATAACAAGGAACAGCCTAAAGGAGAATGCCTCGTGGCATTAAGTCCGCCTTTTGTACTATAAGATTGTTTTTCTTTTGTGCAATAAAGATTAAATAAATAAATAAATAACATGAATAACTGGTCGCAGTTAATAAGACTTGCCAGATAATTATTTTTTATACATATAGTAAAGCGTGTATAGCATTAATGCCAAAAATCATAATATATTTTCAGGACACCAGTGGGTGAAGAACAATTTGGGCGTAGTTCCTAAAACCGGGTGGTCGATCGATCCTTTTGGCCACGGTCCCACCGTGCCCTACCTGCTGGATCAGAGCGGGCTCAAGGGCGCCGTCATCCAGCGGATTCATTACGCCTGGAAGCAATGGCTGGCAGAGAGGCAGATAGAGGAGTTCTACTGGATGTCAGGATGGTCCGGTAAAAAACCGTCGCTTATAGTTCACAACCAACCCTTCGACATTTACTCAATCAAAAGTACTTGTGGGCCTCATCCGTCGGTTTGTCTGAGCTTTGACTTTAGAAAAATACCCGGGGAATACTCGGAATATACCGCGAAACAGGAAGAAATCACGGACGTGAATCTTCACAGCAAGGCGAAGACCCTATTCGAGGAATATGAGCGGATCGGGTCACTGACGCCGCACAATGTGGTGCTCGTGCCGCTCGGCGACGACTTTCGCTACGAGTATGCCGTGGAGTTCGACGCGCAGTACACCAACTATATAAAAATGTTCAACTATATCAATAGCCGCAAAGACATATTCAACGGTAATGTGCAATTTGGGACACCCTTAGACTATTTCAAAGCGGTAAAAAAACGACACAAGGCTATACCGACGTTAAAAGGTGACTTCTTTGTCTACTCGGATATATTTAGCGAAGGCAAACCCGCCTATTGGTCCGGTTATTACACGACGAGGCCGTACCTGAAGATCCTCGACAGGCAATTGGAACATCAACTGAGATCATCAGAAATCCTTTTCACTCTGGTCTCCAACTATATCAAACAATCTAAAAATGCGAAATTAGTTTCATCTGAAAAGAGATTAGAAAAATCTTACGAACAATTGATAAATGCGAGGAGAAATTTAGGACTTTTCCAGCATCACGACGCTATAACGGGAACTTCTAAAGCTAACGTTATGTACAACTACGGAACGAAGTTGTTTACAAGTTTGTATCACTGTATACGCCTGCAGGAAGCGGCCTTGACGGCCATTATGATTCCTGATGAGAGCTTGCACTCCCAGAGCGTGCTTCAAAGTGAAATCGAATGGGAGACTTACGGAAAACCTCTAAAGAAACTTGAGGTTTCACTTTTTGATAAAAAGAAAATTATTCTGTTTAATCCACTCGCGGAAACGAGGACTGAGATTATCACTATCAGATCGAACACGACAAATATTAGAGTGTATGATACACGGCAAAACGAGTATGTTCTTTACCAGATCTCACCAAATATAGAAGTCGGCGCTGACGGCCGCCGATACATCAGTGAAACTACTTTCGACGTTCTGTTTGTAGCCACGCTGCCCGCGCTGACTGCTGTCACATACAATCTGGAAGAACACACGAATAGATCCCATCATTGCACCGTTTTTTGCAATAATTGCGATACCAACCAAAAGGCAGATTCTGATAAAGTGGACAACTTTGTAACAAAACGAATGATGCAAGGTGATATACAACTAGAGAACGGTGTTATGAAACTGCTGGTTGCCAGGAATACAGGATTCTTGCGACAAATTTACAGGAAGGATTTGAACAGAAAAAATGTGGTAGAAATCCAATTCGGCGCTTATCACAGCGCACAGAGACATTCCGGGGCTTACCTTTTTATGCCGGATAATGACAACCCAGAAAAGGATGTTCTAGGGCAGTACTCCAATGGGAACAGCGAGCAGGACGACAACATCTTTATCGTGTCGGGCCCAGTGTCGACTGAAATAACTACCATGTACTTGCCGTTCCTAGTCCACACCCTCAGGATTTACAACGTGGACGATCCTGCGCTCTCGCATGGGCTGTACGTGGAAAACGTGGTTGACTTCGAGAACCCTCCGAAAAACAGAGAAACCGAACTTTTTATGAGAATTCAAACTAACATACAAAACGGAGACCCACAAGAGTTTTATACCGATCAAAATGGATTCCAGTATCAGAAAAGAGTTAAAGTTGATAAGCTGGGAATCGAAGCTCACTACTATCCGATAACTACGATGGCGTGGTTGCAGGATGACGAGACCAGACTGACGTTAGTGACGAACCACGCCCAGGGCGCGTCGGCCTTCGAGCCCGGCCGCCTGGAGGTCATGCTCGACAAGAGAACACTCTATGACGACTACCGAGGTCTGGGTGAAGGAGTCGTGGATAACAAAGTTACACTGTTCCAGAATTGGCTGCTCCTCGAACCGATGCCTGGGTTACAGAGGACGGTAAGAGAAACCGGAGCGCAAGATTTCCGCCATTCTAATGAGCGCTATTTCAGCGCGAACCAAAAACCTTATACCAAAGAATTTACATATCAGTTGCCGTCACAAACGGCCGACTATTTAAGCAGGACGCTCAATTATCCAGTCAATACTTTCCTGCTGGACACAAGTGAAGTGGGAGAAGTAGAAATAAAGTCTCATCAGACCTTTGTGGAGAACTTCCCGCCCGGGGTGCACCTGGTCACGCTGAGAACCATCACGGACGACATTTTAGACCAGTTCCCAAGTTCTTCCTGCTTTATGGTATTGCAAAGGCCCGGATATAGCTGCTCTGTAGGTTCGCAACAAGACAAATCCACCAAATTCACATCTAAAACTTCATTCACGGGCTTGCGTATAGAGAATATTACTTCGGTAAGTTTGACTGGCTTAAAAACTTACAAATTCCTGGATGGAATGAAAGATGTGAAGATAGACCCTATGGAAGTATTAACTTACAAGATCCGGTTTTGAAGACTGTTAGGTAAATAAAAAATAATGTTACATTAGTACATAACGATACAAGTGCGAAAAATAGGAAATTCTAAACTAGTGGCGATAAATTAAAAGACGATTGAAGGGAGTGTTTTAAATCGACACGAGTTGCGAATTACCTATTCGCACATGTATCGTACAACGTTTTACACTACATATGGCCCTTTAAATGTTCGACATAGTAACGTAATATGCTAATTTTTGCACTAGTGCGGTAAAGTAGCACCATATGTACTGTAAATTAATATTATGTATTCACGTGAGATAGCTTTAACAAACAAGGCTACCCAACAGGTACCCTTGTTTCAAGTTTAGGAAAATTTTGACTGGACATAAATTACACGAAATTTCGGGCAAAACTCCCTTAAAAATTTTTAGTAATCACGATAAAATAAAATAGAACTTGTTATCCATACGGTTGTCGATACCTACAGCAATGTAGGTATCGACAACCGTCTTTATGCATATTAGGCTACAACGACATTATTGTATTTGGGTATAAGTCACCGCTAAAGTATTTGCTGTTACAATACCGAATTACAATAACGTTGTTGTATTTCGATATTTTTGGTATAAGCCACAGTTAAACTCTGAATGTCAAAGCGCCTATTTTTTTCGAGTTTTGTGGCCCAATTTTGAGGGAGTGCTATGGTTAGTTGGTTACAGGACACATGTAGCTGCCAGGCATGCCGTGACGTCTTATAACATTATAAACATATTTGAAACAAAATAACCGTATTTCGTGCAATATTATAAAGTAATAACAAAAAAATGACAATGGTTAAGTAGGTGTATAGATAAAATTTAATCCAGATCTCTAATACATTCCTTTTATTTAGTACAATAAGAAAACTATTAAAAAATGAGACAAGTGATTACCTATACAAGTTTACATGTACATTGTTAATCATAAAAAGGATAAGTTATCGAAGAACCGTAGGAGTTATTTTGTCTAATGTCTTGAGATCATCTTATAAAATGGAATGATCATTTCAGGACCAAATAAATTTCGTCTTTATAGCTTCGCAATTATCGAAGAGTTGCAATATTTTATTTATTGCCACATTACACATTCTTCAAGACCGATCAACTTAAATGCTGTGCAGTACCTATCCTTAACTCAACACTTATCTTTCACTATTGTACTGGTGAATTGAAGGAAGGTATAATCTTTAGTATCTTTCAAGGTATAATCTTTGACGACCGGTTTGGCCTAGTGGATAGTGACCCTGCCTACGAAGCTGATGGTTCCGGGTTCAAATCCTGGTAAGGGCATTTATTCGTGTGAATATTTGTTCCTGAGTCATGGGTGTTTTCTATGTATTTAAGTATTTATAAATATTTATATATTATATATATCGTTGTCTAAGTACCCTCAACACAAGCCTTATTGAGCTTACTGTGGGACTTAGTCAATTTGTGTAATAATGTCCTATAATATTTATTTTATTATTATTTTATTTTATTTTTAGTATTCAAGCTGAGCCAGTATGTTATTGTAGGGGTTCCGCAAACCGCGGCTAGCGAGCTGCATGCGGCTCTTTGAAAGTACAATTGCCGATGACCGGTCCGGTTTGACAACCAGTCCTAGGCCTAGTGGGTAAGTGACCTTACCTATGAAGCCGATTGTACTATGTTCGAATCCCGGTAAGGATATTTATTCCTGGGTCTATGTATTTAAGTATTTATAATTATATTATATATATCGTGGTCTGAATACCCAGAACACAAGCCTTCTCGAGCTTACTGTGGAACTTAGTCAATCTGAGTAAGAAGGTCCTATAATATTGAGTTTCCAAAAACTGGTAAATAGCATTGCGATTAGCTCTTCTTCTCAAAAGTTTGCCGACCCCTGGCCTATTGTACGGTCGAGGAAATGGATTCTTTAGCAGTTTACGGTTCACTTCACATTGGACAGCTCTTAGCATAAGTATGTACAACTAAATTTACTTGAACCGTAAACTGATAAAGAATCATTTTCCTCGACTGTACATATTAGAAACCCCAAACAGAAGGCAAGGAAAGCAAACCGCAATTGAGTAAAAATCTTGCGGATCGTGGCTATATATTCAAACAGATTTATGAATAATTTTTTTTTTTTTTTTTAATACTACGTCGGTGGCAAACAAGCATACGGCCTGCCTGATGGTAAGCAGTATCCGTAGCCTATGTACGCCTGCAACTCCAGAGGAGTTACATGCGCGTTGCCGACCCTAACCCCCTCCCACCCTAGTTGAGCTCTGGCAACCTTACTCACCGGCAGGAACACAACACTATGAGTAGGGTCTAGTGTTATTTGGCTGCGATTTTCTGTAAGGTGGAGGTACTTCCCCAGTTGGGCTCTGCTCTAGATCTGGAATGACATCCGCTGTGCTGTGCCCTACTACACAGAGCGAGATGACATTCACAATGCCCATACCTCTTTTGTGGACGTAGTTTAAGGACATACCCGGGTCCAATTTTATTTTACTTGATTTGTTTGTTCGTTCGTTCGTATAAATAATTCAATTTACAATCAAAATAAGTTACGCATGAGTAAATGGTAATTTCTTAACTATTTTAGTTGCACACGTCTACCGGTCAAATTGTTTTAATATTTTTGATCAGTTTTAAACAGTTTACTGAAACACTCATCATCATCATCATCAATATCATCATATATGTATTTAAGAGTTAGACTCTTGTCAGTGGAGCGATTTCCATGTATGTCGATCCTTTGCCTTCTTGCTATGGAAGGTGGAGGTAAGAAATGGAATCTCCATATACCAAAAAGTGTCGTCAAAAAACCTTAAATAGGTGGCGCTACAATACCTAGAATACTTGAACAAAAAATCAAATCAAAGTCAGCGCACTTCTCTCCGTCAATAGCGCCTAGGTTCTTAGCTTCTCTAGCGCTACTGTGGAGAGATTTGGAACTATTATTTATAGCTGACAGCTGGACACTTTGTAACAGTTCTAACATGAGAGATTTCACTCCTTTTAATTCCATACTTCTTGCCTGATGCGACACGACCTTGAGTTTTCCTTTACTTTATTCATAATAAATATATGGTCTCCTCTTCTTCCTCTTTGCTTCAACTCTCCCTTCTATGATGTTTTTTTTATAAACTCATCGTGTCGAAATAGTAGGTGTCCAAGCGTCTTTCCTCTTCTGTTCACTATGGTATTCAACAAACTATATCCTATATTCTATCCTACTATACTTAAAACCACAGCGCAAAACCTCTTCGTTCGTCCTGAAATACCAATCAACATAATAATTATTGTTTATTATAGCACTCTATATATATATTTTTTATTTATACTGTATTAGTATTGATTTCTAACAAAATGTTGGTGGTAACTAACTACAGGAAAAAAAATCCAAATATCCTGGTGGCTAGTGAAAAAAAAAAACCCAGTGTTACCACTAGTGACAACTTGGTGGTAACTAGTTCGAATAACCCATATTTAATTGGCTCAGCTTGAAAACTCAAGACTTAAATAGAAGCTAGTAAGTAAGTGTTACAATGATCTTTTAAAGCGCAATATACAGTTTTTGACAAATATGAACACCAATAGAAAATCAATTTTATACTAAAAAAAATGAATAAGTACGTAATAAAAAAAGTATTTGCAGTAGCAAACGTTACAGGAAATAATGTATTTGACTTAACCAATGTCTAGAGAAGTAATGAATGCTTTGTTTATTCTAGCTTGTCTTTCCATTATTGCAAAGATAATCGCGATTCGTTTTATTTCGACAATGCATATGCCCTGTTATCGATTTGGCGATATTTTTACGAATCTACTCTCTGTAGCAGTAGAATAAACCATAGGGGTAATATCAGTAGAAGGACACCCCAGTAAATAAATTTTGCTAAAATACCAAATTATAAATTAGTTTGTGTGCAATAAATATTATGATTTATAGGTTAGGTTAGTTAATTAAAAATATAATTATTAATTAGGCATATCAAATTACATGGAATTTAACCTTGGATGTATTTTAGAAACTTAGGGTAATATATAAGCATAAAAATTTCGTTATATTGTATAATAATTGCTGTGATAGCGCTCATAATAATTGTAACTAGTAAATAAGTTTTGTTTGTGAATGTATGTTGTTACACCTGGAGGCTTATTTGATACGAAAAAGTTACAGATAGCGACGAGACTAGGTTGTGGCCACTTGTGGCAAATAGTGATGTCCAATACGAAATGCTTTATGGTCTGTCATTTTTCTCATTTTGATAGTTCAGTTTATCAATAGTCAACCTTTGCTATTTCTGAAACTTTCGCGAGTGAAATAGGACCACTGAGCGACAAAACATCGATCAGGACAAGGGACATAATTACAATCCATTGACAAGTTGCATAAGTAAAATGTTTAACCCGGAAGTCACTGTGACCACGAAATCCGTGGTATATATATATATATATATATATATATATATATATATATATATATATATATATATATATATATAGGTGCAACTGTAAAAGCCAAAGATAAAATTAGAAATAAGTTTAATTGAAGATTTTTGTACCTGACGTCTACGTCGCTGTTATATATAGGCTTTAAATATTTCAACTAGCCGAGTGTGTGTAGACTTACCCGCGAGACTCTTGATTGATCCTGGACGCATGTTAGCGGTCCCATAACACCAATTAGAATAAATGTACAGAGTGAGCACATGAAACAGGAAGGGAAATTAGCAACTATGTATAAAGGCGCGTCCAGCTCTAGCTAACGCGCCGCGGATGAGCCTGTTTGCGAAAGGCTCGCCCATCTCGGCTCTTGTTAAAACCCCATTTAGACAGTTCAAGAACTTGATTGAATAATATTCGATACATTGCTAGTAGGTATAGTATACATATATTATATTGAATTCAGTCGATCCACCAAATACCGCAATGTACCAAAAAACGCATGCAAGTTCTTGAATTGTCTAAATGGGGCTTTTAGCTTTTTTGAATTTGGAACCTTGTATCATTCAACTAAAGTTCAAAATTTTATTTGTCCCTTGTAAAAGCCTGGATCTCATATAATATTAACATAAGCATTATGCGTGCAGTTTCAATTTATCTTATGTACCTTAACTATTACAAACAGGTCATTCATATATCATCAATTACCACTGTTAGTAGAATTATTGATATTTTATATTTATTAAAAAAAATATTATGATTTTTTCTATACACGTTGTTATCAATTTATCATTATGTACCTAAGACAAATCTTCCGCCTATGTTTGGATTTAGGTTTAAGTATAGATTTAATTTATTTTATTTTAAGATGGTTATAAACATGTAAGTAATATACAAATATTCGGGCGAGACAAACTTATGTCTACACTAGTTGTCAGAATATATCGGCTCTACCAAGTGAATTAATTAGACACTATTATTCAATAATACTAATAGCATTAGTAACTAATAGTTGTTAGCCATAAATTTCAACCGATTATTATGAAGCAGTGTTTTTAAGCCTTTTCCATTAGTTAGAAAACTTACAATAATTACGAACGCCCGAGATTTTGTATTACGAGCTACCATTATACGTTTACTAGCATTTTCGTAGCAACGTAGTTGAGCCATAAATAACATATCTTTCTAAATAACTCTAATCATTTTTTGCAAAGTTACAGAAACCTAGTTGCAAAGTTGTTCATTACTATTCATAAGATAAATCTGCAATGATTTTGATAGCGCACGCAGTGCGTTATTTTAAACGTCAAACTTCATTGCATACTTATCTTGGTCTAACTTCTATGTCCGTTACTTCTTGGCGTATAGACGCCATGGTCAGGTCGCTGAGGGCTCTGCTTTGCGTGCGTGATGCGTGTGCAAGGGCTTTCTTGCGGTCAAAGTAGGTACCTAATTTTATTTATCACGTAAACTAAAACTGGTATTACCGATTCCTGTAATTCAACTTCGCTACAACGAAAATGCTATAGAATGTTTGACGTCTAAATATCACTTTATTTCAATAAGTAGTTTATGATTATTATTATTATTTAAGTGGACGCTTGTGTAGTTTAATCTCTCAATTCGTAGACTCGCATTTTACTGACATTCACGGCCAAAACGAATAACTTGTTTTTGATGTAAAGGATAACTTACACATCCGAAAACTCCCAGGAAAAGACCAACGAGGCATGTTGAATATACCAAACGTACGACAGTCGACGACACAAGTAGACTGATTGTTAAATTCATAGCAATTAATAATATAGGATCTCATTTGATAGGTATCTTGCAGTGCCCATTTCGTTGGTTGCGTAACACAACCCAAAACGAAGATTATCAAGTTGTTTGTTATTTTCAAAACATTGCAATTGTTTAGGTAGTTATATACCTATATAAATATGTGAATGATTACATGCAAAATTTTGATCTCTGTGGTAACGCTAAACACACGAGTTGCCATTTTATCTTATGGATGTAAGTTCTATTAAGACTGAATGTACCAAACTGTTTGAATATGCATGCCAAAGTATTAAATATACATATGTATTTAAAGAACTGTATCCGGGGTTTTATTCTTGTCTAATTAGTCATTTTTGTTTTGGATAGTTGAACTGACATATCTGACCACGAGTTGACACTTGCCGTTTACGTTAACGACTGCGTAAACTCGATCGCAGTACATCTTGCTCGCACTGATGGATTACTGCGATAGAGAAGGAATGCGTTCGTGTTCATACAGTCGAAAACGTAAATGTCAAATGCCAATTCGTGGTAGACGTGTGGTAAGCTTATCCTAGCCTATGAAAGTTTCTCATGTAGGTACTTCTAATATATTAAACACTCCTACTATGAACGTGGCAACAGAGACGTAAACCACAAATCCTTAAAATAAGGATCTAATTTAACATCAGTTTTTATACATTGGCTATATTTTTACATTTTTTATCACCCGCGGATTTAGTACAGGTCGATTCAAGAAAGCTGGCATGAACGGAATTTAGTATTTTATACAATAGTGTTATACAAACCGTACCTACATATTTTCATTTTAACAGTCATGACGGGATGTTATTTGTCACTAAAGCAGTGCAGTTATACAAATGTTATTCTACAATGCTAATATTTTTTAAAGTGAACGCGGTTGAGATAAAGGATTAGTATTACTCACTGATTTGTCCCATGTTTTTTTGTTATTGGTTGAAACGGGTGGAAAGGGACTGCATGAAATGTAGTAATATCAAGCTCAAGAGTAAGTAGTAAACACATTTACTTATGTACTTCGCCTACTTCGGTTCGTGTTAAGTTCGCGTTGTGATTTACGGTTATTTTTTACTGCGATGGCTCTGGCTTGTTTTATGGACTTGAAGGGGTTATTCCCACAGGTTCAAAGTTATTTATTTGCATACCTTGGTAGTAACTACTGGGATTTTTTTCCTCCCGAATTGTAATATACTTTTAGATAATATAATTCTATTTTAAATTAATTTTATCCAAACGTTAATTTCTCTCTAAATATTTTTTTTTGCACTTTACACCGGTCAATAGTTTTAATCACTTTTAAGGCAGGTTACTGAAACACTAATCGACTTATAATAATTTATTGAAACACAATAGTTCTATTATATTTCTACTGTTTTATTAGTATTGTGGTAACTACTGGGAAAAAAATCCCACCTCTTACCACTGGTAAAAGGTGAGAATGAAAAATTCCCAGTGGTTACCACCAAACCGAGTTGGTGGTAACTAGTGGGATTTTTTCCCAGTAGTTACCAGTGGTAATGGGGGAAGAAAATTCCCAGTAGTTACCACTGGTAACAACTAGGTGGTAACTAGTGGGAATAACCCACTCAGAGATTATCATGTACGACTACTGTGAATTTTTCTCATCAGACTCGATTGGATATTGGGTTATTACTGGGAGTAAGGTTGTTAAACCATAACATATACTAATCTATGATTAAACCTTACGGCGTTACGGTCAAAGATCAGTTGTCAGGTCGCGGAGAGCTCTCCGCTTGTCTGAAGAAACTACAAAGTTGGATAGACCCCTATGTTGACTTGCTATATGAATCGACTAAAAACTACTTTAAATAGCGATTCATAAGTTAGAAAAAAACCTTTGCTAGCAATAAGATAGTTTTCGCCTATTTTTGTAAAGATTTTTAATTTTTTTTCTATGTAGGATATCTGTGTATTTTTATTTTTTGTACAGTAATAAAGAACATTTATTGAAAATGAGACCTATGCTAAAGCAATTTAGGAGAATGTATTCAACAGTAATAACATTTACTTAAACCCGTAATAGCAATTGATTGATAATCAATAGGTAATTTATCATTATTGATAATACGAGTAGGTAATATGCCAAAACCCTGTCCTTTATCTTACCATACGAACGGGCCATTTACGTCCACTTTCCGATATCGGGCCCGAAATCACTCTCGTTTTCCGTTTCACGGAATATCGGCACATCGTTAACAATATTTGAAAATTAATAAAATGGTTTATATGCAAAAATATCAAACATTGAACATTTTGGCAATTAGTGACAAAGTATTTTTTACATTTAAAATATTGTAAATGATGTGCTGATATTTGGTGAAACGTAAAAATACGCTCACTCGGGCCCGTTTGCATGTGGATGTAATTGGCCCAGAAGCCCTGAATCCTGCGCCATATCTGATAATCGTTTTCCGTTTCACGGAATACAGCACATCGTTGACAATATTTGAAATGTAAAAACATGGTTCACATGCAAAATAATCAAATTTACTAAAATGACAATACGAGTCTAGGCACGAGTCTTCGTGAATGATACGATCTATATAGGGAACGAACCTGCCGTGAAAACGGACAAGTTCAAGTACGTGGGATCAGTACTGCATGAGTCCGGGACCATTGATAACGACATCTGAGTCCGAATAAGCTCGGCTTAGTCTAAATGGCGTATGGTCACAGGAGTCATTTGTGATACCAGAATACCGCTTAGGGTCAAAGGGCTAGTGTATAAGTGCATTATCCATCCAGTACTACTTTATGGCGCTGAGATGTGGCCGGTTCTTGGAAGGCACGTTCAATATCTTCGCGTTAAGATGCTGCGGTTGATGTGCGGCGTAACAATGTCGCCTCCAGTGGTTCGGTCACGTTTGTCGCAGGACAGCTGACTACGTAGGAAACAAATTGACGGCCCCCGACCCCACGGCAGACCAAAGAAGCGATAGCTCGATGTCGTGAACGCAGATATGAGCGTAATGGACGGGTTATTCTCACTAGTTACCACCAATTTGTTACCAGTGGTAACTACTGGGATTTTTTTCCCACCTTTTACCACTGATAACTACTGGGAAAAAAATCCCAGTAGTTACCACTGGTAACAACTTGGTGGTAACTAGTGGGAATAACCCTAACGGGCTCACACGAGAGGGTGCCCAGAATCGCGCTAAGTGGAGAAAAGCAAGTAGGAAAGCGGACCCTGGCGAAGGCCGAGATAACGCTAGGTAGAAGATATTAACTGGAAATAGAATTTTTGGGAAAACGTCCCACTTCGTCGATATGGAGTTAAGAGTAGTTCCTAATACTACAGATCATACGCTATCTTTTGGTGAAAGATTCATGTCTCTAGGTGCTATAGTTATTTTTTTTAAATTCTGCAAAGTTGCAGAAGTGAAAAAGCGACAATTGAGAAAACGTTGGTTAAAGTTTGGGATGGCAGAAATCATACTTCTACTTTGAAGTTATGGAGTGGTTGGTATTAAATGAATGGGCATACTTTAGGGATTTTAAATTAGTTAAAATCATGTATGTAACCTTAGTATTTTGAATATAAAAACAGGACGAAAATATGTAAATCCTATTATGGGTTTATTTCTATATTCTATTATACGGCACGCAGATTTATCATTAAAGTTGTATTTATAAATGGTTTCCCATGCTAAAAAAGACAGAAATAATTCTGTGGATCCTTTTATTTAGTTATTATGTCAAAAAGACAAACGATTTGAAGAGTGCCATGCATAAAAATTTAAATACATGTGTCTCTTAATATATAACATGAGATTACTTAAAAAAACATACTTATTAAGCATAGAAAGTATGTAAAATATCAAATTATAAGTACTTTTTGTGTGTATAAAGTTTAGTGATTTTATATAGGGAGCGTCCCACTTGGTCGGTTTACTAAACTTTAATGCTTCTTCATTGAAAGTGTTTGTGTTTGGTATATTTTTCAGTTTTATGTATGAGATAATGGTTTGTTATTGTTAATCTAAGAGTCTTTGATACTAACGTCGTTTGTTTAAACTTTTTTTACGTAATTGAACGAAATTTCTTTTCGACTCAAGTTTAGTGACCCACTTTGACGGTTTGGTGGATCATACGCTAAAAAATTACTACAAGTATAAAATCATAATTTATAAACATAGGTGTAATTTGCTGAACCAAAAACTGTATATTTACAAACCAAAAATGGTGTACGTATTGAACCTATGAGATGTAGCAAACGGATCGAACTCATCGCAACGTTTATATAAGTCGCCGCTAAGCCTCTAAAAACTTTCAATGCCACCCTCGTATGGCAAATAATTTTATACCAACCCCTCCATAATTGCAAACAACAAAATGTGTTTTTTGCGGCCCCAAATTGTAATCAACGTCTTCTCAATTGTCGCTTTTCACTATTGAAATAAATAACTATAGCTCTAAGAGACTGTGTTATATGTGGTAATCCAAAACGAAAGGAACCTTCTGTAGCTTCGGCAGGTGCTTACGAAGTTAATGCCTTATCTTTAATGCAGAAATCGAATGAAATTGCGTGTGTGTCTGCGGCCAGAAGGTCCCTTCCATTTTGGATGACACATATTACAAATTACTCATAACACCATATCGGCAAAGTAGAAATTGTTCTCTAATAATAGGTACAAGTATAAATATGATATCGACGATTTATTCTGTATGCGACAAAATGGGTCGCTGGGCACTAAACTTTGAGATTTATGCGTCGTCATCAAAATCATAGGTTTATTACAGTATGTTCTATCAGTTTTCATCGAAAGTTGATTTTCGGTAAGTTTTGCCATATTTCACTAAACTGCCCGTAACTCCATAACTAGAATCGACAAAGTGGGACGTTTTACTAAAAACCGCCACAAACATTGATCAATACGGAAAATATAAATAACAAAGGAACATAACAATGACATCTCAATAAATATTATACATGGAGAAAATAAGAAATGTTTCATTTAAATAGCATGGTTTATTCAAGCCTTTAAGAACCCTGTGTTTTGTAGTAATCACTCTGTTTTTAGGTATTGTGTGATGTTTTTGTTGTAGGTATTATCTTATCAGAATCTAAGAACAATCAAGACAAAACAAAGAATTATTACCTATTATGTACATTTTTTTTACTAATTTAAATAAAATTGTATAATTACAATAGATTTTTTTATTTAATAAACTTAAGTTGCAAAATATTTCTAATCATAACCTACGCGTAATATTAATAAATAAATTGTACAACTTTGCTTTACAAATGTAGAATTCATCAATATAAACATTATACAGATAGAAAAGTCATTCTCCAAAATATTTATCCATTAACCCCCTTATTCATAAACGTGTACTAAAGTTATGATGCCACTGATCATCGTTTGTTCCCCTTTCCGACGTATTGGGCGTAATTGTATGATGGAAAGGGACAAACGATGATCAGCGGCATTGTAACTTTAGTACTCGTTTATGAATAAGGGGGGGGGGGGGGGGTAATTAATTAGTCCCAAATAACAAGATTCCCAGCCTCACAGGTATATTAGTTTAAAAGTAGTAGGTAGGTTTATTTTAATTATATGTGTTCATTTTAAAGTTAGCATTTTCAATAAATAACTGCCCGAAATATTATTGTTTTCAGGACCTACCTATGATTGTTCCTTTTATTATATACTAAAAGTGCAGAGACAGCGTTAGCACAATTTATACCGAAGGTCATGAACCGTACTGTCAAAGGAGACTTGTATCCCGGCAAGTTTGCGGTCCCAACACGATACCCAACAAACACGTTTTTTGTGCTGGTTTCCAGATCGGAAGTCGTAAGAGCCTTAAAGACGGGATATTTTTTTATTATTTATACCAGATTTCGTTCCCAAATAAGCTAAAAGGGGGCTTTAAAAAATAGTCAGGGGTTCTACGGTAGGGAGGACTGGGGGTAGTTCAATGACTCTGACACACATTTTAATAAGAAGCATAATATTATAGTTTATTTTTGTTTTTTAATTTCAAAATAGGAAAGGATTAAAACCGTCACTGCTCGTTTCATCATATAATTCTCGTGTTTTATGACCTGTTAATAAAATTTAAATCCCGGTTATTCGGAGTCATAGTAGTCTATGAAATAGGTATATTATAGGCATAATTTCGTAGCAGAAATAATTTCGATTAAAAAAATGATATCACAATATATATATATACATTTCGAGATTAAGAATAATTGACTTGATTGACTGTTTTCGGCCATGGCAACTGCGGCCAGCTTCGTTGATATCTCTACGATACGTCTACTTCGACGAAAACTTAAACTCGAACAAATCATAGTTAAAAGTAAGTTTTAAAAGGTGTTTTGACAGACATCCTACGCCGTATCCAGTGATGCTCAAGAAAATAACAGGCAGTTTTTCAATTCAAACTTAACATATTATATTTGCAAGTTATAATGTCACGGAAATTTAAAAGTTTATTTCCAGTTGCTTAACAAAAATTGAGAATTACATGCATGGGTCTGGCTTTCTTTGTTATATCCCCTTTTTAGTTACCATTTCCGTGCGTCACGTAAGAAATTCTGTCATCTGGTTTTACTAGTAATTTTATCTACACAAATATCATAAATCCTCTATGATGCCTTCAAAATCCGTAAATAATGGCCAACATTACGATAAACTGTTTTGTTACAACAAATTTCTTATCTGTGATAATTTAGGTATTGGGACCGTGCGAAGTGCGTGGTGGGAGTAAGTAAAGCGATCCCAGCGCATAAGGTGGTAAAAATTTGAACTAACTGCGGATAGCGTCTTTAACATTTCATACAATGATATGGCTCGAAATGAAACTTTGATTTACGATTACTCCTGAAATATTCATTTAAATTGTATGGTGTAAGGGACCATTGTAATCTGTATGAAATGCTTAATGTAACTAACGTATTTATTTTGATAATTGTTAATAATGTATCCATGTAAATAGCTTTGCAAATGCCACATATTACGTGATCTTTTTCTAGAAGTTAAGAATGGATATAGTAAGTTATCCTTAAAAGATAGACATTTCACATCGCGGACTTTTTTGTAGACCTATGAATGAGAAACAACCCCACCATACATTGTGTTGTTATAGCTCAAACGGATTAGGCAGCGTTTTCGATTAAAGCTCCTAGCCAGCGTGATTTTTTCCGACAACATCGTTATATTTCAAACAATTTACACAAAACCTTAACAAGTTATATACTTAAGCCTTCCTCAGGAATCACTCTATTGATAGATGAAAGCCGTATGAAAATCCGTTCAGTAGTTTTTAGTTTTGGAGTAGTTTTATAAGATGTAGTGAATTGACGTTTTCCCCTAGAATTGCGGACACTAGGTTGCGTGACAGTCGTGCACGCTCCCAATAGCTTCATAACTACATCAAAATCGATTTGGTTATGCGTTCAAATTTGGAACATCTCTGAAAAAAAAGCAATTCGATTTGACCGCCTAATATCAGTCGAGATGCGTTTTTGTTCGAAATGAAATGTCAATTGCATACAATTTTGACATAGCTCGCATGTTAGTTTGTATCGAATGATACGGAAATAGGCCCCCAACTCTAGTTTGTCTCTGAATTAAAAAAAAACTACATGCGTGAAAAAAGTTTTCATTTACCGCCATTTGACGTACAGTTTATCTTTTAATTAGTATAAAATGAATATATTTTGTTGTTTTTAAGGTAAGCATAACAACAATTTCGTGTAAAATAAGCGTTAAAAATATTTCGGTGACGCTACCACATATCCGCGAGTTTCGCCAAGGGAGCAATGATTTGGCAACGATGCTCTAACGGAGGTTGTAATTTGGGTTAGTGAATATTTCATAGAAAGTTTATTATATGTATGTAGATAAAATAGTGTATGTAACTGTACATAATTAGGCATTAAAACATTCGTGTGATCTTTTTAAGAAACTCACTTCGTTCGTTTCTTAAACCCACACTCGTGTATTTTAATGCCTTTTATTATGTAGGAGTCACATAAACTACTATAAAATTTAACAATATAATATAAGTATATAACGCATCATCTTCCCCAGTGGCCTATCATTTCTTTTTTATCCGACTCGCGATCCACTCGAGCCCTAAATGTAACCTGAAACAGAAATAATACACATGAACTTTTTTATTCATATAATATACATTTTACACGTCAAATTTGTAACAAACAACATACGTAGTTAAATAACTAAATAGGTACATATTTATATTATTAAGTCAGAAAGTATAATGTAGGTACATTTTGTTCTCAATCATTCATATTACAATATTATTATTTTTTATACTATAAATTTCTTATTAACTGATTACATGTCCATCGAGTACTATCAAAAAACTCATCAATCGAGTACAAAGCGTCTATTTCAATAAGAAGAAGCTTTTATTTGACGAGCTTGAAGCCTGCTTAATTGCTGGAGGGATTGCATTGTAAACATCAGTACCAATACCAATGTAGTTAGGATATTTTTTGCTTTAACGAGTCGTGTGTGCGGCAAGCTGCTGAGCTTGTCATGTCGCCGTCGGGTAAAGGAACCGTGCGCATCAGCGTTGGTACGGAAGAGATGAATGTGTTTTCTGACGTGCTTAGCCAATTCTAGGATATAAAGACTGGGTACAGTTACGATTTTGTGATTTCTGAACAGGTCTTTTGCAGGATGATCCCAACTCACACCTGCGATAATGCGCACTGCTCTTTTGTGGAGCCTGAATACTCGCTCGCGTTCCGCAGCCGAGCCCCAAAGGTCAATTCCATATATTAAAATAGAGTTAAAATAACCGTAATAGGCCTTTTTAAGTTAGTAGAACTGAGGCACGACGCAGTCTGCTAAGAGCAAAGCAAGCGGAGGACAGTCTTACGGTTCAGACATACGGTGTCGATATGGGATGCCCATTTCAATCCAGCATCAATGGTTAGCCCCAGATACTTTACCTAGGGCCGATTTTTCAATTCCCAGATAAATCGCCGAATAGTTATCCCACCGATAAAAATAACTGACTGTTTATTTGTTGGTTAAAGATTTTCAATTTTTCATTCCTTTTTTATCCAGAGAATAGTTATCTGTGGTTTTAACCAGCTAACTTCGTTTTAAACAAGTGTGAGCAGGATGCAAAGATACAGAATTCAACATGTTAGAGTGAAACAGAAACACAACGCTTCGTTGACATTTGATGTTTGTTGCCAAACAAAACATAACCTATTACATTACATTACTATTATTACCCGCGTAATATACGTACAACAGTATCGTGTTATTTAATCTTATACCTTTAAACGAGCAATTCTTGTATATATATATATATATATATATATATATATATATATATATATATATATATATTTCCGTGATCTCGGAAACGGCTCTAACGATTTCGCTGAAATTTGGTATATGGGGGTTTTTGGGGGTATACAATCGATCTAGATTAGTCTTATGTTTGGGAAAACGCGTGTTTTCGAGTTTTCATGCGTTTTTCTTTCGACGCAGAATATGGTCGCTAATTTCGAGATGCCAGCCACTGTCCGTCTGGTCCACTTTTGTTTTTTTTTATATGTTCAAGTTTATACAAAAAAAAATTTTTTTTATTGTTTTAGACAAGTTTAATTTACTAAAAAAATGTAGTTAAGATTATCACCTATACACCACCATATTACAATAAATAGTTATAACCGACCAAAGCTCGGTCGCCCAGGTACTTATTATTTAAATCAGAGTTGTTTTGTGATCATTTCATTGAAAAATGAGAGATATGAAAAAACGTGAACTTTGAGAAATCGGAAGTGTATTTATTTACCAAATTTTTAATAATAAATAAATAGATATATATATATATATATATTAAATATTTTTTTATATATTTTTATGCTACATATATTAATAAAAGCCGATCAAGAATATCGTTTTCTTTAGATATTTACTTTTAACACATTAGTACTATTATTGTTGTTCATATTTTTCTATTAACATTCTAAATTTTATTCTAGTAGCCAGTTCAAAGTTGTAACATAACCTAAAAACGTTCAACTTAACAGAGCGATAGGTACTAACTGGCTCTTGAACGGACAGATAACTTTATTCCTCCGTTAACGGATTTATTCCTCAGTTAACTGCTATCTGACTGTTGAAAAACTGAAGTTGCCGCTATCTGTAGAATAAAACCTATCTGACTGTTTAACTGGGGATTGAAGAGTCTAGTCGACTTGAGGTACAGGTTGGCCATTGCACATAATATTTAATGAGAAATCACTTGAGCAACGCAAACTAAAGTGAATGATGTGTGTTTTATCCACATTTAGTACCAAGCCATTAGCAG
This sequence comes from Cydia pomonella, assembly GCF_033807575.1. Classification (NCBI taxonomy): domain Eukaryota; kingdom Metazoa; phylum Arthropoda; class Insecta; order Lepidoptera; family Tortricidae; genus Cydia; species Cydia pomonella. The sequence goes on along the minus strand of NC_084703.1, from coordinate 19,440,882 downwards.
AAAACCAATATGATATTTGGTCCATCACTTCATGTAGTTTAGCTTTAAATAGAATGTACGTCTCAGCCGCGACAATGACGCACCCATCATCAGCAAAAAGAACAACTTCCACCTGGTCTGAGGTAAAGTAAATTAGCAATATGATTCTCTAGTTAAGGTGAGGTAAGCCGGGGAAGTGGATACGGTAGGTAATGCAACATAGATCTCGCCTAGTAGATTCGACTTTAATCTTTAATCTGGGGGGTCCAAAATCACACATATTGAGAAAAGCACATGTAAATAAAAAAACATCATGTTTCTTATGTCGGCTTCACATGTTTTCACGCAAGGACCAAACATCAAATCCGGGCCAGTGTGCGCCCGTTTTCAAGGCCGTTCTGTAGATTCAAGGTACTGGGAAAAACATCCGCGTGGGACTAACCTTACTTCTAGACCCATGAGAAGTAGACATCAAAGGTAATTTGATTCTATAGAGGATATCAGTGTAACAAGAAAGTTACCCCTCTCCGGTGAGTGCGCAGCACGCCTGTATGTGCCACGGATGTTGCTTGATAGACGTCAGGTCCAGTTGCTCGGATATTTCAGCAGCGCTCATTGAGCCTTTCACGTCCTGAAATTAAAATAATACCATATACCATGTTATCCATCCATAGATCCTAGGTGACGGGAAAATGCATGCAACAGGGTGTCCAATAATAACCGTTTGGTTTTGATTCTATCTGACGATGGGATCCATGAGGACTCCTCAATTTTTAACCATTTGACATTCCCTTTGAGTCATTCGATATCGAGCCGTAATTCTTATAGTAGGGATGCGTTCTTGTTTTAAGTATGATGATGTTGCCGCTACAGAATAAAGGGTTAAAGGCACATGTAATGTGATTTGGGTGTTTTCTTAAGTAGCTAATAAATAATGATTGGATCTTTAATCTAACTACATTGTACATATAATATATATAGTTAATAAGTGATTCAATTTTTTTCATTAGGCGGGCGGGCGGGCGCGCTCATGCGAGGAAAACGCGCGCGTCGCCTTGACCGAGGCACGTCTACACTGGCCGGTTTGTGCGTGACAAAATTGCCTCGCGCGTATGATCGCTCTGTGTGGACCCGCCTATTCATGATTGATTCAAATATTTGGCTTGTCTGGGTCGTTACCCACTTTGAACAGTTGTGTAACGCATATATGTATTTGACTTGGTGTCCGGAGATGTTGGACCCGCGATGGGAACGTGTACGTGTTTGACGCGGCAGACAAGCGTCACTGCGTGACCTCTGTGGCAGTTTCCAGCGGCAAACACAAACCGTGCACTGGAGCCTACGTCTTCGGGTTCCGGCAGTGCCCAGGAACAAACCAGGAGGTCCAGGAAACCGCCTAAGAAGTTTTAATTGAACTCTCTTTTCTTGGAACACTTTTATTAACGATTGTCTATGTGTTATTGCTAGTTTGTCTTCTCAATTTAGTAGTGTAATATTCCGTGCGCTGATATCTTGCTACCCACTTTATACCTGTTCAATTTATAACTTTTTTGTTGAATTCTCATGGGTTGTTCTCTTGTTTACATCAGGTTATTATAGGGACCGTGCGCGTTGGAGGGTCTGCCATCTTGTGGCCTGAATCGGAACCATAAACATGCACATGTACACGTCACGTGTTTTCTTGTGTATAGTAGGTTCTGCCATCTTGTGGGCTACATCGGAACAAAAAACATCACATTTACGCCTCGCGCCAAAAATCTGACGGCTCCTGTGCTGCCTCCTACAGTTCATGCACGCTCCCTATAGATGTGACATAACAGATGACAGCCGTCAACATCTTAAAACTTTTAATTTTAATTTTGTTTGATGCGTTTCGTTTCACGCTCCCCTTTATTGTTTTTTTTTTTTAAGTAATTCAAGTGTAACAAGTACCCGTCAAAAATATTTTTGACACACTTTTATTGCCGACTGCACTTTTTTATTTTTGTACGTCTATCAAGTACTTCTTGAGACCTTTCAAATGAGCCTAAACTCAATGTGTTTACGTTTTTCCATCGATGAGTTTCTTTGGCTACCTTCCGACTGCATCATCAGATCAGCTCCATGTTAGCATACTATTGCATTGTCATCGGAAATACGGAAGTATACCAAATTTCAGCTCAAACAGACACCAGGAAGTGGTTCAAATTTATGTTACAAGATTATATATATATCTTATACCTTTAAACGAGCAATTCTTGTATATAATATATTTCTGTGATCTCGGAAACGGCTCTAACGATTTCGCTGAAATTTGGTATATGGGGGTTTGTGGGGGTATACAATCTATCTAGATTAGTCGTATGTTTGGGAAAACGCGTGTTTTCGAGTTTTCATGCGTTTTTCTTTCGACGCAGAATATGGTCGCTAATTTCGTGTTGCCGGCCACTGTCCGTCTGGTCCAGCGGGTTAAGACGCGGACTGCTAAACGAGTGTTACGGGTTCGAATCTCGCCCGGTGACTAACTTTTGTTTTTTTTTATATGTTCAAGTTTATATAATTTTTTAATTTTTATTGTTTTTGAAAAGTTTAATTTAGTAAAAAAATTACCTATGTAATAAGAGATTGACAATAGATGGCGTTACTCTGTGACAAGTGCTGTAAGGTTAAAATCGATTGTAAATAATAATAATTGTCAGTTCATATTTTACTTTTTAAGTTTATGTAGATTATCGTCGTGAAGACGACCAGGAGCAACACCGGTGTGAGCGGCTCAGGGGTGTCGAGAGGTGTACGCCGCTTTCTACCCAGTGGCTGATAACAGCCACTGCGCCAACTCGCGTCTTATGCAAGTTTTCACTTCCACCCCTGGAGCATTTAGCTCTAACTACTCCTCTCTGGCCGGCCAATGAAGGGAAGCCAGAGCTGAGAGTCCTGCGGGTCCCCTTGGAGTCCACTCCGACCGACGAAGATAGGCCGGAGACGGAGACCCTGACCGACTCTCGGGAGTACTCGGGTACCCGGGCACTTATTATTATTATTTGGTTCTTTAATTTTCTCAGTACTCTAGAAGCCAAGTGCATCTCATATTAATCGTCTCTAGAATTTCGGTCGTTCTGGCCTTGGTTTTCAATTTGGGGTAGAGTTAAAGATGGTTGGATGATTGGTACACGTTGGTTATGTGTTTCAGGAAGTTGTAAATCTGTCTGTAGAAATTTCCGAACTATTCGGCGTGTTGAAAATCACGGCTTTCTGCATTAGTATGTATATATGATGATGATGGCAAGTCATAGTCATAGTCACACATAAATTTGTGGCACAGGCATCATGACATTCTGCCACTATGCGTATAAAAAAAACAATAAACAATTTGGAATGTACTTAGTGCAGTTTTATTTACATAATAAATCTACATGAACATAACAAATAATAATATTATTATCAATTCTTTTCTTAATTATACATATACACATTGAAATATTAATATTTGATCTAAATATTGGGTAGCGGTAAAAATGTCTACTCAAACGTGCCTCTAACCGTATAGAAAAAAAAAAATTTGGCGGGAAACTTGATAATTTTTCGCTGTAATTCTGTTTTATCGCATTTAATTTGGTTGTTTGTAATCTTGTTTTGTTATAAATAATTCAATATATGTTTGGACGAAACTACCGTCGAAGAAATGATTATTGATTGCACCCCGCAGAGAGCCGAAGCAGAATTGGCTATACAGACCTTGCTGCCGGCAAAATCAAAGGGGAAATTTAAGGTTACTTATGACAATTCTATAAATTGGAAAACCAAAAAAAATGCCCACAGTTTGCCACAACTGGCAGAAACTAAAAAGTCTTCAACATTGTGGACATTGTACTCCATGCTTAAGGCTACAATGCAGGTGAAGCATAATATAAACATAATACAAATATAAATGTATGAAGTATCTGTTTTCTATTAAAACCGAGTTAAAATATAGCGAAATAGTAATATACGTTAGTTTTAGTTTTTGTCTTGTTTACTTATAATTTCTTTAAAAATAAAACTTAGATTTTTGTACATACCTCGGCGGGAAATATGGGGTTGCCTGCCTCAGACCTATCCGGCCTCGCTTCACTCGGCCGTCTATATGTCTTCGGCCGGCAATCCATTTCGTCCCGGCCTCTGTAGTATTGTACTAATTATAGGCACATAACGTTGTTGAAGTCTATTTTTCTTGAGGCTTGTATAGTTTTATGGATAAAGGGGATACGTCTAACTTTTCAATTAATGAATTCTTGTGACCTTGGCTATCTTTGGTGGATAGCATCCTGGGTGTTAAGAGAAGGTGGGTTGCAGAAACAGAATGATATTCAAGGCGCGTGCCCAATGGCCGACGCTCATTAGGGCCAGTATGTTATTTTACAAACTATCGCTTACGACATATTTATTACAATTTTAGGTTCAGTCGCCATCAGATATATCGGAGCGGCCGAGGTGCTCACAAATATCCGAACACGCCTCCGTTGTCAAGGCGTTAGAGTGCGTATTCAGGTATTTGTGAGCAGCTCGGCCGCTCATATATATCTGATGGCGACTGTACAGTTTAAATTTCGTAGGTAGATATGGAAAGCAACGATTGCTTAGCAGGTAAATTCTAGAATGAAATCATTAAAAATAACATGTTACTATAAAGGACTTCATCGGCGTCATCGCTATACATATAATGCAATGATATACTTGTATCTGTTGATAGCGGCAAGACGTCGGACACACATGTATTCTGTTTACTTTATCTCGTAACACAAGGTCGCTAAATACCTGCCTTATCGCTATCGACTACTACATATTTAAATTTGAATTTATACAGAGTTTTTATTATACCTATCCATTTTATTTATTCTTGTTGCTGCAGAGGCCCTGTGTCCTAACACACAAAGTAAAGTTATTATTTAAAATATATTCAAATAAAATATACAAATACGATGATATAAACACTAATTAATAAAAAAAAGCTTCTACACAAGATTTATCATTTTATTTTATTTTTTATAAGATTTAAAACCATTTTATGCCAATAATTCCTTACATAATTTTGGAAAAGAGCTGATACTCTTCAAACTGCTGGATCGATATTTATCAAACATAGCTAAGATACGCACAAGGAATGTCGCTTTCACGTAAAAAAAAAATCGCATCGAAATCGGTTCATTCGTTTAAGTGCTACGATGCCACAGACAGAAACACGGACAGACATTGGCGTCAAACATATAAAACCCCTCTTATTGCGTCAGGGTAAAAATAGTTCTATCATACGGATTTTATTCGCAGTTACAAGATCTAAAGATGCCCTTCGATTCGACAGTCGTTATCAAACTTGGACCGAAATACATACGTACATTAATGATTAGATCAACTTTGAGGTCGATAAGTTGACTTAACAAGCCTTGAAAGACCATACTGTTTTGAGATAAGGACCATTATTAGTAAAAATACTCTTGTTTTGTAAATGATTAATGGACATTGAACTTAGACCGAAACATGATATTGTATGCTGATAAGATAACACATCAAAAGTGCTGAAATATACGAAGTGTAAGACCTGGTTCCAAGCGAATGGTTTACAGTTAAAAAAAAACGAATATTATGTTATTCCAACCGCGTAAGCCTACAGCAACACTACATGTCACCTTAAGAGACAATAGAATATTACAAACAGTAGACAACATTAAGTTTCTTTGATTTCAGTTAGATGCTGCATTAAAATGGAATCTCTATATATATTTGGTTTGTAGTTGCGAGGGGTATTTATCAATGAGACAACTCTACACCTTAGTATCGAACGATAGCTTAAAACAGATTTATCACGCCTATGTATATTCAATAATATTAATATCGTACGGCATACTACAAGCTATAAGAATACTAGTGGGAGCTAAGTTTCGGGATCCATGTAGACAGCACTTAAAACAATTAAGTATTTTAAGTTTAATCTCTGAATACATAATGGAAATAATCATATATGTAAGAAAAAACATCAAACAGTTTAAAGTACGATCACAATGTAATCCCCGCCACACCAAACGATATCTGGATATTATACCAACTAAGTATACTCTGTAACTTTAAGTATTTAAATAAAAGTAAACAAAATCTACCCTCAAATGGCTCCTTAAGCCAGTGTTTTCACATTACATGATCAAATAATGTAACATACTTTAGTCAGGTCGTTCAGTCACAGATCCAGGCAGTTTTGTATTTGGTTGGTTAACCAATAAATGTTATAACTACCCGAAAATGTACAAATTGTTTATTTACTTTTATTTAAATACCTAAAGATACATAGTATAGATATGGAAGATGAGTAGGCGCTTACCTGACCCTACGGGATGTGAACTCTATAATAGAGTATTAAACATATAGAAAGCGAAAGTTTATTCCGTATACGAGTGAAAACACTACTGTTGTCTCGCACATTATACAGCGTTAATGAGTACATGACCATGATGAGTACCAATGATTATTCCGAATTTGATATTAATTTAAACAATAAATTATGACGTAACCACAATAGTTCATCTGTAGGGCTAAGATGGTCGGTTTTTTGTCATTTGTCACCATGCCTGTCACGTTCTAACAAGTATGTAAGTGCGAAAGTGACGCATAACATGACAAGTGATAAAAACGAGACCATGATACCGCGGCTGGCCATATATAATATTACATCACATAAACACTAGACATATTGAATGACAAAGCTGTATATGTAACTTAAATCTAGATGTGATTTTGCAGGTGAATGTAGGTAGTCTACATCTATATTGTATAAAAATAAATACCTCAACGAGCTCAACGAGGGGGGAGGGGGGCGGGTTTAGGGTCGGCAACGCGCATGTAACTCCTCTGGAGTTGCAAGCGTATATAGGTTACGGGGACTACTTACCATCAGGCGGGCCGTATGCTTGTTTGCCACCGCCGTAGTATAAAAAAACCTACCAACTTAATTAAAGAAATTTCTATTTGGTCCTGTTTCCCCATCCAATCAATAGCAACGAGCAAAGAGACACCTTACAATAGATTATTTTACACAGCGAACGAAAAAACATAGAAGACTAATCTCAAACAAAATATCAGCGTAAAAGTGGCCCCACTATTAAAATACGCAGTACTCATAACGGACCAATTGCAACTCGTCAATGTTGAGGTCATAATTTAAGCAACATAGAATCGGTCGTACTCCCATTTCGACATGCTGAGATTCTGGAAATGTAATTTTCTGACCTACTCAGAATCCGGCATTGAGAGAATCTGAAGTGCTAGGAATTTGTTATATGGATAATCTAACATTATAGGAACTCGGAAAACTTAGAAAATGCCTCATTCCGAATTATACGTATTTAGAATATGAATTAAATAAGAACAGGCTACCCTAGAATCGTACTTAATCAGATTTTGACCTATGGCTTAACTGGCGAAATCTGAATATGACTGGGCCCGCCTAAACGTTGTTTTCTTCGACGAAACTTCGATTGAACATGATTAGTCAATTTAAACCACCCAAACTACGATTGGTGTATTATAAAATAAGGCGCTGTGATTGGCTGTAGCATTGACACTTGAAAATACATGACAATGGAAACCAACTCCACGTAGACGGTTTCATGCGATATAGAACGTTTTAAATGCTATATGTTTGTATGATAATTTGATATTTTATTTTAAAGAGTATTAATATATAGGCTTATTATTTGTTCATGTGTCGCACGTGTTTAAAGGCAATTAAGCCTCCGAACCAATTAATACATTGTATCGTTCATGCAGAAATTCGTATTGAACACGTCGGTGTAGGAACAGTTTGTATCGGAATGGGAAAATATCATTATTGTTTTTACTATTTTCTTTGTGTGGCCTACTCCACAACCACATCAAAGTACACAAACAAAACAGAGTCACAAAACCTTTTCCGTGTGGACCCACTCACGACAGCCGACAACATGGCGGCGCGCGGGCTGGCAACCGTTGCTAGGCAACGACCGCCGCTCGCGCCGGTCGCGTGCGCCGCGTCGCCCGCGTCCGTCATCAGTCTTACCTACGTCACGGGATCCATCGCTCGCGCATCGTCAGCGTCAGTTAAATCCTATCCGCGTACTTGACTTGAATTCACGGACTAATATAAATGGTATGGTGCATGATCCTAACTAGTGTTTCGGTGAACTGTGTGTGCCTGTGCTAACCCCTTGTGTTTAATACTAACTTAAATAATAATAACTTTTAACTGTATTTCGAACATTACATATTGTTTATTAAGTGCGTCCATTATTATTTACGATCCACGTAGGTTTAACACCCACACTTGCATTCTATCCATATTTTTTCACCGTTCAAACCGTCCCTGGACCTAGAAATATTCTAATACCAAAATTAGCCAAATCGGTCCAGCCTTCCGTGAATTTAACGAAAAGTTATAAATAGCAGCGAGATCTTTACTTAGTAAAAATGTACCTACACATAAAAAAGCGCCACCTACAACGACGATTCGTATTTACTATCACGAATTTAAATTATCAAAATAACAACCTGAACAAATTTAAAATGAAAGTTTCTTAATATCAACGATTGTTTAAAATGCATAACATCATCCCCATATGAAACCTGTTTTGATCAAGAGAAATCAAAATAATATGATCCTAGCTAAACTATACGTGAAAAGTAATCCCATATTGTTTCCAGTGTTTGTTGGAACGACTAGCACATCATTTATCCGCACAATAAGGCATATTTCTTTTATTAAAGATATAATTTTAATACTTACTACGACTGTGACAACGGGCCGCCATTTGCGAACTAAATAGCTCTGCGGCACAAAGTTGACGCCCCGCCCGCTTCGGCACAATGTGTATGGGGTCATTTTGCAGAGCTAGTTCGTCATCTATGTTTAGTATCAATCGCTGATTTTACATAACTCGACAATATCATATCAGGTCAAGGTTACAATGTTCTTTCATAAGTAGTTCATTTGTTGATAGTTAATACCGAATAGTTCAGTGTGTATAATAAATGGTGAGCTGAAATTTGAATACATATGTTAGTCGGGTGACAATGCAATATTATGGAGACATAGAGCTGATTTGATGATGGAGACAGGAGGTGGGGATAGGAACTGTGATAAAACAACGCAACCTAATTGTGTTTGGGGTTTTTAGAGTTGTCTCGATGAGTATTAGTTGCCTGTGGTAAAAAGTACAGTCAGCGATAAAAGATTGTACCAAAAATTATATTTTTGGAAAAACATATTTTTTTGGCCTAAATTATAATCTGGTATTCATTTCGCTGACAATGAGGACCCCTTCAAACTTACCAAATTTTATTTATCAAAATGTAACGAAAGAAAAACTAAAACAAAATAAAAATCGTCCCAAATATAGTGAGTGAGATCACGCCAAGCAGTATGTTTAGATTTAAATTGTATTTCCTTGGATTTCACGGGCCTATAAATCCCGGTCTTTTGATAGGCTTGCATGGGGATATAGATCCAACACGTAGAGGCCTCTTGGAGAGCTTTAATGTCATGTAGAACGCCTGCTGGAACCCGTTCACGGGCGCAACAATAGACACCAATGAACCGGTCGCAACAGGCATTGGGACTATTGTAGTAAAGTGAACAGTATAACGGTCTATGGATTGAAGTTTGGGAGGACAATGAGACTGGGTTATTGCAAAGACGTCCGGACACCTGCCATAACAATGTTTTCACTAGTTATCGAGGCAGGCGGTGACTCGCCGCCCACTAGATGGGCCCCTGAAAATGCCGTCGTGAAGACGACCAGGAGCAACACCGGTGTGAGCGGCTCAGGGGTGTCGAGAGGTGTACGCCGCTTTCTACCCAGTGGCTGATAACAGCCACTGTGCCAACTCGCGTCTTATGCAAGTTTTCACTTCCACCCCTGGAGCATTTAGCTCTAACGACTCCTCTCTGGACGGCCAATGAAGGCAAGCCAGAGCTGAGAGTCCTGCGGGTCCCCTTGGGGTCCACTCCGACCGACGAAGACACGCCGGAGACGGAGACCCTGACCGACTCTCGGGAGTACTCGGGTCCGTGGGGTCGTTACTCCCCAACAGCTCGCCACAAGCTGCCCTGCGGTTAAAAAATTAAAATTGTATTTATTATTATTATTATTATTATTTATTAATCAGGCAGGCAGTTGAAACAACTGATAGTTGCCTGTATCTGAGTGATCTTCGCTTAATATGTATTCTTTGCGCTGGTTAAGTATTTGTCTAGTCTGTTCTTAAACTGATTGACATTCAGTGCTGAGACCACATCTTCTGGTAGTTTGTTCCATGCTTTGACCACTCTGTTGCTGAGAAAATGTCTGCGGGGGTTGTTTTTAGACAGTTCAGATATTAACTTATATTGGTGGCCTCGCAGACGGGTGTTACTATTGCGCTTGTACAGGTCTTGAAACTGCTCTATATCGTAGTGTCCTGTCAGAATCTTAAACGTTTCAATCAGGTCTCCGCGCTCTCGGCGATCTTTTAATGTTGTGAGCTTCAGCACTTTAAGTCTTTCTTCATAAGACATGTTTTTTAGTTGTTTCGGTATTTTTGTGAAACTACGTTGCACTTTCTCAAGCATCTCAACATCTTTGACGAAATAAGGACTCCAGACTTGAAAAGCATACTCTAGGATGGGTCTAACATATGTCTTATATATCTTAAGCATGAGTTCTGGCGTTAGGATTCCAAAAGCTTTTCTAGCGAGGTAGATCAAGGATTTAGCTCTTTTGGTAATGGTTGTGAGATGTTCTTCCCATTTGAGGTTTTCAGTAATTTTGACTCCCAAGTCCGTTTGCACTTTAACTGGTGTAAGTTTGGTTCCTTCTAGGGCGTAGCTAAGATGTGGATTGCGGTTACCAACTTGTAGCACTGTACATTTTTCAGTATTCAGACTTATAAGCCATTCCTTTGACCATTTTGCTATCTCGTCTAGATCTTTTTGGAGTTGGTCGAAGTCGTGTAGAGGGTTAGAAAATATCTTCGTGTCGTCGGCAAAGATACTGACGTTACAATGGATATTATGAGGCAGGTCAAATGTGTATATTATATACAGCACAGGTCCGAGGACAGATCCTTGAGGCACACCGCTGTGAATTTCTCGCTGCTTTGACAGCGTATCACCAACTCTTACACGGAAGGTTCTTTCTCGAAGGAACGCCTCAACCCAGTTGAGAAGCTTTCCTCGTATACCCACGAATTCTAATTTTTGTAACAGTCTTGTTGTAGGGACTTTGTCAAATGCTTTCTCGTAGTCTAGGTAAATGATATCTACAGGTTCTCCGTCGTTGTAGCTCTTGGTCCAGGACGAGAGACACGAGAGCAGATTTGAGACTGAAGATCGGCGTGGACAAAAGCCGTGCTGCTGGTCACTTATCACTTTATGCTGGTTGAGGAAGTTCCTTATGTGTTTAACTACGATCTTTTCCATTAATTTACACACTACACTCGTTAGGCTGATTGGTCTATAGTTAGCTGGTTCCAGTTTATTACCTTTTTTGAATATTGGTGTTACAATTGCAGTTTTCCATTGTTTTGGTAAGATTCCAGAATCGTAAGATTGTTGCATCATGTTAGCTAGTGAGTCCGCCACATCACAGTTCTTTAATAATATAACAGGGATGTTGTCTGGTCCTGACGAGGAATCCGCTCTCATCTCTTTAATCGATTGTCTTACTTTATCTGCTGTAAAGTCTATGTCAGTGATGGGATCGTCTATTCTAAGATGTGGTTCTAAGATAGGTAGTTCGCCTTGTGGTTCCTTTTGGAAGACACCTGCGAATTGATTTGCAAACACTTCTGCGATTTCTGTGTTTTGTGTCACAGTTTCCCCTTTATTGTTACGAAGTGCCGTTGGTACGCTAACCTTAGATGTCACTTGTTGTCGTACATAAGAGTAGAATTTCTTTGGACCAGCCTGTACTAAGTTTGTCTCGTAGGTAATGCGAGAAGATCTACATACGTTGGTTAGTTTGTTGTTGATTTTCTTGTAGTCACTGTATGCTGTATCTAATCCGGTTAGTGAATATCTCTTCCATAGGGCTTGCTTTTGCTTTATGAGGTTACGGATATCCTTTGAAAGCCAGTGTTTATTCATGGAACAGGATATCATCGGTCTCAGTTGGGGAACAAATAGGTGAACAGCATCTTCAACATAGCTACGGAATAATTGAAATTGAGTTTCAACACAATGCTCATTTTTCAGGTCTCGTAAGGTGGTACGTAATTTTTCATTGATTTTCTCATAGTCAGCCTTTTTAAAATTGTGTCTGGGTGTCTTAGTTTTGTTGTGGTTTTCTGCTTGAATTTGTATTTGTATGGTTGCCAGTAAGCAAGTGTGGTCACTTTTGCCAATGGGAGCTTGGTGGTCTATGTCGGCTATCAAGGCATCGTCATTTGTAAGAATTAGGTCTAGAAAGGATGGTTGGTTGGATGGTTGGTTGGCAAGAATTTGGCAGACAACTCTGCTCCTATTGAGCAGCCCAGTATGAGCTTGGAATTGGTTCCAGTCATAACCAATGATTTAAACTAGCTGTTAAGACAAAAGATTCTGTCTCTGGCAATTTAGTTTTAAATAAATGTAATGAAAAGTACTGTAAACATGGAAAGTATATCCACCTGGTGCATCAAAACATTCAATGTATTAGAGGAAAAGATTTACAGATTGAACTTTTTATGAACGATTATTATGTTGATATTTTATGTATTACTGAACATTGGTTAACAAATAATGAATTAATGCCTCAATTTAATAATCATCAGGTGGGAAGTTCGTTCACCAGAATTAGTTCCATACATGGTGGGTCGTTAATTATATTAAATAGTCAGTTAAAATTTAAGGAACGTAAGGATATTGTATCCATGTCTGTTGAACGGACTATAGAACTAAGTGCAGTAGAATTGGAGCAATTTATTGTTGTCTGTGTGTATAGGCCGCCATTAAGTAATTTTGAAATATTTGAAAGTGTAATGGATTCTGTGCTACTTAAAATATCATCTTCTAGTAAGAAATTATTTATATGCGGCGACTTTAATGTAAATATTTTGGAAAATTCAACAATGTCTTGTAGATTGTTGAATCTATTAAAATCTAGTAATCTCAACCACATGTTTATGGAGCCTACTAGAGTGACTGCTACTAGTGCAACCTGTATAGATAATATTTTCACTGATATTGTTCCTATTACTAAAAAAGTTATCAGTAATTTAGAATCAGACCACTTAGGTCAATTAATGGTATTTGAGACATTAAGGAAAAATACTTTGAGAAAACAAATAACTTTTGTACCAGTAACCTCGGACCGCGTAGAAAGAATGAAGCAAAGTCTAGTTCAGGCGCTACCCTTTTTGTCTTCCGATATGGGTCCAAATAGTATGTATAATTCATTCTTTCACACTTTTATGGATCATTATAATGCGATATTTACTTCAAAATCGGTCGTAGTTAGTGGTGCATCAGTTTTTAGTGAGTGGGCTACTGCGGACTTACATCAAAGAAGACGTGCACTGTATGCCTTGTATGAGGAACGGCGGTTTAACACGAGTGATGAATTTAAAGAACATGTCAAGCAATATTCGAAAAAGTTTAAAATAGATTGTCATATAGCTAAGCGAAATTATCTAAGTCAAAGAATAAAAAATAGTCCCAACATTATTAAAGCAACCTGGAAAGTAATCAATGTGGAGACTGGTCGCTCGAAACACAGAGTGAATGATTTTAAACTAAATATTGATAACAAAATTATAGATTCTAATTTAGAAGTAGCTACAGAATTTGAAAATTTTTTCACTGACGTACCAGTTTTCACAACTAAGGATTTAAATTCATCACCCTCATCCGCTGTTACTCTATTAAAAGATAACGCTCCAGAGTGTTGTGGAGATTTTCATTTTGAACGTGTTTGTACCTCCGATGTAGTAAAGGCGTTTAATTCGGTTAATGTCAAAAAAACGAATGACCTCTGGGGAGTCTCTGTCCATGCTGTCAAATCCTTAGTAGAAATTATAGCGCCTGACTTAGTAATTATATTTAACAACAGTGTTGATTGCGGCGAGTTTCCTGATTTAATGAAACATAGTAAAATAACTCCTTTATTTAAATCGGGTAGCAACTCTGACCCCACTAACTTTAGACCGATATCTGTGCTACCAACGTTCAGTAAGATTTTTGAAAAATTAATTCTTTCTCAATTAGTACGACATTTTAACGTCAATAATTTAATGCATAATAAGCAGTTTGGTTTTACACGGGGTCGCTCGACAACCGATGCTGGTGTTGAGCTAATTAAACATATCTTCGATGCCTGGGAGGAGTCGCGAGATGCTATAGGTATCTTCTGTGATTTGTCTAAGGCCTTCGACTGCGTTTGTCATGAAACATTAATCAGGAAACTACACTATTATGGAGTTAGAGGAGCGGCACTGGATTTACTTAAGTCCTACTTAAATGGTAGAATACAAAGGGTCGATGTGAATGGACAGCGATCACCGGGGTCATTGGTCTCTATGGGTGTACCACAGGGGTCAATATTGGGACCTTTCCTGTTCCTTATCTACATAAATGACTTGCCATTCCTTGTAAAGACCCACCATGATATAGTATTGTTTGCAGACGACACTTCACTTATTTTAAAAGTCAAACGACAGCAACAAGCTTACAATGATGTAAACGATGCTATTTCAAAAGTAGTAAATTGGTTCAATGTTAATAATTTATTGTTAAATGAGAATAAGACTAAATGTATTAAGTTTGTCACTAGTAATGTAAGGCATGTAAAAACAAGTGTCATTGTGAAGGATGAGGAATTGGAATTAGTTGATAGTACAGTTTTTCTTGGTATAACTTTAGATTCTAAACTCCAGTGGGGTCCCCATATTGCTACTCTTTCGAATAGACTGAGTTCTGCAGCTTTTGCAGTAAGCAAAATCCGTCAGTTAACTGATGTCAAAACAGCTCGATTAGTATATTTTAGTTACTTCCATAGCATTATGTCATATGGTATTTTACTGTGGGGTGGTGCTTCAGATATAAATACCATTTTTGTTCTGCAGAAGAGGGCTATTCGAGCAATATATAAAATGAACCATAGAGACTCACTGAGAGATAAATTTAAGGAAATTGACATCATGACAGTGCACTGTCAATACATTTATGAGAATATTCTGTATGTGCATAAAAATATTGCCGATTTTAAGAAAAATTGTGACATTCATAATATTAATACTAGAAATAAACATAAGTTCGCCGTGCCCTTCACTCGGCTCCATAAAATTAAAAAATCATTCATGGGTAATTGTGTGAGATTTTATAATAAACTTCCAAACCATATTACTGAGTTACCAATTAATAAATTTAAGAATCATGTAAAGCGTAGACTTATTTCTAAAGCTTATTATACCACACAAGACTACATGAATGATAAAACAACGTGGGATTAATTGTGATTCGAAATGATTAATTATTTATTATATTTGAATAATGATGATGAAATGGATATTCCAATGCATGTATTTCCTTTGTTGTCTTTATTATATTTGTTTGACATTTAGAATTTATTCTAGAAACAATCTAGACTAGTATTTTTTATACATTTTTTTTTGCATGACTATATTTTGTGAAAGTTTTAGTATTAAATTTGAGCTATGAATTATATTCATTAGTATTATATATGGAATAATATTTACAACATCAATAAATTGCTCTGATAATTAGATTAAGATAATTATATGTAATACTGTCTTACTATTCATAAGTGCTTGTTGCTAGGCCTACATGAATAAAGTATATTTTGAATTGAATTGAATTGAATTGGTTGCCTTGTCGATACCTGGTGTGTTTGTTAACGAGTTGTTCAAGGTTACTGTTTCTATACCATTGTACAAAATTATTCTCCCTCGGTGTTAGATAATCAGTATCCTCCAGTGGCCATTTGACACCTCCAAAATTGAAGTATTTGTTTTGCAAAAATTTGTGGTGACGCATTTTTCAGCCATATGTATATGAAGATTCAAGTTCATAATTTATTGTAATGCTAATTTTAAATTATGTATATCAATATGCAACGTGCCCCTACGCATAGCCGCGTTCCTATTCGCTATGTGCACGACTGTCACGCAACCCAGCGTCCGCAAGTCTAGGGGAAAACGTCAATGCACTACATCTTATATTACTACTCCAAAACTAAAAACTACAGAACAGATTTTGATACGACTTTCATCTATCAATAGAGTGATTCTTGAGGAAGGTTTAGGTATATAACTTGTCAAGGTTTTGTGTAAATTGATTGAAATATAACGATGTTGTCGGAAAAAATCACGGTGGTTAGGAGCTTTAAATGAAAATGCTGCCTTGTCCGTTTGAGCTATATTTAACAACACAATTTATGGCGGGGTTGTCACTCTTTCATGGGTCTACAAAAAAGTCCGTGATGTTGAATGTCTATATTTTAAGGATAACTTACTATACCCATTCTTAACTTCTAGAAAAAGATCACATAGTATGTGGCATTTCCAAAGCTATTTACACGGATACAGTATTAATAATTATCAAATAAAATACGTTAGTTATATTAAGCATTTCATACAGATTACAATGGTCCATTACACCATACAATTTAAATGAATATTTCAGGAGTTATCGTAAATTAAAGTTTCATTTCGAGCCATATAACTTGTACGAAATGTTAAAGACGCTATCTGCAGTTAGTTCTAATTTTTACCACCTTATGCGCTGGGATCGCTTTAATTACCCCCATCAGGCACTTCGCACGGTCCCAATAGCAGACGCTATCACAGGCATGTATGTACTTGTACAATCACAATTGTAAGCAAATGTTAACCAATCTTGAAAATAAACATTGTATAGCGTCGTTGTTATGGCGAGCATCAATAGTAATAGCGGATGAAACAACGCACCAAACCAAAAGTATTCCCACCCTGCAATACTTTACCAAATAAAATAGAGATAAATGTTTACATTTTGCATTCAGAAGTATCTGTTACAACCTAATTGTTCTACACCTAAAAACATATCTTCTTTTATTAAACTGTTTGGCAATGGTATATAATTTTGAGGCATAGTCTGGTCCGCTACTCATAATGTTGACTGTACCGTATGTTTTCAAAAATTAAACGTCAAGGAGATTAACGTATGAAAATATTTGTGAGAATATCTCCAACAAGGTGGCTCTATTTCAAAGCATTAGACAGCTTTGTTAAAAGGTTGTTATTTAAGTATAACTGAAGTGTATATTTGCAAATAAAATAAATAATTAGTTCTTCGCCCACAGCGAAAATATTTGTTTTACGAAGGGAGCTTCGCCATACTAGCCAATCTAGCCATACTAGCTTACCTAGGTTGGGTCGTTATATGGTTACTTTACTTGGTTAGACCATAAGTTATGTCACAAAGGTTTTGACTGATAAAATGTAATACAAACCTTTTAATTAAAACGTAATATAATTAGTTTAAAATTTAGATCGCGTCTTTATTTACTACTTTTTTACTTTGGGATTGTCGTTAGACGCAAATACGCGACTGCATTGTGCAAAATTATACTTTACAAAATGTAGTAAAAATCAGTGTCACATTAATAATATAGGTACAATTGTTTATTTGTATGAACCTACTTTATTAGAACGTTATTTTATCACCAGAATTTAGTTCTCCGACAAGTCTGTACTTTTCAGTGACACGCAAATTTTTGACTGTCATCCAACAAGTAGGTTTGGTAAAACACGCACAGTTGTAATTTTGGCAAAACCAATACCCATGAATTATATATTTTAAGAAAGATAAAAGATCTAACTTTTATTTGGTATCATTCAACCATGTAAAGAAGAAAAATAAATATATTGAGAAACTTATGACCTAACTAAGTATACTATGTTTGTGAGAACAAAACAGAAAGTGCACCGAGGCTCGGTCCCTGATACGAATACATCCCAGTATACAAAATATTTCGCAACCCACTGTAGACATGATTGGGGGACGCCGCAATTAGTGTCTAGCAGTGGAATGCGTAATGAATATGTAATTTATTCTAAGCTCAGTAGGGTGTGCACGGTACCTGTTTGTTGGCGTAGACGAGTAGACACGCGCGGCCGAGCTCCTCGTGCGCCAGCATCCGGTGCAGCTCCTCGCGGCTGATGCCCAGCCGCTGCCGGTCCGTCGAGTCGATCACCATTATCACGAACTGTGCGCACAACATATATATATGGTAACGGCATCAGTCATAAGGCATTTAAAAATTAATTTGGAGTATTTTTGAAATTTCACTGGTGATTGTAAAATTTTTACCGCTTTATGTGTTAAAAGCAAGCATCATAATCATCATTTATATTCGATGTGTTTAATGAAAGAAACTGCATGTGGTTTCAACTTGTTTATAGTAAAATGTTACCAATGTAAAAACTGAAACAAAAAAAAAACATATTGTACAAGACTTGTTTACGTCTTATATTGTAGATGCCACATCCATCGTAGGGTTTTACTATAGTTTGGCAAGAGTTACTAGACACTGGAGCATAGATAGAGAGAATAATGTATTTTCCTACACTAGTATTATACCCGTAAAACAGGAGGAGTATTTGTTTATTTTATTTTATTGCTACTGACAGAATTGGTTTGCCAGACTGTATGTAAACATAATGTTAGATGTCACATCACAATAAGTAGGAAACCGATACATAGTTGTACACAAACCTTTTATCTAAAAAAAATACAGCTTGTAAAATACATAGTTTAATGAAATAGCAAAACCATAACGTCAGGATAAAAGTCGACTTAAAGTTCTTAAAAAACCCAATGGGGGCAAAGCTTTACAAGCAATTTAATTGTGATATTTTTTATTATGTCTCATATAAAATTCCATTCATATTAGTAGTCACATTTCAAAACTTCCATAGGTTTTGAGAAAATCAGAAACATACATACATTGCATTTCGTGCCAAATTAGCAACTTAATAATTTTTGACCTAATTTTAATCTAATGACCATCATATATTGAAATCTGTGATAACAGTATAGGCTGTACAGGGCGCCAAAAATTGGACATTCATACATACTCAAATAACAGTCAGGAAAAAACTACCCTACTCTCCTTCTTCTTCCTCGCGTTGTCCCGGCATTTTGCCACAGCGTATGGGGGCCTGGGGTCCACTTCACAACTAATCCCAAGATTTGGCGTAGGCACTAGTTTTTACGAAAGCGACTGCCGTATGACCTTCCAACCCTAGAGAGTAAACTAGGCCTTGTTAAGATTAGTCCGGTTTCCTCACTATGTTTTCCTTCACCGAAATACGACTGCTAAATATCAAATGATATTTTGTACATAAGTTCCGAAAAACTCATTGGTACAAGCCGGGCTTTGAACCTGTGACCTCCGGATTGCAAGTAGCATGCTCTTACTGGTAGGCCACCAGCACTTTTTACTACCCTACAATTTAAAAAAACTACCCTACAATGGCTACAATTAATAAAAATAAGTATCAGATTTCATACTTAGTAATTAGAAAGCAAGAATAATTATCTTACTTATTAGGCCTTTACCAATTTATCAATACAAGTGCAGGAGCAAGTACAGACAGCTGCAGAGATGGTTAACCCTTATTCAAATAAACAATGCAACTGGCTATCCCTCTTTTTAAATTTTATTCAGGCATGTCAGGACATAACAATATTAACAATGAAAGCAGAAGGTGTGTTTATATAACTATTTGACCATGATTTATAATAATCTTATAATAGCTGGTGCAAGTAAATTAATGAACAACCTAAGGCTTCATGGTGGTCTACTTTTGAAATCGCAAAGCATGCATTGCAGTTCAAATACTGTACATTTAAGGTATCATTAGCAAAGCTACAAGATCTATGCTAACAAAGAAAGGAATCTAAAGACTGGATTATAAATATTACACATATCACTTTGTATAGTGAAATTCCACAGCAGAAGTGTCTATTCGATTTCTTAAATGATGTAGAGATAAGCAAAATGGCATAAAAGCATAGCTTTAAAAATATTGATTACAAGTCTTCCACTCCATTATCAACAAGGAACTTTGCACACATTGTGTTTATAATCCCATAGTGCATGTTTGCTTGTAACTTCATTTCATTTTTTTTATTTTCCTAAGTTACAACATGATTTATATATTTAATTTATACTTCATTGTATTTAATAATTAGTAGCAAAATACTTTTATGTGAAACTGTCTATGAGTACTTATCCACATAACATGATTTTGATGGTTTGAAATGCAGCAACTAGCTTCAATAATATAGTAAATATTACATTGTCTTCAAAGTCGAATCAAGATTACAGAGGAGTTGCATTGCATAATTTGCATAGCACAGCTACTACTAATAGTTAAGTAATATCATGTTATCAAGTTCTGCTTGCACAGAAGCAAAAACAATACTGCAATGCAAATATAATGGTAGTTATAGGCTGTCAATATAATCAAAGACACATTACTTGTGCAACAGACACTTAATATTAAATAAAATGTTCAGATTAATTTCCACGGTCTGCATTCATAATTAAAATTAGTGTACTTACCTCGCTATTAGTATAGTATGTGTTCCAAGCGGACCGCAAGCTCTGCTGCCCACCCAGGTCCCACATGACAAACCGCAGGTTTTTCCAAACAACCTCTTCCACATTAGAGCCGATCGTGGGCCGCGTGTGAACCGCCTCGCCCAGCAGCAGCTGGTACAGGATGGTGGTCTTGCCCGCATTGTCCAACCCCACTAACACCAACTTGTGCTCTGTAATGTTTGTAAACAACTAGGTTTAATATGAGAAAAGGGCTTGATCGACTTCGGCGTGCTGTATTTAATGTGACATAAATTTCAGTATTGTTTTGACAGGGTTAGATTAGTACAAAAGATCTGGTTTCGAGTGATAAATAATTACCTTCGTTCCCGAAGAGACTCCATATTTTTGAAATTAGTAATCCCATCGCAGCCTGGATGTAGCAAAACGAGGGTGGGTTGTACACAGTCGACAAAAATGCTATATGGAAGGTAAACTACTTGTTTCACATCTGAACCTCATCTGATGATCTGACCACTTTTGCTTTGTCCTTATGTACCGTTAATTAACTAACCTAGACACTTATCTTACACTTCTCACAATTATTTGGAGTAAAACTATTTAGACTACTTAAATTATAGTTTAGTAGAAAAAATATGTTACAATTTACACGTCAAACGGCTCTGAATTCGACATTTTGGACTAAATACAAGGTGAATGAATGGGAAGGGCATGGGTAAAAGAGAAGAGAGAGGTAATGTGGGGTCTATTTTATAAGTCTAATAGAACTCTAATGAAGTTTTCGCCAGATGGACGATTCACATTTTAAATAACCTATAAATATCAAATATTATATTTACTGTAAGATTCGTAATACATAATTTCTTTAAACATGGTCTTTGAAGTAAATCACAATAAAATTATTAAAATGATTAGTACTAGGAGGCCTGCGTTTCTTTATCTGTCTCTCAGTAGCGCGAACGTTTAAGAGAGATAGAGAGGCATAAACCGATATTTCGATTTTCGTGGTCGACCCCAAGATGATAATAAGGGTTTACAATGTTGCCACAAAAACAAACTTATCTGAATTTGCGAATTTCGGTTTTCGCGGTAAGCCCCCAGATGGGGTGATTGGGGTGATTAAATCATAGAAATAGGATAGTATAGAACGACTGTCAAACTTGGAAAGTATGACTAAAAATGAAATGCAAGTGTGTGCGAAAATTGTCTGTGCGAACAAAAATAGTGATGTCATGTTATAATATATAATAATAATAATAAAGCCATTTATTCCATATTTCGCAAATATACATTTAAATTTTGTTAGTTGGTTGTAGTAGAAAGAAAAAAAAAAGTACATAAATTAATTTGTTAGTCTTAATGCTAATGAAATATGGACCCCTTCTGGGTAAAGGCCTCCTCCATCCTCTTCCATGCCTCCCTGTCCTTGCCCAGCTTAATCCAGTCGGCTCCTGTCACTTGTGTGTTATCATCAGCCCACCGCCTTATTGGTCGACCAACATTTCTTTTTCCCATTGGTCCCTTCCAACGCGTGGTTTCTATGGTCCATTTTCTGTCCTTGAATCGTGAGATATGTCCAGCCCATCTCCACTTAAGTGAGAGCGCGTGCCTGAGAGCATCGGTGATTTTTGTTTTTTGTCTAATGCTTTCGCTCCTTACTTTTTGAATTCTTCTAATTTTTAACCCTTAATTTGGCAGAGACTTTGATAACACAAATTTATATATTTTGCTAATAAAATTGAATAATTGTGCCTTCAGAAGCTTCCAAAAAATAAAAATAAAAATCTAGATTTTCCAGATCCCGAGAAAAACTATGTCCGCTACACCGGACTCCGCCAAATTCCTGGAATATAATAGACAAATGGAGATGTCCGCCGAGACGGACATTGCCAAAGAAATAAAACAATATTTAGAAATGATAATAAAAATTTACGTATGCCCCAAGTGCCTCTGATAACAACGGTATACTAATCTGCCGGTTTGCGTGGTGGGGGTAGGAATATAAAGTAGTCAAAAATGCAAAAAAAAAATTTACTCGAGTGCGTCAGATTTTCGGAAGGGGTGTTAAGTAGGCCCCAAGGAAGTTCCCTTTAAAAAAACTGACGATTTTGGCGTGACGATAAGTTACGATGAATTTTTGAAAATGCAAAAAAAAAAGTTTTTTTTAAATACTCGAGCGCGTCAGATTTTCATAGAGGAGGGTTATCTCGGTATCCTGAAAGCATATTTTCTTAATCTGCCAAAAATGTTGGTGGGTTCTCTTAATCTGACCGAAAAAGGTTTTTTGGTTTCTTTTTTTTTCCTTTCTTTCTCCTTGATAAAACGGAGATTTTAAGAATGACAATAAAGCGATAGATGCAACCAACGTAAATGTAGATGAAATGTAGTACGAATTGTATTATTTATTGTATAAAAAAATGAAATGATATAAAAATTGTATTGTTATGTATGACCTTTACATTTTTGCTCAATACAATTAATCTTCTTCTTCTTCACTGGAACTTTCATATTGTTCTTTCATTTTCACTCGGAAGACGAAATGGCTCCTCCACACTTCCGGTCATGCGGAAACCGGCAGATTTTGTATTTTTAGTAAGTTTTAGATTATATTCTTCAAAATAAAAAAATAAAAAATCGCGCTCGAGAATGCCGGATTAACTTTTTTTTTTACAAGTTCGCAACCCTATAACTCGGCGGCGTCAAGGACTTATCGTCAGATTAGTTCAATTTAGTCTTAAAACACTAAAATCAACCCCCAATATCTTAATCTGACGCGCTCGAGTATTTCAGACTATCGATTTTTTTTTTACTAATCTGATCGTCTATCCTAGGCGCGCGTCACTACATATAGAGCTAAATACTTTACAAGGTTGTTCTCTTAGGTCTAAGGTATCTCTCATATCTTAAACTGCCACGCTCGAGTATTACCGAAAATTCCCCTATTCGCCGCCCTAACTACTCCCATTAGCAGAAGATCACTTACCTGGGGTAGTTGTACTATGTACTATTGTTTAAAAGAAAGCTTTAATACAAAAACGTAAGACCTTGACGACATATGGCATTCTCTAACACCTGAGATTCTCCAAGGATCAACCGACGTCTTATATCGGATCAGAAAACGTGAAAACGCTCTTAAAAAGTGGTACTTTCTGTGCCCTTTTTAACCCACAAAAGCTAGGGTTATACGTTAAGATACATGTGTGGCTTTCCATCAGGGAAGGGCGGTTATGGACCTTTCCACCAGAAAGGGACCTTATACACACGGAGCATAAAGGACCCTTCTCTGATGAGGGAAAGGCGCGTGTCCATCTGATCTGTCCAGGGGGCCTAACCAAGATGACAATCGTCTATCGACAAACGCCACGAAAAAAAGAATGTATCAGGATGTCAGAAGCTGCGAAAAGTCACCTATTTCCATACATTCGTTTTGGCTCAGGTACCTGCCGCGATAGCAGAGGGTGGTTCGATTCCAGCCCGGGGCACTGGAGGCTTTGGTCACTTTTTCTTATATGACATTTATTTAAGTTTACATTGGTTTTGATTGGCATTTTCTATCAACGAATATCATCTCGGCTAGGCCCCCAGCAAATGTGTCCGGCGGACAAAAATCTGTTTTAATGCCTTTCATTATATATCAGTCACATAAATTATTATAAAATCTGTTTAAATATAAGACGAAGCTTTAATGTATATTTGTTAATTATATTAATATGCCAACATTTTTTCTTTTAATTTTATACCTAATTCCAATCAGAGCTCCTACTTAGTGTAAATTTATTCGATAGTGATTTAGTCTAATTTTGTATGGGATTTAGAAACAGCGCGCCAAGCGGGACGTTTTGGAAACTCAAAATTTCATACAAAATTACACTTAACGCAAACGCATACGTCACGTTTCGCTATCAAATAAATTTACACTAGGGGCTCAGAACGTGTTCCCCTAAGTATAGGTGTAACATTTTAACTCAACTATGGTTTTATTTTTTTAATATAACATCCTCGTAAGGTGAGAGTCAGAATGGCGGGTGTACCTAAATAAAATTAAATGAAAACCATACCATATTTTTGTACCTAATTTGTACTATTTAGTACGTCCTTTAAAAAAAATTGTACCTCACGGTACTTAATGTTATCACCAAAAAAAACAGTACACCCGCCATCCTGACAGTCAGAATGGCGGGTGTACTTTATTACGCTATGTTCCCGTGGTTATTGATCAATTCTATAAAAGCCAAATGTTTGTACCTCTTTTGTACATACATATTCAATTATAATATGAGCCATTTTATTTGTGGTTTCCAAGTTTTACTCATTTATATTTTGCTTGCTATTACACTTTTGCAGGCGTTATAGATTTTCAAGTTATCGATCTCATTTTTAAGAAAAAACGCTAAGGTACAATTATTTTTATTAAGACAGGATTTAGTACCTTTAATGTTTAATCTGTTGAGTTCAAATAACTCAGAAAATCATGTCTTAAAAATGATTTTTCTTAGGAAGATTTCTTTGAACTGGCGCCTAGCCTTTTTTAAGGTAATACTAATACATACCAAAGAATACAATAATACTTAAGGAATGAAAATGAAGGAAAACAAAAAAAAAATGTTTAATATGGCACCGTTAATCGATAACAAAGATAATAAAATAATTATCGTCTCTAATACCTCACCCCCATATTTTAAACTCCTGAGGGTATTCGGATCTGGATGAATAATACACTTTGCTGTTGCACTGCATTAAATAACGAGTACATTGTATAATAATAGTAAAACCTAACCTAATATTAACCTAACGTATTTAAAATTTTCGAACTAATGCCAATTCCAGACATTAGTTCCGACTGCTGCGTACCTGGTACAGTTTCATGAATGTATTCTTAAAGTTAATAGTTCCATTGGCTGGAACATTTCTAGATTTATATATTTTAAACGTGTACCCTTGTTTGTACCCGCTAAATTAGTTTTAAAGACTGTTCTTGCGGCTGGAAGTATGTTCTGTATGGAAAGATTAGGATCTACGTCACAGTGTACCAGTGACTCATAATTGATCTGACAAGTGAAACTTTGTCTATGCAAAATCATCAAACCTACATTTTTTGACGAACGTTTTGAAGTCATGCCGTTCAAAAATGCTCTGTAACTAAGTAAAAACACGTCGCATGGATATGTCGCCTTAATTAAAGGAATGATAGCGTATAAGCAATACCCAGTCACATTCTTGTCTATCATAAAAATATCTATGTCGTAATTGAAGGTATTGGACAAATAATTCGCCCTGAAACTGGGTAATTGAACAGATTTTGAATGGGGTACGGGATAATACTTCGAAGTTCGGCTAAAATTTTCTAGTAGGATATAATGTCTTTGATATGTGGCGCCGCTGTCAGCGAGCCCTTCATTGACCCCCCGGCCGTCGTCGAAGAGGACCCTCCTGTCTAACATCACAACTATCTGTCCCTCTTGCAGTACAGTCACTCCTTGGGCATGGTCAGTAATAACAGTTAACCTTTGCTTTCGGTCTTGAATGTAGCTTAGTGTCGTTACAGGATACACATTAGATTCAATGCGTCTAGTTACATTAATAGTGCGAGGTGTGTATTGAAACCCGTTATTATCGATAAAGATCTCTGGAGGATTACCGTTACTAATATCAGTTTGTATTGACATAAATAATTCTACATCTCTGTTACTTGGTGATACGTCTAAATCTACTTTACTTTCGATGAAAATAGCGCTCGATAAAGGGCTGTTAATTACATTAAATAATTTGACAGTGTGGTGTAGCAGTTGTCCGTATACTGAAGTAAATTCAGTGATCAGTTGTCCAGTCAATATTATAAATATTTTTGTAGATCTGTATGGTTTCAATATATCTCGGATTGGTGGTTTTGTCGTATTAGTGTTAAGTATAAACACTCCAGAATTTAAGTAAGATCCTATAAATGCTCCGTAATCGAACACCACCTGCTTTTCCATATGGGTGTCTTTCTCTACGACTGTTTTTAAAAACCCAGTAGTTTCGTCAAATACTAGGCGATGCTTATAACTTTCCAGCTGAACATCCCCTTGTTCAATAGGCTGAATAGTAAAAGGGAAATATAATCCACTATTCATGTCTTCTTCTACAATGCAATGTACGCAATATATCGTGGCTGCATTCAGTGTTGTCAAAGACGTTTCCTTTACTTTGAAGAGCTCCATTGTCAACGGAGGTATAACAACGGCAAAAAATATTTTGAAAAATTGTTTTGATATAACTACAACATTTTCAGGGTTGTACTTCCATACAGGATTGACCTGAACTGTGACATCTTTTTTGTTGTGGTCAATAATTCGGATGTTTGGTATTTTTGTGAACAGTTCTATTATCTCGTATCTCTCGTGGCTTAAAGAATTAAACACTAACACGTTATCTCCTGGACTGATAGTTTTAAATATTGATATAAACTCTCCGTCTCGATACACGTACTTTCTTAAATAAGGGTTTCTTCTGGTCTTATTTGTAGTGAACAAACTAACCATGGTCTCCTGTATTTTCCAGCAGTCTTTCACCGTAGTCCAAATATTCTCGTGCACGTATCGGAGCATATTACTTGACAAGGTGCCGCCTATTACGTTGCGATCTAATAATCGGGCTACGGTTTCTCTACTTTTGGTTAATAGGCCAATTATATTTGCATCAATATCTTGGCTATCGTTTGTTGAATCTGCTAGCGCAAATGAAAACAATATTTCTGTAGATCTTAAGGTTGCTTGTAGACGCCTTAGTAAAATTTTAAGTAAAGGTCTGGATGTGAAATAGCCTGTCCAATACGCCGGGATGCCGTTTTCCACATCGGCAAAATTTAAAAAATCTCCTTTCAAACTTGGATACTTTAAAGTCCTATTTAACATTGAATGAAAATAATCTATTGGAGTCCCAAACTCAATAGTAGCTTTGTAAATATCACGATTAACGTTGATAAATTCAGCAATTTTTTCGTAATTATTGTACTGGTAATCAACCTCCTCTTGAGTTGCGAAGTGATGGGGTCCTCCAATTGGAGCAATAATAACATTATGGGGTGTTAGGGTCCCGGTCTTCGAATATTGCTCGAGAATTAATTCGGACTTCTCTTTTACGTTGTATCCGTGTACATGCCAAACATGCCCATGTTTAAAAAAATCAAAATCAGTGGTACATAATCGTTTATTGGGCCCACACGCTCCAAATCCGTCCGTGTTAAACTGTAAGTAGTGTGATAGTACAGAATTGCTGGGGTAACGATCTTGTCCTATTTGTTTTAATAGTTTATTAAGCTCTGACGAATAAGACCCTTCACCGATCCAGTTTTGAACCCAAACGAAGTCACTTATTTGATACTCTGCAAAATATTCCTCCCACGAGTAATGAACATTGGTGAAGATTAATTTAGTTATGCCCGACAAAGACAATAGATAGGCCTGTGTGGGACTGTGGGTGACACTGTTGGTGAGCCACGCCACGTCTGGTGCATAGTTCAGGTGCTCCGCAAGCCATTGGTGTCCTAGAAACAAAATAACCGTTAAGTTCCCTAACTTAACTTACAACTGCCTTCATGGGATCCCAATCTAGAAACACTATATAAAATCGCGGGACTGTATGATTTCTATAATATTTAGTTACTTTTAATATCCAAAAACAAAGAAATAAACATACATAATAAAACTTACTAACAACTTAAAGATAAAAAAATATTGGCCCAAATCGCCGTCAATGGGCAAGGTGCCTAGAAGGCTGGCCGTATTTCCCCGCTGTATGGCGATACTTATACGCTGTGCGAAATAGTGGCCAGCCCTCTGGTCATCCGAGGCCTCTATTAGGCGCGCCGACAAATCTTTAAAAACCCGACGCGCACTTGGCCCCCATGGCCCCAAGGTTTCAACGCCAAACGCCGCAAACGTGTAGCTGCTTCCTAGTGCTGCATATTTGCGGCGCTTGAGGCTTTCGGCCGAGGATGCCGCAGCGCCAGCGGTAACTTTGGTGCTCGGGACAGGGGACGGTGCCAGGGTATCAACGCATGTAGCGTCCCAAACTAGCGGCCGACCCATTCTCCAAGGCACCAGTGTCATTCCGTCGGGTCGCTTGCCATCGTCCCTGGCTAGACCACTGGGCTCAAGTACTGCCGGCACTCTGGTACTAACAAGGGCCCGATGGATGACATCATTGATACTGGCGTGGCGGGGGATTCTTCCAGCGCTTCGTACGCACGAGAGGCCATGGTGGCCTAGGATGTCCACCATGGCGCCGCATTGACAGCGATGTGGTTGGTTAGTTGATGCCCCTAAACGTAAGCTAGCTGCCAGCCGGAAGGTATTGTCATCCAAAAAAGCGCCAATATTTGGAGAGGGTAATGCCTGCAGCCACAGACCCAACTCCCACTCCGCAGTCGCAAGGAGACGAGCTCGGTCTGTCGAACTAATTGACGTGTCTAAAAGGTTTTTCCGAACTAGTTGACAGAGCGGCTCGTCCCATTGCTTCTGCGAGCAAGGATTGGCAGGCGGATCCGTTTTGGGGCAGGTTATAGACCAAACGTTCTTGGCCAATAAAATAATAATCTTTAAACCATCTCAATATTCATATTTTTTGCGATTATTTCAGAAAATATTTACTTTTTCAAAAAATGTTTTTTAAAAGGAACTCTATTTGTTTTGATAGACCTATCTAACGATACCCGACACCATATTGTTACAGCGAAAAAAAAACCACTTTACGTGTAGGGGAGGTTTATTGTAAAATATTTTTTCCCCAACTTATTTTTACTGCTGTCGGCAATGTCGGCATGTCCTATACTCGCTCGCCAAAACCTTTAATTGCACAGTATGTCCTTGGGTCAGAAGTCATAGCTCGTGTAACAACTGTCAAAGACCTGGGTGTTACCTTCGACGCCTCTCTTACTTTTCATGACCACATAAAAGGATTAGCTGCCAATTGTTATAAGCGACTTGGTTTCGTCATCAGGAATGTGCGCGAATTTAACGATCCTAGAGCCATCAAACTGCTCTACACGGCTCTTGTGAGGAGTAAGCTTGAGGCGGCAAGTATTGTTTGGAACCCAGCTGAAATCACATACGCCCTTCTCGTAGAAAAAGTGCAAAAAACATTTCTTAGGTTCTTGTATAAGAAGTTGTATACTTACTATCCATTCTTATATCCGACCAAGTATTTGTTAGGATCATTAGGTTTTAATTCCCTTGCAGTCAGACGCAATTACAATCTCCTGGTGACAGCATGTGGAGTTTTACGTGGCGAGACAGACTGTCCTGAACTGGTAGGACGAACTGTTAGACTCGCTATTCCATTTGTGCCCAAAAAATCTCCTGCGACCGCGAAGTCACAAGCTTTTGGCCGTCCCAATTACACGCACTGTATCACATAAAAACTCGCCTGCTGTGCGGGCTCTAAGGCTGCTGAACTCCCTTCTGTCATGGGCACCAGATTGTGATATGTTTGCAAGTCGATGGACGGCTGTGTATCAGATGTGTCTGCGGTTATGCGAGGTGATGGACGAAAGTTGATTGTGATCTGTTTTTCCTAGTAGGTAATCCTATTATATAATCTGAATTGTACAGTGCTTTGGTCTCAAATGTAATGCTGTATATTATTACGTTTCAAAATAATAAAAAAATGATTGATTTATATAAACCATATTGTTGAAATTGTTGAATTGCAGCTTTTTAGCACTAACAATCACGGAGCAAATCCTCGGACGGACAGACAAACGGATATAGCAAAACTATATCATTGATAGCGGAACCCTAAAAATACCATCATCCGGGGTGAATATGGCTGGCGGGATGCATATTATTATTATTTTTAAATGCAATCTTACAATTGAAGTGGGGAGTTTTTATTTCAGGTAAATGTCATTCCTGTTTTTAGGGTTCCGTAGCCAAATGGCAAAAAACGGAACCCTTATAGATTCGTCATGTCCTGTCCGTCTGTCTGTCCGTTTATGTCACAGCCACTTTTTTCCGAAACTATAAGAGCTATACTGTTCAAACTTGGTAAGTAGTTGTATTCTATAAACCGCATTAAGATTTTTACACGAAAATAGAAAAAAAAAACAATAAATTTTGGTGGTTCCCCATACTTAGAACTGAAACTCAAAAAATCTTTTTTCATCATACCCATACGTGTGGGGTCTTCAAAAATGATTTTGAGGTTTCTAATATAATTTTTTTCTAAACTGAATAGTTTGCGCGAGAGGCACTTCCAAAGTGGTAAAATGTGTCCCCCCCCCCCGTAACTTCTAAAATAACAGAATGAAAAATGTAAAAAAAATATATGATATACATTACCATGCAAACTTCCACCGAAAATTGGTTTGAACGAGATCTAGTAAGTAGTTTAAAAAAAAAAAAAAAATATCAAACCCATACGTGTGGGGTATGGATAGCTCATCAAAAATGATATTCAGTTTGGAATATAATTTTTTTCTAAACTGAATAGTTTGCGCGAGAGACACTTCCAAAGTGGAAAAATGTATATCCCCCCCCCCCCCTGTAACTTCTAAAATAACAGAATGAAAAATCTAAAAAAAATATATTATACACATTACTATGCAAACTTCCACCGAAAATTAGTTTGAACGAGATCTAGTAAGTAGTTTTGTTTAATACGTCATAAATGCTACGAAACCCTTCATGGGCGAGTCCGACTCGCACTAGGCCGCTTTTATTATCCATATTCACTCCGCCATCCCTGTTCATATTTACCTTCAATGAGATTATGCACGAGGCCAAATATATGGGTTGTTGCTTCGTCAGATTCGACCCAACCGCCAGTGGTTACTTCTAACCTTCCTCCTTTTATAAATTTTCGAAAACCCTGTGGGAATGTAGATGATGCAAGTAAAGTTGGATATTGCACTAATTTTACTTAACGAAACTACAGGTAGAGATCTTAGAAAACCGTTAATAAAGCCTAAGAAAAAAAACATGTCACGAATTTTACAGCTGGTTGTCAAAAGCTGACGTTTGAGAATTCAATTAACAGATTATTACAAAACATGTCGTTGTATTGTATAGCGCCATCTAGTTTACTAGTCTAACTAACTCGGGGCCACGATTCTTTCTTACCCACTTATTCATAAAACTTTACAAGCGCAATTAGTTAGGTAATTTATATTTTATCCCTTGCTTACAAATGCATAAGTCAAAATTACAGATAAAGACAAAATTGAGGCTTGTAGCCCGTTTATTAATATCGCCATTAGACTTTACACCTCTTCCACAATACAAAACATCAGAAGCCATAATTTATTTTTACTAATACATTCAAATAGTTATTGAACTCTTACATAATACAATAGTTATTTACGATACAAGTGCAGAAAATAGGAAATTCACAACGAGTGGTGATAAATTAAAACACGACCTAAGGGAGTGTTTTAAATCGAAACGAGTTGTGAATTACCTATTCGCACGTGCATCGTACAACGTTTTACAGTACATATTGCTCTTTAAAGTTTCGACATATGCACGGAAAGTGCTCATTCCCGCACGCGTGCGGGAAAGTAGCACCATATGTACTGTAAATAGATATTATGGGTTATGGTACCAGTTACGTTTGGCCATTTATACTGGCGAAACCTAGAAGTATGATTGCATGCATAGTAACACTTACCGCGCGGTTTTTCTGAGTGGTCGTTTTCCACCATTTACTTAAATGGGATATTTCATTCCACGTAAAAGTTAAGTTAGGATACAAGTTCATCTTCTTCACGATGTTAGAAATGATTTTGTGGGCAGAGTTATTGCTATAATGCTCAAAAGTGTTCTTCCAAATAGTATTAACATGTGAGCGAGGTACTAGAATAACCTTAAAATAAACAAGGAAGTATAAACAGTAATAGTACATTACTATAGAGGCCGGAAAACGAAGGGTTGCAGGCCAAGTAGATATAGACGGCCGAGCGTAGCGAGGTCGCATAGGGATACGAGGCCGGCAACCCCGTTGCTCGTCGAGACTTGTATAGTGCATTTCTCAAACTTGCAATGAAATAATAATTAAAAAATAGGATAATGATGATGATGATTGTTTTATGTCCTAAAGTGATAGGTTATTCATTGTGTGGGTATTGAAGGGGAACAAAAATGTGATTATTTTGGCGCTACGACAGACGCCATTACGCTTTAATTTTTTTATTTTTCTTCCTTTCTTTTTTGTGTTTTCTTATTATTACTTTGGGGTCATTAAAAGGTGAACGAAAATTTTATTATTTTTGCGCTACGACGCACGGTTTAGGAGATACAGCCCTATAAAGTTTTTTCTTTTCAGTCATGCAGAAATCGTGCGTAGTAGCGCAATAATAATAAAATTTTCGTTCCCCTTTAGAAAAACCCTGAAATAATAATAAACAAACACAACAAGGGAAAAAAGCATAATGGCAGAATTTCGCTTATAGGTTTTTTATGGTTGAATGCCAAGACGTGCCATAATTTGACGTTTAAAAACAAAAGAAGGTTGCCTTACAGGCTTAGGTGTGTAAGGCTGTATGAAATTCCTTTACATATCAATCATATCATCTTTACTCATCGCACTATGTAGTATTTCCGGACCTAATTTGAAGTAAGTCATGTCAACATTTCATTGCAAGTTTGAGAAAAACAACATTGTTATAACCCGACTACGGAAACTCTTCCAAGTACTGTATACAGTAGGTCGTTTAAAATATAACCTACATAACGACAATCCCTTCATTCATCATATCAACATACTTTGGCTCTGCGATGGAACACACGACACAAACATACACGAATAAAATGTACTAAAATCATAGGCCTTCCGTAGCCGAGTATAAAAGGAAATAACACTCGTACAATGTAGTGATTTAAATAAAGTAAGTACCTACGTATTTTCTCACTACGTACCTTCAAAGGCGGCCATTTAGAATTTCTCATTAGGTATTCATAGCGACTGTTATAAATATTGTTCCAAAAATGTCGTTTCGTCATCCAGGAAGGCTAAGAAAATAATCAAAATAATATTAAAGTACGAAAAGTCATTATTTGATTATATTAACATCGCAATAATTAAAAAAATAGGTATAAATTAACCACAAGCATAAACTAAACTAATCAATAAATAAATATTTGGGGACAATCATACACAGATCGACCTAGCCCCAAACTAAGCAATGCTTGTACAGTCAACCAATTTGAATTCTAGGCCACTATAGAACCTTGTCGCTTTAACTACTAGATACTTGACACGCATCACTCAATAAGCACTGTCGTAGAAGTATTATGGCATGGTTCTATAGTGGCCTAGGAATCAAATTGGTTGACTGTACCTTGGGTACTAGGCGACGATATACATACGTATATAAATAAATAAATACTAAGTCCGCCATTTGTACCTTTGTATTGTGCAATAAAGATTAAATAAATAAATACTTATATACATATAACAAACACCCATGACTCAGGAACAAATATTTGTGTTCATTACACAAATAAATGCCCTTACCGGGATTCGAACCCTGCACCATTCGGGCTTCAGTCACAGGTCACTACCCACTAGGCCAGACCGGTCGTCAAATATAATAAAACCGTTAATTCCATTAATTCAACCTGCTTCCTCATATGCTTATAGGAAACTAGCTTCTGCCCGCATGCGTCGGCATCGAATGATGATTGACAAAAACTATCCTATGTCCCATCCAGGCCTCAAACTATCTTCATACCATCAGCGCAGAATGTGAAAAATGCATAGTTCTAATGGCTTTAAGCAACTCGCATCACAAGTATTCCGGTTTGCAAAAAAATCTAGTTTTTATGTTTCCAGAACCCCTAGCGTAAATTGATGCGATATCGTGACGTGACGTACGCGTTTGCGTCAACTCTCATTTTGTATGGGATTTATATACAGCGCGCCAAGCGGGACATTTTGGTTCAAAATCCCATACAAAATGAGGCTAAACGCAAACGTCTACGTCACGTCATGCTATCGAATAAATTTACACCAGGGGTACTGATGTCATAGTTGACCCGGGTATTTAGGTGCAGAAAATTGTATAATAATTTTAAGTCATAAAACTAAGCCGCATATTTTATTTTTGTTTATACTTAAGTATATAATATTAATGTGAATGAAATGCTTAACTTTTACAAATTTTCGTTACTATACTGTGAATAATGTACACCCTTGTTCATAAAACTTGACGGGCCTGAATTAGTTAATAGTTATTTGTACAACAAGAGAGCAAAGTTTGATATTTCTTCGAGTGCTCGTTTTGAGTCCCGTGCAAGCGAAAGATCCTATAATAGATTCACGAGCGTAGCGAGTGAATCTAATTTAGAATCTTGAGCGTAGTAAGGGACTCAAAAGCGCACGAGATGCATATAACTTTGATCTCGTGTAGTACACAAAATTTTTCACGTCAGTCAGCCATCGAAAAATACAACCTGAAAAAATGTAATCCGTCTTCATCACTATTTCACTCATGTTTTCTGAAGGTATTCTAACAATTAACTTTAATAACCGCAATAAAACAAAACGAAAGAAATTTCAATAAAATGATACGAAAGTAATGAATTAACGAACATCAATTGACAGTTCAATCGTCAACTTTTTTTGTTAAAAAACAACTTTGTAAGATACGGTCCGAATTGCGGATACTACTATTTGTCAACTATAGTAGAGATCGTTAAAAGTCGTTAAGTATAATTATTTACTGGGTAACAATTACGTAAATTTGTATAAGTACATTGTTTTGATTGTATAGTATAATACGTAAAATATGGTATTATTATTAAATTTTAAACTTTTATTTTATTAATTAATTATTACGAATGATGACTCGTAGGGTGTTTTGGAACGATGCGGTCTGACTTATTTCGGGGGTCTATTATAAACCGTCAATATATCGTTGAATTACGTATGCACTTTTTTTGTCTCTTTCTTTTTGCTAATGACGTGAAAGGGACAAAGTCAATAGAATCCAAATACTTCGAACTTGTATTAGGCCCCGCACGTTGAAATGACATTCGAATATGAAGGTCACTTGAATGTTATTTTGTCTCACTCAGTGAGCAAAATGCGATTTTGCTCACTGTTTTTAAGCAGCAAATTACCCTTGTTCCAGCTGCTGACGTGAAAATTATGTTTTATCACGCTTGATTAAACATGTCTTTATTTATAGAATGAATATCACAATCTAATTCCGTGGAATCCAGAAGATATTTTATATTACAATTTAAAAATTTCTTTCAGGGTTGTCACTTGTATATTAATATGATATATTTTAATCGGATTAAATAGTTTATCATTATTAGATATATATTTATAATTGGCATACCTATATGTAATATTTTTAAACATGTACGCTGTGACTATTTACGAACTGTCGTTACCGTATTAAGCAAATTTAGTACCTAACTAAGATTTGACTTATCTAAATGCAAGTAATAACAGAGGCAGGAAATGAGATTTGTATGCAAATACGAGTAAGTATTAAATATAATTAGGAGTTAAATCTGTCAATATAAGGTAGAAGTACTAGTGCTCGACGCTGCACTAGTACTCGACATGGGCACTTTATGTCAAAGTGACAAGGATTAAGTTAAAAATCTTCAGTTTTCAAATTTAACCTATATTTCCATGAAATAAAGTGCCCATGTCGGTGACTAGTGCAGGGTCGAGCACTAGTACTTCTACCTTAATAAAACCAGAAGTAGGTACACTTTAAGCCTTAAAGTTTAAGGTATCACCATGAGAGCTGACATGACATACTATGTCATGTAACGAAAAGCAACTTAAACAGCAAGCTGCAAGATTGAACAAAAAGGTTTTTGAAGGCATTTGACTTAACTAATTGCGTGTAATCATTCACTTCAACTCTCCTGGCGATACCTGTACAGGATTCTCAAAACAAAAAATTAAACACAATATGACGTTACGTTATGAATAATGGCGCCTTCATGTGAACTACCCTCGAGTTTAACAATATTAAACAAAGAACACTGCAATGGATTTTGTTAGCATTAGAACCGGAGCTGTCGGTACAATAATAATTTATTCGTTCAATTTAATGTTTTTAAAATTGTTAAAAGTAGCATAGTTTTATGTTATTTCACTTCTGGATTACGTGTTTATAGTCCAATATTGGTCCGGATACAAACATAAATAATCCAATCGTAAACTTCAAAGAAGATCAGCTGCAAGTTTCGTGATTTACCTGATTCCAATACCAATGATGAAATTAGTAAAACCCTTTGTCCATCTTTTACTATTTTTTTAGACACTCTCAATGTATACGTATATTTGGAGACCTGAATATAAGATAAAAATATTTTTATTGCACAAAAAAGGACACAGAAAAAGTATAAGTACCGCAGTTGTTCTTAGGAGTTAGTGCATAACTAGGTTGACAATAGTTTCCAGGAGTCCCCGCACTAGGTTAGGCCTGTATCGCGGGAGACCAGATGTACATTTAAATGTCATGCTATTCAACGAAAAACATTACATTTTAGGCATTGATACATGCAATTTTAAGCATTATAGTATTTTATGCAACCGTTGTTTAAGAGAGGTCAAAAAAGGCGAAAAGACGCCATGAGTATTTTTTGACTCAGTTAAACAACGTTGCATACAATACTTTTTCTACGACCAAGCTCTTACTTTGAAATAAAATTGTGAATTTAACAAATATTTTTCATGTCATGTCATGACTTCATGGGTCATGGGCCATCACTGATATTTCTTCAGGCGTAGACACTAAGTTTTCGTCTTCATCCATTTTAACTTGAAAGACACACTGTTTTTTTACACAAAAGTTAAGTTTTTATTCGACAACCACAATAACCACATTCAAGAATTAGCAAAGAATGGAGGGTACGGGCGGGAAAGTGAATGAATGAAATTAAAAAAAACTTGTCTATAGTTCACTTATTTGTCAGAGATGACATTTAAAATAAGGTTGGCAACAATATTCTTACAATAAAATATTCAATAATATTAATATTTCATACAATATTCTTTAAGTGTTCATTACATGAAGTATAGAAAAGTGCCAAAAAGATACTGCGTGTACTTATACAAAAATGCGTTTTTGGGGAATAGACTAAAGACTTGTCTTGACAACTATAAGGTAGGGTTTTAAAGATGTGTGTCGGAAGAGAAGGGTCGTGCCCTTTAAATGGCAAATAAAAGTACGGGAGGAGAAAAAGCTACTTATCTATTATTCCATTATTACTATTACCTACTCTATAATTTCAGTTATATATATATGTATATTAGGCTGTTGCCCTAAAAAGCAAAATTAGTATTTAAAATACACACCCGGGGGATTTTAAAATGTGACAACCCTACGGCCGGATAACCAGGGTAAAATTAAATAGTATTTTATACAATCGTGATATAATAGAGAGCTTTTAAGTCGAGTACCGTGTTTTGGCAACGAAGCTTGCTGAGTTGCCAAAGTGAGGTACGAGATTGAAAAGCTTGATTATATCCCTATTGTAAACAATACTTTTTCTACGAGTCAATAAAAATAATACTTTAAACTAATAAAATCATACAGGTAAACAAGCCAAAAGTATACAGCTATTTATGATACACGAGCAGCCGCGATACCTTCATACTCGTACGCGCCTCGGCCGCCGGGACCCCGGCGGGGTGGTCAACGACACCTTGTAACTCATGAGACCCTGGTACTTGCTCCTTGCTAAATTCAATTTTTAGAGAGTTTTTTCTCGATTTTGGTCACCGTAGCCTATGGAGACTAACAAGCAATGGTAAGCGGTTTTCGTGGTCTATGGATGTTGCTATACTAAGGGTGTCACATGTGCGTTTATGACATATGAAGCGATTGTTTCTACTATACAACCTAAAATAATTAATTCATTTGAACTATTGTTTTGTTTCGTCCTTTTAACCGCGGCGAGCTGTAATTGGTCCATTTCATTATAGTTGACTAAACCGTTTCGAAATGAATATTATAGTTGAGTTGGGGGCCCATACATCAAAAGAACCCAATTACAGTTTGGTATACGAAATCTTAATTCAACCATTACAGTCGACGAGTAGAAAAAATAATCATTGCTCCTAGATTCCATGGAATAAGATCGTGATTTTAATTCTATAAATTAAGACATGTTTATCGAGCGTTTTGTGTTGCAATCGCGATCTAATACGGTCGAATTACGGTGTAAAAAAATAAAACTAAAGATCATAAAAAAAATATATTTCTATCTATACTTCTCAACTATTCACGGTATAGTAACGAAAAGTTGTATAAAGGGTAAAGCATTTCATTTACTTGTGTTTTAACAGAAGTAAAACAGGCCGCTTAGTGTTATTACAAAAAATATTTTTAAATGTTCTGCACCTATAGGTACCCCGGGTCAACTAGGACACCTGATAACATAAAAACCTTATACAAACTAAAAAGCTCTTGTGAGGAGCTCTTTTTAGGGTTCCGTAGTCAACTAGGAACCCTTATAGTTTCGCCATGTCCGTCTGTCTGTCTGTCTGTCTGTCTGTCCGAGGCTTTGCTCCGTGGTCGTTAGTGCTAGAAAGCTGAAATTTGGCATGGCATATTTGGCATAAATCAATAAAGCCGACAAAGTCGTATACAATAAAATCTAAAAATTTTTTTTTTAGGGTACCTCCCCTACACGTAAAGTGGGGTTGAATTTTTTTTCGCTTCAACCCTAGAGTGTGGGGTATCGTTGGAAAGGTCTTTCAAAACTAATAGGGGTTTTCAAGAAACATTTTTTGATAAAGTGAATATATTCGCAGATAATCGCTCCGAAAGAAAAAAAATGTGTCCCCCCCCCTCTAACTTTTGAACCATAGGTCCAAAAAATATTTAAAAAAATCGTGGAAGTAGAGCTTAAGAAAGACATTAAATGAAAACTATAGCGGATATTATCAATTTAGCTGTTTTTGAGTTATCGCAAAAAATTTCCCTTCATAGTAAAAAAACTTACTTTAATTAGATAATTAGGTACTGATTATGCATGCCTATTTGTTTAACTCGGGTGAAAGGTACCGTTTCATCGCTTGGTTAACAATTTAATATACTTTAAGCTCCAGTTCAGCTTATTGTGACGGAATAGTAACTACGGAACCCTACACTGAGCGTGGCCCGACATGCTCTTGGCCGGTTTTTATTATTTCAAATAAAAACTGAATCAAACTAAATGAGGGTTTTAACACACTGTGATAAAGAGGTAACACAAAGATAGAAAGAGAGAGACAGATACTCTCACATTCATAATATTATATGTTAAATAATAATAATACTAGGGATATATTTCATTATCTCAGCCTATACACGATGCTCCCTCGGCTACTGAACTATATATAAAACCAACTTAACTTTTATAATATAAGTATCAATAATTACCTCTATATCAAAATCCGTAAATTTCTTTTGTGCGTCAATATTTGACCTAATTGATTCTATGGACGCGCATATGTCAAATCCCTCACTTGACATATTGTAACCAGTCACTGTGCTGGGTAAATTTGTAGTTATTTCCAAAAAATAATCAAGATTTTGGCTATCAAAATCCAGTGGTATTGTTTGACGGTTTTCATTTGGTTCATCTTTTACACTGGGTTTTATAATCGTTGGCGATTTGGCCCGGAATATTCCTTTTACAAGTAGGGTATCGTCGGTCTCATACTTCCCTTGACTTTCAGGATTGGGAATGACTATCGTTTCTTTCGGTTGAGCTTCAATTGTTTGCAAATTGTTATCGTCTACTGCAGGAAAGAAAGGCGATGGTTTTCGACGAATGCCTTTTATATTTTCCCAAGTCGAGTCATTTCCTTTGTTTTTACTATGTTCTAAGGAATACAAGTCAAACTTTTGAGGCATTACCTTGGAGCTGTTTAAAAATATGTTTCTTTCCGATCTAAGTTCAACGGTTTGTAATTTTTCAGCTTGCGATGTCTTAATTCGGGAGAATGATTTTCCGCGTGTAATATCTATAGCCGAAGGAACCAGGGACACACGACGGAGCTGCTGGCTCCTCACGGGAACGGTTCTGCTGGAACTCGCTCGGTGGATATTTAACGGGTTAAGATATGAATGCCCAGCCATGCCTGATGCTGACATTCCGCTCTTATCGTCAAAAGGTCTTTGTACCATTTTGGATTGGTTTCGAACCATCTTTCGAAGAGCTGAAGATAATGCGATTACAAATAAATTATTGTAATTATTCAATAGCTATATTAAGTGCTGTAATACAAGTGTTGAAATTAAAACCATATACTCAGGTCTACAGTCCCTTGAAGCCGTAAAAAAATCAAGCTTCTAAGTTAACGTAAAACAAGATACGGCCGTTTATGCCGCAAAAAACGTATATTTCGACACTACATGGAATCAAAATGTATAAAACACCTACTTCCCGTTGACCTAGAACTATGAAATTTGGCAAGTAATATTCGTCTTACACTACAAGCACAAGGAAAAGTCTGAAAACCACAAATTTGAAAAAAAAAGTATATTTGTACGGAACCCTCGGTGGGCGAGTCCGACTCGCACTTTTCCTGTTTTTTTTTTCACAATAAGAAAATTATGAAACCGTACAGGTGACTACTCACTTTTTTCGTGGCACATAGTTATGTCCACTAGTGCGTGCAACAGCGATAGAGTGCCCAGAATACTACGGAAACTGCTCCGGCTCAGCACCACCACCATTGTGCTCTCGGACCAGACAGAAAGTGTAGCACAATCCAGGCGTTGTTTTGAAAACAATGTTTGACTTGTCTTTCCCTGTATGCAATGTTAGCTGACAGTTTTAAAACAATTGGTAGGGAAGTACTTACTTCTGTAAGAACGACCAGTTGTTTCCAAAATTCTTAATTTACCATTCATTTGTGGTTAACACTAGTTACCTACTGCATCCTCAGGTACTGAATCTGAAACCTTCATCTATTTATTCAAATTTTAGTGAAATCTAAGCCTGTCGAGAACTACTTTTACCGCGCAAAGAAAGAATCGAAGCAGAAGTCGGTCGACGAATAGCCATCCGCTGGAAAAAATACTGGGATAATAAAGAAAATTTTCACGACACTATCTCGTAAAGGCTTTCTTTATTCTTCAAAAATAAATAGCAACGTTTTATTCTCTAGTAGCAAATTTGTTGTATCCGTTCGGTGGCTGCTAGAAAGGATTTTTAAGTGATGATTTTGAATTCATCATTCAATTTAATTCATGTTTTACAGCTAGTATTTTCAACGTGTTATTCGTGTTGGTGTGATGAAAAATGTTGTATTTCACTCGGTACCTAGCAAAGTTCTTATGGTCCTTGATACCCTCGCAACGCTCAACATTATTATTTTTTGGAATCTATAGCTTGTGCTCGAGTATCAATATTGTGACGAGGAACTAACACATACAGAGAATAAAGCCATATTAAGTAGCTACAACATTCAGAGATGTCGATATTCGCAAAAAAACAATAATCATCGGTGCCCTAACTCATAATTAAAGAAAGTGGAAGTGGGCATTCCACGTTGCTAGATCACAATGTTCCTGCCCCTAAAGATTGTACTTTGTGGTATGTTCAATTAAATTACTTAGGTACTTTGTCCAGCAGTGAACGTACGTACGGAGGGAGGGAGGGTAGGACGTCCTTGTTGGTACTAAGTATCGCTAAAAGAGTCAACATGCGATTGCGTGACACACTAAAGATACAGAGATGTTTTCAAAACATGAACACATGAGTACCTACGATTGTCACCAATATTTCAGCATGGACGCATTTCAGCATAACGTTTAGTATAGGAAAGGGACATTAATTGGGCAGTCTAGGTAGGTTTTCTTTTTAGGGTTGTTCTTTTTAACCTTTGGTATGCTTTAGCAGTGATCTGTGCTTCCCTACATAAACAAGCATGTCAACATTATGGTCGTGTTTCGAACAACCAAAATTTTACAGTAGCATACAAAGGGTTAATATAACAAGGAACCCTTATAGTCCCCAATATCCGTCCGTCTGTCTGTCCGTCCATCCGCAGTTTATCTCAGTGGCCTGAAGTTTAGGGGTTTAGCCTAACCTAGCATATTTTTTCCTCAGCATTCTAACTTATCATTTTGTCATCGTGAGGATGCTGAAGAAAACGCAGGGTGTTACTAGACGTCAAGTGTGGATATTTTTAATTTCATATTCGTTTATAAGTGATAATTAATCGAAAAAAAATGCAGCTAAATTATAACTGCGAGCGAAATTGTAACCTGGGTACATCCAATTTGTGAAGGATTTTTTATGTAACTATGTTCCCGACTTCTTAAAAGACGTCTAGACCGATAATGATGAAGAGATTTAGTGAATTAAGTAGCGTATTAGAGGTCAGGTACCATGACGATCGTTAATCAGTGATTCTGTTTCGAGGTTTTTGAGTTGCAGACGAATCTCATTAACTTAATTGTAATAAATGGTTATATGGTTTTGACTTATTTAGTGTTAGTGGTGGTAGGTGCTGTAACTGTTCCATATTTTAGGTATCTATTACGTCAAAAGGTCTTTGAGTCAATCATCGTCTTTGATATCACGTACCCATATGCAATTTTTAAAAAACGCTATAGGTATGCCGCATGCGCTAAACAGAGACCCGAAGTTAGCATTTCCGGACGGTGATGCCAACGTAACGGGCACCGGGCGGGCGCCGGGCGCGACCCGCGTATCGATCCCGACACCCCAAGCGCCCCGCGCCGTCTCCGTGCCGGCAAAAACATTGCGCTGCTGTTCTACATATTATCTAATTAATAGCCTAGTAATGTGAATTGCTTGAGAATACTGTGCAAAATATAGTACATCATTCATTCATCATGGTGAGTAACCAGTGGTTAATTTCATGATGTCGAGTGACATCCAATATTAGATTACTTATACAGGGTGACCTGCAATACGTCTAAACACATTTTTTTATTCTAGGATTGTTAAAAATTATTTTAATCAAATATATTTACGAATATTAAAACTTAAAAAGTCCTAATTATTAGGTATTAGACTGTAATAATAGGTACTAGTAAACGGTAAGGGTCGTGTGTTGTTTGTTTGTACCTATTTGTACTCGCGCGGGTTACTGTTTCCCTCGATCTTCAGAATAGCTTGGTTATTTGAAGATATTTTCCTACATGATATAGCGATGGGTTTCTGGCATACATAATATTTTAACTCGATAATTCTAAAACTAATATATTTATTTTCAATAAGTAACAACATCAAGAGATATTAATATCCAAAATCG
Source organism: Cydia pomonella (assembly GCF_033807575.1). NCBI lineage: Eukaryota > Metazoa > Arthropoda > Insecta > Lepidoptera > Tortricidae > Cydia > Cydia pomonella. The sequence goes on along the minus strand of NC_084703.1, from coordinate 19,397,113 downwards.
ATATATTCATTATTAATTTATGTATTTATATTTTTTTTAACGGGGTTATTACGAGTAGATAAGCGTACGTGGGTATAACTACCGTAGTGATATAAAATATTATATTGTTTCAATTGTCTGTGTCCTCGGTGTAAAGCTAATCCAATTTATCAGGACATGAACTCTATGACAACATCAGGGCTTCTCGAGTGGGAGTTTTCGTTGCCGTCGGACCAGATAATATCGCACGGGTGGTACCACGGGGCGCTGAGCCGAGCGGCGGCCGAGAGCCTTCTGCAGCAGGACCGCGAGTTCCTGGTGCGCGACTCCTCGTCGCAGCCCGACAATTACGTGCTCAGCTGCCGCTCCAACGGCCAGCATCTACACTTCGTCATCCAGCGGGTATGATCATCACCTTCGCTATTTATTGATTAACTCTTGACGAATTAAATAATGTGAGTGTATTTTTTTCAGATTGTAGTACATCCAGAAACTGTCTACGAGAGATACCAATATCAATTTGAAGACGAAGCCTATGATACGGTTGCTGATCTGATTACGTCTTACGTGGGTTCTGGAAAGCCTATATCTGCAGCGTCAGGCGCGAGAATACAGTACCCGGCTAACAGAATAGTACCTTTGACGAACTATATACCTAACGATGACGCCAACTCAGTTGTGTCCCCTGTGGGTGACGGATCCGGCTATGGCAACCCGTATAGTCTCTACAGTCATTTCGCTTCCAAACCAGGAATGCAATTACGTGCACCATTCAAAAAGCAACGTTCCCATTCGCTGACACCTATTGACATGAGCCAGCATGCGAATCAAGCGAAGAGCGCAAGTGCAGATGGGATCATTCAAAGTCAAACAATGAAACATGTTAAAAAAATTCCGAGTGAATCAAACTCCTGTTCAGGCACCTGGGATGTGAATCTTCCTACTAGTCCTCCCGCCAAGCCGGCTAGATACGATGGTCCCAAGTCGGACGACAGACGATTGGAATTGCAAAGACTGTACCACGTGTCAGGATCAGACTCAGGAAATGGCTCCGGGGATTCTACTCAAAGCTCAGCCCATAGCGACCCGAATAAGTCAAGGATAGACTCGGATTACAATGTAGTAACTCCAACGATAAAACAGCAGTTCGACTACGAGCTAACGGAAGCACGGCTATTGCGATCCGAGAATTTGGACTATACCATAGATTCCCGAATCAACCTTGAGAACTTCCAGTCGCAAATAATATTATCAGGACTCTCAAAACCGTTGGAATCTGAGACTTTGCACACAATCAAGCTCTTATTACGAACATCAGGGCCTCGCATACTGGCGAATCATATGACAAAAGTGGACCTGCACTTTTTGCTCGATGATGCGATACAGATCGAAGGTCTAGAGAAAACAGCATCTGGCTTAGAATTATGTTTTTTGCCTCAGGGAAGATCACTGCGTTTAGATGTTATTGAAAGGTACCTAACTATCTTGATAGACATGACCGCTAATTACCGATTTTATTTCTCGTGTGACGGACTGTTTTTGTTCGCAGAATTGAAACCTTTCGGCTACTGATAGCAGTGACGATATTGACTTGCCAAACGGACAGGCAAAGAGCTGATACTATCAACGATTGGATACTTCTCGCAGTCGAAACAAAAACTGCACTCGGGAATCTCTACGGATTTTCGGCCATCATGTTCGGACTGTGTATGCCGCAGGTAACTTAATTTGAGCGTAATGTAAAATAATTGTAAATATTCGAATATGTATTTTTTGAATAATAATTACAGCGATAAAAATATGGAATACCTTTATTACATAAGGCTGTTTACATAATTTTAAAGAATACCGAAAAGATATTCTCATTTCTGGTCTAGAACATTTTACTTTCCAAGTACGTACGTACGTACGTACGTACTTTATTTTCTTTACGGTACGCAATTTCCGTTGTGATCTTTTTAAACTCCCCATTCTTTAAATAACTATATTTTTACCTAAATTATGCATTGAATGTACCCTCAAGAAATATATACTATTAAAGTACCTACCTAAGTATAGTCACGTTTTTTTAAACACATGTATTTCACTTTCTCCGTATTAAAAATGAAAAGTCGTGTTTGACTCGGGTGAAAGGCATAATTTCAGCCTCGGATTATTGAAAAAACCTGGACTAAAATGAGCGCCTTTCATCCCTTAACAATTTACTATTGAATTTTAGGTGGAGTGCTTAGAAAACGCATGGAATATTTTAAGGCGTGTTTACACAGACAATGCCTTCATGTTCGAAGCAAAGCTGCGTCCTTGTTTTAAAAGTATGAACGAGGGCACAAACCCACTACCACCGAACACGACTACTCCGCACATTCTACCGCCGGTGCTATGTTTTCATTTATTCGGTAAGAATAATATTAGAATCAATCATCAATTATTCAATTCGGTGCTTATACTTGAAGCGAAGACTTGTACGGTATTGGTTACAGATGGTGAGGGAGGCGGCCTGATGCAACCAGATGAGTCTTTTCCGACGAGCCTGATGAACATCCTCGCCTTCGACTTCAGCGCGACTGCAGCGCACCTGGAGTCAGCGCGCTACTTCCCGGACCAAGTGGACATGTTCAAGAGGAACGCTCGCACAGTGGTGCAGGAGATGTCTTCCCTGGGGCCCACCTTGGACCCGACCCTATTAGAATTATTCAAAACTGAATTTCACATTAATTTTCTTTGGGGCGAACGCGGGGCGTTAACCACTCCTAACCAGAGGTTTGCGCGGTTAACAGATATATTAACGGCGATGGCTAATAAACTTGCTAACCAGCCGCCAGAGTGTGAAGGGGCTGTATAAACAGCGACAAATTGTAGACACCTGTTGTGTGATCACTGATCAAAGGACTCAAAGGAGCATTAATACTCTACCATAAGTACCATATCATCTTATTACTTTAGGTACATAAACATACATGTATATGTATTTATGTAGCTTAGAAAAGTTTGAAATTCGTAATCTCCATGTAAGTAAGGCCCATGTTACACAGGCATCCACTCGAACATGTGTATCTGGTATTTTGTTATTTATTAAATATTATGTAATAACAAAAGAAATTATTAATACGAGGGGTAAAAAAATATATCTTTGAGGTTAAATACCTACCGACAAATAATGGTTGCCACCCTAATCCTAGTTATAAGTAGTAATCTAAGTTAGCTGTCCGCCAGTCTGTCAGCCAGATTTGGCCTGTTCAGAACTGTGACTGTTTTATGTATAGCGTAAACACTATTCGCAAGGGACCGGGCAACATTCGATATATGGTTACCTAGCATGGCTAAACTGACCAGGCTGCATAGCCAACGTGCCAATCGTTTACGCTTCGTCGCGTAGCGTAGTCTTATCTCTCTGTCATTGTCACCCTTTTTAGGGTTCCGTAGTCAACTAGGAACCCTTATAGTTTCGCCATGTCCGTCTGTCTGTCTGTCCGAAGCTTTGCTCCGTGGTCGTTAGTGCTAGAAAGCTGAAATTTGACATGGATATATGAATCAATAAAGCCGACAAAGTCGTAGACTAAATTCAAAAAAAAAATATTTTTTTAGGGTCACCTCTCTTACACGTAAAGTGGGGGTGATTTTTTTTGCATCAACCCTACAGAGTGGGATATCGTTTGAAAGGTCTTTCAAAACTAATAGGGTTCTTCAACAAACATTTTTTGATAAAGTGAATATATTCGGAGATAATCCCTCCGAAAGAAATAATCCTTCTAACTTTTGAACCATACGTCAAAAAAATATGAAAAAAAATCGTGGAAGTAGAGCTTAAGAAAGACATTAAATGAAAACTATAGCGGACATGATCAGTTTAGCTGTTTTTGAGTTATCGCAAAAAGTTTCCCCTTCATAGTAAAAAGACGTACAGTTCATCCCTTGGTTAATAATCTACTATACTTTAAGCTTCAGTTTAGCTTATTGTGACAGAAGAGTAACTACGGAACCCTACTCTGAGCATGGCCCGATATGCTCTTGGCCGATTTTTTATTATTGGGACAATGATAGTTGGCACGAAGGCTTTGCGTCCAGTGCATCATGAGCGTAGAATAGTTATATATGTACCTACCTATACATACACCTAATACCTACGTGTAAGTATTTATTATATTTATAAAATGCGTCTTAAAATTAAATAAACACATCATGAATGTCTTTGTTTACTATATACCTCAAGCCTAATTTAATGCAGAGAAAAGTTGAGATCATGGATGCAGGTTGTATGTATATGAATAAGGACCTACTTAAAACAAACATTACGAAATCTTCCATTTTGTACTTTTATAGTTTATTTGCGCAATGAAGAAGATTGTAAAATATCTTATACCTTTAAACGAGTAATTCTTGTATATATATACACCGTGGGCCAATTAAACCCGACAGATTTCAAAGGTGTATTCTTTTGTACATTTAGAGACTAAAATGTCATACAATGTTTTCTGAAATCGGCCTTGTTTTAGAGATAATGACAATTTCTGTGAAAATTTGTTTCTTTTATAACTTAGTCAAAAACGCCTTTTTAGCTGTGACGCTGCCACTATGTGACTTGGTTTAGTAGACATACCTACTGACAGATATTAAAGTTTTAAAGTAAACTCGCAATTTTCGTCTGTAAATAAAAATAAACTTTACTTATTCGTTGTAATGATTTTTTTTCACCAAGGTGTAATAATAAATAACGTGTCGTGTGCAGAAAACGCAAAAGCAAATTTATTTTTTCGGCATAAAAAAAATATTTTTGGCGAATTTGGCCGAAACTCATATAAATTTTTTTGCTCCGTATGACTTCAGGAATGCGTGGTTAAAATCTGTCGGGTTTAATTGGCCCACGGTGTATATATCGGGGATCTCGGAAACGGCTCTAACGATTTCAATGAATTTTCTATATGGAGGTTTTCGGGGGGCAAAAATCGATCTAGCTACATAGGTCTTATCTCCGGGAAAACGCGCATTTCTGAGTTTTTATGTTTTCCGAGCAAAGCTTGGTTTCCCAGATATTATTACTATATACACCAACGTAAGTTAAGAAAATACATAATACGTTAAGCCAGTTCGTAGCTGATCATAATAAAACAATAACTTCTTACCAATCACTTCAGTTAAACGGTAGAGCTAGAAATGCAAAGCTAGGAGGCGAGAACTGGTATATAAAAGCTACATAAATTATGCCGGAAATACTTGTTAAAAACCATGTGTGGTGATTATTTTTGAAAATTCGCATTAGTAACATGGCTCCCACATGCCGGTTCCTCCTTAGTAGTAATTGAGGGTATTTAATAAATACTCAGTATTTGTAAATGAATATTTTATTTAAAATGGAAAACCATGCAAAAAATATAAATAACGCTATTATAATAATAGTTAAAGTTAGATTACGGATACGGTTGATACTTCATAATACGTAAAATAAAAACTTTTTTGTAACTATGTACTTACAATGTATATAAATTTACTTATTTGATAGTTCGACTTCATACACAAATTTTTAAGGTCATTCAGACTTGACTATACCAATAGGTAATAGTTATTTGTTTTACAAGGGAGCAAAGTTGCAAGTTTAACCCTTTGTTCTAATATTGATACGCAAGCAAGCGAAAGATTCCAAATTGAACTACGAGCGTTAAACAAACTTTGCTACCGAGTGAAACACAAATTTTTTCACTACATCAACGCAAGGAAAGTACTAGCTCTAAAACATTACAAATCTGATTCAAATTAATGCCATTAGGAAACTACTCAACATTTGTATCGAATTACTTTGCCACTCTTGTGGATAACACATCACTTGTTGAATAAATAGAACCTTTAGCTGGTGTGGTGAAAAAGTACCCAAATATCTGCCAATAACATAATATTAAATAAGTACATACCATAACTTTCTGACTACGGAAATCGTCACATTGCAATAAGACTTCATTCAATTGCATATCCATGTAAAAAAACTTTTACTCTAATAGTACAATAACCATACTCCAATAAAGTATGAATTAAATCAACATATTATGGTATATTTACTCATACAAACAAACGGCAGCCGCTATCCGCTATGCAGTATCCGCAGCGCACAACTGTCGACCGGGCTCGTAATAAAACCTCTCATTCACACTTGCAGGTTTGTGGTATGAATGAAAGGGATAGTGAATGACCCCGGCCGGTGGTTTGGTGTGCGGATACTATGCTAAAACAAACTTACCAATATAATATAAAATACAGCCTTTGCCAAAAATATTGATCACTTATGCGTACAAAACATGGACCTTTTATGTAATTAAATCGTTTTCATACTTTAACATAAACATGGTGTATCTAATCATTATTTTCAGGCTTTCCGAGTTCATATATGTTTTAAAAGCAAAAAACTAACTTATTATAATAATATTTTATTGTGTAGTCGACTTAAAAATGTGATCAATACTTTTGGCAAAGATAAAAGATTTTAGAGCCTTAAGTTACTAAATAAACCCTTCCTTATACTCAGTCCAAAACACGTCCACTTACAACTATATCATAATATTCATAATTAAAATAAAGTAGTTTTCGTGTTTTATATTTCCAAGTGTAGTACCCAACCAAACCGTTACAACCTAGTGTGACTAAGAACTATTTGGTCAAAATAAAATGTATAACTATAAAGGCTCAGATAGTCGGTTCGAGATCTCGCATGCCAGGATATTATTATTACATTACATATTGCCGACTATTGAGAAAGAAGCAATTCAACCGATCGACTAAATATTGCAATGTAATAATATCGCAATGTGAGTTTTCGCATAGTCTAAATGAGCCTTAAGCAAATGACGAGTCCAATGCAATTAGGGCAACCTTCACTCGACATAACTTAGCTCCCGTTATTCTACTAGTGATATTTTTATATTTACCAAACAGTAAAGGTAAGGAGAAAGCGCAACTGTTCCGTCATCAGAACTTAAGTGACTTCGCAAATAGCGCAACGGTTGCCTGCGTCTTGTCACCGTTAAACCGCCGGAGTTCCACGATAGCCTGCAACCAAGCAAATACAGCTGAAACGTTGACCTAACTCCACTCGCGATGTACCGAAAAGTTGCCGACTAGTCGGGAAAGCCGATTATCCGGCCACATTTGTAGTCGGCGACTAGTCGGCAAAAAAGGCCGATTAGTCGGTCTATTATTATAAGGCAGGGATAGACTAGGCGACAAATGTGCCACGACACGTGTTGCCAGCGATGTCGGGTTATGGGGCGCGACGTTGCCGGACTTCGCTCCACATGTCCGGCGACATTGCGCGCCTTATATGTATACTATATCGAGCGTAGACATGTGGAGCGAAGTCCGGCAACGTCGCGCCACATCACCCGGCGTCGCTGGCGACAAGTGTCGTGGGTCATTTATCGCCTAGTCTATCCCTAGCTTTACAGAAAAACAGCCAATACTAAGTAATCAAATGTTTTATACCCATTTTACTCAAATACGTATTTAGGATCCAAAAGTGTGCTTTTTTCTACTCGTCGACAGTATTCTGACTGTAATGGTATAATTAAGATTTCGTATACCAAACTATAATTACGTACTTTTCATCTATGGGCTCCCAACTCAATTAATATAAAACTTTTCAGTCGAGTACCGTGTTTAGGCAACGAAGCTTGTATATTACTTGTACGACACTGACTTACCAATTTTCATTAATTATTTAGGTTTCATAGTTTAGATGACTCGTAGAAAAAATATTGTATACAATAGTAATATAATCAAGCTTTTCAATTTCGTACTTTTCTAAGGCAACGAAGAAGCTTACTGTATAACTTTAATAACATCTTATGTACATGACTTTACAAATAAACATCTTATCTTAAACTCCCTATTATATCACGATTGTATAATAGTACATTACGATACAAGTGCGAAAAATAGGAAATTCGGAACGAGTGGCGATAATTTACGCACTAGTGCGGAAAAGTAGCACCATATGTACTGTAAAATATTTTTTCTCCAATATGCTCGGAAATGTTCACCTTATTGTAGCAAAAATAGTCCGGGAAATTCTTCGTTATGGTCAAACACAAATTTAAAAAATTCAAACCATTATTGTAGTGTTTTAGCGGACGGTAAATTATTACTGTATTGTTTTTTACTTTTCAAAAACATGTATCGACTAAGAAAAACACAAACAGTCAATGAATATAGCCGCGGTCTGCGTCTACACGACGCGGTCAGCATCATTTCAAGCTATAGGATAGAGTCGTGTAACGACGACGTGTATGATCGTGCGAATATTGCGTAATAAAATCAAAGACTATATAACTTATATATTTTTTTAAGGATCTCATGCGTGCAAATACAGCTTATATTGCGCAATTATATTGAATGAGTGAATATTGAATGGTATTGAATGGCTGAATAGTTGTGCCTCTAACTTTTAAAAAATAATCAAAGCGGGAAATTGTTTTTGATGTTTTCGATGTGAAGGTTCGATTTGAGTGCTGGTTGATACTTAAATTATGATAATTTCACCTGATTTCCTGGCATGTTTGGAGAAATGCACTATATATGCCTTGGCAGGAACTGCAATTCGTGGATTCGTCTTCTTTGTCGGAAATCGAAACTCATCCACGAATTGCCCTTTCCCGGCCTCTGCAATAATGTACTATTACAATCGTTATATTACAATAGGTAATAATAACCATTGTTTCTATTACTTTCAATTAAGCTACTAGGACCTACTAAGTTGTCAACCTAAAAAAACGGGCCTCTTAAGAAAAGTCTCAAATGATGCTTTAAGTGCTCAAATAGCAACAGAGAGAGAGAGTTTTGCTTGGAGTTTTCCTGCGAGAATGAATTAAGTATGAGATAATCCGCATGGGATTATTAATGTTGTTCAGTATGTGTGATTGCGGAGCGCATTGCTCGTAGAGTCTATGGCCATTGGGGGAAGGATATTGATTTGGCACTACGAAGGAGAATTTGAAATAAATGTGGATTGTCAAAGGAAACTTTGTAGCCATAATAAGTTTACTGCCATCTTTCGACACATGATTAAAACTTTTAGAACGCCATTTGACTTTGATCCTTATTCTTATAATGATACGTGTTAAATATCAAAAAGTGGCGCCATTTAATAGAGCATAGGCATAGGAAGGTTATGGCGCCATCGCTCGTAACGATGTCAAAATAAAATATTATTGTTCACAAAAGTTTTTCAAGACATATAAAAATTTAAAATATAGTTTGGCAAGAGTCGCTTGTCATTGGAGCATAGGCCGAAATAATCATACTCTTTTTATAAACCCCTAAAAACTGATGAGTATAGTTTTGTTACATGCAAAATTGGTTTGCCAGAATATATGTACTTTCCGTAAAGCCTCTAGAAATAGTATAACTGGACCAGACATGAGCGGTGGGGGGAAATATCCGAAAGGGGTAGTCTTATGTATCTTTCAATAGAAGTAGCAGAGAAAATGTTATCAAGCAACATGTAAATTTGAATTTTTTATTGTGAAACTTTGGATGTCACTTGAAATTATTATGTTCCTGTTATGTCTTGTATTATACTTTTTCTTTGCCTTAGTTTTCGCTGTAATGCAGTACAAATTTTATATATGTAACAATAAAACAATATTTGTGTTGTCCTTGTCACAGTCTCACTTTTTTTTAATAATGAAGTTTATATGGCTTTATGGTTGGTAACAATGAACCCGACCAAATTATGCAGGTTATATTTGGTATATTGTCGTAACCCCGTCGCACTGCGTATGTTCTGTCCCTCACGGGCGCACGCGTATTGCATATCTAAAGGTTAGATTAGACCATACTAAATCTATGATATAAAGGGGGGTATGAAACTAATAAACTATAGTTAAGTACCTGCTCTCTGGTGAATCCCAGGGCTACGATTTCCTCCACCTCCGTTTCGCCGAAAGAGTCCGTAGACAAGATCGTCAAGCTGGGGTCACCTATAACTAAACACATTATACTCTCAATACGAACAGGCATGCAAAACACTACCGCTTATATCATAGGTTATATTATATATCATACGTACATTCATTACGCCCAGAAACCAGAAGTCTAGCTAGCACTGCAAGGTGCAATTCTTATTGTTTAATTTACCGTTTAACTGAGGCGGTTGGTAAGGAGTTACGAGTATTTTGGTTAAACACTGGTTGAAGGCTCGGCTGCATGAAGCTGATTATATTATGAGCGGGTTACCGCAAAATTTTAGTTTATATTGAATTTATACAAAATTTTACACGTGATATTGATTATATATAATCAAGGGCTAATGCGATGAAAAATCCCACGGTAACTGGACTTTATTTGCAAGGGCAGACTCAAACTAAAACCTTAAAAGCTCCAAGTTGGTTCGATAGACATAAATCACGAAAACATGTCTAATTTTAATTGTTAATCTCTGCATACCATTGCAGACAAGTAATATAGCCAAGGGACCAGACGAGCAAATATGTTAACAGAAGTAGGTACTTATATTTACAGAATAGTTGAGATGAAAGTCAAAAACCCAAGGGATCGCCATGTCTTCCGTCGCAAGCTGCACTCACGCACCACATCTTTTGTCCCCTTCTAATTATGAATGTGATGATATTTTCGTAAAATAGACTCGCTATTTTGAAGTGTGAAGTGACTGTAGACTACTAATAGACGTTAGGTCCCCTTATACACAATCTTTTTATTCATTTAGAAGGCACCAGTTAGTTAAATAGATGTGCAAATAACGGGGTTAATATTAAAGTACAGGTTAAATAAAGCCCTGTTGTACCTAGTCGGTCACTAAGTTCTGTTAGTAGGTTTTCAATTAATAAATATAAAAAATCGCTTAAAATAAAAAAGTTCAAGCAGTTTGATAGCTTAGTTTGTAATGATCAAAACATGATATAATAATATAAAATTCAGATGGAGAATTTATGGAAAGCTTGGAAAGCTCCAAAATGCCTGGAGACGTAAGCACGCGGTCAATTTATGAAAATTATACTTTACATAAAAACTTTTTACAAAAAAAAGTAAACCGACTTCAAAAAGGATAAAATAAAATATTATCCTTTTTTAAGTATATGTGTTCCCAACTGAATACTTTGAAGCACACCATGATTTTGGTACGATTCGATAAGGACGCGGCTATATAAATATGTAAAAATACAATTTTCTGTAGGTAAGTACCTACAGAAAATTGTATTTTTGAACCTTCTTAGCGCAGTTCATACCGTGTTTGTCGGTATATTAGTATAAGTCTAATGCGTTTATTTACAGTCGTAATTTTTAAAGAGCTATATTAACTAATTTTCGAACTGTTCATTGCACGCAAGTGTGGAATTGAGACTGAGTTATTTCCAGTCCCTTATCCAGAGAACTTCATTTAAAAATATAAAACAATTCCAGTGCCGACTCATGCCAAATTTCACCTAAATCGATTCAGATATTTAACCGCGAAATCGAGCCAGACAGAATTAATTTCACGTTTATAATACCTATTACTACAGTTGTAATGAGTGTAGACATAAAGCTGATTATTTTTGACATGTGTTGTTACAATTTGGCTTGGCACCGACTTCCATCATATGAGTTGGTGACACGTATACTTAAAAAGGATAATATTTTATTTTATCCTTTTTATTTTTCCTATTTTAGTTATAAGGCATTGTTAAGAGCTTACGAGTAACGCGTGACGCATAAATGAAAAACACAATCATGTTTAACACTAAATTAGTTGACTTTAATAAATAATCACGATTTTCCTCGGGTGCGTCTGGGAAATCATTCCTGCCACTCTAAATCTATCCTCCGCCCCGCCACTGGCCCAAGCCCTCAACCCTCCGATCACTCAACCTCACAGCACATCAACCCCTGATCACTGAAACCCTTGACTCTGAACCACCAACACCAAACCTTCAACCGCTAAGTATTCCCCGATCCCTCAACCCCAGACCCTTCGACTCCTAATCCTAACCCCCAATTCCTCTACATACAACCCCCGACCACTCAATTCCTACCTCCCGATTCCTCAACTCCCAACCCCTTAGTGTCCGACTCATCAATTCACCACCCCCTTGACTGACTCGTCAAGCCAAACCCCTCAGACCCCCGTCTACCTTCACCACCACCGTCTACCTCACATACCTCTCATACGTACCCCTCACCTCCTATTTCCCAACACTGCCTACATCAAAAATCATAATACACCCATAGTATTTATTTATATTATTATATACAAATTAAATAATAACAAAAAATATTTTAAAAAAACTTTTATATTTCACTATTATAACAACAAAAAAATGCACCTAATTATAACAGGTAAGTTCCACATATCTACCGTAGTCTTCATAATCAGTAAGTAGCCTTACCACGAGTTTGACACTGACATATTTGCTATAGCGTAACTTATTTTCTATGCATCTCGCTCGTACTGGCATCCTATTAGTGCGAGCAAGATGTATAGAAAGTAAGTTACGAACACGTCAGTTAATATGTAGAGTCAAACTCGTGGTAAGGCTACAGTTGCACTACATGAAATTGGTACTTTATGAGAGGAAATACTCGAGTTGCTTAAGAATACAGTCAAATCACCTTACATGTGCCTTTAAAAATTGAGGAGATCCCTCAATTCGTCGTGGATTCCATCATCAGATCAGAACCAAAAATATTATGGGACCACCTTAGAGGTAACTCCTTTCAAACCCAACAAAGAATTATTCAAATCGGAGCACGGGTATCGGAGTAATCGTTGAACATATTACATTATAATGAATAATCATCATTATCATGAAAAAATCATCATCATCAGATCCACTCCATTAAGTTGATGGTTTTTGAGAGAAAATGCTAGGTTTGCGTAAGAAAACAACCAAATCACCATACACGTGCCTTTAAAAAATGAGGAGTTCCCTCAATTCCTCATGGATCCCATCATCAGATCAGAACCTAATTAAAATGGGACCAACTTGGAGGTATCTCCTTTCAAACAAAAAAAGAATCACTCAAATTGGACCACAGGTGTCAGAGTAATCGGTGTACATACATAAAAAAAATAGCCACAACCGAATACAGAACATCCTCCTTCTATGAAATTGAAGTCGGTTAAAAAGTGTCTCCAATGCAATCTTGCAAGTTTGCTAGAAGATTCAATTGCTTGTTTTAACAAGGTTTCTATACTAACCCAAATGTTGTGAACACTTTTTTTTTAAGTAGTTACCTAAGATATTCTCCTCCAAACATTGCATATTTTTCAGTTTCGCACGTAAACGTACAGATTTAGACAATTGTGCAGGAGGCAGGCTTGGAATACATAGGTATTTAATCAAAGAAACCCACGTAAATTATATACCTACATAATTAAAGATAAACAATCAAGCTATGAAATTGTACTAGGCTACATCCTAAATATGATTAGAAATAAATAGCATTTAAAAACGACATGAGTGACTCCCTGGAGCGTACTTTTGACGTATTGTTTTACGCCATTTTAACGAGTGCTATAAGGAATTCTGCGAAACCAGAACAAGAATGTTTATTAGGATGTATTGTAAGCTTATCACTTATAAATAACTGTATACATGAATAATTAAAAATCGCTACCTATTTCATTTTATTCCGTAAAAACTCTGGTAACAGGACTTAGTGACCACCTAGGTATATACGTAACTAGTAGTAGTGAAGTCATCAGTCTTGCTTATTTTAAATTTGTAATATTAGGTACGTTTTTCAAACGTATTTTTTAACTAGCTATTGCCCACGACTTCGTCCATGTGGATTTATTTCGGGATGAATTTTCAACAACGCTGAAAGTACATTTCTTGTATTTTATGAAAATGTCTTAATATGAAGTTAGTTTCAAGTGTCTAACTTAATATAAAACTTGATCCCCATACAAGCTTTAATCCTATTTTTAACCTACTTAGGGGTGAATTTCCAAATACGCTAAATTAATTTTCTTCTATTTTAATATAATACTTTTTCACGAAGTTTCAAAATAAAATTTGAACACTAAAAAAACGTTAGGGGTTGAATTTTTCAAAATCGCTTTTTATCTCTTCTACACTTTATAATGCAACCTAGTGTGCTAATTTCAACTTTGTAGCTTTTGTAGTTGGGTGAATCAACTTTTTTTGTTTTGTTATCCTGTCGCGTTGTCCAAGGGACAACAGTGGCACAGTTTGTTTGAAGAGACGTTGTATGCCGTTCTATTAACATGCTTAGTAGGGGGCCCATTATGGACATTGGTTATAACGACCACATAAACGCAAGTTTGATACATTTAAGTACCATAAAATCAGTATTTCAATGAACTTTTGTCCCCTGGACAACTAATCATAACCATGGCAACGAGTGACGCTAAAAAGTTGATTCTCCCAGTTACGGCTCTGCGTTGACGTATCAGTCAGTCAGTCCTGACTGACGCATTCATATATGTATATAGATCAAGAGGTTTGACAAAGTCTGTCCACTTAATAATTTATTTGCCCTAATAAACGTATAGATAATTTTATATACATACATACCTATAAGTTAATTTTTAGTTTTGTACAGTTTACAGGAACTATATCCACTCACATGCTTTTGGTAGCTGTAGTTACCAGCTGTCACCCTTATTTTATTATAATAATAGAAGTCACTGAAAAATATAAAGCACGTGAATGGATATGAAAACATAGTGCTTTGTATAAAAGCATTGCGTACTTAAATGTTTACCTATAGGTAGTTAGAAATCTTGTAAATTTAAAACAACATACCGATTCTCTGGTTAGAGCTCTGCGCCGACGTGGACCCAGATGTCTGGGCGACGGAAGATCTCGCCGCTGGACTGCTTCCTGCTGTTTAACAAGCCATTCCCACACTCAATAGTAGATTCATCAAACACAAGACGACTCTATCTACTTCCACTTGATACGCGATACAAACAAACAAAACACTTAAGGCTTATTTATTAACAGTAATCTACGTCCCTATATTTTATTTAGTAGTATGCAGAATCTACTAAATAAATTAGCTTTAGCTACAACATTACTCAGTACTACACACAGGTCTAAAATGTACAAGATTACCTGCCAAAAATCGAAAACGCGACCAACATCGCACAATACAAATAACACTAGACCCTACCCTACTCAGTGTTGTGTTTCTGCCGGTGAGTAAGGTGGCCAGAGCTCAACGAGGGTGCGGAGTGTTAGGGTCCGCAACGCGCATGCAACTCCTCTGGAGTTGCAGGCGTACATAGGCTACGGAGATTCCTAACATCAAGCGGGCCGTATGCTTATTTGCCACTGACGAAATATAAAACATCGGAATGATGTGAAGGGTAATTGGAAGTATTGAGTTCAGAATTAATGTGATTGCATGAATGATTTGCTTTTGTATCAGTACCTAGTTGGTTACAAGTTCTGTTACTCGATTTGCAACCTCTTTGCAGGCTCACGCAACTAGGAACAAATAAGTTTTGTATGGAACTTGTTTCGCAAATCTTTGCCAACGAAGAAAAATAAAACGTCAGTGCTATTTATTCTGTCAAGTTTACATCAAGTCAACTGTCAGCCTAATTGTTTTGTGTGTTATGATTGTTATGAAGGCTTCAATGTTTTGTTCGGGTATTTCGTGCAATTCCTTTATTATTTTATTTATTATTTAGTGAAAATATCGAAAATAGTGAACCGTGATCAGAGTAAAGAACGAGTTTGTTACAATGCCACCGAGAAAACGGTTTACTAAGTGTGAAATATGTGGCAAGCAAGCCACTCGAGAAAATCACGAAAAAAGGGATTTTATGGCGAAATTTCCCTTGGATAAAGACCGGTACGTATTGCTTTAGATACTTTTGACCTTATTTTGGTGCAGCACGCTTTAAACACATCGAAAATTTGATATTTTATATTATTTTTAGTTGTGAACTAGGGATGTACTAAAACTATCGATAATTGTATGTTTATTTGTATATCAGTGTAAGTAATTAAATAAAATATGTGAAATTTCCTGAGAACTTGCTTGCAATATGACACATAATTAATTCGTCGAAGATTTTCAGTGGAAAATTATCTATCATCTATGCAATAATGGTCATTATTTAACATATTTTTTTAAATCTAGTAATTATATAATATATTAATCTGAAATGTAAGTAAATTAATCTCTCTTTTTGTGATCAATAAAAACTATTATACGACATTATTACACAAATTGACTTAATCCCATAGGAAGCTCAATAAGACGTGTGTTGTGGGTACTTAGACAACGATATATACATATAAATACATAGAAAACACACATGACTCAGGAACAAATACGCATGGTCATCACATAAATAAATGCCCGTACCAGGATTTGAACCTGGGACCATCAGCTTCATAGGCAGGGTTACTGCTCAGTAGGCCAGACCGTTTCTCATGATTAACAGACATATAAATACATAAAAAGTTAGAGCATTGATAAAGGGTTGTTGATAATTGGATGCCAAAAAAACATGATTTATAGGTGCATATTAGCGCTAAATAATCAGTTGATCATCTCATTAGCAAACACTTGGAATATAAACTGTACATAACCAAGGCTGTATGTTTTCAGATGCGGGCAGTGGGTCAAATTTGTTGGGAACGAAGTACATCTTCCCATAGAAAAGTTACATTTATTGAAACATGTATCTGCAGATCATTATGAAAATAGTGCTTTTAATAAAATAAAAAATAAAGAAAAAAAAATAGTGAAGGAATTTATAATTACATTCTGAGTGTAACGAGGTATTCTAAAATAGAATCCTAGCGTAGTGAGGGATTCAAGTGTTAACGCCTAAGGGTGGTATTCCACCTATGCAATTTATTTGTCCAATGTGTATTGCGTCTCACATTTTGCTTAATAACAGAGTGAGATCCCTCCTAGCAGGGAAGAAAAGTGCCACTTTGATCCTTCCTAGTGGTGAAGAACAACAAGGTGTTCTAAAAAAAAAATCGGGTCCAAATTAAGCTCGACCACGTATTAGTCCACTCATAGAACTATGCGCTATATAACATACAACTTAAATGTGGAGTCGATCCTAACTTGATTTCGAGTACAAAATTTGTAAACAAGAGTCTATATTTCAACCCTCCCCATTTTATCGATATCGATAAGAAACGCAGGCGTGTAGCGTACTACACTATTTAAACTGCTTATGTTGGTACTATGGTTCTTTGACAGTTCTTTGTCGTACATTTTGGTAATGATTTGCGAAACAAACGGATTCCACTCGCTAGTATGGAAGTCCCGTCTCTTAAAACGTAGTGATTATATGCTCTTTGCCTCTTTATTTCCGTTAAAACAAATGCTACCGAAAAAATAAAAAATGACAATGTGGTGGATTTGTGAGCTATAATTATATACCACTCATAACGCTTATCTCGTATCTATAATGAATTGGGGCCTAAAAGAGAATCGTATCGTAGTAATTGCGATGCATAAATGTGGGCACCCGCCAAACATGATTTTGAAGTTGCTTGAAAACCTAACAATCAACAAACAATTTGTTTATCGCACAATTAATAGATACAATAGTACTCAGAGCTTCGATGACCGCAAGAGGTCTGGAAGACCACGCACCGTTCGGACCCCAGCTCTAATAAAGGCAGTGAAGGCGAGAATTGCAAGAAACCCCGTCCGGAAGCAAAAGTTGTTGGCAATACAGATGTCGGTGAAGAGAAGCTCCCTAAAAAAGTTATCAATGAAGACCTTGGACTACACGCTTACCGCAGACAAAAAGGTAATTTGCTTAATGGATGATTAAAGGCTATGAGGCTAGAGAGAAGTCGCGTGCTATTGAAGCGGTACGCACAAAATGGCCATCGAAAAATACTATTTACAGATGAAAATTTTTTTACCACTGAAGAATGTTGTAACCGCCAGAATGACAGAGTGTATGCAAAAAACAGTCAAGAGGCGATTGCGGCTGTTCCGAGAGTGCAACGAGGCCATCATCCCTCTTATGTGATGATTTGGCTGGGTGTGTCATACTCAGGGCTAACACAGGTTCATTTCTGTGAAAAAGGTGTGAAAACTGGGGCCAAAGTTTACCAGGAAACCGTTCTCAAACCAATGGTGAAGCCCTTAAGCCACACCCTATTTCAAAACCAGCAGTCTTTCAACAGGACTCAGCTCCTGCACATAGGGCAAAAACAACTCAAGCCTGGTTTCGAAGTAACTAAATTGACTTTATTGCCCACGAAGACTGGCCATCCTTCAGCCCGGACCTTAACCCCCTGGATTATGCCATATGGCAGGTTATTGAGGAGAAAGCCTGTGCTAAGCCCCACACAAATCCTGACTCCCTCAAGCGGGCCATAGTTAAGACAGGGACGGAATTAGACATGACAATCGTGCGTGCCGCTATTGATGACTGGCCTCGTCGTTTGAGGGCCTGTGTCAAAGCTAGAGGAGGCCATTTTGAATGATATTGTCATATGTAATTCCTGATTTGTGTGCTTCATTTTAACTATGAAGCTGTAAAAGTGACCACGTTTTTTTTAATTTGTTGTGTGTCTCTATGGCACTCATTACATGTTCATATGTGTATGTGTTGGCTTCCCTTTTGCACACGTCAATTATCTACAAGCGTAAGCGTCATTCCAGATCTGTAGTACTACTAGTGGAACTACATGTAACTAGCAATATCAAGTTTACTAAATTGACTAATTTTCAAACATTTAGGAATACTGGCGACATATTCAAATATTCTATTTAAATGGTGATCAAATAATATTACATTAAAACACATACCGCCCATGACAAACAGAGCTCTTATTTTTTCACATTAAAATTGTTTACCAATTTTAGAAACCCACACTTCACAAATACTTTTTTAATTAATTTATTATTATAAAGATATAAATGGTGCATATTATATTTTTAAGGCAATTGGCGCCATAACTTATTACTACTCGTAATAAGAGTATCAGATAAGGCAACTATAATAAAAATGAATTTTACTCTTTGGAGGCCCAGGGCGTCTAAAGTAATAAATTATTACTAACAATAAATAAAATTAGAGTGCCTAATGACTGCTCAGAGCGGTCGTTAGCCGAACGGACCTGAATATTTGACCACATTATCACTGCCTATAGTTGATATCTAGAAATGCATACTAAACAGGTATAAGAATTCTGGTTAACCTAAACGCCGCTGCATCTACAGCACTTGTGAGGCCGAACTAAGCTGAATTATTTTTCCTAAACAAGCTGTAAAAATTGAACTCATTTGGTTTCAATTGGCCAGCGGGAATCGAGCTTCATGGACGCTTCGCCACTGCTAAATATGCAGATAAATCTAGCGTTTGCCATCCTGTTGCCGGAAAAAGCTTCACGAGTTCTAAATCATCTAAATGACTTGATCAACTCATATTAGACGACTAGACTAGAGTTAGGAAACAAGACGTTTTGGTTTCAAATACGTGCAGACGGGCTGTTCGTTGTTTTTCAATTTAATGTCAGTTAGGTATGATTAACTGATCTAATCCCTAATACATCAAACAAGGTTTGCAATTTTTATTGGTTTATAAATTACCATTTTTAGTTGTAGTTTATCAAACTTATTTGAAATAATTCACAGCAAATTGGTTTATCGTTTGTAAAAATATTGATTCTTTCTTATTCTCCCACCTTGTTTAGACTTTTCAATTGCATCTTTGACTTGTCTCTCTTCATGGTCCCGCATGGATTGGTTAACTATTTCATCCTCCGATGTGCCGGACAGACGGGCGCACTCTGGTAGATCAGATTCTGGCAAGAATGGAGTTTCGGTGCCTGTGGTTCCAATGCGAAGTACATTCCTCTCCAAGTCTATATTGCACTGTAAAAAATGGGTATCTTTAATAAATGAAATACCGATTAATTTATTTATATACTAACCATATCTATTACTCAAAGAACCTTTAAATTTAATATAACACCTACACTCACCTGATGTCTCTTCAACATGTCTAATCCAAGTAGCATATCCATTGGCTGTTCCTCTAGAACTGAGAAAGATGTGGTCAAAAAGTCTTTTTCTATTCTCATTTGCACCATGTGAATGCGGCCTATGATTCTCTGCACTCCAACACCTTTAGCAATGCCAGCCCATCTGTTTACAAAAACACAATAATGATTTTGAACCAACGCAAACGCCAAAAAAAACACATTACAGACAGAAGATGGCCCTTTTCATTAAACGGATTGTCTTAAGACAGTTAAAATTAAAAGTTCGTCATGTATTAAGTAATTAAAGAATTCTCCATTGATGGGCCTCAAAAGGGCATAGTAATTACAATTTCATATAAAAAAAAAATATCCATTCATTAATTATTTTTAAATTATGGCTTCAGTTCAATGGGACTATTTTGCCAATATAATATAATTGTACGGTCAGTACAAGACAGTGTATGGTGATTTTATTAGCTCTTGTAAAGCGGTAGCTGGACTTTACAATTAGCACATGGACTACCGGCTGTTGATTTCAAAATGGTGGTTAAAAGCGTTTCAAGGTTAATTCTCCATTCATTGCACATTACCACATTAGTTTACTGTATAATAAGCTATCAATGTATGGATATTATACTTTAAACAATATTAATGAGCAAAACACAAAGGAATTAATCACGAGGCTAACTATAAAGGTGGCGCTCGAACCGGAAGTCTTAAAGAGCTTTGTTGCACTAAATTAGTGGTCCTTAACCTTGGCCACCAGGGTCAGGGGATCGAAAAAAAAAAATGTCGAGTAGTTCCTTATCCGTGGGGCTTTGGCTCACCTGGTGTCAACAAGTCGCATGATATTGCATCTCTCTGCACAGGCCGCGGACATGATAGTTGTTTGTGCACCAGAGTCTATAAAAGCCTTGACAGGAAAGCTGCAAATAATACAATTTAAAATTATTGTACTCCGTCTGGTTGTCTCACAATGTAAACTCTCAAAATCTAGAATGTTGTTGGGGCAAAATTGTACAACTTGCTCACAGCAGTAACAATAGAATTAGTGATACAACATTCTACTAAAAAACTGAAAACAGGTTTAATCAACGACATAAAATAATCGAGTAGCTATTTGGGAATAAAACGTGTACTTCTTCTTATTTTGAAATAAGGCTTCTATCAAATCTTAGCTTAATTTTACTAATTACGACTCCGACGTTCTTTGAGGGGTGAGTCGTCGTACTAAATGTATGGGACCATTTAAACTTAATATTTTTAATATTTCTGCTTTTATTAAAAAAAAGGTAATAATTTAATTTTACTCATTGGGTAACGCACTTTCGATATCAGATTGAAGTTTTGTGATATCTGTTATATTTACGGAATTATCGCTTGGCTACACTTAACAATTACACCCTGTATATCGTAAAAATGACATGTAAAATACTAAATTTTATCAATAAATGTTCGAATCTGGTGTGACGATGATAAGAAAAGTAAGCTAAAAAAACCCTGGAATGCTTTTGGGTTTGTATGATGGTGAGTCACAAGATATGTAACATATTTGTGCAGTGTAATATTTTAAAACATCACTATAAAGCAAAGTCATTGTACCTTAGTATTGCAGTTTCATCGAAAACAGGTTCTCATGCCAATTTTAAAAATAATCTTATATCTGACCAAGTCTGGTTAGCCAAGTAACATAATATCAAGTACATTATAATTATATACTATCAAACATGACATTATATTACTATACCACCAAAAAAACCAATGATACTATTTAATACATATTCATAAAACTTTTATGACTGGTCGGCCTATAATATATATTATATATGGGTAGTGATCCTGCCTATTAAGCTGATGGTCCTGTGTTTGAATCCCGGCAAGGGCAGATATTTGTTACTGAGCCATGCTTATGTTAGCTATGTATTTATCTATATAAGTAAGTATGCCTAGTATCCATAGTACAAGCTACGCTTAGTTTGGGGCTAGGACAAACTGTGTAAGATTGACCCCATATAATTATTTATTTATTAAAAAAGTATTTATATCAAATTAAATATTACAGTGAATAAATACGGATCAAAAAAATTTAAGAGAATTTTAATTGCAGCAAGTATTACTGACATTAATGAATAACACCCTTAGTAACTAGTCACCACACCACACTTGGAATCCACTGGTTGTAGAAATGTATGCAATGTAATTAACAGAAGTTACCATTAACTGTTACAGCCGTGATGCATGGTAGGGCAGAAGGCACAATTAACTACAGACAGAATGAGATAACTGAAAAAGAACTACCATATTTAGAAACTTTAAATCGTGGGTTAATTTTTGCATAGCTGTTATTCCTTTTATCACTGTAAGTATTACCCATTGACATGGCAGTTGATGTATAGCATAACCACGGTTCCAAACGTCTCTGGGTTATATTCCATAGCCGCTTCCATGTTGGCCTCTATGTTTTTTTGTCTGATTTCTTCAGCAATCATTCTCTGGGCTTCTGTGTCAAATGGATCAGAGTTCATCATTCTATAGAAAAGAAACGAAACACAGTTTAATATTGCTTCAGGATATTATAGGTTATAGGTACTAGCAGGCTAGGTTTCCGCAACTCGACGTCAATTAATTGCGCCTATTTTGCGTGGAATATTATTATGATATAATAAATATATATGAAACACAAAACCAGTAATTATTAAAACAGGTAAAATACTTGCCTTATTCTTTGTTGTTGACGTTCAGTTCTGGCAGAAACTTGTTCACGGAGGACACTAGCAAAGGTATCTGTAAAAAAGTAAATGTCAAAAGTAAACAATGTCTGCAGCTAAGATGAGCCTAGCTATGTTGTTTTAAGAAATATATAGTTTAGTTTTTCAGTTTATTCTGCTCCTTACCAAGGTTTCCACTAGTAAGTGCATCAGCTAGTCTAGGATTGTTCTGTTTGAGGAGAGCCAGTTGGTCCGGGTTTGCCAGAAACATTTCTCTTATTATACGAGGATCCTCTTCCACAGGTGGACCCCGGGCTGCCATGGATGTGCTTGCCGTGCTTGCACCTGGTGGGACTTGGATACTGCTGAAGTCCAGGCTTGCCAGGCCTGTTGGTAAAGCTGTAAAACAGTACAAATATAAAGAACTAACTAAACACAAAAATGGTTTTACTACATTTAATTTGACAGTCTCTTTACTCTTTAACTTGACAATTTTGTTTGATTTTAAATTTGACAACAGATGCCACTGGAATTGTTTTGGAGTGACTTGTCAATATTGACATAAAGGATGACAAAGCAAAATGCATGTCACTAATAAACGGGGTGGGTGCATAGTAGTGTATGTGAACAAAATAAGACTTTACCTTGGCTGGAGTCGGTAGCATTGACTTCGGGCGCGTGCTGCAGCATGTGCAGTAGCACCAACACATCTCCATCATGTACACCGTGCTCCTTGAGTGATTTCTTGTCGTCTAATAAAGGCTTGCCATTGAAATTCAACGTAATATCTTTAGCTGGAAATCCAGATTCTATTTCGCAAAAAGCCTTGAAATTTTCCAATTCCAAATCCTCCGACACGTCTAAGACGAATATTTCGTCGTTTAGAGTAGTAACTGTAACTTTCATTGTTGAATGTGGTTGCGATGCCGACTTTGCTATGAGTCTACCTACTTTACAAATCTTAGATATGAATAATTATTAATTCTTTTTTAGGAAACTATATACATATGCATTTTAAGCAGTGTTAATATATTAGTCAGTTGCGTCAATATCTTTTAAATAACGAAACTATGCACCGCACGAAATAATACTTTCTTGCTTTATAAAATAATGTAAATTCATGACGGTGGACGGTGGGTGGGAGGTATTTTTAGTGATGTGTTGTATTAGCTCCGTGCACGAAGTTACCGGTTTAAATACGCAACATTATTATATTATAGTTATACCAAGATAACTCTGCAGCGATTTTGATAGCATAGTCTGTGCAAGTATTATTTATTATATACGTCATAATTTCATAAAAGTCTGCCGTCAGTCGTCTATCTATGCTATCAAAATCGGTGCAGATATATAACTCTGGAGGGGTCTCTAGATATATTACAGTTAATGCAGATCTGGGGGCCGGTTTTTAAATTTTGAATGCTCGATTTCGTGTAATTCCCTTCAATATATCTCCACTACTAGGCATTTATATTCTACTAATATAATTTGAAAACGAGTGGTCAATAACACTAGATTCCCAATTTCTATTGCTCGTATTTCTAAAATATCAATTCGCCGTTTTCCACAGATTTTCGAGTAACGAATTCGAGCGCTTGAAATTCAAAAATCAGCCCCCAGGCGTAGAGGCCTTTAGTGAACGAAAATGCCACACATAAAGGTGCGACCAGACCGCAGCTTAAAAAACGGTCACGATACAGAATCGCAGTGACGCGTCGTATGCGTACCGTTTTTGACGCATGCTCCCCACACCGCTGCTTAAAAAACGGTGACGGTACGGAATCGCAGTGACGTGTTTCACGCGAATCTTTTTTGTTCGCAAAACAGTTGCGTCTTTTATGTCACCGGTGTGGTGTCTGCCATAAGATCTCCGTATAATATTTTTTTGCGATTTTTACGCAGATCAATTTACGGTGCGTCAGCGTATTTTAAGCAGCGGTGTGGGGAGAATGCGTCAAAAACGGTACGCATACGACGCGTCACTGCGATTCCGTATCGTGACCGTTTTTTAAGCTGCGGTCTGGTCGCACCTTTATTCTTTATCAGGCCTGGGCTATAACCGCGAAAATCGAAGTTCGTCAATTGCGGGAATTTTTCTCTGTCACTTTAATAGGCCGAATAAAATAGTTGTCAAAAAACCGGTATTGGTTTTGTCATATCGTACATCACTAAAAAACATTGAAAAGAAACGAATGACATGACGATACGGTCCGAGACGGGTTTGACTGTAGTTTGACTGTGAACTCGATGAGTTGAATCCTTTGTTTAAATGCAGCTTATTCCTGCGAAAAACCGAGCCTATCATAATTTGAAAATATGTTTTAACGTATACAACAATAAGTAAGGTGCTGTCTTAACTAGTGTTATCAGAACTACGTCGTCAATAATACGATGCGAAATAGAAACTCATGAAAAATGGTAAGTGTTTCTTACAGGATTTGTTTACCCTTATAAATAGCTTAAAATAATATTTAAGCCTTCAAATATAACAAATAATATTTATATCTTGGTCCTTCTTGTCAAGTTCTTAATGCTGTATCCGCTTGTGACTAAAGAAATTCATTTTTGTCGTTGTGAAAGTGCGATCGCGAAATACCTGCTCTTGTTAATTTCTATTAGACTGGCCTTACATACCAGGTGGAAATCGTCGGTACCTCCTAGCTCGTTTTATTTTTTTCTGCTGATGCTTATATTGAAAAACAGTAATTGGATATAGGTACATGTGCATGTAAATCAACATTAATATGCTCGAATTTTTAACTTATTTTTAGTGGGTATGTTAAGAAATTAACCTACTTTATATCCATAACAGGCCTAGTTTATGTCCGATTAGATTATTCACTTAACAAATACACTCATCTCAGTAAAATTAAATTTTATGGAATGCAATAAATCGGACTATACTTATATTAGATAATTCTATTTATTTCTGTTTGGGAAAATTGCAAAAACTACAGTTAAAGAACTGTAATTAGTCGTATTTTAATTAATTCTACTGTTTTACGATAGATACATGTAAGTGTGTTGGCCTAAGCTGTAAACTTATAGGGTAGGTGAATAGATTTTGTATATTGCAAAAATAAAAAAATTAAAGTACACTTACTTACATTGATTGTATTGTCTTTCTAGGTTAACATTAGTTGACCATAATACAATGCGATTGTATAGTTTTTTTTATAAAAAATATATTTTTCACAGTAGTGATATTTTAGTTTCCGCCTGCCTATGAGTTTCGTCCATGTATGACCTAGTTTTCGATCACTGTATAATTAAGTTAAAAATCGATATATATTTCGTTTTTAGTGACATAAATAATTTTTATTTTGTTTTATAGCTTCTGCCTGCGACTTCAACTGCATATAATGATTATTTTCATGATAAGCCTAACTTTCCTTCCTTCCTTCCTTTTGTTAGTCCTTGTTTGGGACTCAAGCTATTCTCATAACAAATTTATCAGTCCTTAATTGAATTGATCATATTTCATATTATTATTTATTATTATTATATATCCCTTTGTTCTCAACATGATTTTTGTTTTTTTGATAGTAAGTTAGTCTTGAATAGTCATATGTAGTCTCTTAGTTCAGTGTTTTCATATTATATTAAGCTTCTGTACCGTTATTTGAAGCCTATTTAATATTTGAGAGTGCGATGCTGTTTGACAGATGACGTAGCGGTTCACTATAGGCTGACACCTACCCCCTTTGTACTTGTATTTCAAGTTTTAATCCCCTCCACCAGGCGCCCGTGGCCCGCGGCCGCGGAGCTCTTCATTGGCGTTCTGTTTGTCGGAACGTTCGGTTCACTGCAAAAAATTCTTAGAAATCCTTAGATTCTTAGAATTTTTTGTAAGTACTAATTAAAAGTATTGTTAACGGTTTTACCGTTCGATTGTTAATATTACTGATTTGATGGACAGCTTGTGTTCGTCAATGTGTTTAGCAAAGCTGACACCTCATCGATTCACATCGCGAGCGCAGCGAAGCTGTCGCGTAAGTAAGCGATTCTTATTTTATTTTGTTTACAGCGAATCGAATCATTTTATGCACGAAGCAGGTCCTTGAAAAAGTGTAAATGTGAATGGCAGTTTATAGGCCACAGTTTTATTGTCCTCCGAAAGGGAGGTTATAGCGGTTCCTATTACAGTATAGAACTGCCTAACTTAGGAATAACTAAAAAGACGCGCTCTGTGACGTCGTAGTTTATGCTAATCAACTTGTGATTTTGCATTAAGTAACCTTAGGGTAATTACAATAATAATGATCGTAAGATATATATGACCTGATATTTTCCGTGCATTTCCGGATTTTCTGGTACTGTGCTGCTGTGATACAAATTATTTTATTTTGCATTTAAATCGAAATATCACAATAAAGGCTGGATTTGGAAGTACCCCCAATTTTAGAATGCTTGAGAGCTGGGGCTAAAACGCCTAAAATAAGCTAGAATAAGAGGCCATTAAAGAAATACCATGTTTGGTATTGCCATGGGTACCATTAAACAGTAAAGTTACTCTAGTATCATGCTGGCTACCAAATTAGGGTCCTATCCGCCTTAAAGTCGACGAAGCCCCGCTGTCGCGGGGCTTCTATTTCCGCTCTGAGGGACGAAAGGTAACTAACAAACCTACATCGAAAACCTCCTTTTCGATCTTTTTGTTTATATCCTTTGGAAAGTTTTTTCTTAATAATACCAATTTTGGATGCACAGTACCGTCAATATCTTTGTGAATTTTATTTTCAATTAAGGTATTTGTACGTAATAATAAATAGTGCAACTGCTAAAAGTGCCTTCTAGTTAAAGCAAGGGATTTAAAAGTGAAACTCTTGGATGTAAAACTGACATATCCCCATTCAGTTGTGTTATTTTGAATTTCGTTTAAGGAGTTTTATTATATTTATATACGTATAAAATTTTAGTTTTGACATGTATAACTGCATACAGGAGGGGCACTATTTACCCCTTTGCTATAACTATAACCCTTGTGAGAAAAGGAGGTTCGAAGTATCTTTTCATGACTTAAGAACGTAATTGGAGGTCGGGTGGTTACAGACCGCCGCTGCCTGCACAAGGCATAACACATATCCTGCTGCGTAAGCAGAGTTGAACAATATTGCATTATGTTAAATTAGCATACTGTAACCTTTCCCACCTGCGCAAGGTGTGGAGAAATTTACTACCATTGCGTAACTTATTGTACCTATACTACCGGTACCTATTATGGATATCCGCCATGGCCTACTACAATAACTATCCTGCTACTTAGCAGAAGGTTTATTAAAATATAAATATGTGCTGTTAAGCATACATACATAACGTACCTAATATTTCCCGCCTGCGTAAGGCGAGTGAATATTACTATTTAGCCAGCTGAAGACCTGCCGCCTGCGCAAGGTGTGCGATTTTCATTATCCTGCTACGCTAGCAGATGAAGCAAAATGGCTACTATAAGACCAGTATACTTAATACAATGAACATGGTTCCAAACGCGAAGACCTTTCCCGCCTGCGCAAGGCGTGTGAAAATGATTAGACACTGGGGCAAAAAGTCAGACATGGTTTTGATACTGTTATTAGATAAAAGTATATTAAGATCATACAACATGCCTGCGCAAGGCGTGCAACATCCATTTGCCTGCTGCGCAAGCGGGTATCAATTGGTTCAAGGTATCATTAATCAAATATTGGTACTACAAAGCAATTATGATACAAGTACCTACTTAACATGTATCTATTTCTATAAGCCAAGATTTCAACTCCCATGTAAATCTCCGCCTAATTCACAATAATAATTCATAATCATTTATTTGCACATAAAAATCCTACGCAAGGCATTCGAGAAATAATTTTTACTATCGTTTTGCTGCGAAAACACACCCCACTAAACATGAGACTGGCCCAGGAAGACCATAAAACCCTAAAAAGATAAAATTAGCCTTGACACACTCACTGCCAGCGACCCGCTAGGCGTATTCCCTTTTAGAAGGCGCTTTGCGAGACATACTGTTTTCTCGCGTTATCAACTTCGCTCGTAACGCGTAGCTCACGCTGGCACTGAATGTGTCAACTGGCTTTCCGGTGAGTAATATTAAAAATCACCATAAGTGGTTCATACTTCATACGTGGCCCATTCAGTCATGCTAATAATCTTGATAATCTAGAGTTCATGATACTGATCGTTGAATTAAAATTTTTAAATTTGTTTTGAATTGCCTTAATCAACCGGCCGCCCCGGCGCTACATAGTTCTAATGGTTTAAAGATATAAATATATTACCCTGGACTGGTTCAAGGTTCTTGGCCATTCATCATTTAACCCCATTTGGGTCAAACACAACAAAGGTTGGGAAAAATGTATCCCGCCCGTAGCAGCATAACAAGATTGCAGCAGCATAGCGTGGCTTGAACTCCGTTAACGTTGCGTTGTCTACAGGAAAGACGTGAAGGACTTAATAAAATGTCTATGACCCACAACTGGTATATAATCATAGCTCAATGCAACTCATCATCGCAGTCCAAATGAAAGAAAGCTATTTCGGTTATTAATCTCGTTAAAATATATGTCCTAGATGTCGGGACGACTTCTTGAGAGCCCTTATTCCTTGGAGCGTTCTCCGATTTCACGAAATAACGCTCGATAGATGGCGTTGGCGCTCGGTACGCGAGCGCCGGCAATGCGACGCGCGTTTCAATGCAGACTAGAATAATCTTGATAGTTTTCAATATAATTTCAAGCAACATTAATTTTAGTGTTATATGATATCATATGGGCACTCTTTATTTTATTTTATATGCACAGTAGTTTTTTTTATGTACACTACTACTAAGTGTACAGACTACAGAGTGTACTATAACCCTTGCTCTTTATTCTGTCTCTTTCACACCAATGGAAAATGAAAAAGTTAGTAAATGACTGCAGGTATAAATAAAGTACATTAGTGCGATAGAGAGACAGATAGTGTTTCGTTGTCGTGACGTAAAAGATGGGCATGTTGGCTATGCACCCATGGCGCCTAGCCAACATGACGATCGTTTGCGCATGTTAGTGCGATAGAAAGACAGATAGTGTTTCGTTGTCGTATCGTAAACGATTGGCATGTTGGCCACACACTTGCTTGGTGCCTAGCCAAAATACCAATCTTTTGCGTATATTAGTGCGATAGAGAGACAGTAGTGTTTCGTTGTCGTATCGTAAACGATTGGCATGTTGGCTACGCACCCATGATACCTAGCCAAGAAGCCAATCGATTGCACATATTAGTGCGATAGAGAGACAGATAGTGTTTCCTTGTCGTATCGTAAACGTTTGGCATGGTGGCTACGCACCCATGCTGCCTAGTCAAGATGCCAATCGTTTGCGCACATTAGTGCTATAGAGTTTCAGTTTTATTTGAAATCACGTTAGGGTTTGTATTATTATTTTTGACCCCAATGAAGTCCATCCAGGTTCTCATGATGGAGTCAGGAGTTGGTCACCAGGAGGCCTACTGCGAACCACGTTCGACGTGTTGCCTCTCTGTCGCACTTGTAAATTCGTACGTAAGTGTGATAGGGAGGTAACTCGTCGAACGTGGTTCGCGGTAGGCCCTCTGAACTCCTAATCTATTCATTATAATTCCATCGTGTTTGGGCTCAAAAGATTTGCCCTGACGAACACTATCGATCTAGATGAGGTCCAGAGTCTCATGACGGAGTCAGGAGTTGGTCACCAGAACTCCCCAGAACTCCTAATCTACTCATCATAACTCCATCGTGTTTGGGCTCAATAGAGTTGCCCTGACGAGCACCATCAATCTAGATGAGGTCCAGGGTCTCATGATGGAGTCAGGAGTTGGTCACCAGAACTCCTAATCTACTCATCATAACTCCATCGTGTTTGGGCTCAATAGATTTGCCCTGACGAGCACCATCAATATAGATGATGTTCAGGGTCTCATGATGAAGTCAGGAGTTGGTGCTAGAACTCCTAATCTACTCATTATAGATCCATCGTGTTTGGGCTCAATAGATTTACCCCGACAAGCACCATCCATCTAGTTGAAGTCCGCGGTCTCATGATGGAGTCAGGAGTTGGTCACTAGAACTCCTAATCTACTCATTATAATTCCATCGTGTTTGGGCTCCATAGATTTGCCCTGACGAGCACCATCGACCTATCTTCGATCTATCGAAATCTTTTGAGCCCACACACGATGTAATTATAATGAGTAGATTAGGAGTTCTGGTGACCAACTCCTGACTCCATCATGAGACCCTGGACCTCACCTAGGTCGATGGTGTTCGTCAGGGCAAATCTTTTGAGCCCAAACACGATGGAGTTACGATGAGTAGATTAAGAGTTCTGGTGACCAACTCCTGACTCCAGCATGAGACCCCGGACCTCATCTAGATCGATGGTGCTCATCAGGGCAAATCTTTTGAGCCCAAACACGATGGAATTATAATGAGTAGATTAGGAGTTCTAGTGACCAACTCCTGACTCCATCATGAGACCCTGGACTTTATCTAGATTGATGGTGCTCGTCAGGGCAAATCTATTGAGCCCAAACACGATGAGGTTATGATGAGTAGTTTAGGAGTTCTGGTGACCAACTCCTGACTCCATCATGAGACCCTGGACCTCATCTAGGTCGATGGTGTTCGTCAGGGCAAATCTATTGAGCCCAAACACGATGGAGTTATGATGAGTAGATTAGGAGTTCTGGTGACCAACTCCTGACTCCATCATAAGACCCTGGACCTCATCTAGATCGATGGTGTTCGTCAGGGCAAATCTATTGAGCCCAAACACGATGGAGTTATGATGAGTAGATTAGGAGTTCTAATGACCAACTCCTGACTCAATCATGAGACCCTGGACCTCATCTAGATTGATGGTGCTCGTCAGGGCAACTCTATTGAGCCCAAACACGATGAGGTTATGATGAGTAGATTAGGAGTTCTGGTGACCAACTCCTGACTCCATCATGAGACCCTGGGCCTCATCTAGATCTATGGTGCTCGTCAGGGCAAATCTTTTGAGCCCAAACACGATGGAATTATAATGAGTAGATTAGGAGTTCTAGTGACCAACTCCTGACTCCATCATGAGACCCTGGACTTTATCTAGATTGATGGTGCTCGTCAGGGCAAATCTTTTGAGCCCAAACACGATGGAATTATAATGAGTAGATTAGGAGTTCTAGTGACCAACTCCTGACTCCATCATGAGACCCTGGACTTTATCTAGATTGATGGTGCTCGTCAGGGCAAATCTATTGAGCCCAAACACGATGGCGTTATGATAAGTAGATTAAGAGTCCTGGTGACCAACTCCTGACTCCATCATGAGACCCTGGACCTCATCTAGATCGATGGTGTTCGTCAGGGCAAATCTTTTGAGCCCAAACACGATGGGATTATAATGAGTAGATTAGGAGTTCTGGTGACCAACTCCTGACTCCATCATGAGAACTTGGACTTCATCCGGGTCAAAAATAATAATGCAAATGCAAATCCTAACGTAATTTCAAGTAAAAATGCGTTTTTCAGAAAATCGCAGCCAAATAACACTAGACCCTACTCATAGTGTTGTGATCCTGCCGGTGAGTAAGGTTGCCAGAGCTCAACGAGGGGCGGGAGGGGGTTAGAGTTGGCAACGCGTATGTAACTCCTCTGGAGTTGCAGGCGTACATAGGCTACGGATACTGCTTACCATCAGGCGGGCCGTAAGCTTGTTTGCCACCGACGTAGTATAAAAAAAAGGACCACTGAAAATCCATCAATAAGCGAGAGTCTGTTAAGCATAGTGTAAAAAATGAACTTTTATTAAGATTTTCTAATCGCAGTATATAGCACTTCTCGGAACTCCGTAGCTGATTACGATCGCAACGAATGCCTGACTATCGAGCACAGGTCCGTCCTCTAAGCGCGCTCCGCGCGGACTGAGAGCGGGGCGTCGCTGCTGCGTGATTTATACGTGTTTTAAAAAAATATAAATTTACGGCAATGTAGGTCCCATAGTTATGATTTTTTTTTTATAGGTTAACATAAAGTTACAGTTTGCTATAATATTATTTTTAAAGCAAAATATGCGTACAATTTGCGGAAAAAAAATATAATAAAACCCTGTTTTCGCCAAAAAAATGAAGAAAACTCGGAAGGTATTTTATCAGTTTTTTCAAATGAATCTTCGATTGTTAATCATTCCAGCCCCTCGTACGAGATATGTTGAATCAAATTGTAGTCATTCATGTACCAAATGATTCTTGTTTACAGCAAAATTGAGAACCGAAACGCCACATCTCACTGCAAAATTTGGAAAAGACTCCCAAAAAAACTCATTAAAAAAGAGGTTTAAAAGAGAAAATGAAAATTTGAACTGTTGGAGCCGCTAGTTTAGGAAACGATTATTTAAGTACGTTACCAGTTTTTGAATAAATACTAATAGTTACGTCGTAATCTTGAATGAAAAAGGAAGCATTTTACAAAATACGCTCGTCTGTAGGAATAAGGACTCTTAATAGCCAAAAGTGCTTTTTTGGATAACGGATACAAACCCTTAAGGGTTGAGATACATACATTTACCTAT
Source organism: Cydia pomonella (assembly GCF_033807575.1). Lineage (NCBI taxonomy): Eukaryota > Metazoa > Arthropoda > Insecta > Lepidoptera > Tortricidae > Cydia > Cydia pomonella. The sequence continues at coordinate 19,363,927 of NC_084703.1, read as the reverse complement.
TGGTTCGAATCTACTTTAAAAGACTGTGTGGTTATGATGTTCAATATAAAACATTACAAATTTCCCGGGTGGAATTAAGCAGGCGTACATAGGCTACGGAGACTGCTTACCATCAGGCGGGCCGTATGCTTGTTTGCCATCGACGTAGTAAAAAAGGCAAGCAACCTCGAAGGTTATTTCTATACTAATGTTCATTAATTGGTGTCCTATGAAATTATTCCCATAAGTATTCAGTTTTTGGCAACAATAATGTACAAGACAAAGTTTCTGTATTGTATACTGTATGTTACAAAATATATATGTGAGAATCAGTGAGCTCACTGAGATAACATTAGAATTGCTTTATATCACCGTTGATACAATGTAAATGCTAGACAAGTCTGCGCCATTGGGCATGGGCATGCCACAGGTTGAATTACCTACTTAAGTATATATATAGTTCTCAAATCTCGTTTAAAGTAATGTAACATTAGTTTTTCTTCAAAAACATAAAAATAGGAAGGCTACTTAATGCCAAATGATTAAATACTGATTATTTTATCGAAGGTCTTTGACCTTACTATCTAACCCGTCAGTCAATAACATATCCTTGGTAAGATAAATAGTTATGTCCATACATCTCGCGCTTCCTTGAGCTTGCACCAGGTAGTACAAGTAGGTAATCCTGAAATAAGGTACGAGTATATTTGTTGACAAAGCTGGGACTACCAGTTAGAATGGCTATTACTTATATGTGTTAAATTATGCGAATTGTAATTTATTCAAACACTTTAGCGAACGTAAATCTATCATCTACGCACAGGCCTAACCTTGGCTTATCAGGAACGCAGACATTGTAATATGTGAAATACCAGACGATACAAAGAACCAAGCGGGAGAGCACTCTCCTGGCAGAGTTTTCAAGATTAAATTGTAGCTCACTAACTGAAATTGACGAGCTTTTAGTGCCAATAATACAGATCTTGTTTAAGATTTTAATCAGTCACTTTATGTTTTTAATATGTATGAAACTAAAGGCCAAGTAAGTATATTCAGGTGAAAGCCTTAAATATACCTATACATCTTGCATGATGGTACATAATTTCAACATGATACTCGTAATAATGATACCTCCAAGAGGAAAAATCCTAGTATTATTTTTGCTGTATTGCAGGCATTTAATTGATAAAGGTCATGTTCTTACCATACTGGCCCTAATTATTGTACATGTAATAAAATAAAACCACATGATAGGCTGGTTAAAGTATGGGCTTAGGCCCAAAAATATTTTAGAATACTCTCTGGGGTAAGACTACCATCGTAGCGAATATCAAAGAGAAATTAAAATGGTTACAGCAAATAGGATTTGTTGTGTATTATATAATATAATATAATTCAGCCTATATACGTCCCACTGACTGCTGGGCACAGGCCTCCTCTCATGTGCGAGAGGGCTCGGGCTATAGTCCCCACGCTAGCCCAATGCGGATTGGGGATTTGTTGTGTATTATGATTGAAAATTGGATATTCTACGCTTATTTACATTCTGAATGGCTATGCACTGTACACAACTACAACGGTGAGAGTGGTAACGGGATTGAACTCTTTTGGATGAGGAACATAAAGCTGTTAATAGCGCTACCAAATTAACCTACTATATCACTTACTGTCTATTTGTTATTTAAGAATGTTCAAAAGCGGGAAAATAAGGACAGCTTATGTTAATCCATGAATTAATTGTCTAAGAGCTTGATTACTTCTACAATATAATAGACAATATTGCATGTTGTGATAAGTGCACTTTGCATATGATTTACTTTGCCCTTAAGACTGTAGGAATTTTGGAAAACAAACAAGCGAAGCTCTGAAAAATGTATATAAAAATCGTTTTTGTGAGCCTATAAGTTAAATTGTATCCTGCCTCATAAGTAAATACCAATATTTGGTAACCATATCTGGGTAAAAGACACTTTAAAGTGTCTATAATCAAGTTTATTTTCTTTTTGGCAAGGTAATATAAGGTCAAATATGAGTCAGTTTGTTAGAATGTGGACCTTGAAATCAATTGAAAGTATGGAAACACATATAATGATCGCAATGTTATTGTTGGATGGATAAAATAAAAAGTATAATTATGTTTTCATAATTTATTTTAATAAACATACAGTTTTCTATATTTATAGGTCCTATCTATAAATAACATTGTAAAGTAAAATATGTCACTGCACACTTTAAGCCTTTTCACATTCATCCATGTACCCGGATTGTTAAGTACACTTGTACTTGTTGTCTCCACCATTTTCGCATATCAGTATAAATTAATCACATTGGCGTTTTCTGACCACCAGGCGATCACAGACACGTCTCAAATATTAAATAGGCTTCAAATAACGGTACAGAAGCTTAATAGCAGCGTTTTACCTTACAATAAAACGCTTATTAAGCGAAATACCTTATTTGAAGCCTATATTTTTAAATTCGCCTGTGGCTACAACACTCAGTTGCAATAAACCAAATCACTTATATAATGCCCGTCGAGGGTATTTTTAACTCACTGCGTTTTCTCCTACCATGCAGGTTGCAATAAGCAACATCTATAGTCTATACATACAAGTCAAGTGGTATGTCTCTTCATATTGAAAACGAAATAATAAATAATATCAAATGCAATCCTTTTTCGAATGTGGTATATTGCAACTTCGTTTTATTTATATTTTGAGACCCAATGAAGAGCTCCGCGGCCGCGGGCCACGGGCGCCTGGTGGAGGGGATTAAAACTTGAAATACAAGTACAAAGGGGGTAGGTGTCAGCCTATAGTGAACCGCTACGTCATCTGTCAAACAGCATCGCACTCTCAAATATTAAATAGGCTTCAAATAAGGTATTTCGCTTAATAAGCGTTTTATTGTAAGGTAAAACGCTGCTATTAAAATCAATTGTATGGTCCAGAATCAGTTGTAGAACTGTTGACAATGTAGAGGATGTAAACGAAATGCTTGCTTTAATAGGTGATACAGAATATATTGAGAGGAAAAACAAATTTATTTAGTAGATATATTTAAACAAAATCCCCTTACTAAATATTTGCCTAGCTATTTGGGTTTCCATCATCATTCATGGAAGAACACTAAATATTTCATAAAATTGATATGTCAGTCCTCATCTACTAAAACCAAATCTTTCATAAAATTGGTATGTTAGTTCTCGTCCACGAAATTTCTCTAATATTTCCTTAAAAAACTTCATAAAACTGATAATATTTGGTTTTATATATTTGGCTTCTAAGTATACATACATGCTAAAATATTACTCACAGTAGCTAGAATAGTAACTAAACTTTCCATGAGCATTTCCAGACTGCACTTTTTTATCTTGGTTTAATGACCTCTGAAATGCATGCGAAGCTGCAACTAATATATTTGATTTTTAATTTGCTACCTGCGAATTATTATTTTTATTTAGATAGATCTATTGTTTGGATATTAAGGATTGCAATACGTCCAAAATTGTGTGGTATGGTAGGTTTATACTTAAATTATACGCAATTCTTTGTAGCAACTCCGTGAAGTGGTCAGAAACTAGAGCTATATGGTAACTAGCACACTAACCCTATGCAGATCAAATAAATATAATATGTTACAATTTATATACGTAATTAGTTATCTTTGATAACACAATAAAATGAATTAAGAAGTTAATGAAATAAGATTAAATTGACCTGTTTTTACAAGTTTTTATTTAACTTGCCCTGTTAGTATAAATAGTACCTGGGCGACCGAGCTTTGCTCGGTTATAACTATTTATTGTAATATGGTGGTGTATAGGTGATAATCTTAACTACATTTTTTTACTAAATTAAACTCGTCTAAAACAATAAAAATTAAATAATTATATATGTATAAACTTGAACATATATAAAAAAAAAGTTAGCCACCGGGCGAGATTCGAACCCGTAACACTCGTTTAGCAGTCCGCGTCTTAACCCGCTGGACCAGACGGACAGTGGCCGGCAGCACGAAATTAGCGACCATATTCTGCGTCGAAAGAAAAACGCATGAAAACTCGAAAACGCGCGTTTTCCCAAACATAAGACTAATCTAGATAGATTGTATACCCCCAAAAACCTACATATACCAAATTTCAGCGAAATCGTTAGAGCCGTTTCCGAGATCACAGAAATATATCTTATACCTTTAAACGAGCAGTTCTTGTATATTTCCGGGATCTCGGAAACGGCTGTAACGATTTTGCTGAAATTTGGTATATGGGGGTTTTTGGGGGTAAACAATCGATCTAGATTAGTCTTATGTTTGGGAAAACGCGTGTTTTCGAGTTTTCATGCGTTTTTAGGGTTCCGTAGCCAAATGGCAAAAAACGGAACCCTTATAGATTCGTCATGTCCGTCTGTCTGTCCGATTCTGTCACAGCCACTTTTTTCCGAAACTATAAACGCTATACTGTTCAAACTTGGTAGGTAGATGTATTCTATGAACCGCATTATGATGTTCACACAAAAATAGAAAAAAAACAATAAATTTTGGGGGTTCCCCATACTTAGAACTGAAACTCAAAAAATCTTTTTTCATCAAACTCATACGTGTGGGGTATCTATGGATAGGTCTTTAAAAATGATATTGAGGTTTCTAATATCATTTTTTTCTAAACTGAAAAGTTTGCGCGAGAGACACTTCCAAAGTGGTAAAAAGTGTGTCCCCCCCCCCCGTAACTTCTAAAATAACAGAATGAAAAATCTAAAAAAAATATATGATATACATTGCCATGCAAACTTCCACCGAAAATTGGTTCGAACGAGATCTAGTAAGTAGTTTTTTTTTAATACGTCATAAAAATTTAAAAAAAAAATTTTTTTCATCAAATCCATACGTGTGGGGTATCTATGGATAGGTCAAAAATGATATTTAGGTTTCTAATATCATTTTTTTCTAAACTGAATAGTTTGCGCGAGAGACACTTCCAAAGTGAAAAAATGTGTGTCCCCCCCCCTGTAACTTCTAAAATAACAGAATGAAAAATCTAAAAAAAATATATGATATACATTGCCATGCAAACTTCCACCGAAAATTAGTTCGAACGAGATCTAGTAAGTAGTTTTTTTTTAATACGTCATCAAAATTTAAAAAAAAAATTTTTTTCATCAAACCCATACGTGTGGGGTATCTATGGATAGGTCTTCAAAAATGATATTTAGGTTTCTAATATAATTTTTTTCTAAACTGAATAGTTTGCGCGAGAGACACTTCCAAAGTGAAAAAATGTGTGTCCCCCCCCCCCCCCCTGTAACTTCTAAAATAACAGAATGAAAAATCTAAAAAAAATATATGATATACATTACCATGCAAACTTCCACCGAAAATTGGTTTAAACGAGATCTAGTGAATAGTTTTTTTTTAATACGTCAATAAATTAAAAAAAAAATTTTTTCATCAAACCCATACGTGTGGGGTATCTATGGATAGGTCTTCAAAAATGATATTTAGGTTCCTAACATCATTTTTTTCTAAACTGAATAGTTTGCGCGAGAGACAGTTCCAAAGTGGTAAAATGTGTGTCCAAAGTGGTAAAATGTTGAACAAGATCTAGCAAGTACATTTTTTTTTAATACGTCTTAAATGGTACGGAACCCTTCATGCGCGAGTCCGACTCGCACTTGGCCGCTTTTCTTTCGACGCAGAATATGGTCGCTAATTTCGTGCTGCCGGCCACTGTCCGTCTGGACCAACGGATTAAGACGAGGACTGCTAAACGAGCGTTACGGGTTCGAATCTCGCCCGGTGACTAACATTTGTTTATTTTATTTTATTTGAGTTTATATATAATTTTTTAATTTTTATTGTTTTAAACAAGTTTAATTTAGTAAAAAAATGTAGTTAAGATTATCACCTATGCACCACCATATTACAATAAATAGTTATAACCGAGCAAAGCTCGGTCGCCCAGGTACTAAATATATATATATATACAAGAATTGCTCGTTTAAAGGTATAAGATATGTGTGGGTCAAATCTTGGAAGCTAAATTTGACCCACTTTCCGATTTCCGATTGCTAAATTTGACCCACTTCCCGATTTCCGATTGAGCTGAAAATTTGCAAACATATGAAAGTAGGGTGCCAATACAATATTATGGTATCATCAAGATGATCTGATGATGGAGACAGGAGGTGGCCATAAGAACTCTGTGATGAAACAATGCAACCTAATAGTGTTTCGGGTTTTCAGAATTGGTTCGATAGTATTAGTTGCATGTGGGAAGAAACTTATTTTAAACCTCTTTTGGTTGATAAGGTCGCATCACGCGCGCGATTGTTCGCAACTAGTTGCGTTAGACTGCACGATTGGCACGAATTCGTGAGTGACACCACTCAACTAGCACCATTCTTACTGCCCGTAAGGCCCGTCCTTAGATATATATCACGTCTTTGAATGTGATGTGAAGGCAGGAATGGTTTCTTTTTCGACAGACCAACAATTCTTGGACCTCTTTTTTCGTTGTGGCCTTCTTTCTTCCACCTGTTTCTTCCCGCTTAAGAGCCTTACTGATCATTTTTGCTGACCATTTATAATATCATGAACATATTTGTATGTTTTTCCTTCATGTATTAACGTTTTGATCAAACCCGTCTTCATTGGAGCAATGTCTTCCCCTTCCCATATTTGCAAAACTTGTTAGCTTAAATAACTTTTACACAACGGACAATTTATTATGGTACTATAGGGGCCTGTTTGGCAATGTCGAAGTAAAGTGTTACATAGCTAATTAAAAAATAAATTAACTGCCAGATAAAACTTCCTGCAAAACTTAGCACTTTATCTACCAGTTAAGCGTATTTGAAGAGTGTGAAACGTCAACGATGACTGTGGCGAGTAGTATATTGCAGTAGGACATTGTGAAACAGGCCCTAAATATAGAATTTTATACAATCGTTATATACTAGAGAGCTTTTCAGTCGAGTATCGTGTTTAGGAAATGAATTTTGCTGAGTTGTCTAAGTAAGGTACGAGGACTTAACTAGCCGGAACGCGTCATCTTAGCGCGTGGGGAACCAAATACTGCTACTGCCTAGGGCCATAAAGATGATAATAGATAGGGGATCAGACGTGCAAATGACATAAGGAACAGAACTAATCGACTTGAAATCAGTGTTGTTTTTTATACAGTCGCTAAATTTGTCGATGTAGTCATAGATACAATTTCTACATAATTATATTATCGTTATTAATGAAGATACATTTCGTGTATAAAAAGTGGGTATAAACATTAAGTTATACTAAATTGACAAACTAATACATAAATACAGAAGTGAACACAGAAGTGTACAAGATATATTTTTCCAGATCGCGCTTGCTGAATGGCCAAGAAAGTAAAACAGTAAATATTGAAATCCGCGATGTCTTCATCCGCGGGCCAGCTGGTGCCGCAGTCCACCCGGGCACCGCCCAACATGACTATCAAGTTCAGCGGGCCACATATTGAGGGCTCCTTCTGCACCTCCATTGATTACAACTATGATCCCATTATAAGCGTCATTTGTGCTATGTATATTGTGTTTGGGATTGTTTACACATTATTTGGTTAGTATTTTGGGTTAATGTTTATGTTATTAAAATGTACAATTTTTTTAATATTAGGCCTGTTAAAGATTCAGCCGTAAATTATTATTAGCTGATGGGCTGATTATCAGAAATCAAATCACCTAGTAACTTTACTTACTTCGTGCGTGGCCTACTAAATTCTAAACATTTTTTTTCAGGTTATCGATGTTTTAAAGCCAGCATGTTTCTTACGGGATTCACTTTTGGTTCCACAATTGTGTATTTGATATGTCTCCAGGATCACCTAATGCCGCCATACGGGAATGTTTGTAAGTTAATTTTAGCCTTCATAGATTGTTGAGTGGTTATAGAGATGTTTTTCCTGACTCACGTAGAAAGGCGGGAGTTATTCAAGTATTTGTTATACTTATATTATATGCTTATTCAAGTATTCATTTGTCCTAGTGTCTAAACATACTGATGGTATTTACGCATGCGTTAGATACATCTAGGTACGTATCTTGTTTGTGGATTGTGGGAGTAATATAATTGTTGACGTGTACATTTCATGTAAAAATGTGGTTTGTTGAAGGTGTGGCATTGTGCGCCGGGCTGTTATTCGGCCTTATCACCATGCTAATACAGTACGTTGGCCTGTTCATGACTGGCTTCCACACGGGACTTCTGCTAGCACTTGCTGGACTTGCCATCTACGATCATTTTCTGGACAATAGGCCCACTACGGTAAGTATCTAACCCTTTTACCTTGGAATCTCAGGCTTAAATATACTAAATACTATTATTATTCAAAACCCCTAAGTCGTGACAGTAATTTTATTTTATTGTATAGAGAGGTTTATTTCAGAGGTGTGAAAAAATACTCGTATAATTTTATACGATACTTGCTTTGTTATTATTAGGCAATATGTAGGTACGTGATAATTATTTACAATAACATTAATGGATGTTTGAATAGGGCCCGTGGTCAACTTTTTGACGTAGTTTAGATATAATGTTCGAATAAGACCTTTGGACACCGTTTTTGTCTATTTTCGGAACACAAGTCTTAGTGATTTTTATTAACTGGGCACAATTTTCAGTTCTCCAATTATTTTTATACACTCATCTACTCAAACAGCTACTACTAAGCTAAACAATTACTCAACTACTCAAACAGCCAAAAAAACTATCAATCTGCCAACATTGTGGAAGGTTTGTGGGATTTCGGACTTTCTTACATACAAATGGTTTATAATACTTGTCTTAGATATTGCCTAGTATTGTAGAATCATTGCTAGCATAGTATCAACCATTTCCAGGTATATCAGTTTTGCTAAAAGGAAAATAACTTTCATTATCCAAACTGAATGATTTCCCTTTGTAAATTCGAGTCATCTAGCGACACTGAGTGAGACATAATGGTAGATTTTCACTGATCAGTATAGTCCGGGGCTTTTACCTTCTAGAAGCTTTCTAGACCTATCTTTTTTTAATGATCAATGAATGTACGGTTGGTAACACTTAAAAATTTTGGCGGCATATTGTTGGCTCATGGAATTCATATAATTAAAAGTAAGCACTTTAATGAGTCAATTCAGGCTTGCCTTGGTTATTATCTTCGCTGGCCAGCCACTGCCACTTTTGCTATGTATAGTCAAGGATGCAAGAATTCTGTATATAGCAGAAACTGGTACGTTTTCTGTATTAAAATGTGGGTACTGTATCATTTTTCCCATGTTTAAGTTAGAATTTAAAAAATGTACAACACGTTTTCGCAAAGTTTCTTGTTTTGACTCCATTCTAACAAAAACAAACGTTTGAAAAAATAAAACATTTGACATTCAAGAATCTCAAAAGACCTAGCAAGAACTTTATGAACAGAATTTTTTGTTTATGTAGATAGTTTTGTTTATAATTATAAGTGTACAGATAATCATTCTCATTTTTAGGGTTCCGTAGCCAAATGGCAAAAAACGGAACCCTTATAGATTCGTCATGTCCGTCTGTCTGTCCGATTCTGTCACAGCCACTTTTTTCCGAAACTATAAAAGCTATACTGTTCAAACTTGGTAAGTAGATGTATTCTATGAACCGCATTATGATGTTTACACAAAAATAGAAAAAAAAAACAATAAATTTTGGGGGTTCCCCATACTTAGAACTGAAACTCAAAAAATCTTTTTTCATCAAACCCATACGTTTGGGATATCTATGGATAGGTCTTTAAAAATGATATTGAGGTTTCTAATATCATTTTTTTCTAAACTGAATAGTTTGCGCGAGAGACACTTCCAAAGTGGTAAAAAGTGTGTCCCCCCCCCCCCCCCCGTAACTTCTAAAATAACAGAATGAAAAATCTAATAAAATATATGATATACATTGCCATGCAAACTTCCACCGAAAATTGGTTCGAACGAGATCTAGTAAGTAGTTTTTTTTTTATAAGTAATAAAAATTAAAAAAAAAAAAAATTTTTTTCATCAAACCCATACGTGTGGGGTATCTAAGGATAGGTCTTCAAAAATGATATTTAGGTTTCTAATAAGATTTTTTTCTAAACTGAATAGTTTGCGCGAGAGACACTTCCAAAGTGAAAAAAAGTGTCCCCCCCCCCTGTAACTTCTAAAATAACGGAATGAAAAATCTAAAAAAAATATATGATATACATTACCATGTAAACTTCCAACGAAAATTGGTTTGAACCAGATCTAGTAAGTAGTTTTTTTAATACGTCATAAATGGTACGGAACCCTTCATGGGCGAGTCCGACTCGCACTTGGCCGCTTTTTTGTTATCACCCGTTATAAAGTTAGGTTGTCTGTGACTTTTAGCATTATATATTGTACCTTGCCGTACCGTATACAAGGTGGCCAATAAAATTCTGGCTGTTTCATACATTTTAGCTGATCCATTTTCTATGGGAGGGTAAAAAAAAAAATCACGATTTCGGGGTTGGTCCCATAGTAAAAGTTGCTCAGTATAATCCTAAAACTTCCCTGGCAACGGGAATGCACATATTTTTTGGCCACCTTGTATATGTTTGATAATTTTCACTCGCTTTTCGCTACAGTGCAATAATTGTATTTATATTTTCACAAGTTGTTTTACGCTCATTAGAATATCATCTTACCAAAAAATACATGTTTTAACTCTTTTATTCTTGAGACTTTCTACTCCAAGCACTGAAAGTTGTTTAATATGGGCGGCATTTTTCTGTAAATAAGGCAAATACACAAAAATTCAAATGCGTCCGAACTATCTCAATCTAAAGTCAGTTAGTTTTTGTGAAAAAGCGATGTAATAAAGTATAATTTGGAATATCCAATAAAAAAATAAAAAAAATAATTAGAAAAACTTGTTAAAGGCTGCCCGAAGAAGATATTCAAAAATATATGTAGGTACGGTGGTATTATATTTAATGCTAAAAGTCGCAGATAACCTAACGTTAGTGTCCACACTTTAAATTAAAAAAAAAATATTTTTGCTAACTACTTCGGGTTTGCCTCAATTTAGATAAGGGCTTTGGCTGATTCTAAGTATTATTATTTCTTATTGTACTAACTATTAGAGTTTATAGGGTTAAAGGAAACTGAAATAAGGTAAATGAAAGATGATGTTTTAGACGGAAGGTACCTTAGAACAGTGGGCGGCAGCATCGAAAAGTGTAACATTTTAAATAAAATGTTATTACGTTTATTGCCGCCGCAATGCATCTTTTTCCAATCTCTACCAGGAATAGCTTGCGTGTGAAGTGTTCAAAATAATCTGCACTTACGAGAGCAAGAGCGTGTGCTCCTGATTGAATAAATCATAGTAGCGTTATGTGTATAGGTAGTATCGAACACTGCTGCTATGGGCACGGCAATCTGCAATACGTAATCTCCTAACTCGAGTAATTTAGATCAATAGGATGCATTCTGTTTACACATTGATACAACTACATAATGGGGCCTCAATTGCATCGCTCAATAGACCGTAGTTAGTTACTATGCGACGATAACTAACTGCTAGCTCAAACTGCATATGTGTATCTGTTGAGGAAATTATAAAAAAATATTTGGAAGGATTTTTTTACTTAAAAAAATAACTGCTGCTGACTAGCTTAACACTTTTAGTTCCTAAAAACTTTTTACAAAATTAATTCCTATGCCCTTAAGAGGAAAACACGATAATATGGGGTATTGTGTTTTTCTCTCACTCTTACTGAAGGTAAGCGTGAGCGAGATGGATGTGCGTGTTTGGGGTCGCAGATATCATGTTTTTGAATTTTATTTTGTTGTTAGTTAAAAAAAAGGGTAATCGTTGAGTTCCCTCGGTAATTCTCATATTTATAACTTTTGTGCATAAACTGTTTCAATTTTTTAAAGTGAGTTTTAGACTTATGTTCGTATTTTTTATCCATCGAGCGAAAGTCAATAAAGCAGGATTCGAATTGCTGAAGTCCCTGGAGGAAATCCTCAATATTGCTGGTTAAATTTTTGGCAACCATATTGTTATCGAAAAAAGCGGTACGATTTTTCAAAAATGTCGCTTTCTGAACGTACGGCACCTTAAAGTTGGATTAAGGTACATACACCACGCACGAGATAGACTTCTCGTTTTTTATAAAGTAGTATGGAAGATTATTGCGTTTTTAGGGTTCCGTAGCCAAATGGCAAAAAAACGGAACCCTTATAGATTCGTCATGTCCGTCTGTCTGTCCGATTATGTCACCGCCACTTTTTTCCGAAACTATAAGAGCTATACTGTTCAAACTTGGTAAGTAGATGTATTCTATGAACCGCATTAGGATGTTTACACAAAAATAGAAAAAAAAACAATAAATTTTGGGGGTTCCCCATACTTAGAACTGAAACTCAAAAAATCTTTTTTCATCAAACCCATACGTGTGGGGTATCTATGGATAGGTCTTTAAAAATGATATTGAGGTCTCTAATATCATTTTTTTCTAAGCTGAATAGTTTGCGCGAGAGACACTTCCAAAGTGGTAAAATGTGTGTCCCCCCCCCCCCCCGTAACTTCTAAAATAACAGAATGAAAAATCTAAAAAAAATATATGATATTGCCATGCAAACTTCCACCGAAAATTGGTTTGAACGAGATCTAGTCAGTAGGGTTTTTTTTCAATACGTCATAAAATTAAAAAAAAAATTTTTTTTTCATCAAACCCATACGTGTGGGGTATCTATGGATAGGTCTTCAAAAATGATATTTAGGTTTCTAATATCATTTTTTTCTAAACTGAATAGTTTGCGCGAGAGACACTTCCAAAATGAAAAAAATTGTGTCCCCCCCCTGTAACTTCTAAAATAAGAGAATGAAAAATCTAAAAAAAATATATGATATACATTACCATGCATACTTCCACCGAAAATTGGTTTGAACGAGATCTAGCGAGTAGTTTTTTTTAATACGTCATAAAATTAAAATAGTACATTACGATACAAGTGCGAAAAATAGGAAATTCGAAACGAGTGGCGATAAATTAAAACACGACCGAAGGGAGTGTTTTAAATCGACACGAGTTGCGAATTACCTATTCGCACATGTATCGTACAACGTTTTACAGTACATATGGCCCTTTAAATGTTCGACACAGTAACGTAATATGCTACTTCTCGCACTAGTGCTATAAAGTAGCCCCATATGTACTGTAAAAAAATTTTTTTCATCAAACCCATACGTGTCTAATATCATTTTTTTCTAAAATGAATAGTTTGCGCGAGAGACACTTCCAAAGTGGTAAAATGTGTGTCCAAAGTGGTAAAATGTTGAACAAGATCTAGTAAGTAGATTTTTTTTAATACGTCATAAATGGTACGGAACCCTTCAGTCACGAGTCCGACTCGCACTTGGCCGCTTTTTTTAGTCCGTGTAATGCTTATTTGTGGCCTTCCATCAGAGAAGGGCCATGTGCATAAAGACACTTTTCTGATGGAAATGTTCCTTACACACATGGAGACTAAGGACCCCTCTCTTTGGAAAGTCATATTTAATTTTTAGTAATTATTAAATTTATTACATAATACAATACATTCCCTGTGTTGTGTATTTTAGTGACCAAGTGCAATCTAATAAGTTTTTGGCCAAAAAAAAAATATTTTAAGCCTGGCAATCCTCATTTGTGACCGGATTTTCACAGGCAACCCTATACCACTGTAATCGCAATAAAATTGCCATCATTTTGATATATTTTTCAAGAGGCAATTACCGATATTAACACACCTGTTTAAAGAAAATTATATGCAACCTAACTGATCCATGTTGTATAAGTTGTGTATACATTACTTTGGTTATTTCGGTAGGCAAGTCGGTGAATGTTGAAGTTTTTTTTTGGCCATATTCTTTAGGCAACCCTATTTATACACGATGAAATTTAATCGGTATACAGGAGCCAATATTTTTAATTAAGTCATCAATGGCTGAATTATAAAAATTAGTACCTGATCACCGGTTAAATTTCATGGTGTATATGTACAGGAACATATGTTCTCTCATAATATATAAGTTTCATTCGGTAAGCAGATCCGTGAAGGTCGGCCTTATTACCCGTATCTTAGAGTATCTCGACATTCTCGACGTCTACAGCTCATACTCGTAGAGCCACTATTTTTATCTATTGCATGTTCATTTGTTAAGCGAGAATGCTGTTGCACGCGTGGAGTTAGCAATCAAATAATAGGTATATTCAATGATGTTAATCGCTTGGCGCGTAATTACTATTTCTTCAATTACAAATCATCAATATGTATGCTATGCTTCAGTATGTCGGTGTGATATATGACGTGGTTGCGAATTACTATCGAAATATCTCTGTTATCTACTGATCATGTACGATAAATATACTACCTACTACTTAGGTCATACTTAAGTATACATAACTTTAAAACTTTAGTAAATACTGTATATACGTAACATTTTCTTTTAGAATGTCTTTCTGGCAATGCATACACATTTTCTTTACGATAGGCACTTTTTAGGGTTCCGTAGTCAACTAGGAACCCTTATAGTTTCGCCATGTCCGTCTATCTGTCTGTCCGAGGCTTTGCTCTGTGGTCGTTAGTGCTAGAAAGCTGAAATTTGGCATGGACATATAATAAAACCGACAAAGTGCTACAATAAAATCTAAATTTGCCCCACATGCTCTTGACCGGTTTATTGTATGAAAATATGGGATATATATATATTCATGTTTTCTTCCGTAAGATTTTATTGCTTTACTCATTTGGACCTAAGGTTGTCGGAATCTGCTGATATGCATATATAGAGGTAACACACAGTTGCTTATTTAGTTTGGAGAGTTGCTGTCAAAAGACTTCCTTCTTGATTTACATTCAGTCATAGGACCCTTTTTTCGTTTTTCGCAAATAACTCGTAAACGGTGGCCTATTGCAAAGAAATACATACAAATTCACATAAAATTTCAATAAACTAAAATACGTTTATGGCAAAAATTTCATTTTTGGTACAAGCTTTTATTGTTGACTTTCTCCACAGGCAACTAATAATCATCGAGACAATTCTAAAAACTCCAAACACAATTAGGTTGCGTTGTTTTATCATGGAGTATCAGATCAGCTCGATAGTACTAATATTGCATTGTCACCCAACTTACATATGTATGCAAATTTTCAGCTTCATTAGAATTCGGGAAGTGGGTCAAATTTAACTTGCAAGATTTTATTACAGACCGACAGACGGACAACGGGACAAGTGAAACTAAATAAAAGCTTGTAAAAAGAGCCTGTGAATTGACTAATAAAGTATCCCTCTTTAATAGCGTTTTATATATTAATCGTAGAGAAAAGTGTTCACGATGTTTTGTTGTACCAAATTTTATGTAGATTATTTATGTATAAACATTATTTGCTATGGGCCACCGTTTACGAGTTATTTTCAAAAAATTAAAAGGGGACCTTAATAGTATTTTATGCAACAGTTGTATAAGAAGGGTCGAAAAAGGCGAGTGGCGTGAGTTACAATGTGAGCCGTAGCCGAAGGCGTAGGCGAACATTGTAAAGGAATACGCCACGAGCATTTTTTGACCTACTTATACAACGTTGCATACAATACTTTTCCTACGAGTCAACAAAAATAAATCTTAATTTAGGTAAACAAAGCAAAAGTATGTAGCCAAGACGCGCGAGCATACCTTGTTACGCGCCCGGCCCGCCCGGCCGGTCAGCGACACCTTCTCGTAACTCATGGGGCCCTGGTACTTGCTACTTGCTAAATTAAATTTTTGGACAGTTTTTTCTCGATGTTGGCCACCGTAGCCTACGGAGACTAACAAGCAACGCTAAGCGGTCTTCGTAGTCTATGGGTGTTGCTATATTACGGGTGTTACATGCGTGTTTCTGACTTATGAAGTAATTGTTTGTACTATGCAACCAAAAGAATATTTTGTAAGTTGGCAGCAATGCACTTAGTTTAAAACTGTATTCGTTTTGATTTTGTTAGGTTGGTAGCCATTAATCGCAGTAACGTTATAGCGATTAAAAGCACAAGTGCTGTTATGAGGAATAGACAATATAGACTTTTCTTGAAACCTTTTATGTATGTTCTTATATTCGTGTTAAGGAAAAATTAATTATAATCAACTTTCCGTTTCTTTTAATATCTTTTTAAATGTTGATCCTTACGAAAAGTGTTACACACGTTTCTTGTAAGAAATTTTATGTACATTATTTATTACGTATAAGAAACTCTTTTGATATAGGTCATACTTTACCAATTATTTACCGAAAACTATAAAAAAGGAACCTTAGAATTGATTATACTTAACTTTCCCTCTTTAATATCTTTTTAAACATGATCATTGCGAAAAGTGTAGTTAGTCATTTTGGAGAAAACTTTGTGTAGGTTATTTACGTTTAACAACATTGTTTGCTATTACGGTGGCCAAATTACGAGTTATTTACGAAAATATAAAAAAAGCTTACCATATAATAGGTTTTCATAAATTTATTTTAAAAAATGATTCTATCGAAAAAGTGTACGGAATCTGTTTTGTATGGAATTTTATGTAGATTAATAATGTATCAGAACATTCTTTGCTATGTACCACCGTTTACGAGTTATATACGAAAAATAAGAAAAGGACCTTTAAACCCCCCCCCCTACCCGTTAGTTTCACCCCTATCCATCAGTACTTTCAGTATATTTTTTTAGGCACCTTTGACAAAATTCGCTTATATACGAATTATTTCCCCCGATTTGCTTATTATAGCATATTTTGAAGAGACTATTAACCGATTAAATTCCACTTGGTTCAACTTGTGTTGTTTGCCTCCTGCCATAAAAACTCGTCTGGCCTGTTTTACGTTGGTATTGGTATCTGTAATACTTCAGTTTATGTATAATGCATAAGAAATTTCATACTAGACTATTAAGAACCGAGGCGAAACTTGATAGTTTTAGTGTTTTAATGGTAGATGTTATTGATGACAGTTGGTTTTTATACTTTGGATTAAAATCAGTAGACCAACCAAGATTCGTGTCTACAAGACTGTATTTAGGCCAATTTTGATGTATGGGTGTGAAGCTTGGACTCTGACTCAGAAAGAAGAGAGCAAGCTCTTAGTGGCGGAGAGGAAAATCTGGCGGAAGATTCTGGGACCTATCAGAGATGAAGATTGAACTTGGAGGCGTAGAAAGAATAGGGAGCTAGAGGAGCTGGTTGCGATGCCCAACATAATTGGCGAAATCAAGGCCACACGACTCCGCTGGCTCGGTCACCTAGAGAGGATGGGAGAGGATCGTGCCGTGAGAAGAGCGTATGTGGGGCACCCGGGTGGAAAACGTCCGTCTGGGCGTCCCAGATACCGCTGGAGCGACGAAGTCCTAAAAGACCTGTCCGCCCTCGGAATACCCAACTGGCGTGAAGTGGCGCAGGATAGGGCAGAGTGGCGCTCTCTTGTGTCAGAGGCCAAGATCCTGTTTGGGTCACTGAGCCAGTGAAGAAGAAGAAGGATTAAAATAATTATAAAATTAATTTTTAAGCATCATTCGGTTGGGCGACGTATTTCACATATTGACTGTTTGTTTGTGTGAGATTTAAACTCAAATGGATTCTAGAAAACGCTTTTTTAGTTTGAAATATCGGTATCTCCTACCGATTAAGTATATTACTATTATTAACATATTTTAATGTGAGCGTATAGTAACTACAGGAAAATAAAAATTATAAATACTTTTGTTTCAGTATTGGCTTTGCATCGTGGCGTTGCTCGGTTCCGGCATATTCTTCGCGGTCATCAATTTGTACTGGAAAAAAGGTGAGTCATATTACGCATACATTGCGACTCGAGTAAACAACATGAGGCGCGGTCTCTTCCTCTAATATGAGTATAGTAAGTTGAATTGTTGAAGATCGATTTACGACACACTTCTATTCACTGTTTATGAGAAAATCATGTGAATTACAAAACATGCCATTTTTTACCAGCCTATGTTTAGTTACACTATTTTCAATGTACCAAATAATTAAAACCTCAATTTTAACAAAATTTACCCTGTTGAATAAACTCTGAATCCGTTTTACCGTCATGACATGCACAACTATCGATCTGGGAATAGCGATCTCAAGTAAACATTTCGTCAATGTGAACTGAAACCACATGTTTACGATGTGTGATTGTTTTGCAGTTGTGACGATTTTCGGCACGGCGGTGTACGGCGGCGCGGTGATCGCTACGGCGCTGGACTACTTCCTCGAGAGAATGATGATGCTCAAGTGGGTCAGTATTGCATGCTCGCTGCGTCGCCCGCATTCGTTCCTACCGCTGCCGCTGTAGCCACGACGCCGTCTTTAAAATAATATACCAACTATGGTATTTCCGATCTTCTTTGTAATCAGTCTAGTTTTACCCGACTGCGGCAATATCAAAGGGATGAGTTAGAACGAAATTATTAGTGTATGAATGTACCATTTGTTCCACCGTAGCGGTTATGCGGCCATATCTTAATTCATACCATAAATTACACTTGTGCTGTTCTCTAGTTTCTTCCTCAACTTTATTTACTAAAGATTCAGTTAGACATATGTCTTTTAAAAAATCATCAACGCCTTTGTGTTTGTATTTGCACATAAGATGATGCATCGAGATGGCATATGTGTCACTTAAAATGAAATTATTACGGTACTTTAAAAGTTCACAATTTTGAATTTTCCTCTTCTTTGCTTCATCCAAAAACTCTGTTAGCACTGACATGTTTGCTGGTAATAATTGATTACCATTTGATAGCTCTTTTGCTGTCATAAATTTTAAGCTGGAACCAACTGGATAATTTGGATTTTTTCCAGTAGCATTCTACTGCGGTACAAGAAGGCTCTTCACTACGGCGATGAACCCACATCAGGAAGGCTATTGCATGATTGCAGCCACCCTTTGAAGCCACGCAGTCATGGCATTGAATGGAGATGATAATGTCCTCTTCTTCATCCACTACAAGTGTGCATCCATACAATTTTGCGTGAACTTGACAGTGCATAATTTATCATCACGCTTTAGCTATACGTAGCTTATAGCGTCGTCACCGTACGAAGCTCGTGAAGACCTGAAATATAATTTGTTATTAGCTATTTACTTAATATTTTTAATTTGTTGCCCTGGGAGCAAACAAACAATTATTTTCTAATTCTTACTTTCGAAATAGGCAATTAAAAACCCACTATTCCACAAACTTGCGATAGGGCTTAAGACACTAAGACAAAGTAGTGTCTTTACAATATCATCTCTCTATATTTGGGAGAATCAACTTTTTAGCGTCACTCGTTGCCATGGTTACGATTAGTTGTCCAGGGGACAAAAGTTCATTGAAATACTGATTTTATGGCACTTAAATGTATTAAACTTGCGTTTTTGTGGTCGTTATAACCAATGTCCATAATGGGCCCCCTACTTAGCATGTTAATAGAACGGCATACAACGTCTCTTCAAACAAACTGTGCCACTGTTGTCCCTTGGACAACGGGACAGGATAACAAAACAAAAAAAGTTGATTCACCCATTTACATTGTAATTCTAACCTCAAAATCAATTAATTTGCAATTGGTATACATTCCTTCAAATAATAATTGACTGCGTGCTAAAGTGAAATATACGTGAAAATGATAATAAGCAGTATTTTAGTATTGTTTATACTTACATAGAAGTTTTAACATTACGAAATTCCGATGAACAAAAGTCAGTGTTCGACGCGTAAAATCGGCCTAGCATAACAGCGTCAATTTTGGGTAAATTATTGCTGTTCGCTTTGATAAATCCAGGTTCCATGGCAGTTTATGCTAGTATTATCCGATATGGGTGGAAATAACACTCTCAACTTGTCGAAAAATGATAATAATAGAAAAAAAACGAAGTGACTTGTGCTGTTGTATGAAAATAATAACCAAACGTCAACAACAACAATGGCGCATATCACCATGTGACGTAATACGTTCTAATTGGCGTTCACGGCGGAGGGGCCAGGGGGGTATTTTTTTGATTTTAATTTGTAAAAATAACAATAATCTTATTTTTCTTATGAGGAATTATTTCGGTTTTCCTTGATTAAATATTACAATTTACGCCTAGAAACATTCATCCATTGGTTTCATTGTTAGTTCACACAAGCCTATTATATTGTCTCGAGTTCTAACAAAACAAAACGTACTGACCTGCTAATAATACAATCAACGTAACCACTTGTAATTTGCATCGACTGTCATCGTTCGAATGTCACCTCCCGAATGCTCGTTCAATATTTAAGATGGAGGGATCGATCACGTGACCCTTCACGTGATCGATCGTTACAAATACTTTTAATAGTATACTTAGCTTATTTAATCTAGAAAAATGTATTATAATGACAAAATATCTATATAAACTAAACAGTATCCACACTATATTTGCTTAAGCCGCTCTCAGTATATTTTCTAACGTCAAAGCGTCGTAACTTGTTCCCATGTTCAACTCCCACTGGATCGTGTTTCCATTTGCAGCTTTGGGAGCGCGCGAAGCTGGAGCCGGTGGTGGCGCCGCCGTGCCGGCTGTCGTGGCTGGCACTCGCGGCCTGGCCGGCGGCCGCGCTGCTCGGCCTGTTCGCGCAGGCCGCGCTCACCGCCTCCGGGATCTACCATGAGCAGAGTAAGTTATGTTATTACCTAAATGTTCCTCCCACACCTTTAGAACGTCGTTGAACGTGAATTATTTCTACTACTTTTCAGAGAGACGCCAATGTGTATAACATAACATCTGATAAGTATCACGTTTTTTTAGGTATAGGAGCGCAGAAGCGGCGGCTGAAGGCACAGCAGGCACGACCGGTGACGCGCGAGCAGCGCGCCGAGATGAAGCAGCGCAAGTACCGCTACCTGTACCAGGTGCGCACCGCGCACGGCGACGTCATATCCCAGGTAGCTGCCCGCTAGCTACTGATAATCTGGAGAAACATTGGTAAAAAGACGGAATAGATCAATAAAACTATGGGACTCTTCCACGACCAGGTATTATGAATTAGGCGCCTTTTTAACCCGATAGCAGGACAAACTATACATATACATATATTATTATGTGAAACTCTAGGTCTTTGTAGTAGCCTAACTATGAGACTTGTAAGTCTCACTGCTGATGATCATTAAGAAGCGAATTTTTCCTTTTACGTAGAATCATCGATGAAAATATAATTTAAGCATCAATTTTATTCACTCGTGTCTTTTAACATTATACTTTCTTGTTCGAAAAAATAGTCGAGCGTTAGTCGTTTCTTGCCGCTAGACAATGCCTTCTGGTTCTCACTTCACAGTTCCAATTACAAATATCATAACTTGATACCTCCTACCTATTTTTAATGTGAAAAATATAGTGTTACAATACTTACATATGTCTTACAAAAGTACGAAGCGAATGGGTGCAATTACTCGACGTTTTATAGTAGTTTATGTGACTGCTACATAATAAAAGGCATTAAAATACACGAGTTAGGTTTAAGAAACGAACGAAGTGAGTGTTTTAATGCCTAATTATGCATGGTTATATACACTATTTTATCTACACACATATTATAAACTTGCTATGATATATTCACTAACCTAAATTACAGCCAACGTTACGTGCTAGCACAATTACAGAAACATTGTATGCTACCAAATAAATATATATTATATTTATGGCCGTTCCAGTCGTACGTGCAAGCGCTGCAGAAGAAGGCTCAGTGCGGCAACTGGAGCGGCGGCGGCGAGTGCAGCACGCTGCAGAGCGACTCCACGCACCTGACCGTGTTGGCGCCGTCCGAGCACGCGCCGCCCACCGACTCCGACGACGACCTCAACCAGATCCGCCCTGCTCACTAGCTGACGGTAACATACGACAAAGCTGTTGACTGGTCACACAATCACGACCACCACGCACTTGTTTTACTTCATTTTGAAACCATTTACTTTCATTTACTTTATACACCGTGTTTGTATTGAATTACGTTACCTTTAAGGAAATTAAATGGCATAGTTAATTAAAAAAAAAATATTTTTCTTAAACATTAAATGTTGCATAGTGTCGTAACAGCATTACATTTAATTCACCTTTAAGGTAATTAAACGGCACAAACGGTAATTATCAAAAATAAAAAAATGCATATTATTTTTAATATTGCATATACTCGTACACTATATGGACCGAGGATTTCGTACAAACTCAATTATCTCGTGTCTCATTAACTATAAACAGGAAAGACTTGAGCAGAATCATACTAAGTGTACAGCACCATCACCATACTGTATACAACGTGTTACACCACAGAAAGTGGCGTGGGCACACGTTGTATAGGTCATACAGAGCAACTTTTTCTATGGGACCAACCCCGAATCACGAAAAAACAAAATTGACTCTCACATACATTTTGGCTGGCTGATGTTGATAGGTATCTTGTATGGGAGAGTCTTGTATTTTTTAATGGCGATTGCGGGGTTGGCCTCATAGTAAACGTTGCTAAGTATGACCTACACAACGTGTACCCACCCCACTTTCAGTGGCTGGTGTAACACATTGTATACACCGTGCTTTTATTGAATTCCGTTAACTCCGGGGTATGGGTAAGTACGTTTAAGGAAACTAAATGGCATAGTTAATTTAATTTTTTTTTTATATTTTTTTATTTTATAAAAAGTAATTAAATGTATAACGTTGTTGTAACACGGGCATTACATTTAATTCAACCAAACAATTGAAAACTGTGATACATCAATGTAATTTCGAACATCGAGCGTCCGAGTTAATACTTACGTTTAACAGCAAATACAGTGTGTAAATCTATTACGGGCGAATCTCTTAACGGTGGTTAGTATAGGACATAAGATATGTAATTAGATCATTTTTACTTAGAATTTCAATTAAAATTTAATCCATACAAAATAATTCGGCCCGCAATGTAATGCAGACACATTCGCGTTAAACGCTCGTTGACAGTTACTTTCAAAAGCTCATATCGCGTATGTAATGTCATTATCTGCCATGAGTGGTTAAATAATAACCAACTATGATGCTTTTTATCTGATAAACGTAATACGTAATAGTTTCAAAAATAATGTTAGATACTCGTACACGTAAAAAAAAACCACAGACTTCAAAAAGCAATTTAAAAGCACAATTTAGTTTCGCCGGTTTCGCCGCAGATACCTATTTTCCACGTGTCTTCCTTGTATTTCATAACAGGTTTCGCAACGTCGTTTGACTCCATGACGTGCCCAAAATTGATGGTATATCTGAGTTTCTGAAAAATTTCAGTTATCTTGTTTCTCAGTTCTTCTTCTACCTCCTTCCTCTACTGCTCTCAGGGTCAAGTGCAAAATGGCGGAGGATTCGGTCTTGTAATGGAACTGGTACTTCATCGTGAAGCTCTTCCAGTCGCGGGCAAACCTTCGTGAACTCACTATATCGCGTTTACAATTACTCGAGCGTTTCTTGGTACAATTTGATCAGGGAATCGCTCTCTGTACAGAGCTAACACTCGATTACCATTTTGTAATGCTTCAACGTAAATCAAAATCATGTTTTCACCATTAATTCGGGAGCAGTAAAAGTTGTTAAACAGGCATTTTTATAACTTACGATTACTTCTGTATTGAATGACTAACATTGTCAAGTCAAAGTTGAAATAAATTAAAAAAAAACATTTAACTTTACCAAAGAGTTTATCACGTTTTGAAATAATGTACCAAACTTTGTGGTGTTTAGATTGTTTAGTTAATTCTCGAAATCAATTTTGGTAATAATACAATTATCAGGCGGGTCGTATGCTTATTCCCCACCATCTGGTATAACAAAATCTGACAAATGAAATTCTAGTATTAGGTACTGATATGAAATGCATTTTCAGAAAAGGTGCTATCAAAATATGTCTATGCTCAGTATTAGGAAACATCACGTCAAGTACTGTTATCGTGACTGATTAAAATGACATTAAGTAGATGAAGTCAGTTCTTTGTTGATAAATAAATAACATTTTATATCTGTAACATGCCTAGTAGCAGTCTATCTACCAAAATAACCACAACACATTAAACGCAGTGTAATACTAACATGTAAATTGTTCCTGCAGATATAAGTAAGTTTGTAAATACGTAGTAATCGTTTCGAATAGATATTCTGGTAACACAACCATGTTTACAGTACATTGCTGCTGATAAAATTTTCAAAAAATAATTATGGGGTCACAGTTTAGTGTAACTTAAAACAAACATCTTAATTAATGATTACGCTAATGAGTTCTATGCCTGGTTTAATTTATCGCCCGTATTAGATTTACACACTGTATATTAACTCGTACTAAACACTAATCAATAAGTAAACCAGCCCTAACTACGCGCTTGTAAGGGTCTTATCAGATAAAAATAAATGATTGATTATCTCTGAAATGGAGTTAATTAGAATACCGATGTCCTTGAGAAAGTTACTTAATTTAAGCTCAGGAATACCCTTGAAATTCTCTTCTTCCTCGCGTTGTCCCGGCATATTGTCTCGGATCGTTCAACTAATCCCAAGATTTGGCGTAGGCACTAATTTTTACGAAAACGACTGCCATCTGACCTTCCAACCCAAACGGTAAAATTAGGCCTTGTTGGGATTACGAATTAGTCCGGTTTCCTCACTATGTTTTCCTTCACCGAAAAGCGACTGGTGAATATCAAATCATATTTCGTACATAAGTTCCGAGAAAGTCATTTTTACCGAGCCGGGGTTTGAACCCGCGACTTCCGGATTGCAAGTCGCACGCTCTTACCGCTAGGCCACCAGCGCTTTTGAATACACCCTTGAAATTAACAGACATAAAAAAAATCACGGTGTATAAATCGATTTCATTTTAAATCATTTTACCGTGGGTCAATTCGTGTAAGAATATCCCAAATAAATATTTTTTTGTTATTTTTTTTTATCTGCGAAGAAATTCGAAGGTGTATGTGAAGTCCCCAATCCGCATTGGGCTAGCGTGGGGACTATAGCCCGAGCCCTCTCGCACATGAGAGGAGGCCTGTGCCCAGCAGTGGGACGTATATAGGCTGAATTATTATTTTTTAACAAAAAAAATGTTTTTAACTATGGGGGATTGCACCTGTTTTCCGGTCTGATCAAATATTGAATGTCTGTTTCAGAACGCCGGTGGCAAGTAGACAAGCGAGGTGAGCAATAATTTCCCATTCTATGTATCCAGTATTATTGTGAAGCACTCATATTTATTAGTGGTTATAATTATTAATCGTATTTGTATTTAATGTGACATTATTATTGTATTATCAATAACAATTGACGTGTGTAAGTCAATTTGGGGGTTCAAGATATTTTGGCTTTGATAATTGTATACCTGTTTTAATATGTACTTTTCGCTGACCTGACACTGCCATAGTTTTATGATCAGTACGAAAATAAAATGAACGTAACGCAGCGACAGTAACTAATTTGTTGCCCACGTAGGTAGTAGATACGCACAGCTTTGGTCAAAAGTACTGAGTTTTTAAAAATAGTATGGTGAAAACGTTAAAAAAAATGTTTTTATTATATTGACATTGTCGACGCATAATATTTCACAGAAAAACATGCTATCGACACTTTTGTTATTAAAAAAACTTTAGCTTTAATTTTAATCAATGAATGAGGTGCCTTTGTAAAATATACTATTGACAAAGGCTTCGAATCTACTAACCTTCGAACATAGTTCTATGAAAAAACTGATAAACGTGAGGATCAGGTATATTGTAAGATCCGACTACTTTTTATTATATTTCCCTTTTTAATGTGAATAAATCGAGATTTGCAGTAGTTTTACGTAACGGGCTTGAACCCCTATTCTAAGATATGGTTGTGTTTGTAAGTTATTTTCCTGAAGTGTAATTTGAAAAGTGATAAATACGATATCGTCGTTTGAGTAAAAGGTGCGTACGGATTATTAGCTAATTTATTGTTCCATATCAATCGCGTGCAAATAAGTGAGGCCTAAATTGTTTCCACATCAGACGCATGACTAGCATGAGATGTTCATATTGTCTAGGCCTATTTGAACAACATGCTTATGCTCAGAAGACTATGCAGAAAACTGCTTAATAACCAGATTTATTGATGTTTCATATGTACCTACTACTACATTATAAAAATATTAAGAATCATTTCACATTTGAAACAATTTTTGGCTTCGTTAAGTTGGCATCTCATCATCATCAGGATTTTGATAAAAGTATGCTTTAACTGTCCATTTTTATAGAAAGAAAGCTTTAATTTTTGTCTTTTATTTAAAGCACATTGCGATTTGGATGTGATGAACGGGTAACTCTTAAAAGAGTGTAGAATAAGTAAAACTATGTAATAAAACTATATTTTACAAGAAAAATATGTATAAAATGAATCGGACACTCGTGACACGTTCAGAAACATGTTTGTTGTGTTTTAAATATTTATCGGTAATTTATATTTATGTTAGATGATGCAAAGCATTAGACGATGAAGCACTGGACTCCAAGTTCGATGTTTTCAAAATAACCGCGACATTGTTTTCAATTACTGGCTACTGGTCTATTGAACTGTGATCCCCGAGCGTCCTCTGCCCTTCACCAACGAGGAACCCGACCCAACCGGTTGAAGTGTCACGTGACCAGTAGCTGTAGCGGTAGCGACCAGCTCCTTTAGCTCGTGATATCTATATTTTTCGCCAAAGTTTATTTTAGTTGATTTGTTGTTAAAGCTCAAAAATATTTTTTGATACTGTGGTTACTATATCTTAAAGAGTTATTGATTAGTTTGTATATTTATTTCTATCAATATCAATCAACTGTCAAGTAAAATCGAGCTATATCGACTACAGAATAAGAAGTATGTACATACATATATATTGTATAGGAGATAGAGGTAGCTAGCATTAGGAAAGGTAAGTTGGCGTTTGACGTTCAGTAATTCTTCTATTTAGAACTTTGTCCACTTTATCGCTCAATTTCTAGTCTTATTGTTTAAAATCAAACTTTATTAATATTACTTAGTTACAAGGGTTTAAAGCTCTACTTGACAATCTTTTTACATGAAGCATAATTGTGTAATTTTTTAAGTGTAGTTTTTATAAGCTTTTATTTCATTTGCCCTGTTAGTATGTATATAATTATGTATGTATGTAAATCTATTAAGCTAAATTTGACCCACATCCCGGTTTCCAATTGAGCTGAAATTTTGCATACATATATAAGTTGGGTGACAATGGAATATTATGGTACCACGAGCTGATTTGATGATGGAGACAAGTGGCCATGGGAACTCTGTGATAAATCAACGCAACCTAATTGTGTTTGGGGTTTTCAGAATTGTCTCGATGAGTATTTATTTGTTGCCGGTGGAAAGAAAAGTACAGTGGGCAATAAAAGCTGTACCAAAACTGTTTTTTTGCCAAAATGTTATATTTATTTATGTTTACCAGTGTTTCATTTCTGGTCTTGATCACGTGCTTCCAAAATGGCCAAGAGAACTTCGTGGTCACTTTGCTAACTTTGTTTTCGTGGCGGTCACCCGTGATACTCTTCACTGTTTTTGGAATAGCGAATATTTCACCCGCAGGATATGTTTAGTGATCGTCCAATATATTTGTTTAAAGCTAAGTAGATAATGACAGATTGAAAGTACAATGTGTTATTTGTTTGGTGACATATACATTATATTTACAGCAATTACGGACAAATCATAAATATACTGCTAACTATAAATCTGAAGTTAATACAATTTTCACAAATATGCCTATAACAATAGAAACAGAACACAATGTAAACTAGTGCAATGTTATATGGTATCTAATCTGTGAGATAAATAAGATTTCCTAGTCTGATTATGAAATTACTAATTTCCTAATCTGATTAGTTTGAAATTTTAAATTATTAATTATATTTTCATTAATATTTTATTATTGTAAGTACCCATAGTTTGACTGTTTTGGAAATTTACATTCCTTTTATTATTTACTTTTTGTTTTATTTTAATATCGAATTACCTATCCTGTGTCTAGATCTAGAGTAGTCGTATAAATATAAAATAATATATCCTACAGTCATCTTACATTTCAACTCCTTCGCGTTCGGAAACGGATAAAGAATGTTATATAGGTCGGATTTATGCATTTTGCATACAAAATATTCAACTTGTAATATTTTCGACGAACCCGACAGTACCTAGCCGTAACATATACATATACATACACCTAGTAATAGTTATCCATATCTCAATAATCTCTATTTTGGTTATCTGCCTAGGGTAACGTAGTATGTATGTCCGTACAAGACTATTATCTAAGTATGTTATATTACACGTTTGTAATAGTTTCCTTTGGTTACATAGCACCTAAATATCATAATGCTATTGTCTTTATTTGTGCCTAAATGTCGAATTGTTTCCTTCTTTAAATGCCCGAATGTCATAATGACTTAGTCATATCATCCAAGTCCCAAAATACCCAAATGTTAAAAATAGTGTGATTCATAAAATATGCCTTATTTCCTATGAGGGATTTTATTTAAATATATTAAATTTAACTACGTCTTAAGTGCAATTTTATTACCTTTGTTACGCCGGCTCGAAAAGGCTCTTTTTATTCTTCAAAAATTGACGAGAAAGATGCATTTTATCCACAATGTATAAATATTTCATAGCTTTTATTTCCATTTAAGTAATGTTTTACAGTTAGTATTTTCCTCCACAGCATGTACGCCACACACACACATTACAAACTTACATTTTATTTACTAGCATGTTTTCATTGCATTCATTGGAAGCTCGATAATTTGATTACCCCATTGAAGTAAAAAGAGGAATGGAGAAAGGAAATGGATTGAAATTTCCGATTGGAAGCTGGCATTGAGTATGTTATAACTTTTAAGAAAACCGCATGAAAGCTAATAAATTTGTATTAATCCCGTAACTCTTGGGTTCACACGCGCCGTTGTCGAGTAGACAAGCAAAGTCGTAAACGAGTATGTGGTTTACCAAACATGGATAATTTTCATTTCAAGTTTTATAATATATTGGTACTGTTATGCGTTTATGGGGCAAATCAATAATGTAAATTTGGTAAAATAAGGTTTGCTAAATTAAATAGATAAGGACACCATTATGAGGACTTATTTAATATAACCTCAATATCTCGTCTAACCACTCGTTTAACTGAGTGTTCCTTCGATTTTTTTCTTATTTGGCGTCAAGGGTAGGTACGTTTTTTGGGTTAATCATATAGGTATTTGACATGTTGAAGATTCAATGTTCAAGTCAGGAGAATAAACTAGTAGAAGCTCGCGTAGTTTTAGATAGCATCGTGTGACGACGGCGGAGTTATACAGTCTTATACGTACAGCAGTGGCGTGTACTTCCACTAGTTTAATCTTCTACGTACTATAGTTTCCATCTCGATTCTGTATGAAACTGCGTGATGTGATATGTCAGAAGATTGTAATAGGTAGATGTAAGCAAATGTCGGTTTAGTACCGATTCGTGGACTGTGGGTCCCCTCTTGCCAATAATGTAATTTACGAACGTTATTTTAATAAATAATTTGTCGTCGTAATCTTTGAGTTTCTTTTAAGAAATAAATGACGATCCTAACAATCTAAACAAGTGAAAAAGAAAAATTAATTTTTTAACAATTTATTTTTAAGTAATATTAATCAGCACTTTGGTTCATTTTTATTTTACCTAAAATTACAGTTTGGATTATAGATATAGTTATACAATGTACATTATCACTACTAATAGTTTGATCTTATAAGAACTATTCTGTATAAATTCAAACGTCGGGTGCATACATACATCTACTACTCGTAAACAAATATCAGTACTGTCGTGTAAATGTATAATGTGCATTTTCAATAAATAATATGCATTAAATATTAAACATTAACAAAGGAATAAAAATACCCACAAAGTGGAACATTCGTCGTGCTAGATGTTTAAACATCTGAAAGAGCTGACTGCGTCTAATGCGGTACTAAGGGTTTAAATAAAATGTTCTGTAGACATCTGTTTTGGCGTAGCCACATTCGAGCGACACATCCAAAATGCGAGTGCTATACTCTGTATCTTTAGGTATTTAAATAAAATTAAACAAAATTTACCCTCAAATGGCTCCTTAAACGAGTGTTTTCACATTACATGATCAAATAATGTAGGTTAAAGTCAGGTCGTTGAGTCACAGGTCCTGGCAGTCTTGTATTTGGTTAGTTTACCAATAAATGTTATCACTAACCGAAAATGTACAAATTGTTTACTTTTATTTAAATACCTAAAGATACAGAGTATAGGTAGACCCCCATTAAGATCAACACTAAAGGCGCCATGTAGTCATTTTGTTCAGCTGTCTAAACTCTAATATTATAATAAATTTCTCTATAGTTTGTGCGTTATTCCTTTGTGTATGGTTATTAGGATTGTGTTGTAGGTTCATAGACGAAGTAAGTTTCACCCACAGACGCCGCTTAACGGTGCGTTGACGACGACTGCAAGGTCACCGCATATTGGCGCTCTTCTACACGTATTTGTAAAATACAATACTGAGAGCCGTAATTCAGTTGCAACCTGCAATATTTTACAAATAGCCCCAAATATTTTTGTGGATTGTAATTTACAAAGATATCTCGCATCTAAAATGAGCAGTCGCGCTCTCATCTTCAATTAGGGAGCGCCAATGTGCGGTAATCGTGCATCATCGTTTATGATAGATTTAGTAGGTAAGTGATCAGTCGGGGGTCACGTTCATATGCAGGTGGTGATCTCCTCGACGTAGGAGGCGGGGAAGATGCCGTAGCGGCCGTCCAGGTCGCCGGCCCACCACCCGTCCTCCTGCTTCTCGTGGATGTTTATGATGTCGCCTGTACAGAGAAAGCATGTCAGCACTCGTGCTAATTAATACATAAATAATAAATAAATAAATATTACAGTGACATCCTTACACAAATTGACTAAGTCTCACGGTAAGCCAAGAAGGCTTGTGGGTACTAATACAACGATATATGTATATAATAAACAAATACTTAAATACATAGGAAATATTCATGACTCAGGAATAATATCTGTGCCCATCACACAAATAAATACCATTACCGGGATTTATATGAGGGTGGATTGAAAAATTCGCGGCCTGAATATTAAAAACAAAACAGAGGTTTTTTAATTTATTTTTATTTTTCTACATAGTCTCCGTCGAGTTGAATGCACTTGTTCCATCTGGATTCCAGATCCATTACACCACTTTTGAAGAAGCTTTTCTCGAGACCTTCAAAATAGGCATCCACCTCAGCTTGGACCTCGGCGTTGCTTGAAAATTTCATACCACCCATATGTTTTCTTAAATTGGGGAACAGATGAAAGTCCGATGGTGCTAAATCGGGTGAATAGGGTGGGTGGGGCAATAATTCAAACCCACATTTGGCAATCTCCGCCATCAATTTTAGTGACATGTGAACACGTGCATTGTCCTGATGGAAGATAACTTTCTTTGTCAACATTCCTGGTCTTTTTATCTTCAGAGCCTCGCGTAATCTGCGTAATAACTCGCAATAATAGTCGGAATTTATAGTTTTACCTCTCTGGAGATAGTCAACCATTATTATACCCTTTGCATCCCAGAAAACAGATGCCATGACTTTATTGGCCGACAGAATTGCTTTGGCTTTTTTGGGAGGCGGAGATCCAGGACGAACCCACTGCTTCGATTGCTGTTTGGTCTCTGGTGTATAGTGGTGGACCCACGTCTCGTCCATAGTTACAAATCTGTCCAAAAAGTCTTGAGTATCGGCTTCATACATGTCTAGACATTCACGTGAATTAGTACGGCGAGCGATTTTTTGTTCCACTGAAAGAAGCCTCGGGACCCATCTCGCCGACACCTTGGAAAAACCTAATTCGTTGACTATAATATTTTGAGTTCTTTCATAAGAGATGCCTACGATGTCAGCTATTTCCCGCACCTTTAATCGCCGGTCATTCATTATCATTTCGCATATAATTGCCACATTGTCCGTGTTAGTCACCGTTGTTGGCCTCCCGGGACGAGGGTCATCTGCGATACTATCTCGTCCACGCTTGAATTCAGCTGCCCATTTTTTCATCATCGTATATGATGGACAGGATTGCCCTAATGTACTTTGCATATCATCATAAATTTGCTTCGGTGTCAATCCTTTTTTATGCAGGTATTTTATCACAGCACGCTGCTCTATTTTCACGATATCTACCGACACGTAACTTTAAATATGCCGTAAAATTGCTTTTAAATATAGACGCCAATTGAAATTCCGCGGGAAGACAGTTGAATAATGACAGTTCAAAATGGCGGCAGAAAAAAGAAAAAGGTTTTTTTTTTTAATTGGCCAGGCCGCGAATTTTTCAATCAACCCTCGTAATCATACGCTAGTTATATCACATAAATATCTAATTTAAAAAAAGGGGGGGGGGGGGGGGGGGTTAACGCAAAATGGTAGTACGTCCTTATATGTGTCTTGGAGGGTGCGCAGTTCAATATTAAGTTATTTTTTATTTCATTTGTCCTTCCTTGAGACACCGACTGACACTAATGTTTGGCAAGAGTGAAATACCTGGCGATAGAGTCAGCTCGTCGTTCAGCCTTGCCTCGTAAATGTACAGCGCTCTACACTTGCCAATGGACTTAGTAGGTGTTGCATTGTCACCACTCTCGTTCTTCAGCATGTCGGTCAAATCCGTGGAACTGTCGCTTTGCGATGAAAATTCGTCTGCAAAGACAGAGAAGTATTACGTGTGATTAATCGAATTGCCTATTGAGGAACTCTGACTTTCCAAGAAGTCGCTAAGAGGGTGATGTGTTCTAAATCACTTTAGCATAAAGATGTACTCATTAAATATGGCCAAATTACTGGCTTAGCTGCTTCTACTGCTTGACACAAATTTGATGTAAAGAAAATCAACTCCAACATTATCGTATTGTCAAACATTGTCAAAGGTTGTGTATAAAAGCATTAGAATTTGTAGATATGTTTGTTTGCTGCAAACAAGGTAGACGAGTATGTTGAGGTATGTAGGGCGCAGTAAGTATAGCGTGATGTTGACTAACCAAAGTCGCTATCCTGCTGATTGGAGAGGCCATCGCCGGCGCCGCGCTCGCTCCAGTCCAGCGGGCTCTCGGGCGGCGGCGGCGGCGGCGCGGCGGGCGGCTCCGCGCACAGCGGCGTTACCGGCGCGCTCCGGCTCTCCGTGTTCCGTCGGAACGACAGGTGCTCTATCCTCAGTTTGCTAGACGCCCTGCTCATTATCGAATCACGCCTTTCCCTCTCTTCGCCGCCGCCGTTTACGCTTTTAGTTAGCGCCGTGTAATTTGGTTGCAGATTTTTGTTGACTTCGTTCTGATAGTCCTCCTGTAGCCATGGAGGCACCTGTAAAGATTGCCAATGAAGTTACTTGGTGTTTATACAGAATGAGCACAAGTTTTGAACCCCATTTCTCGCGGATTTTTCACTAGGCTTGAATATGAATGCTGTTTTTTGAAGTGAAACTTCTTATGTGACTTCCAACAAGGTTGCGTTAAACGTTTAACGATATAATCGGTAACATAAAGTAGTAAGAGTTTGTGATGAGGAAATTCGTCGATTAGCTCAGCCGGTTCCATGGTGTAATGGTTAGCTTTTAATTGACCTCGACACTGACTTTTAGAACGCTTTGTTGCAGGCCTTGCTTGTCCCTGATGACTTTGATGTGTGTCGCCAGGGGGTGACTGACGGGAGCCCGGCTGTCCAGTTCGTTCAATGTTGAAGTTATTTTGTATCTTACAGCTTCCAAATATGTCAACATTGATTTCATCTGAAAGCAATTTTATATATCATTAGTGAATCTGCATCTTAACCTGGTTTTCAGCGGGAGTGACCATAAAAATCATATCGGAATAACTAAATTCCGTAAAACTGAAGCTTGTAGGTATAAAAAATAATTCGCTTAGATGAATTGCTGAAGCTCATCTGTAGTGCACACGGTTACATCATGTAGGTACCCAAGATGTCCTAAGATTCAGAATCTTTTGTGATCTGCCAAAAAAGTAAATAAAGTGGATCTTTAATTACACATCTCTTTAATTTTCGACAAGATTGAATTAAAAAGGTGGCAGGATAAGAGAACATCTTGTGCCTGAACTGTGAACGGCGTGATTTTTTTCTGATGATATGCCACGTGATTAGTAAGTACTATACTAAATCTCAGTATCGCCTCTTCTTATTTTGGAATAAAATAAAATAAATAATCAATATATAAATATTTGGGGACAGTTTTATACAGATCGACCTAGCCCCAAACTAAGCAAAGCTTGTACTATGGGTGCCTTTCGCACACCCACAGCCGATCTCGATTTCCAACTTACTCAGACCAATGTCTGGACTGGACGTCGTTTGATACCCCCTGTTAGGGGGGTATGAGGGGCCGCTTCCGTCTTTCGGCTGCGGCGGCTGTCGCGGGTCAGACCAATGATACCTACCCACTAATATTTTAAATGCCCCCTAAAACGCCCTGTTTCCCGCGTAGCCACCACCATTTTTACCGGACAGTCAGTCCTATGGCCACGGATACTTTGTTGCAAAGCCTAGTATAGCAAGACCTCGCACAAAAATGTTTGTGGGCCTTCTAGCTCCATATCCCCTTTATCGATCCTGTAGGGCTAAGATGGTCGGCTCTTTATCATTTGGCATCATGCCTGTCACGTTCTAACAAGTATTATGTAAGTGCGAAAGTATCAGGCTTAGTGACAGCCGATAAAAATGGAACCATGCTGCCACTGTTAATTTAAAACTTAAATTTACTTAAATTAAAACAAATAGTTATCGCAAAAAAAACTATGAAACTCCAAAAACTACGAAATGGCGGATAGGGAGCTGGCTAGGCTGAAGTTGCAGTTGAATTAGGAATTAGGAAGTTCGATTAGGACCTTTGGCGTAGTTCATAAAACTTAAAAAGTGTTTTTAGGGTTCCGCACACAAAGGATAAACGGGTATTACTAAGACTCCGCTGTCCGTCCGTCCGTCTGTCACCAGGCTGTAACTCATGAACAGTGATAGTTAGATGATGTATTTCTGTTGCCACTATAACAGCAAATACTAAACAGTACGGAACCCTCGGTGGGCGAGTCCGACTCGCACTTCTCCGGTTTTTTTTTAATTGATGCTTTTAAAGGTATAAGAGAGTGGGGTTGAACAGAGGGACTGTGTGAGATACGAGTAAGTTAGTAAAAAGCTTACGTGATATAGTTTGTCGGCGACATTCTGTTGCGAATCGTCGTTGCCGAACGTCGGCGTCTGCTTCATGGCCATGGAGAGTTTCTCCAAGCCCTGCTTAGACTTGCGCTCTCGATCAATATCTTGTTTTACTAGCTGTAGAATTTTTAGCAGTGCCTGTAAAGAGCAACAGTGATATCGTTTTTTATTTTTTATACCTACTGCATACTGGTAATCAATTTGAAATCCTGACTTTTTCATTGGAGCGTTAGTTAATTGTCCTTGACGTTTATTATTTTAGCATGGAATAAGCAACTCAGTTTTATGCTAGGATCAATTAGCTGCGTATCAATAAAAGAAAATATGACGAAATAAAATTTAAAGTATGCATGTGAATAAAACGCGGTTTTGTGCCGTAATGGTTCTCGGAGAGAACGGATTTATTACACATAACAAGGTGTGTACCATCGACAACACAACTGGCCACCAGGCATAAGGTAAAATGTTCAATAAGTACGAGTAAGTTGCTCTTAGTGCAGTAGGTATAGTTTAGTGCTTACGTATAAGTTTGTCTTTAGGAATGGCGGTCAGCAGCAATCTCAGGCAGCGGCCTTAGCACTATAGTACGCAGCGGCGACAATATCTCGCTTTTCTGACAGTATGAATTAGACAGGGACAGGTGGTGAAGTCTATTTCGCTCGGGTGATTTTGCCTCGGAACAATCGTGCTAAGGGTACACGTGAGCAGCCACGCCACGCGTTATGGATATATCCGTAATAGCCTTAGCTATTGGAAAATTCACTCAATTGTTTATCTAATAATTCTCGCGCAACAAATTCCACGTTCAGACCGGTTTTTTTATGGCTGCTATATTTATGTATGATGAGGCAGTGCAGTACTTCAATTTTGTATAAGGTTAATGTGGAGAAGACCTTAATATATTTTTTTTGGTGGTAAAAATCGTCATAGTCATAGGGCAATAACTCTCGTATTTGAATACATACTTTGCTCAGACACAGTCAGATAGGAGAAGCTTCGCTCCTTTGCTCTACCGACCTTCTGTAACTGGAGTATGTCTACATCTACAACCGGCGAAAGAGCTTGTAGACTGTCTTCTCTACATTTACCAAACTCAAAATGTACATTATTAGTGGTGTAGTGTACCTGTTTGCGACGCTCCTTGTTCATGGCGAGCGTGGTGTGCTCGCAGTAGAAGTCTGGAAGCAGCTGCTCTGTGGCGCCGGCGGGCGCGCTGCGCACCCGCCGCACCACGCGCATGTCCACGTGCGGCTCCGCCTTGCTTATGGGGCCCACTAGATTGTTGGAAATCTGAAATAAGTAAGTGTATTTTATTGTCATTTTTTTTTATAAATGTATTGGTGGCCTGTAAGGCATGCGACTTCGCTCCCGGAGGTCGCGGGTACTTACGGTTCATGCGAATGAGTATCTCGGAACTTTTATACGAAATAGGAGAAAGCGGGGTACAGCGAATTCTTTTTTGTAAAAGCAGCTGTCGTTGAGCCATTTTCATTTTTGAGTTAAAATTGTAGCGTTTTCTTATCTTAGCCTAGAGTACATATATAAATCTTAAACCTTATAAGAAAAATAGCTGTAGGTAAGGAAGCTTAGAAACAAAATAAGATGGGATTTTTAAAAAGTGGAGATTTATGCACTATTACTTGCACTTGGATAAAAAAAATCACAGCTGTGTCATGTCAATGTCAGGTGGCCAGTGCTCATCACTACGAGTATTAGTTCTGAAGGTGAGATTACAACTAATAAGCAGAGATCGGTGGTGGTGAGCTGTTTTTACGTCATTAATGTCATGTAGATGTGTGTTGTAGATGTTAATATGGATATGGAGTATCCATATATAAATATTAAAAGAAGACAAGACTGAAATGATTAAACTAAAATTAAAATTCATTACAAAACGAGTGCTAAACTTGTACATTTAATTTTCTGTGCTATTGTAATAAATAACTATAAGTTTTTCTATATTTTCAATTTTTAATTTGTTTTGCCTTGAGTTTCATTTGAGCTTTATTTGTATATAATAGAAAAAGATCCTTCTACATCCACTGATGTGAGTGGAGTGAAATGGATATACAATAATGATTATATTATCTAAGGAAGCTTACTTTAATACTAGATGAAACTTTTTTCTCACTTAAGCAGAAAGCTGTGTAAAGTATATTAATCACATTCCGTAGGTTTTGATTGTGACGTGACGTGAAGGCAGCCGAAATAAAATAATTTAATTAGTTTATAATTATCAATTACGTATGGGGCAATTACCATTAAATGACAAGGTATGTCCATGTTATGCAAAAACTGAAAACAGCTCACCCCCGCCGATCTCTGCTAATAAGGCACACGTAGGGGCGTATAAGTGGTGCGGTAATGTCGTAAGCGCTTACCTCTGCACAAGAAATAGTAGCAAAGTAGAGTTCCAGTGTTACCCTTGATCCACTGTACCCCACTTTACCCTATCATTTGATATTTATCAGTCACTTTTTTCTGAAGGAAAACTCCATGAGGAAACCATCAGTGAGCAAAGAAATTAAAAGTTGTATGCGACGTCTCCAACCCTCTTTGAAGCAGCGGGGGATTATAGCCCAATCGCTCTCGTTTATGAGTGGATGCCTGTGCCTAGGAGTAAGACGTATATAGATACAGATATTTTTGATGAAGTCAATATTTTTAAAAGGCCACCCCACACTAGCGTCTTTTGAGTGTCGGCGTCCAGTCAGCGCTATGGAAAATGGCGTCACTGTGCAGTTGCGCCAACCAGCAGCCAAAGAGTTGACTAGGCGCCGCCGTCCGGGAAGCGTTAAAGGTGCTAAGGGGCTCACTGATTACCAGTTCGCCGGACGATATCGGCCTATCAGTTATTCGCCAAAGCTGACAATCGCAAATAACTGACAGGTGTCGATACCTTTAGTGTGGGGTGTCCATCAATGTCTATGCCCGTACCTCAGCTAGCTGTGGAGGAACCGCTGCAGTCAGCCTGAGGTAGCAGTCGGCTGCGGTCTTCAGTTGAGCCAGTCTCTCCTCCTCTAGAGATTCAAGCATGCCAGCGCCTTTCATCACACTCGATTCCCACTCGAGCCTGAATGGAACAAAGGTCAGTTGGAATCAGTGAACATATCGACGGTGGAAAGGCAGTTCCCTTGAAGCGACATTTTTGTCGAAATTGAGTTATATATGTCATGGACCAAGTGATTAATGTGGGCATTATATATAATGCCCGGGCATTATGAATAATGGCAATCTATATCGGGCCAAGTGATAAATTATTATCTGAACTTCATTATTTATCACATTGTCTGGTCATTATGAATATTGCTACGTGGTCGTTGGGCAATTTGATAATAAAGATACGTTGGATGAGGTGCGAGGAGGAAAATAAACGCGTGACACGCGTTGACCAACCAGAGTCCGTGATAGCAACGTGCGGACGTCAAATGATTCACTGTTTACTGTAAAACGCTCACTGTTTTTATTTAGTTTTGGACTGAACTAAAACCAAATACGAATGGACGTGGACGGATCTTATTTTTGTAATTCAGTTTCGAATTATAGTAAAAACTAATTTAACTAATTTTTTACTTCCCTTTCTAGGGGGTTTGAGGTGGCAATTTCTGGCTCTTTTTGGCTCCTAGCAGGAGAGTCCTGGCAAGTAAGTCTTATAGATCCCCAGCTTTGTGCGTATGGTGGTATGGTCAGCTGCTGCGGAGCAGTAGACGAAGCAGGGTACGCGCAGTTATAGCCCGTCTCACTAACTCCTCCGTGTGTTGCTCCGTTGTGATGCCCCTGTGTGACCCCTAGGTATTTTTTCATGTGCTGCCCCTATATCTCCTCGCCTAGTAGTTGCTCGCATGGGCTGCTCTCGTGAGGAGCGGTTGCGTCTTGGTGACGTTCACCTAGAACGTCCGTTTGGTCAGCCACTCAGGTAGGACATCAAGCTAGCGCTGGATCTTCAGTGAGGCGTGGGTTGGTATGATGGACGACGTGGGGCCGATGACGTTGACAGCTTTGGCTTGCAGGCCCTCATGCCAGACCTTGTCGAACGCCTTCTTTATGTCGAGGAATACTGCGACGACATGCTTCTTCAGGTTCATCCTCTCAACCATGTAAGAGGAGAGGACTCTGGTTAGCTACGTAAATAAAACAAAATAAAACACTGGGTAGCTTTCCTAACGTACGGTTCAAATCTCGTAGACCTATCTGGTCAGACTCCCAAATCCAGGGCTCAGTATGCTTCGACGTTAACGTTGAAAGATTAAGCGCTGAAAATTTGATTTCAATAAAGCCTTACGATAATAATAATACAGCCAGATCCTTGTCACTTGCTGCTGGAGT
The DNA here is from genome assembly GCF_033807575.1 of Cydia pomonella. Lineage (NCBI taxonomy): Eukaryota > Metazoa > Arthropoda > Insecta > Lepidoptera > Tortricidae > Cydia > Cydia pomonella. Next base: position 19,324,314 of record NC_084703.1, on the reverse strand, counting down.
TGGAGCTGTGGGCTTCGTCTTCTTTTTGTTTTTCTTTGGAGCCTTTTTGGTGGTGTTGGTGGCCGCTAGTTGGTCTCTTTCGCCGCTTTGAGTAGGGGCATTCACCAGCGCCATCAGGGATGCGGGCGCCGACTACTGCACCGTGGGTTTTGTAACGCTAGCCTTTGTCACCGGGCCTGCCTTCCAATTATGGGCCTCTCTCAGATAGTCATAGTCATAGTATATTTATTCATGAACAATACAGAATTGTGTTTGAATATACATGAAGTGAAAAACATAAGAAAAACAACAACAAAGAACTTATTAAATGTAGGTACCTAGTACCTACAAGTAAACAAATAAATATCAGTCTAAAAATACGGCAACATTTAAATACTAAATAATAACAAGAGAAACAATACTTAAGACTTAAACAACATTAAACACTTCATCTACCGTATAAAAACATCCTCTCAACAAAAACTGTTTCAATTTGTGTTTGAAGATATTATACTTTGAAATTGTTTTAAGCTCTTCAGGTAATTTGTTAAATAATTTAACAGCCTGGTGTCTTGTACAGTGCTCCTCTACTTTGGATAATGGACGGAAGTTAACTTTTATATTTTTGGTGCGCGACACTTTGCGCATCTTCTGTTCTTTGCAGTTTCATTCATCTAGAGCTATGTTTAACGAGATCCGTGAGTAATATAAGCACATATAAACTAGGCACCGTAAGGATACCAAGTTTTTGAAAATATTGCCTGCAAGATGTCCTTTGTGGGATGCGAAACGGGTAGATGAGAGCCCGTGCAGTTAGCGCATGTACAGGGCTCTTCTTTTGGCCTGCGGCATTTTGTTGCTGGATGAGGTCTGCACAATGGACGCACTTTTGCGGACTATGACAGTCCTTCGAATGGTGTCTGTAGCCCTGGCAGCTGTGACACTGCGGTGGTCCAGATTTCCCCCTCCATGCTTCTATTATAAAGGAGTTCAGGAAGACAAACTCGTTCACCCTGTATCCCTGATCGCGGTATATTCTCGCGAGGGAGGGAGGGGGGGGGAGCTGCAAGAAGTAAACGCAGCCCGGCTTGCCCTCTTTGGCGTTGATCTGCTTGATGTGCTCTATAGTGAATCCGAGGTCCACGCAAGCGTCCTTGATTTCGTCTAGTTGCGTGTCTGCTGGTAAAGCTTGGAGCGCCACCTTCATCTTCTTCTCCGAGTCTAACACTCGTAGGCGTTCCACTACGGCATTGTCCAATTTTTCGAGATGCTTGAACACCGTATACGGTAGTCCTCTTCTGATTTGGGCTCGAACCGAAAGCCTGTCCTAACCGGATTGCTGTTGACGGTTCGGCCCAACTCCGCGGTGATTCCCTTGACCACCGCTACCCAGTTAAGCAGCACCGGCGCCACGATTACTGGAGTATCGGATCTTCTAGGGTTGTTGTTTTGTAGCAGTATCTTCAGGCTTCTTCTGGGTTATATTTCTAGTTGTATAATCATAGGTATGAAACAAAACGAATTCCCCTAAAAACCAAAAGGAAACTCTACAAAACCGCGATCCGCCCTGCTATTTTGTATGGAACAGAGTGCTAGGCTTCTACCAAGAAACATCTCACAAAGCTGCACACCACTGAGATGTGCATGTTACGCTGGTCAGCGGGCGTCACCCGGCTCGACAAAATCAGGAACGAATATATCAGAGGTAGCTTCAAAATCGCCCCCATTGTTGAAAAAGTCCAAGAAAATGTTTGCGCTGGTATGGACACATCCTCAGGCGTCCTGAAGACCACATGGTGCGAGTAGCCCTAGACATACCATCGACGAAGCATGGGCGCGGAAAGCCCTCCGCCACTTGGCTAACGACGGTCCAAAAAGACCTGAAACAAGCAAATATGAACCCAGATATCGCCCAAAATCGCCCAGAATGGAGAAAACACACAAGGAGAGCCGACCCCAGATGATGGGAAATGACGCAGGCAGATGATGTATAATCATAAATATATGCATCTTAGGAAACGAAGGAATTTTACATTCACTTTAATGTTAAAATTAAAAATAATAGTATTGAAAAATGTTTTTTTATTACTTTGCCCAATAGGTGAGAGGCAGTATGTATAATGCCCGGGCAATTTAATTATTTGCATATTTATTATCACATTGCCATCTCAAATTGGGCATTTTTCATAATGCCCGGGCATTATGAAAAATGCCCAATTTATCACTTGGTCCATAACATATATATCGTTGCAAAAACGCGGATGCGTTTTTCTAAACTGCGCCGTCAAAATCATTTTTAGATTTTTATTATTGTATGCATGTTAGTTTGTAAGGTTGCACTTCAGCTCGTTTGTGGTGCGCGTCCCGCGGCCACTGCTGGAAACCATCGCGAGCGCGGACTTCTGGCCGAAGGCTGTGATTTTTCGGCGGTTTCGTGGGAATCTGCCGAATCCCGCACCAGAACAGATGCCGCAACCGAAAACTGCGTCGTCAAAATGATTTTTAGATTTTAAGATTTTTATTATCGTATGTATGTTAGTTTGTAAGGTATGTACGTATGGGACTAAGTTAAAAAAGTTCACTTACGTCAATAATACGATTTCAAACGAAGATCGGTTAAGGTACACGTATTTTGACGTAATATCAGACAGCGATTTTAATGCTTGTTGCTTAATTCAACGTCCCAGGAGTATTTTGTTTTTCCGTTCACTGTATTTAGGCGAGTCATTTTCAATGACGCGACGTTTGTTTCAGATGTTTCTTTGTTTTAGAGAATAATAATATTTTAGTTAAGCTATTATTATGTTGTCAAATGATGCGTCTATAGAACGTATCTCTCTTAATAAAATAGAAATAAAGTTATATATTTGTTTGTTCGAAACTAAACCTTATCTCACTCTCCTGTAAAATTCGCAAAAAGTCGCTAAAAAGAGTTCTGCCTTTCCACCGTCGATATGTAGAAATAAGACGTGTTTCATGAGAGTCATGAGTGTACATTCAGCCTATTTGGTTTTTAGGGCACTTCCAATTCCACTGTAAGTATCTTTTCCTATTTCACTAAAAAAACATTTTTATCACTAATATAGACATAAAATAATTACACTTTGCATTGAATTGCAAGCTGCGAGTGAAAAATACACAAAGCTGCAAAATACTGTAGGCGCTTTGACAGCTGAAGTAAATGACACTGTACTTCTCCGTACAAAATGCGGTAACTAGATTGTGGAGCGTATGTGTGACAAACAGGATTCAGTATTACTATATAATATATATTGGATATATTGTAGGTACCTGGCCCTTTCCGCGTGAACACAAACATTATAATATTCGACTTCAGTCTTTTTAACGGCGTCTTCCGTCTTCCTCTTCTTGACTAGGAGCTTGGCCGCATCCCGCTCGCTGGTAGCGCCAGCGACGCGCTCGGCGCGCGCCGCGCTCAGGATGGAGTGCGCGTGCGGGATGTGCCCGACGCTGGAGCTGCGCGGCATCCGACTGCAAACAACAGCCAACCTACTAACTGGTAACATGCTTATATGCGCTTCCTAGTAGGTAGTGCTTTTTCACGAGCGAAGGGTCTGACAATTTCAAATTACATAGGTGGGTAATCCTGATAAAATGTTTGATTATCAGGAATGGACGGTAAGGTGGCAGCCCGAAACGCTCTCTAATCCAAGGTCCAATATCCCTAAAAACATTTCTTTGCTAATGACGATCACTTGAAATTGCCTGCATTCCCTCACCGGCAATAATGTTTGTGACATTCGCATGGCATATTCACATAAATAGATAGACCATCGCATTGCTAACTAAGCGAAGGATCCTTCAATTCGACGACTGAACATCTCGTTTAGTACTACTTTTTCAAAATCATATTGCGATGTTCAGATCGTCGAGTGCATTGCGAACTAAGCAGACCTAATATCTAAAGTAGCATCTTGCAGTTTCTCGTTTTCCCTTGCCGCTGCGTGCGAATTCTTCTTGGATTTAACTTCGTTTGTACGCCACTCGGAGAGAGTCCGCGAAGTTTTATCCACGTTACCCTCGATCTGAGAATACAACAATGTTATTAGGTTACATGGTCGACGCAATGCCTATCGCTTTATATATATTTTCGTATAAGTACCTAGGTCTTGCATCTCACGCAGGCATTGACCCTAAATCTATTATGTATGGACGTTACAGATTAATATCCTTACAAACACTCAAATAAGAATAATTAGAATACCTCATATGGACGAGTACAAATATCTAGTTCTATTTACCTTTTTTCTCAGCTTTAGTTGATTATCGATGACAATTTTCATAGGTTTCACTAATTCCTCTGTTAGAGCGTGAGAATATGCCCTGGAACATACCAAGAAACACTTTGGTTATTAAAACGAAAGGGAACGGCCGCTTCTCCATACAAAGGTAGTCCCCCATTTTCCTCTTTAGATATAGATATTAACCATAGAGTTTTTCGATTAATTGATTATTGTAAAAATTTGGAGCGAAAAACATATTTCATACAAATGATTTCATGCTCCTTACTCTTATAATAATTAAAAAATCGAAAAAATACAAACATAGCTGTCGTTGATATACAACAAACTGTGCCAGAGAGGAAAATGAGGACTACGTTTGTATTAAAGGCGATTTCGCACGGGTCCTCTACTTTCGTTTTAATACTACGTAATACCAAAGAGAATTGCTTGTAAAGTCTAAGAAAAAATCGTGCCCCTTAGTTTGACATCCAAAACAGATGAAGCTGTTCGGCGCCATATGTTTTGCGGTCACTGAATTGTTAAATGTCAACTTTTGACAATCAGAGTTATCGCAATATGTATAGAGCTGTACAGCGCCATCTCGCTTACTTGTCAAATTCTAAGTATGAAATTGTCTTAGATTTTACACATCTTACTCACTCAATGAATCTTTGGTAATACCTATCCCGTACGCAGGATAATGGTGGCTTGGGCATCTTGGGAGCACGTGTGAAGCCGAAGCCAACAAGTAAGTAGAGACCCTTTCGACAGTTTAATGAAATGTACATAAGCGATTTTTTTGTTGATTGCGTTTTATCACTGACTTCAAATGGAAGGTATTTTTAAATTTGGTAGCTAGTTAGGTTAGGTTAGGTACCTATGAATATCTGCACGTTTCTCCATCTCAGTAGCGACATGTTTCCACGCCTCGGCGCAGGAGCCAATGCTCTCTTTACAAGCTTTGCTCAGCTTAGTGCCAAGTTTCGCTAGACATTTCGAATAATAATTTTCAGCTTCTATCCTGGAAATAATGAATAAAAAAATTACATTACAGTTTTCTGACACACAATTCAAGTTGTTCAGAATAGTTTGGTGAGTATGATTATTATTATATAGTGCTTCTCTTACTTGTGAAAGAATGGTTACAATAGTTTCCTGCCTAGATACCTACTTATTTAGTTTAAATGCCACGAAAACGATATCGGTGTTCAAATATAAACGTGTAAACGAATGGTATATTTGTGTCGAGTCGCGGCGCGGCCCACTTGGCGGCACCTCGCGACGATCTATTTTTGTTTTTGTTGCTATTGACACGTCCTACGTTTGAACTTTATTATGCACTTCTGGCAATAAAATCGTAATCAGTACACAAGGCGGAGTGGATACAACACTTATAAATACAAAATTAACAACCAGTGAAAAGACTGACCGATTCTTATAGGCTATAGATGGATATAGATAGAACAATCGGCAACTTGTATTTAAACAATTATTCAATATTCAATAAGTAATTCAAAGTGCCGAAATACTGAAAATTACCGACTGGCGGTTGCGTAGGTATTCAGTAGGTGGATATGTAGAATGTGTAGTGTGGTGTTAACAAGTGTTAAACTCAATTATTCACCGTGACGAGCTCCATGGTTCTGCTCGCGCAATTGTCCCGACGGTGCGGTGATGTTTCGTTCGACGCGTTCAATATCATCGTAAACAATAACGTATTGTTTCATACCTGTGTTTCTTCGAAGCGTTTACTTTCTACTGAGAATTTGATAAGATTGCTTATCGTTATTTTAAATGGGTTACTTTTTGCTAAAGGTATGTTTAGTCTCATATCCCACAAGCTTGTAGCTAAGTAAAACTTTGCAGGAACCTATGCAAAACTTTTGAAGTTCAAGGTCTAGAACCAGTCCTAACTAACATGTTTGTATTTCAGTTTATCAAACTAATTACTCAAGCGTAATTAGAGTTTATTACGATATTGCTAGGAAGCTATTGTGTTGGTATTTGGATGGTTTACAACATCGAATCATTTGATTTTGATTTTCCTACATATGATTTCTGCTGGTGGCAGAATTCGGTTTCACGGAAGACAGTTTACACTACCACTCCTGAAATACGTAGGTAACCATAATCTGTCTGCTATTACCTTTCTTGCAATATGGCAGCTAGTTCTTTGCTGAAATCACCGCCTTGTTTAACGTATAGACGAAGTTCATCAAAGCCGCTAAGCGCCTGAAACAAAATAAGGTAAAAGTAGGCGAGCAACAAAAAACGGCTCGTCCAGAGCCGCTTCGCCCACAATCCTATTTCGTCACCTCTTTAAATCGTCACCTTCTTTACTCGTCCACATTCCTATTTAGACCACATTGCCAGCTCGTCAATATCATTGTACCATCCATTGTCCTGACTGCCTTCTATAAGTAAGACAACATCGCCACTTTTAATTTAAGTACTTTTGCAAGCTAAAGTAGCATCTTGCAGTTGCAAGCTAAAGCTGAAAAGTTTTAGTCCTGTCATTTTGACCTTCACTAATTGGACGAGTTAGCACTGTAGACCATGTAGGGATGTGGACAAGAGAGGAAAGTGACGTTATAGGAATTTTGACGAACAGTGGACCATATGACAATTACTAACAAGTTAAGGTGGCAAAATAGGATTGTAGAATTGGTGGACAAAGCGGCCCTGAGCTCATAAAGCTAAATTTCTAATGCATGTATCGTTCCAACAGAACAATGTTTGAAATTATGCGGTTCGACGACAACTTTATCTTGGGATACACTTTTCTCCTTCTTTTCTGTTTGAATGAAGTGAAATATATTGAAAAAATTAAATTACTTTCTATGAAAATATTTTAATTTGTGTTTCTTACAAGTAGATGCACTACTATTTAAACTATAAATGACATAAATGTTATATACAAAGGAAAAAAATACCAAAGGAAAAAGTGGCCAGGGCTGGAATCGAATTATTTCGTTCATGTTTGATACAGTTTTATTGTGTATTTACTTTCCTAAAGTATTGGACTCTCTAGAACGAAACTTAGTAGGTAAACTTTAAGGTAGGATTATTAAAGTAAGTCCGCTAAACACGAATAATTTTGCACATTGACCCACCTGTTCCTATCTCTATCGCACACGCATAATTATATTACTGTTACACTCGCACAGCGTCATTGACCGCCGGCATCATGAGCGGGACAGTTATAATATTACGCGCGTGCGATAACTGTGGCGGGTCAATGTACGATATTCTTCGTGCTTAGCGTCCTTACTTTAGTAGCTACACTGTAGGTAGTTAAAAAAAAGCAAAGTCTATGATTCATCATGAAATCAGCTCGATGGTGCCAAATTAATGTAATGTCATCCTACATCACGCATATTTTAAAAAGTTTTATATCGATACAAGTATTGGAAGTAGACTTGCGATGATGACGTCCATGACTCAATAGAAATTAGTAAAAGTGTTTTCCCGCCAAGTGCTGCGTCAAGTATCGCGTTCCTATGGGATATGTATGCATTGTCACTTCCAAGTCCGCGCAAAATTGGCGTCGTTGGAGTCTACCCCTATACCCACTACTCGGTAATAACGCACTTTTTAAGAATGTACCTGGCCGCGTAGCCAACGGTACAATCGTTAACGCTCCGTAGCGTAGCGTAGTCATCTCTCTCTATCACTATTCCATATTAGTGCGACTGTGACAGTTGCGTTTCGTTCGCCACTTAGCGTGAACGATATGCACGTTGGCTACGCGGGCAGGTCCTATCAACAGTTTACATACTATAGTAAAGTATATGTAATATGTTTATTATAAATGTTTCTTGAATAGTAAGGTGCGTTGGGATTGGGATAAGATTAAACGGATTTTTGATGACGAATGAAACGGTATTATTCATATACCGACACACGTGATTTAGAATTACGTTACGGATGACTTTTTGTCTTACTTCTGTTTTCAATATACCCCAACGCACTTCACTTTATAAGTAGGTATGTGAAATATTATCAAAGTAGTATGTAATGTTTTCCTAATTCTTATGGAATGCCGTAGCTAAAATTGACATACGGCTACCACGAGCTTGTCGCTGACCTGACACTGACATAGGTATTCACTAACGCCTGCGTAACATACTTTCTATGCATCTCGCTCGCACAAATATTCCAGAACGAGTTAGATGCATAGAAAGTAAGTTACACACACGCTAACGAATGCGTCAGTGGCATGTCATTGACAAGCTGTATTTTACTGTAAAATTATTATTGTAAAATCTTACAAAAGTGAATGTTTTTTTTTGCAAAATACTAGCTGTATTTTGTAGTTACGTCGAAGGTAAATTATAAATTGTATTGTGCTTAATAATTATTATAGCTTAGTAATTGGTCTTAAATTCTAATTAGACACTTAACACAAAACAATACCTGTGCAAAGTCAGTAGGGAAGTTGAAAACTAATAATTTACACTGTGATTAACGTTTTACTTTAGCGAGGCAAACAATAACACTGGATGCTAATTAACATTGTTGTGTATCCTTGTATTATGGGCGGCGTATTAGTATAACCCCCAATACTTTTTATATTGCAGGTTTCCTTTAAAATACGGAACTTTACAAAGCGGAACAGTTAAGGAAATGCATACTCCGTTTAGATAGCACAGTGGTGTAATACACTCATGTTAAATTGTATGTTTGAATTGGAAAGTATGTTGTTAAGTATTCTGCACGCTGATTCAAGTTTATTATGTAAACCACATGTGCATATGTAAGGTTTGAGTAGCTTTCAACACGTCAAGAATGTTATTTAACTTAAATAACACTAGGACATTCTGACACGTATATATCTGAATTATTTAGTCTACAAGCCAGGCTATAAGTTAAATTATTTTATGTACGTATGGCCAATAACCTTCTTATACGATAACGAGACGTCGTTGATATAGCGGTAATTGTATAAAACGGCGATTAAGAGGGGTTTGATCGTAATTAGAATATGAATCGATTTTTAATCCGTGTGTAATTAGGGTGACGAGGAAAGTACACTTTGATTTCTTGGCTCTTTGTAGGTACCTAGTTGCTATGAAAATTAATATAAAAGCGAGTAATATGATGCAATTGTCACTGTAACAAGGTACCAAATGTTAGTATATAGTGGTAGTTATTTTACTTATATTTGCGTCAATAACTAGCTATAGGTATGGCTCGCATGTGGCGTGGGCGCCTGCTGCACATGTCTCACCACATGCTTGTCCATGACCATGACCAATTGTTACATGCTGACATTCGGTGCATCTTTTTCTTCGGTCTTTACACAGTTTTGTTGTTATTAAGTTAAAAATAATATGTGTTAATATAATAAGTAAGCTCATGATTGTATACTATTACTATGTAGTAGTAGTAGTACCTAGTAGTTAAAGAACAGAATTAGTTAGACATTATAATTATACAACGCGTTTGTTAATTTTCTCGTAACTAAAAGCATTTACTTTGTATAAAAATTTGGATCATAATCGCAATCTATAGAGCAAGTAACAGTCATATATGTGTATTTATGTAATTTATACAAAAATAGCAATTTTAATGAGAAGTAAGCCAAGATCTTTACCTATACGAGAATGTACAGACAGGCAGCCCCTACTCATACTCGTGCTTAGCAAATGATTAATACCATAATTAAATCGGAAGAAAGAATTCAATTTACCTACAAGGTTATCTTATAAATGCCAACACCTACACCTATATTACGTTGAGGACGAATGCTAAATCATCGATTAATTATTTAACTTATTAATTAACGATAATTGGCATTCACAGGTTTTAACATTGTACCACAATGATCATTCACAAGTTCTTGACTTCCATTTGTTGGTCTACCTACTTACCTATTGACAAATTTGGAAGCAGAATGGGTTGCGTAGGCCGTATGAGGGACGATAAAGCAAGGTTGAATAGTCAATGGGAATATGCTATTTAAAACCGAATGTTTAAATAATTAGGTACATGTATGGGTAAAGGATGTCGTTGTGTAAGTGGCCGGAGTGCTCCTAAGTTACGAGCGCAGGCGGGAGCGGCCGCCGCATGTGTAATAAAGTGTCGAAGATCTCTCTAAATAAACGATTAGTCGTATAGGAATAAGGCACAAGTTTATGAAATGCCTCATGGCCATTTTAGAGGCATCCATCATATCCTCATGGATTGCATTAGCATTTAGATACCAGTAGGTATTAAGTATAAGAACGTGTTGGTTTAAAGTAATGAGAATTTTTATTTTCGAAATTCAAAGAATAAAGACATTACGAGTAGCTATGGCTTTATGCATTTTAGAATGACAAACTAAGACGCCACAACAGAAAACGCTAAGGAAAGATGGCTGGACTGTGTTGAAGAAGATCTTAGGAGGATGAGGAAGTATACCAACTGGAAAAAGGTTGTCAAGGATCGCGACAACTGGAGGAAGATAGTGGAGGAGGCCAAGACCCACAAAGGGTACAGCCTGCAGCCATCGGAACTATATAATCTTATATCCTAGCAATATGTCGGTTTTTTTATGACGAAAAATTTACCCGTAACGGAATTTTAATATTTAGATCTCTGGGTATATTACATTACAACGTATCGCATTGTTTTTCCTACTGCTAACGAAGACGTTACGGTTTACTTAAAGAGAGCTAATTACGGGCTGGTGTGATGAAAAAATATTGAGCCGCTGGTCGTCTGTGACTAGTAGCGGCCTGACAAGCAAGTGTGGACATTTCGCAATCCGGTTGATCTACAACTCGTGATTGCTCTCGCGTATTTTAATTGTCTCAATGCATGGTATCTATAATTTTCTAGATGACGCGCTGCGTTTATTCTATTGTCTGCGGCGTATGAATTTTGCAGGTTTTCACAATAAATAATCGGAAACGGTTCTTTGTGTGGTTTTTAGGGTTTTTATTTGATAATTGGGAGTAGAGGAATTAAATCAACGAATATACTTTTAGGCTTTGACGTATTAAAAGAAGAGGACGCCCAATGCGAAAGAAATATATGTCAAAATATATGGAGCAAACTGACATTAGGTAATGCGCTCTGGTAGATGCTAATAACGTTTCTTTATAATTTTAGTAAAATAAGTATTTCATACAAAAGTAAACTTAATGCAATACAATTTAAGTGTCAAATTTGCAAACAGATGTTTCAAAGCATTGATTACTTTATGATTAAATGACGTTTTCGTAAGTTGATCATTGTATAAACGTCAAAATGAATAGCGAGAGAATGGAGTCGCTTTATGTTTACAAATTATTTTAATATTATTGTCTTTCAATAAAAATATCAAAATCGGAACTACAATATATATATATTGAATAACTAGATTGAGGTAGTTGTATGAATGGTCTTGGTTTTTAATGACAATATGCAGTCTGCGATTGCCCTACTACTACTTTAGAAGAACATTTTACATAAATATTAAATAAAACGACTTAAAAACACCTAGTTTGTTGTATAATTGTCTTTTTGATCTACATTTAATTTTGGAGCTTTCTTTTTCGCAATGTAATGTAAACGTACAGTTAGATACAGGTTGGTTAATATCGACTTTATTACAACAATTTTATGATTGTGGTTATGTTCTTCTTCTGATGGATATGACGTAAAAATGTTTACGTGCATGATTTTCTTCAATATATTAGATGCTGTTATAGAATTGTCACGGTTTATTCCCCTTCGCATGTTATGTCTTAAAAAAGTTTCAGTTGTTTTGCAAACAGTAAATATATCTTCAGACGCATAAAACAAGCCCACCCATGTACAACAACAAAAAAGACGTGTCGGCAACGCGTATGTTAAACCCTCGTGTTTCTGAACTCCGTAGGCTCCGGTGACCGCTGGCCACCAGGTGAGCCGTATGCCTGTTTGCCACCAATATGATATTAACACCCTACCACACCATCCCATTACACCCTAGAACCCAAATGGTCGCGCACTGTGCGGTTTAAGAGGAACTTCCTCCCGCGGACGCTCCGGCTGTGGAATGAGCTACCTGTCGAGGTTTTCATGAGGGTCTACAGTATAAAGTTCTTCAAGAAAGGAGTGAACAGATTTTTAAAGGGTCGGCAACGCGCATATAACACATCTGGAGTTGCAGGCGTCCATAGGCTACGGTGCTTTATGTTTTATTGTTTTCTATGTTACGGTGACTGCTTACCATCAGGCGGGCCGCATGCTTGTTTGCCATTGTCGTGGTATAAAAAAAATTTAAACAAATCTAATGTAGACTCCATCGATTTTTGTTCCGTGGCAACCGTTAATTTGTATCAACAAAATGAATTATTAAATACCATAGAATTACGAAGAATTACCATCAGGCGGGCCGTATGCTTGTTTGCCATTGTCGTGGTATAAAAAAAATTAAAACAAATCTAATGTAGACTCCATCGATTTTTGTTCCGTGACAACCGTTAATTTGTATCAACAAAATGAATTATTAAGTAAATACCATAGAATTACGAAGAATTCACATTAGTTCTGTTAAAATATCAATAGAACTTACTGAATGAAATATATGCCATCCTTTTTTCTTGTTGTGTTGCTATTATAAGCGCATTTTTTCACAAAACATTTCGTCATGTTTGACAGTTGTCGTTGTCGACGGCCGAAACGGGACTGCGAGCAAAACTCATGCTCAAGCCGTTGGAGCATTAGTTTTGTGGGGCCATTTTTTTCGGCTGACTGTGAATTCAGTTAATTATACTTACATCAATGCTTTTAGGCCTACAAAACAAACCCAAAAAAGGGTATCGAGTAATTATTTTACAGCAAGATGGAAATAGTTTTAATACCTTCATTTCGTCCTAAATGAGTGTAATTCGAGTTTGCGCATTCCCAGGAGGTATGCATACATTTTGAGACATATTTTTTTATTTGGATGGCCAAACCCCTGTGGATGTAGAAGGAACCCACCATCATTTACAATAACACTACTAGCAAGGTTGGGTGAAAAGGCATTTTCAGATTTTAACATGTCCAATACCAAAAATAAAGAAATACAAAATGGCGACCTTACACATCCTCAGATATTAATTTTCATCATGATTAGATCAAATTTTCCGCCGGACGTATCGTTTATGAGCTACAAGCAAAAAACAGAAAACAAGCAAAAATTTTTGCACACTGGAATTGTGCAAACTCAAATTACACATGATTTCCAGCTTGCTGGAAATTATTTTTTAGAATAACAGTATAAACACAACAATATCGCTTTCTATTAACGTAATCTATCACTTTTAATATCCGTCGTTAAAAATGCTAATGGTTAAGATACATGCTTTATGTTTTATTGTTTTCTACCTTAGTTGTATAAATACTTGTGAAAAACGGCTAGGTATGTTTATGTTATTATGTCACTATAGCAGTTTAAACCTTTTTTGTTTTATATAATTCCCAGAGATACTCTGTAAAAAGTATCTTAAATACAAAATACCACTGAACTGAACGCGCGTGTCCTAGACAAAGAACCTATAGTAACTTGTAATACACCATTAAAACAATGGTACTTCTTTAAACACATTGTCTTTTATTTAAATTGCGTAATAACGCGCTAACATTTTGCATTCAAAAATACTACCTAGTCAAGTATCTATAAGATATCAGATACAAGATACCTTAGGAAATGGTATTTGAAATACTAGATACAATATGAGTATCTTCTAAATACTTTTTTGAGATAAAATACTTTTTTAAACAATGCTCTGTTTTTAACCGACTTTCGCATTTGAAAAGGAGGAGGTTCTCAATGTCGGTTATGTTTATTTTTAATATTTGTTACTTCATAAGTCCGTCATTTCTGAACTGATTTCGTTTTTTTTTATTGCTTTTATATATCCAAGTATCGGTATTGGTCCCGTTTTTCTCAAAACTCAGTTTTGATGATGGGATCGAGAAATCGAGGGAACTCTTCAAATGTGAAAGGTCCTTATGCTCCATGTGCATAAGGACCCTTTTCTCTATTAGCCACGTCTTGTCACTGTGACGTGCAGACTCTTTCGCTCGCCCGTTATATAATATTTAGGTAAAGGAGACGGTAACAAGCGAACTTCGATTTTATTTACGAAGTTCACATTAAAAGACGGCTACAATTTTTAAAGTAGGTAAAAATGTAAAGCTGCAATACGAACACACTGCATGCGTTACGAAAATAAAACGATGAAATTAATTAGAAAAAGTATTTTAGCAATAAAAGTATTTACAAAATACTAAGATACGAATAGAAAGTATCTAAATACAAGATACAAGATATTTTTAAAAAGTTATTTCAAATACTTTTATCTTAGATAAGTCACATCTCTGATAATTCGTGTCTAAATTCCTTAGGTATATTCATGGTTTTATTACTACTAGAAGTTGTCTTGTGAGAAAACATAATCTACTCGTATTTTCGGTGTAGGTGCATTATAGTTTTAGCAAATACACTTATATCCTCCCTCAATGTGGCTTGGTATTCATGCAAGGTCGTGGTCGAATGTTAACAACTTTTTAAATTCGCTGTAAAAGTACGTAATCAAAGGCATTTAATGCTTTCATAAATGATTTTATTAAAAGAGTGGAGTTAGACCAAGCTAAGTTGGCAGCGGTCGTGATAGCCCAGACTGTGTAAGTGTTATTTAAACGTCGTAATTTCATAGAAGTTTGCACAGTATTGAGCTATCAAAATCCCTATCTATATCTATATCAAAATAGCTTGGTCTAACCCTCTATAAAGTATTTAAATTATGTTTATAGAGTTCATGAATTTATTAGTGAGATTTTGTAAATGCAAATAGTAATATCAATATCATAGGTATAATATGTTAAGCATACCTACCTATAATTGAGAAGTCGTGTCGAAACTATGGCATCGTTTGTATTTATTATATACACATCACTAGCTGACAAATTGTGTATTGTCTGCGGGTCACGCGCCGCAACGGTAAACATCAATGGACGTACGAGTAGAATGCTACCATCGATATGCCGGCGTGTCTAGTTGTATGCAACACTCGATAACTTTCTTTGTGAAGTAACTTTCACTGCCATAAAAATGGAACCTAAAACGCGTGATGGAAGACTTAGAATGCCGTGAACGCCATAAAGAGTTACGTCAATTCAGAAAACGCTCGTCACGAGTTAAATTGTGTCCGACGCATGCTTCCGCCTCTCCGGGAAGCGCGTGAGCAGTCATCGTAAAATAAAAGCGCGTTAGATTCAAATAGATGACAATAAATACCACTGTGCTCATCTATTAAATATAAAAAAGGAAGAATTCTCTTAGAGGCGACCGGTGCCCAACGTCTAGCAGACTAGCAGTAGTAGCAGTGGCTTGGTTTTGTCAAGAAAACGTTGGTTCTAAATTACGATACGAACGTAATTATTGCAGATCTCATATGTGTACATCTTTGAACTAAGTTGAAATTCATTACAGTTTCATTTAGGGAAATTATTTCGGAAACGTCCACATCATGCAAGACGATTCGCAACTAAGATACGTATTGGTGGACTTTGTTAGGCGTTATAAAATAAACACACCCTGATATCGGTTGAGAGGGATGATCCGCGCTTGTGGATACGGATATGGTTGCTAAAATTTGGTGTTAATTTATTGGAGCCCCCTTTATATTAGAGGTAACTTTAAAATTATTTACGGGGTGATCACTATAGTCTAGTAGTCAGCCCTTGAGTTACCAATGTTACCAATTACCAATGACGTGTGTTATCCGCAGATGTAAGTACAATACTTCACAGTCTTACTCACCCATGAGGTATCCTTGAAGGCTTGGTGGTTGTTGGAGGTGCGGAGGTTAATCATCTCCTCGAGAGTGTTCTGCCAGCGGTCCATGCCCGCGGCGATCTTGGTGGAGACGTCGCGGCTCATGGCACCGGCGTCGGCTTCGGCCGCGCGCGCATTCCCGCTGCCTGCCTTGCTACTGGTCCCGCTGAACGTCCTGCAGTAGAATCCATGGTTCACATCTCATATCTCCAGCAAGCGAAAGTTCACTTTATATGTCATTGACATCATTTAACTTATGTCATTCACGTAAAACTTAATTACTAGAAAGCTCAATAAACCTACCTACTAACTAGGGTCGAAACATGTGGTATTTTGCATTAATAAGTAAATAATACGTAACATAAAATACTAAGAAATTTAGGATAGTTTCAGTGTTTGGCACGAACAGACAGGCACCGGCCAAATACTTGCGTCTGTAACTCCAAGGACCATACCAAATTGTACAAACAACAATGTAGAACCAAATAATTCTGTAGACCAGGTAGCCAACTACATATAACAGATGCCTATAAAAACTTGATCATGTTGGAGGCTGAGTTGACCATTTTAACTTTGATACCATTTAACAAAAGTTGTGTTCATGATTGTTCGTTTAAAATGTGACAGAATTGTCAAGTATCTACTTTGATTATATTGAAATTATCGTAGTGTGTTTTGTACATAATGAATAGGTAACATATGTAACTACAGAGATAATAGAGTATTATCTTCCACAACCGGCGTGAGTACATTTTCTCCCCGCCGTAAGAATTACGACAGTCGGTTTGGTTACGTCAATAGACTTTCCATAATTACCTATCTGTAGACAATTGCATTTTTATGTCTACATCAGTATTCTCTTTACCTATTCATTGATTTTCATTCAGTTATTGTACATAAAACCACTGATTGTCAGGACATGTCTGTATTTGGAATTGTTACCGCTGGTATTTGTAAATACCAGTATAGTTCAACCTGTACTGAAACTTGCAAATATAATAGTTATATCGTCACTACTTCGAAAAAAAACTAGTATCATGTTCGGTCAATCAAAAGAAAAATGTGGTAACTATGTATGGGACGCCTACAGATTTACTGCGTTTCAACTTTGAGTAGCAGTGTTTCGAAGTAGTGACGATTTATATGCTAAAGTAACTCTGTCTTAAATCTCACTTATCTCTTCACGCTTAGACCGCTGAACTGATTTAGAAAAAAAATTGTACGGAAATTTCTTTCCGTTATTTCCAGCTAGGTATTACCACTAATTTAGGGTCGGCAACGCGCATGTAACTCAACTGGAGTTTCAGGCGTACATAGGCTACGGAGACTGCTTAGCATCAGGCGGGCCGTATGCTTGTTTGCCACCGACGTAGTATAAAAAAAATTTTGTTAAAGTTCATAAAAATAACTAGATAGATGTGGACTGGGTACTTTTTGTTTTAATACGTCCACAATTAATTCAGAACTTTAGGACATCATCCTTTTTGGAATGGGCGACTTAGGTTGTGTTGAGAATGCATAATATGAAATATGAAGAATTTAATTAAAATATGTTTTGTGGTTCTTTGAGGTGTCTTGTGTAGTCCTCGTGATGTGATTCACATGTAGTTAATTTGTTGTTTCCGGTATGGATGCGTAACTGTTTAGTCACATAGCGCGAGGTATGATGAGATATTTGCAAACTACCCATTAACACCGCACCGCCGGGAAGATTCGAAGCTAATTATTACCTAACTTGATTACATCAATCGAAAAGATTACAGCGCCATTTAATACGGGAATTTATAGTTTTTTTCTATCAAATAGCCTAGGTCTTCAATTAAAAATAAATATTTATGTAGTATAAATTTTGAAATGATTTATTTCTTTATTACTATTAAATATTAAGTGTTTACTATGTAGGTATAGGTACATAATATGGAACTTTAATTTTATTTATGTGAATTTGAGTGTAATATTTAAAAAATATATATATACACACACACACACACACACTACGTCGGTGGCAAACAAGTATATGGCCCACCTGATGGTAAGCAGTCTCCGTAGCCTATGGACGCCTGCAACTCTACAGGTGTTACATGCGCTTTGCCGACCCTAATACTCGTCTGCACACTCATGAGCTCTCGCACCCTTACTCACCGGTCGGAACACAACACGACACAACATATGTGACGATATACCTATTAGGTTTCCTTACTCTATAGTTTCGTTTTTACAAGATTTATAATTAGGCAATTTGTCTAGGTTTTATAAAATGGTCATTCGACGTCACCCCATGCAATAATAGTTGTAAACCAATCTGTAAGTAACTACAAGTATTTGAGGTGGCCCCTCGGCTACGTTAGCAAGATAATGCTTCTACTCGTATCATTAACAAGAGCATGTTCAATGCTGTTCGAAACCTAATGGACGTACTTAACATCATAATATAATAATGTTTTAATGACAAATAGAGTAGTTGGATCTGTGGGGTGCTTTAAGTGATTAACTGTTTTCTTTGATAAATGTTGTCGGCTCTTAGGTAAGGGTATTATTATTATAAACTAGCGTAACTAACTAACGATAGGTATGTATTTTAAACTAGCAAGACTTGTACATTTAATATAAGGACTATGACTTATAATACATTAAATTAAAAATTGCACATGTGTAAATAATGGTGTCTGTGTAAACAGGTTCACGTTCAATAGGTAAGTACTTGAATTCTGAGATATTACTTACCTAACACAGTGCATTGTATGTCTTAACCTTGACGGTACCAAGGGTTAACATTGGTCACCTATTTTTAAACGACATTAGAATTATTAAGAAGAAGGTTCTCAATTCGATGAGATCCTATTTTTTATGTACATTTACATGTACATAAAAAATAGGATATTTTGTATGTTTTTTTTTTTGTTTTTTTTTTTTATTATTATTACCCGTAAACATCTAGGCAGATTTGAGAAATTCTGCTAGTAATAAGGGATATATAAAAAGTTGGCCCCCATTGTCATTAACTCAGAATCTGATGATGTGATCCTGGAAAAATCGACGGAGCTATTCAATATTGTGGTATTTCTGTCTGCCCGAGACTTTTCTCCGTGATTGTTAGTACTCTAAAGCTGCAATTTGACATGCATATATAAGTCAATAAAACCAAAAAGTCGTACAATAAAATCCAAAAATAGTACATTACGATACAAGTGCGAAAAATAGGAAATTCGAAACGAGTGGCGATAAATTAAAACACGACCGAAGGGAGTGTTTTAAATCGACACGAGTTGCGAATTACCTATTCGCACATGTATCGTACAACGTTTTACAGTACATATGGCCCTTTAAATGTTCGACACAGTAACATAATATGCTACTTCTCGCACTAGTGCTATAAAGTAGCCCCATATGTACTGTAAAATATTTTTTAGGTTAGGTACCTCCCCAACACGTAAAGTGGGGATGTAATTTTTTTTTAATCACACTTGCTCGAAAAAGATCTTATTTCATGCAGGTGTGCTGAAGGACAAAGGCCTATTTTGTCCCCGCGGGAGTTATGGAGTGTGAAAAAAATAGCTATAACTCCCTAGGGAGTTATAGTTTATCTTTTAATTATGTCTCTTATTCATACAAACAAAGTAGCATAAATGAGTTTTACTTTTAAAATACTGACGTTTATAATTTAATATTTTTGTTTATGTTTAAAATTATTTAATTTGATTAATTTAACAGCCGATTAAAATATTTTTACATAAATTTCAATCGTGGCTGAATGCCGAATAGGTCTGTGCCTTCGATGCCGAACCTGCCAAGAAATTACAAAATGGCGGACGAATGTTTGATATGTCACTGTATTTAAGAATTATTTCGCTTAAAATTTAGTTTTTTCTTCCCAAGTGTGATGAAAAACATTGTGTGTAACTCCGGAGGTAAGAATATTGCAAACTCGGGTCTTTAATTCCCTCATATCCAAAATTTCACTTAAGTACTCCCCTCGTTGCAAAATGTACTATTTCGCTTCAACCTATTAGTGTGGGGCATCGTTGGATAGACAATGATATTATAGCTATAGATACATATAGCACAAAAAATACTTCCATATTTATATCTATACAGCTACGAAGAAATCTATTACTTTTTATTAATGTTCTCATTCCATTCATCTTTGTCTCTTTGTTAAACATGAGCTTGTCTTTTTCTCTATCGGTGAGCGGGAGCTCGTTAGGACGTGCGCATTTCTCGCTTGCCCAGTAGGGCTAAGATGGTCGGTTTTTTATCATCTGTCATCATGCCTGTCACGTTCTAACAAGCATGTAAGTGCGAAAGTGACACATGACATGACGAGTGATAAAAATGCGACCGTAATACCGAAAAGCAACTTGTACAATTTGTCACAAGGTAAGTGCTTTAATTTTGGAACGCCTATACACATCATGAGTTTCAAAAGAGTGATTTTTCAAAACGAATAGGGGTCGTCAACAACATTTAAAATAAGGTAATTATTTTCCGAAATAGTTGCTCCGAAAGAAAAAATGTGTCCCCCTCCAAAGAGCTTAATATACATTAAATGAAAACTATAGCGAACATGATACGTTTAGCCGTTTTTGATATAGCGCAAAAAGGTTCTCCTTATAATAAAAGGACGTACAGCTAAACGTTATTACGTTAAATGGGTATGCCATTATTTGGTATTGCTCATGTAAATAAAGTAAAACATAAGATTGAAAAATTGCTTTTCTTACTCATTAAATTGTTATTTAATTATTTAATATCTCTAAAACAGTTTCAATTCCGTTGACTATTAGCAGTTTTAGAACGAAAAAAAATAATTCAAAAATAAGAGGCAATTCCGCTGATTTTCATAAATCTAGTATAATCAATAAATTATTTTGAAATGACTGCAGTTTCCTAAAATACATGTGTTTTTTCATAAATATTGCAATCTAAGTGTTTTTCGCTATGGGTTATTTATATAGTCATAACCAGATATGCAAAGTCTACGATTGCAAGCAAATCCTAAGGAAAAAGTCATGGCCACACGTCTATTACTTTTTAATTTCCTATTATTCTATATGAAAATAAGAGTGTTGGACTCGGATGAAAGGCACCAACCATCGTTTTATCCTTTGGTTAACAATCTATTATACTATAGGTAATAGCTCCCGTTTAGCCTATTATGATGGAAGGGTAACTTTGGAAGCCTACACTGAGCATGGCTCGACATTCTTTTGGCCGGTTTTACTAGCATTGATTTACTTTCACCTGTCCCGTTGTCTGTAATCAAACCTTGCAAGTTAAATTTGACCCACTTCCCGGTTTCCGATGAAGCTGAAAATTTGCATACATATGTAAATCGCATGACAATGCAATATTGTGATAGCATCGAGCTGATCTGATGACTTAGATAGGTGGCATAAGAACTCTGTGATAAAACAACGCAACCTAATTGAATTTGGGGTTGCTAGAATTACCTTGATCAATATTAGTTGCTCATAGAAAGAAAATTACAGTAACCTTGCTTGTACCAAAAACAATTTTTTTGACAAAACTATTTGAGTTTTGATTTTACTCATTTGGTTACATTTATTCGATTATGGGGATGATCCTGGTACACGTGAAAGAAATTATCGAGAAGAATCTAGTTGATATGTAAGTGTTAATAATACAAGGAATTGATAATCGCAAAGGCGTGGAGCGACCGTTATTATGTAACCGTCGCGGCGAAGCCGGGCAGCGGCCGCGAGGTGTAACCGCCAGCCTCGTCGCTAATCAATGGTATCTACAAACTTATTTCTATATTCTAAGCCTGTTAGCAAAAAATAGGTAGTGAAGGGCATATTGTACATCGGCCGCGGACAAACGTAAGAATGTAGCTAAACTTAAAAGAAAATGCAGACGAACAACAGACGTGTATACTATAACTGAGTAGGTACCTACACTTGCATATGGTAAACTAGAGTCGGATCAATCTAATTCTGTGGGGCATTTGCAATGACAAAGTGTGAGATTGTCTTAATCAATGTCAAATTTATATAAAAAAACACTTTGTTGAATTCAAATAAGTGCAAAGTTAGCATAGACGGGTTCTATACTAATTTGGGTGAATAAATATACACGCTAGATAGCGAAAAAGTTATTTTTTATGTTAGAATTTAAATTACCTGTTTATGATCAAAATTAAATGTTCTTTAACTATAGACGTTCCCTATTCTTATGTTTATTTTTTATATAAATAACCTACATAACTACAAGCATACTCGTAGTATGAACAAGATTCTTGAATAAGAGGCACGGATTTTTACAGATACGTACATACATAAGCTGGATTACTTAAGTGTTCACGTAATGTTTAGGGGAAAAAATTTGTTACATAAAAAAAAACAAAACTAATTTTCTAAAAGAAAACAAAAAAGCAACGAATCCTATTGTTTTCATTCTTATAGTATCATTCAATCTTATATTGTCATTGAATGTAATTTACTAACTACATGTGTTTACATACTTAATAGTCTTAATACTAACGTAAGTTACCAATGTGTTGCATAATTTTTCATCAAGTTATTTTCAATTTAATTTAATAAGATTCAAATGTTGTAGCTAGCCTAAATATAAAATAACTGGGATTTGACAACTTGTAGTAGTAGGAACCCTGTGTAATTTACGAACAAATTAAATAAGGGAACGTCAATTATGTAGGTACCTACCTTTCAATACAAACACGATATTTCTTAACGGAAGCGTGCATTAAATTCGGTAGGTACACAAATCTTCTGACTGATGGATAAATACTTGTACATACTTATATGTATATAAACATAACAATAAGTTTTTGTGGTCGCAAATTTTGATCAAGTATAATAGGAAACTTGCTTATATAAAATTTACTAGTGCGAAAAATGTCACAAAGACATCAGTCATCATCTTGTTTGTATTTGACACGGTCTTTGTCCCCTCTATCTATGAAGGTGGCACCTATTGCGGTAATCATGTTCACTGCCACTACCAGCTCACACAGCAAGACACTGTTTGATATGTCATTTGCGACATTTATTATCTATCCGTTTACATTTCGATCTCAACAACAAAAATGGTTAACAAAAGTATAAACACCGGGAAAAGTAAAAATAAACAATCAGCCATTCTATCAATACAACGTCTTTGCAAATACAAAGTGTAGATATATCTATACAAAGTATGCAAGTGTGTGTGTGTCGTATCATGTAATTTAAACCTTGCATATTAATTTCATAATAGAAGCGATATTAGAAATTTTAGATGTACATTTACGTAACGTACGCTGAGGATTCGAGTGAGTGCGGGAGGCGGGTCACCCAAACTCCACCACTGTGATTTGCATGCGGCTCGCGGCCTTCTATGCCAACAATGTTTTCATGCTCTGCTAATTCTTCAGATATACTTTAGTCGTAAGGAAGTGACAATGACGCCCCCAAACATTACACAATTTCATACTCATCTACTTTCTAGGTTTGTCATTCAGCAATACTATTTGCTTAGCACCTTTGCATACTATACTATATGCAGGGGGGTCACTTTTCTCTGCAGCTGACTGTACATCATAACGTAAGTTTTTTTTTTTTTTTAAGTTTGACCGTACTTAATTGGAATATCGTATTATCATTAACTCAATTATTACGTTTTTTATTAGTGTAGGTACGCTATTTGATTTAAATACGTAACAGTTGTTCAGGCGATCAAAATTTATTTCACATCTATTACGGTAATGAAAGACAATACATATTTTCAGTTATTATGTACCTAATTAAGCGATTACCTTCGTAACCTATGCTTTATATGCAGGTTTTTGCGCATGAGAACGCAAATATATATTATAAATTATTAGTGCAGTCTCTGATCTAGAGACTTTGTTTTTCACTTATATTTTGACTCCACGCTGTTTGACAGCTCGCTTTAATGTTGGTTCTGCTAAACTGCCGGACTATATTCACAAGTCGGCTAAAATCATAGAGGTTATTTGTACTAGGCTGCAAAGTGACAGGCTCCCCAACACAGGGAAATCGTACGGAGTGCCGGTCTCAGAATGACAATTGATTTGCCGCGACGAAAGTGTTGCAGATTGATGCCTCTATGGCTTCGATTTGGCGACTTTCACTAAAGCCAGTGACCGATGTAGCGTCATCGAGATGTCATTTATGCGATTTATTGAGCAATCCAATCAAAATTTGACAGCAATGCGACTGTTTAATAGGTTTGATTTAGTTTACTGTGGTGTTACTTGTAAAACAAAAAATATGATATATATTGAAATTACTGAGTCACTTACAAAACCCTACTTATACTACAAATACACCCCACTCCAAAAGCATGGAAACAAGGTTATTTTCTTTAGTATCTCATATTTATATTATTATTGTATATTGTGGAAAAAAAAACTTAAATAAGGCAACCTCAAAAGATTAAAGATACACCCTAAGTAATATGTATAAGTATGCTGTAAAATCTATAAAAATTAGGGAAACGGAAGGTACGGTACAGTCGCCCTTTTTAGGGTTCCGTAGCCAAATGGCAAAAAACGGAACCCTTTATAGATTCGTCATGTCCGTCTGTCTGTCCAATTATGTCACAGCCACTTTTTTCCGAAACTATAAGAACGATACTGTTCAAACTTGGTAAGTAGATTAACCGCACCACTATGCACTATGAACCGCATTAAGATTTTTACACAAAAATAGAAAAAAAAACATAAAATTTTGGGGGTTCCCCATACTTAGAACTGAAACTCAAAAAATCTTTTTTCACCAAACCCATACGTGTGGGGTATCTATGGATAGGTCTTTAAAAATGATATTGAGGTTTCTAATATCATTTTTTTCTAAACTGAATAGCTTGCGCGAGAGACACTTCCAAAGTGGTAAAATGTGTCCCCCCCCCCCCCCGTAACTTCTAAAATAACAGAATGAAAAATCTAAAGAAAATATATGATATACATTGCCATGCAAACTTCCACCGAAAATTGGTTTGAACGAGATCTAGTAAGTAGTTTTTTTTAATACGTCATAAAATAAAAATAAAAAAAACAATTTTCATTAAACCCATACGTGTGGGGTATCTATGGATAGGTCTTCACAAATGATATTTACGTTTCTAATATCATTTTTTTCTAAACTGAATAGTTTGCGCGAGAGACACTTCCAAAGTGAAAAAAAGTGTGTCCCCCCCCCCCCCCTGTAACTTCTAAAATAACAGCATGAAAAATCTAAAAAAATATATGATATACATTACCATGCAAACTTCCATCGAAAATGGGTTTGAACGAGATCTAGTAAGTAGTTTTTTTTAATACGTCATAAATGGTACGGAACCCTTCATGGGCGAGTAGGACTCGCACTTGGCCGCTTTAAAAAAAAGGCCTTATAAACTGTTGAACTGGCAATAATTGCTGGCTGGCTGTAATTTGGTTAAAATTAAATATGTATTACTGGACTCAGACTCTAAATGAAGTCAATTCTATTCATATTACAATTTTTTTTAATTTAGAATTTGTCATTCGATTATGAAGAAAATTAAACAAAATAACTCTTGTTCGTCACAATGTATTTATGTATTGGTCCAATGAGCAGTGTCGTGAAAAAACGATAAAAAGTTGTGTGCAAACTCACGCTCTTATTCTACTGGTGCAACTTTTGCTGCTGGCTGGCTGTAATGTATACAAGTCGTATAATTGTTCAGTATTATATGTAGCTGTGAGGCAGTGGACCGGGAAGACCGCTACATACCTCCGTTAGCGTCGTATTCGGATACGTTTCATTGGAAATTTATATCTAAAGTCGTCCCGATACACACTCTACTTACGATTTTAAGTTTATGAAAGTTACGTTATTTCTGCCTTCCTTGCTTGATGTAGAACCAAGAACTCCTGAGTTCTATTAACAACAGAGCAAGAGCTATTATTTGAAACTGAAAATATGTATGTGCCTTGTTAAATTACATCAGCATGGCACGTGTGAAGTTAGCATATCAAAGAATTTAAAAAGAAAGAAAATTTGTAGTGAATGTCCTCAGAGATGCCTTGTTTGCGCCAAGATCTCTTTTTTATCATGTGATGGGGCAAGACTATTTTTTAGTCCATTTGTAACTAAATGATATGCTAGTGTGTGAAATTAGCATATCATTTGGTAAAAATCCATAGTATTGGTTTATATGATAAAAACGCCAGAACTATAGCTACAAAATATCAGGAACTCTAGAACCATAGTTCTATACCATAGTGCATGCTAAGAGAACTCCAATAAAAACGTGATCTGCTAGACTTTGATATGCCAATTTCACAGACATCAACAAAACAATACGAGTATGTTTACTCGTAATACATTTTAATTGTTGTTAGGACTTGGTGGTTCTGTTAAATCATTTTGAGCTAGTATATTTAAGTACATCTGGAATAGCAATGCCACGGTATTCATTATAATATTCTGCGCGATAGCAATAAAAATACTTAGTTATAATACTGGCATAAATTGTTGAGCACCTAGTTGTTGTAATAATCTATCTAATCATTGATATTTTACGTACGAGTAGGTGTATACAGTGTTATTATTAATTTACTTAAGAAAATATTACATCACTACCGTTTTCGAAGTAAACACGACTCGTACCTACCTATCTATATCTTTAGGGATTTGCAAACGACAATGTTTCACTGAAGTCACCTACATTAATTTATTCGAACTAAGTATACGCACACACCAGCCTTACCTATATCACCTATTAAATATGGAGCGGCCAGACAACCTTCCATATAAGATTTCACAAGTCGAACATTAATCGACATCATCGAAGGCCGAGTGGTTCGGTCCTACAGGTTAACTTAAGACTTTTTCTAATTACCTATTCCACCACACGCAAGGTTAACCTACCAGCTTTCCCTCTATGAGACTGCGGTTTTTCTTTCTTATCTGCTACGTTGTTATTGACATGCCGACACTATCATTGTGAACCAACTCCACGGCCTTGGTATCTACTTGTGAATAAGTTACTACAAATAATAAGCGTGCACGGTGCACGGCTATCGCTACCTATTAGTGACATTAGCTTCGCGCTGCGCAGTGCACGAATTATAATATAAGGGAAATAGGTATATTGAACATTAGGAGAATTTCGACGAGCTAATAAAGCTAACGTTACTTAAGTAATTCTTAGCTATACAAGCTATCACGTTTATGATCAAAACAAAACATTGGTTTTAACTTGCAACTTGCTTTATTTCAGTACCCCTACAGCCTACAGCATATCGTGCCCAATGAGGATCCTCCGTCAATGAGGGTAATCATTTTACACAACATGGTTGTAACTGTTGTAAGAGACCGAACACTCGCATGATGCTGTATAAATTCAGAAATAGTAAAAGTGATCAAATTAAACTACAATCGCATGGCAGGATCCCGCCGGATGTGCGGGCGCAAGCGACGACGCGCCGGTCGAGCGCGCGCGCCGCTCGAGTCGCGTGAAAGCTCCGCCGGCCGAAGTGCCCATGGCTGGCCCTATTTTTATTTTTATCTTCTTCTCGACCCAAGGGCAGCTGCTCTCGATCTCAACGCCATTCGATTGCGTTATCTTTGAGTTTATATTGCAGCAAATATTCGATCGGTTCGGCTCAACACTTTTGTGTAGGAACTAACCTAAATACCTTTTGCTACCCAGCTGCTTCCTAAGTCTGCAAGTTAAAGACTTACAAAAGTTAATGGCATTATGGATACTATAGGTACATTTTGTTCTTAAAATAAATTGAATTGAATTATGTTATATTTGTTACGCAACGACACACCGCTTAAAACAAAAATACCTAATGCACGTTTCATGTTAGGTCTAGTTATTAATAACTAAGGTAATCATAATTTAACATCCCCTTAATTTAAATTAAAGTTTTATACCAAAATACAATAATGTAGATACAATTTGAAATCGCATACATTGTTACTTAATACGAGATCTAAGGCAATTTTTTTATTTTCAACGCTAAAGCAACTTTGTCGGTCTGTCTGTTATCTCTTCACGCTTAAATCGCTAAACCGAGTTCGATGAAATTTGGTATGGAAAAAAGGCCCAGGGAAGAACATCATTTATTCTTCTTAGTCGTATACTCTTGTCAGAGTAGTCGTGGTGATTGAGGTGGTTGTACGCCCTTTTTTATTGCTTTCCGCCATCCTTCTCTATTTAATCAATTATGTATTAAGGCTTTTCGCACGCACTTATAAAAGGGTGACGTGTCCCGATGGGAACATTCACTTGGTCGGTCCAACGCATTGAGGAGCGCAATCTGGGTATTGTAGTTACACTATCCACTCTGCCTCGAACAACAAGCCTCAAGGGGAAGGACATACGATAGTTTTTATCAATCATCATTCCACGCAGATAAAGTCGCGGACAGAAGCCGGAGTAGTAGGTATTTTTTTAGGGTTCCGTAGCCAAATGGCATAAAACGGAACCCTTATAGTTTCGCCATGTCCGTCTGTCTGTCTGTCTGTCTGTCTGTCTGTCTGTCTGTCTGTCTGTCTGTCTGTCTGTCCGAGGCTTTGCTCCGTGGTCGTTAGTGCTAGAAAGCTGAAATTTGGCATGGATATATAAATCACTAAAGCCGACAAAGTCGTACAATAAAATCTAAAAATTTAATTTTTTTTAGGGTACCTCCCCTACACGTAAAGTGGGGGTGAATTTTTTTTTTGGCTTCAACCCTAGAGTGTGGGGTATCGTTGGAAAGGTCTTTCAAAATTAATAGGGGTTTTCAAGAAACATTTTTTGATACAGTGAATATATTCGGAGATAATCGCTCCGAAAGAAAAAAAAAATGTGTCCCCCCCCCTCTAACTTTTGAACCATTGGTCCAAAAAATATGAAAAAAATCGTGGAAGTAGAGCTTAAGAAAGACATTAAATGAAAACTATAGCGGACATGATCAGTTTAGTTGTTTTTGAGTTATCGCAAAAAGTTTTCCCTTCATAGTAAAAAGACTTACTTTAATTAGGTACTGATTATGCAAATTTGCCTATTTGTTTAACTCGGGTGAAAGGTACCGTTTCATCCCTTGGTTCACAATTTACTATACTTTAAGCTCCAGTTTAGCTTATTGTGACGGAAGAGTAACTACGGAACCCTACACTGAGCGTGGCCCGACATGCTCTTGGCCGGTTATTTTTAGTTAATATATTGAGCTTGCGTAGCTATAACGGTAGATACTTCTGCATTATATGGTTTTCTAACCTAATTTAATTTGAATGTAGCTTTAAGTAATGAAAAAAGCTAATTACTATTAAATTAATTCCAAGGTCTATCTATTGACTGAATGGATTGATTTCCTGTCTAAAATAACTTATCGCCGCATTGACGTCCATAACAATATAAGTACAAAATGTCGTAAATGTACTTTGTTTTCGCAAGTTCCTCCGATGGTTAAGTAACTAAAACTGAGTTTTGTGACAAAACCTATTGACGCACTATCAGTATTATCATATTTATCGTAAACCCGATCTTCTGTTGCAATTTATATACGTCGAATAGGCAGGTTAACAAGTTTCAATTTAAGGTCGCACGTTCAATAACATGGATTCGAGTTTCATTTAAACGCAGAGGGACTGTGTAGTAGTAGGTTTTCGTTTTAATTGTCACGTCCGCAGCACAATGCCAGTTGAACATAATCTGTGACAATGTGGCGGTCAGATGGACTGGCTCCATTGCGTGCGTCGCTCAGGGACACAGCTGCATGCTGCGGGCGAGCACTCTCATTGGTTATTTGTAAGTGGGTATTTAAACTGAAAGGATTTAAAAAATGGAGATAAGCTGTATCAGTGGATAAGATTCGCAGTGGTTTAGGTGAAATGTGGTGTGGAAAGTTATTGCAAATGCCGCTAACGGTCGCTCATAGGGACCTCATAGTTTAAAGAACAGCGCAGGCGCCCTGTAAATCAGAGCATGCAAAGTTTTTAGTGTAAAGGGCGCCTCGGTTCGTTCAGATCGCGCTTCGCATAATTGAATGTCGCTCTTCACCCGACCCTACAATGCAAATGCGGCACCCTGCATGTCCGAGCGCGCTTCAAGCGCTTGAATCGCCCGATCTTATAATGTAAAGGGCTCCCCAGGCGCCTCGTATGTAAGAGCGCGCTTCGCTTGAACGTTTTACAATGTAAGCCGCAGGCGCCCCGTACTGTACATCAGAATGAACTTGTGTAAATTCGTAAAAACTCTAAAATTCTATCAGTTAAGTTTATTTTCGGTCATAATTATCAACAAATGGTCGGCCATAAAATGAACTTAGCTATTGATGGGAAATTTTGTACCAATTTTGTTGTACTGTACACAATTACAGCGTTTCCTTTGCTATCAATAAGTATTTTTCGAGTAATTATTACTTTTTCTTCATTAAATAATATACCAAAATTACTTAGGATAAATTATTAGATGATACATATATTCACAGCAATAAGTACTCGACACCGGTAGTGACTAGCAAGAAGGAACTCGAGATTGCCAGGCTGTCGTATATACCTACGTTCTAACTCGCGTAGTGGACTGGCATTTTCTCAAAAAGTCTTCTAGAAATTGATTTTCGCTCATGTCATCTTAGATATGGATATATTTGGTATCAGTGCATTCAGTATGAACACAAATATATGAGATGACAAGCGCGAGTACAAACTTTTTTCTTTTTAACATACCATGTGGGTGCCAATGAAAGAACTTTTTGAGCAGATACTGCAACATTTTCACTACTTGGTAGACCAAATTATTAGAAAACGTTCAACAATTTCACAATTACATCCAGAGTCAATATCAAATTACATATAGGTACTATTAACAAATACTAAAATTCTTTAGTGATGTATAAGTCTCTATGTGTCAGATATAAAATATAAAAAAATATCCTTATTATGCCATTATCCTTAGAGATGTAGAGGGTCTCCAATACTTGAATTCTTATAAAAATAATTAAAAGACAAGAAATTAACTCAGGTAAGAACCGAATGAAGTGTCTCACGTTAATGCCACTCAAAAGTAAAGTTACATACTTATAACATAACATGTAGCCCGTGTAAGCTTAAACAGACCGGTCTCCACAAACAGTACCCGTTCACGAGTATGACGCGTATCTCAGCCATCGCCTCCCTCAACCTTCATTCGGGAAAGTGGCGACCCGATCAACGACGCCACCGTAAGTAAAGACTTTTAAGCGAGCATGACATGTTCAAGCTGCCGGGTTGTATTGATATAAATATATATAAAAAAAATGTGAGATACAACATTTGTGCTTGTATGTTACATTAAAGACGGCATAGCGCCACATAAATGCGACCAAATAATATTCGTAAGGAGTATGCCTACCTATAAAAATAACTAAATTACACACTTAAATTTAAATTGATTTAGAGATGTAAAGGTCTCTAAGTGTCAGAATCATAAAAATAGGAATTAAAATAAAATAGAATATTTTTATTTAAACTAAAATATAATCTTTAGAGGTGTATAGGGCCTCTAAGTGTCCAAAACTAAATTTAACTAAAACAATATAATCAAGCGAGAACGTGATGGTCTCTTGTGTCAGATCTACTGGTCACTAGAAGAATGGTTATTTTACATAAAGAAAACGAAAACACTATTGCTTACATTTTTATCATCTTTATCATCTATAAAATCATTTACAGTATAGTACGAGTTGACTTTCAACTGCTCTAAACTAAAAATGACTAAATGGATTATTCCAAGTTTTATACCAAATGACTTAATATCCTCTTTATAATGTGTAAAAATAATTGACCAGATAAATCAAAAAATAAGAAAAGTAGATCAAGTTTAAAAACAGTATGATTTTTTGTCACATTAAAAGGCAACTCTTACTTATTAAAAGAAACAAAAAACCCGACTGTTCACATATATTTCCGAGATGACATGAACGAAAAGTAACCTAAAACCTGTTTCATCGCCCTAGTCGCCCTACTAATAACGCCGCCGCCGCGGCAATAGATTCTAATGCATTATTTGAGGAGATGACTATGTTGTGCTAGGGTAAAAGTGGGAGTGCCTGTACGAATCTGTACGAAGGTCTTCCCAAATCCATATCCATATGTGGAAACCTGTAATTCGCTTAATGTTTATATTTCGTAACCTATTTTGTTACTCTAGCTGTATGTTTTAGCTGTTTGTATATTATCCATATATACATATTCGTACAAATACAAGTATTATAAATGCCAAAGTTTGTCTCTCTGGCCGTTACGTCTTTGCGCTTGACCGCTGAAGCATTTTAGTTGAAATTAATATACAGATATGTAATTTGAGTCCCGGGGAAGGACGTAAGGTAGTTTTTATCCCATAACTAATACATTGAGGGAGTAAAAATTTTGGGTGTAAGTTTGGTTCTGGGAATCAGTAAACGATGAATCGATTGAGATGATTTTATATTAATATAGTTTGAGTTGTGGGAAAGGTCAAATAATCGTTTTCATCCCCGATATTATCACGTAAGAGTGTAAAATGGAGGTGAAAGTTTATAAAGGGAATCAATAATTTTTTACGACTTTTATCATTTAACTTTTTGTAAGAAATAAATAATGTTTAAGCAGTTTTGACCAATTAGGTAGTCATCCCTTTAGGGGGTGAAATTTACAAATTCTACGCAGCCGAAGTCGCGGGCAAACGCCTGGTATCTATATATATTCATAATTATAACCCTAGGCAAACTAAATCTTAGTAACAATAATACGACGAAACATAATATCTAAACCTAATAACTATTTACAAATAATTTAGCAGCGAAACGTCATTATCGCGCTTGTTTTCGAGGTTGGCCACTACTAACACTAGTAATAGCCCAAAACTAAATGTAGAACCTTACTATAAACAAACTTAAACGTTAAATAAATGAAGTGCCTATCATTAAAAATTCAAAAAAATTAACAAGATAAAAAACGTAAAATATTTAAATGAAGTACTTATTATCATCATTATTATCGATATCATTATCACTAAAGAGTAATAAATAAAAAAATATATAATAAAAATAAAAAAAAGCAAAACTAAAATAACTCAATTTCAAATAGTTAAAAAAAAAGGGAACCGCCTTCAAAAAACTAACCCACTGAAAGGCACAAAATAATTTGTATATACCCCAACCCTATCCTTGCCCACATGTCCAGTCTCTATCCCGTCGTAAAGCCATTTTGTGCCAAAAAGTAATTAATACTTAATAATAAAAAAAATAATAACCATCCTGGTAATTACTTAGTTTTGAAGGCGGTGCCAAACCAACAAAAAAAATATTTGCTACCTAACAGAAAAAAAAACGAGGTGAGCAGTTATAAATATATACACCGTGTTTTTATTGAATTTCGTTAACTTCGGGGTATCGGTAAGTACGTTTAAGGAAACTAAATGGCATAGTTAATTTAAAAAAAAAATGTTTTTTTTTTATTATTTTTTTTTATAAAAAGTAACTAAATGTTGCATATAGCGTTGTTGTAACACGGGCATTACATTTAACTCAACCAAACAATTGAAAACTGTGACATATCAATGTCATTTCGAACGTCGATCGTCCGAGATAGTACTACGTTTAGTAGCAAATGTATGAACTCGCACTAAACACTAATCAATAAGTAAACAGGCCCTAAGGCAAGTGTACACGCTCGTAAGGGCCTTATAAGATAAAAATTAATGATTGATGATCTCCGAAATGGAGTTAATTAGAATATCAGTGTCTTTGAGAAAGTTACTTAATTTAAGCTCAGGAATGCACCCTCGAAATTAGCGCAAATCAAAAAAAAAACACGGTGTATAAGTAATTAAATTAATGAGTAAACTGTCTTTTTATGCAAGTAAGTGCAGAGTTCTTCATTGTCTAAAATTTAGTTTTGGCACCGACTTAGTTACCAGGATGGTTATTATTTTTTTATTATTAAGTATTAATTACTTTTTGGCAGAAAATTGCTTTACGACGGGATAGGGACTGGACACGTGGACAAGGATGGGGGTGGGGTATATACTTACAAATTATTTTCTGCTTTTCATTTCTTTAATATGGAATAAGATCTATGAAATGAAACCAATTTCACCGAAATCAGTTAATGGACTGATGAGTAATTACTGAATAAATAGTGCAAATACGGGTAATTTTAGCTCCGAATTCGTCGATTCTAGCGCATTGTCAGCGCCATCTACGTCAGCGGTACATGCAGTTCCGAGTAATGGTTACTTTCGTCTATACACTGATATTAAAACTATACATATAAGTAGTATAGTTATAGAGATATAACTTATAAGCCTTCGTTTAATCTGGTTTTTGATCCGAGCCCTTCTACGGGTTTTTAAAAACCTTGACCTTACGTTTCACGCCACACAGTAGGTAGTGAAAATAAATAATTTTTGAACCTCGGTATCAATTT
The DNA here is from genome assembly GCF_033807575.1 of Cydia pomonella. Taxonomy (NCBI): domain Eukaryota; kingdom Metazoa; phylum Arthropoda; class Insecta; order Lepidoptera; family Tortricidae; genus Cydia; species Cydia pomonella. The sequence continues at coordinate 19,289,926 of NC_084703.1, read as the reverse complement.
GTCCAGTTAAATAATTCGTATTTTTTTTATTATTATACACTTATCATCAGGGGTGGCATCGTCACTACTTGATCGAACTCCTTCCGGATAAAATAAAGTAGAAAAATCTAATCTTATTCTGATTCAACCTTGAAAAAGCCTGATAGAGGGTGTCTATGTGACCGCAAAAAGGTAGGCAGTTGCTTTTGGCCTTACGAGGAACGGCCTCGCAGACATCTGATAAAGGCTCCCAAAAAACTAACGATTGTCCAAGAGTTCCAACGTCGACAGGCAATTAAATATTGTAAACGTGACTAAATTCCTTTTCAAAGTAGGTAGATTGAGAAATATGTAATTTATTGTCTAAGATTAAACATAGCACCTTCAGTGTACGTAAGGCTTATGCTTTATGAATGAAAATATCAGACATCTAAATGAAATAATCTCAATATTTGGATAACATGATAAATCTAAAGCTCGGAGAGCTACTTTCACTATTCTCACCCCACCCCACGGCCCCAGTTGCATTGTCTCCGTCTCATTATGAAATCGAGAATAACATCTACTTTAGGGGAAAGTATTAAACGCAAACTTAAACGGGTGCAGTCGGCCGTTCGCCAATTATTCGTTATTACAAACAACTTCCGCACTGTCCGGCTTTTGTGTTATCGTCATGTAAATTAGTTCATGTTCATACCATTCGTACACAAGGCAGCATTACGTGAAATGTAAACTATAATTGTGAAACCTTCTCATTGCATTTGCTCTAGGAGGTAAATTAAAAAGATGTTAGTTCATGATGTAATTGTAGGTAGTCCCCAGGGCAAACATTAAAGGCATCATGGTATAAAATCTTAAGCTGATTTACATGTAGGCTACCTACAATAATATGTACGGTCACGTATGAAAATATCGATACGAAAAAAGTGCCAAAAATATGTATACACGACTTTATTGCCCATATATTAAGGTAGTGTATACATTTTTTTGGCACATTTTTCCTACCCATATTTTCAGACGTGACTGTACCTACCTATACCTGTACAGCACAATTGGGTTGTATAAGGTATGTTACTTAAAGATTGATGTCGTTTTTTATTTCACTCAAAGTAAATCACGAGCCGAACAAACGCGCAATTGTATCTACAGGTACCTTTTATGTCCCTAATCACCTGCCAATTGCTCTAATGACCGCATAGCTGTCGAACATCGAATCACGCGCATCACTAGCAACGTCGTCGTCTAACACTAGCGCTAACAAACGGTCATTTCATTCTAATATTACCTGTGTGCAATGTGTTCGTGGTTTGTTCGCGAGTATCGTATGTATATGTAGTTTATGATCTAGAGCGCGCACCAACAGCTGACAATTGACTCCAATTGAGAGGTCGCAATAATTAAATTAGCAATGCACTCCTAATGTGGAAAAGCAAGTTAAGTCGAGATTGCAATCTACTTAGCGGTTGCTACGAGACTAGTTGAACCGCTTAGATGAGAAGGGGAAAAGCTTTTCAAAACCATCTTATAATAAGCGGGTCTTAGTTTATGACAAATTTCGGATCAAATATAAAATAAGTATTTGAAATATCATTTCTACGACGAATGTCAATTTAATTAAATAGATGGGGTTTTAAAATGGTGTAATATATGTAGGGCCGCGAGTACAGTATCAGGCCGCGTAGCCAACGTGCAAATCGCATACGGTTTGTAGCGATCGAAACGCAACTGCCAGTGTCGCACTAATGTGGAAGAGTGATAGAGAGACAAAGCGTTTCGTTGTCGTAGCGATAGAGATTGTCACCTTGGCTAGGCCGGCAGGTTGCTGATAGCCAAGTAGTTACACTATAACTGTACCGCAGTACCGGCGCAGTTGACGGATGGCCGCTGGAGACGCTAATGCCTCAAACGAGGTCAGTGGAGCCTGCGCTGGCGCACGAACACTTAGGTACCTACTTACTCTATTTGAACTTGAACAAATAAAATGCCATTTATCAGGCGAACGCTATTAGGACGCGATTATGCTAACCACCAACTGAGAATCTAGGTTAATGTAATTGTAAGTTATGCGGAGTACAGTTCATTGTAAATATTTAAAAATGAAACAATAACTGCCTACGAATAGTCGCTGATTTGTCAGTAGGCCCTGTTGTTTCAAGTGATGTGCCAAAATCTCCAATTTTAGAACGTTTAAAACGTAAATCATGTACGTTTTAAACGTTCTAAAATTGGAGATCATACTTACGATTTTTAGTTTTTGATATGAGAAACCTTATCATAAATATCATAATGTATTAATTTTCTTAATTATTTATCTGCTAAATGTTGTGTGAAAATAAGAACTACTTCCGGAATAAACGCCTGGCAATGAATTGGCGAGATAGTATTTCGTAAACAGAAGACGCAGGCAACCTTGTCGGTGCTGATATCGCATCTTTATTGTTTCCCTCTGGTTCAATGCACATCTAGTATTAACAGTCTTGCATTTGCCATATTAAATATTTTTACGATCCACGATATGTTAAAGCTTTCGCGTTCGGATGAAACCGTGTTGAATTTATTATTTTACACATCACAAACCTAGCCCAGATATTATAACGTACGTCGTCATCTGATTATCTTCGACACTTTAAACCAAATAAATAACTAAAAATGTTGTACGATTAGTACGCCCGTATAACTAATTGATTGGAAAGTATCTATTGGTCTGGATGAAGTGAAACCAACAGCATTTACTTCAAGCGACGATCACGATGTAACTAGACTACTCATGATACCTCGGCGTTTGTGGTAAATGGTATAATTTGTTAAGAGATTCTGTGAATTATGTAAGTAAGGTTATCGAACAGACACTCTTTGTAAGTACAAAAGTAGCCGTGCCACGAGTTGATACTTTATTTATTTATTTAATCTTTATTGCACAGTACAAAAGGCGGACTTAATGCCACGAGGCATTCTCTACCAGTCAACTTTAAGGCTAAGCATATAATAACATACTTGACGTTTACTAAACTCGATCGCAGTCCATCTCGCTCGCACTAATGTACCTATTGGTGGGATAGAGAGGGATTGCGATCGAGTTCACGCTAACGTTAATGTCAAATCCCAAATCATGGTAGCAATGCAGTACTTATTAAAATTACTACAGAGTATAGACAATTAGGACATGTTGCTAATAATGCCTAAAAATATAATCACTATATCGTCAGAGGGTACATGTATAGATACCGCAGTAGATATTGTTTTTTATTACCTGCTCTCTGCAGATTACGATAAAAATAATCGGTACATATTTGAGCCAGACATCAATCTTCGTCCATGCTCCATTTGGTTTCAGTTATGTGCTCGTGGATGAGTGCGCTGGCAAATGGAACGAGATATTCTTATATTTTCTACTTCATCTCCAATTGCGTTTTTAACTAACGATAAAAAGTATTCGCTGTCTAGTTGCTGTACATAGGTACTTATGTATCAGATAATTAGATCTCTTTGGGTTTGTTTCCGTTTTCTTAGATACCAATAGTGATTTTAAAAATATGAACTAAGTAACTACGTTCATAAATATCATAGGATCAAAATTACTTAAAACTAATAGCGATAGGTACCTGGTTAATTGGGATTTGGACAAAAGTAAAACCTCAATAATTACAACCAAAGGTCCAGTCCCAGTCCCTTGGCACTAAAAGGCCTAAGTAAGTGAAATTATTGAATTTCTTTAAATGTCCGTTATTTTAGCTCCTCCCTTTTTAGGATTCGCTTATATAGTTTCGCCATGCCCGTCTGTCTGTCCGCGGCTTTGGTCCGTGACGTTAGTGCTAAAAAGCTGCAATTTGGTATACAAATCAATCACTGCGACAAAGTGGTAAAAATAAAACTAGTAAAATTATTTTTTGGTACCTCCCTTAGTCATAAAGCGGGGATGTTTTTTTCACTTCAGTCCTATGTGGGGTATCGTGGGATATGTCTCTTAATGCGATTTCGAGAATAAGACCAATTTTTTCATATACGTGAATAGTTTCCAAAATAATTACTCCGAAAGGACAAGAAAATATGCCCCTCCACCCCCATCACAATTGTAAACGTAAAGCTTAGTAAATATTTTCAATGAAAACTATACCTAGTGAACATGACTGGTTAATCCGTTTTTTTGTAAAAAGATGTACTAGTGCTGTTTCTGTAGTGATGTACTGTTTCTACACTACAATGAGGAAACGCTGCACATCCCTGGTGCGCAGAGTGCGGGCTAGTTCTAACGGCATCTTGAGGGCGTTTGCGGAGAGGTTTGACTGCCAGTGCCAGAATTACTGTCATATGATTCACGTACTGGTGTCCAAGCCTCTCTAGACTAGGTTAAAATATGAGTATATTTGATTTAATTTAATTTAAGTTTAATCTTACGTTTTAATATAATAATTTAAATGTAATATGATCCTAAGTTGGTCGAAATAAATGAATTTATTTTAGTATGTATGCCTTGAGCCTTTAATTAGGTATGGGTTTAACAGTATGGGACTTACTAGGTAAAAGTGGAGTTCAATAGAAATGGCAAATAATGTGAACGAATATGACAGATTTGTTAGCATTTGTCGCATCACCTAAATAGTACGGTCGCCAAATCTCAAAAGCCCTCTAGAAACACGATTTAATTGACTCGGCTCGGCCTTACCCACAACCGGTATCAATGTGTTCGGACAGTTCTCCTGATCACCGTACATGCGGTAGTAAAGCGGAAAAATGGTGGAGGGGATAGTAATGACGTCACAAAGATGGCGGCCGGACCTATTCTTTTTGGCGGTGTATCTCGAAAACCACTTAACCGATTTTAATCATCGAGGTGTCAAATAATAGCTTATATTATGGAGATTATTTCCTTTTCTACACACATTTACGTGAAACCTATAGGAAAAAAAATAATCACAAAAAACAGTTTTTTTATAAAATTATTATTTTATATTTTGTAAAAATCTCCGTAAATATTAGCATTTCGCAAATTTTGTTTAATATAAAACATATTGCTTCATTATCACGGAATATAATGAGCCTTAAAACATACAGATCGAGTAATAAACAATGAATCTACACTCGTTTATTTGCGCATGGGTAACGATAACTGGCTTTTACCGGTCGAAACTGTGGTGACTGTTACGATACGTATTGAATGGAATTTATAGAGTATCGGTTTTAATTACTGAAATTATAATTAAAATTATAAAAACCAGACACAATAATGTTACCTTACTTCGACGTTTAGTCTCTTTTTTCGTCTTAATCATAGGTAGGTACATATTTCTTTTTACTTAAAAATTTTATACAGGGTGAACTTTTAACCACCAGTCATACTCTGCGCAGCGACTTTATAAGTCATACTGAACAACTTTTACTATTAGTAGTCCCCAAGCCGCTCCGAGGCCAGATTTAATTGACTCAGCTCGGCCTTATCCACAACCGGTATCAATGTGTTCGGGCGTTTCTCCTGATCACCGTACATGCGGTAGTAAAGCGGAAAAATGGTGGGAGGGGATAGTAATGACGTCACAAAGATGGCGTCCGTACCTATTCTTTTTGGCGGTGTATCTCGAAAACCACTTAACCGATTGTATTCATCGAGGTGTCAACTAATAGCTTATATTATGGAGATTATTTCCTTTTTACAAACATTTACGTGAAACCTATAGGAAAATAATAATCACAAAAAACATTTTTTTTTATACATTTGGTTGGTAGGTTTGTCTTATGTTTTAAAGCAGTAAAATCTTTCAAGTCGAAACACAGTATAAATATACATTTTGTTGTCTAATCTAAAAGTATTAGGTATAAGATGAAATTTTAACCACCAGCCATACTCTGCGCAGTGACTTTACAGGTCATACTGAACAACTTACGCAAGAAAATTTGGATCTGGAATGACACCCACTGGCTGTGCCCTACCACACAAAGCGAGATGACATTCACAATGCCCATACCTCTCTTTTGGACGTAGTTTAAGGACGTACCCGGGTCCATGACGCATGCTCGCCACACCGCTGCTTAAAATAAGCTGACGCACCGTAAATTGAACTGCGTAAAAATCGCAAAAAATATTACACGGAGATCTTATGGCAGACACCGTACCGGTGACGTAAAAGACGCAACTGTTTTGCGAACAAAAAAGATTCGCGTGAAGCACGTCACTGCGATTCCGTACCGTCACCGTTTTTTAAACAGCGGTGTGGGGAGCATGCGTCAAAAACGGTACGCATACGACGCGTCACTGCGATTCCGTATCGTGACCGTTTTTTAAGCTGCGGTCTGGTCGCACCTTGTATTGTATTGTATTCGGGCGATTTTTCCGCAACTCGACGACTTGCGCCTATTTTGCGTGATATGTTGGGGGTGGGCTAGTCCTGCCAGCCCAGCTCCTCGAGGAATCCTATCAAACCTTTGATGTTGAGTAGGACCTCGGGGAGGTCTCTCGGAGATCCGAGATGTTTAGCCCTGTATGGAGTCACTCCGCTGCATTCCAGCACCACGTGAGAGGCTGTTTCTTCTGTCTCCATGCAACCTCGGCACAGGGGACTGTCTGTGACACCTGTTGTGAAAAGATGTTTGTTAAATAGTCCATGACCTGTTATGACACTGGTTACCATACTCAGTCGGACCTTCCCTAGTTGCAGGAGCGCCCTTGTGAGTTTTCCGTTGATGCCAGGCATGGCTTCTTTTGCCTGTCTGCATCCAGTCTGGTTCAGCCAGTGTTCTGTGTGTAGTTTCCCTGTACGTGCCAGCAGCATTGAGCGTACCTTGCTAAATGGTATCGGAAGAATCGGTTCCAGACCAATCGCCCCCGCATTCGATCCTTGCCTGGCAAGCTCGTCCGCAGCATCGTTACCTCGGGATCCACTGTGTCCCTTGATCCATTGTAGGGTGATCTTGTTATTATGACATACCTCCATTAGTCGTTCGTGGCATTCGTGTATAAGTTTGGATGTAACTATATGGCTATTTAGAGCCATTAAGACTGCTCTACTGTCGGAGAGTATGCGGATGGAGGATCCTACTACCTTCCTTGCAGTGATGGCAGCCGCCGCGTTTATGATGCCCATGCACTCAGCTTGGAATACCGAGTTATGGGCTCCTAGCGGAGTGGTGATCGACATGTTCAGGTCTTCTGAGAAGGTTCCAGAGCCCGATCCGCTGTCTGTTTTGGACCCATCAGTGAAGATTCTCAGCTCCCGGGGATTGAGTCCTTCATGATTGTCGTCCTCATATAACTGTATTTTGTACCTTTTATCGAAGATAGCTTGTTTGTGAATCCGGTCCGTGCCTGACCTAAGCACTGGAAATTCGTCATACACCTTTTCCAGGCATTTTGTGTGAAGAGCTCCTGTGATGTTAGACCATATCTTGAGGGTTCGCAACCTTACCGCTGAGAGACTGGCCTCTTGCTGTATGTGTAGGTGCAGCGGTGGAAGGTTTAGCATGACCTCCATGGCTGCAGTCGGGGTAGACCTCGTGCAGCCAGTGGTGGCCGCGCATGCGAGCCTTTGAAGTCTTTGTAGTTTGTCTCGTACGTTGCCTAGGTTTGTTCTTGGCGACCAAACCAGAGCATCGTAACAGAGTAAGGGGCGGGTTATCGTCTTATAGAGCCAGAGGGTAATTTTCGGGTTGAGTCCCCACCTCTTACCAATCATCCTTCTGCACTGCCAGAAGACAACTCCCGCCTTGTCTATCCGTTTGTTGAAGTGGTTGTTCCAATTGAGTTTATTGTCGAGAGTTAGTCCTAAGTACTTAACTTCATCGGATAGCTGTAGCTCAGTTTGGAAAAGTGTTGGTCTGGTAAAGTTGGTCGCACCTTTATATGGGACAGTCAAAATTTTTTTCGCGATTTCGAAATTGGTCCCATAGTAAAAGTTGTTAAGTATGACCTATAAAGTCGCTGCGCAGAGTATGACTGGTGGTTAAAAGTTCACCCTGTATAAAATTTTTAAGTAAAAAGAAATATGTACCTATGATTAAGACGAAAAAAGAGACTAAACGTCGAAGTAAGGTAACATTATTGTGTCTGGTTTTTATAATTTTAATTATAATTTCAGTAATTAAAACCGATAATCTATAAATTCCATTCAATACGTATCGTAACAGTCACCACAGTTTCGACCGTTAAAAGATAGTTATCGTTACCCATGCGCAAATAAATGAGTGTAGCTTCATTGTTTATTACTCGATCTGTATGTTTTAAGGCTCATTATATTCCTTGATAATGAAGCAATATGTTTTATATTAAACAAAATTTGCGAAATGCTAATATTTACGGAGATTTTTACAAAATAAAAAATAATAATTTTATAAAAAAACTGTTTTTTGTGATTATTTTTTTTCCTATAGGTTTCACGTAAATGTTTGTAGAAAAGGAAATAATCTCCATAATATAAGCTATTATTTGACACCTCGATGATTAAAATCGGTTAAGTGGTTTTCGAGATACACCGCCAAAAAGAATAGGTCCGGCCGCCATCTTTGTGACGTCATTACTATCCCCTCCACCATTTTTCCGCTTTACTACCGCATGTACGGTGATCAGGAGAACTGTCCGAACACATTGATACCGGTTGTGGGTAAGGCCGAGCTGAGTCAATTAAATCTGGCCTCTGAGCGGCTTGGCGACCGTACTAAAAAGTTTTACGGTGGTTGTTTTCATAATATTATAATGTGTTTTTGAGTACCTAATTAATGTGTACCTTATAAGTGAATAAATAAAAGATTTGAGAATATAAACTGTTGAGAAAATCATGCTTGTCCACACAAAGTGCGAGAATAATAATGTAAACGAAGGTAAGTTGGTTTATCTCCGTTATTTGCAATTTCTATTGAGCTCCACTTTTTTTAAACAGAAGTTATCAACCAACTCATAAATTCTGTAGACCGGCAGGCCTTGGGTCGATGAAATTTGTACAAGTGTGCATCAGGTATCGCTAGTGCACGTGGTACGACGTAGGAATTTTCTAACATCCATTCTAAACAACGGGTTTATAACAATTACCATCGCGACACAGAAGTCACTTTCTTATGGTTACCTAAGTGTTCTTGCGACCATTACATGAATATTTAGCATGATGCAGCTTTGGTAGGAAAGTTACAAAAAACGAGATTTCTACGAGTAGAAACCAGTCTACCCCTGTTTCTAAAGACTTTAGACCCCTGTTTCTAAAAACTTGGATTATTCATTTAGTCAACATCATACACTAACTGCAAAAAATCAGAACTATCGGATTTGACGCCAACGAACACCATTACAAAAGTCGACAAAGTTACTGGATTATTATCTCACGAAATGAATAAATACTTTAAATTGCGATAAAATTTTTTTGGCTCATTGTTAAAAGAAGGTTAAACAGACTAGTGAAGTAGGTAGGTTTGTAGGTAATAATACCACCACTATCCAGAGTAATAACCAAATGTAATTGTTCTACAATGAAAAAATGAAACTGGTCTTAATTAAAATTACTTCGAATGTAGTAAATCATGAGTCGGTAAGTAAATATATTAAATCTGTTAAGCGTGTCCCCCGCTGCGACATGCCATTTATGGAATCATTTCTGGCAGCGTCATTCTAACTCTAACTTTCAGTAGCGAGTATTGCATTCATTGGTTAATATACAAACTTACATGGTTACCAGTTCATTGCTAAACACAACTAGTAGGTAAACACTGTAATTAAGTACAGGTTAAAAGCACCTAATTAAGACGACATTCTGTTGAACAAGTTGAGCATAGTAAGTCGTTTGCCTATCTCATATTGGTAATAACAATGTTTCAACACCGAATATTGATATCATCTTCCCATTAAAATTCACCTGACATGTATTACAGTCAGGTGCAGAGACTATTCTCCCTGCATAGAATTGAACTATGTTTTTTAATAACACACTTATACTTAATTGTGTATGACTAATGAACAAAGTAATAGAAATGAAATCTTGCAAAATGATTTCAATCTACTTCTAATAGCTGTATTGATTTAAAGCAATTATTTGGTACTACCGAGCTGATGCAGCCCGAAGATGGATAGAGAAACCCTACTGTGGCTACTAGTGGACTACCGAGATTGGGATTAGGTATATTATTCGTTTTGGGGCTATTACGTAGTCGGCAATAAATGTCTTTTTTTAAATGCATTTTTTGGCAGACGCTTTGACGCCTACAGAGGCCAAGAATTGTCCAGTAAAAGTAGCAATAAATGCACAACTCTGCAATATACGGATACCTCGTCTGTTCATAACTTTTAAGACGAATGTAAACTCAAGGGTACGAATACTGAAATGTTAATCGAGTACATTAATATATTTATTGAACAACTACACTATTAATTTAAATAAATTGAGTTAATTGAAAATGGCCCTCTGCGGTTTTCCTTATAATCATTTAATATGTTGGCATTTAGGGGATGCCGGCACGATCCCAAAAATGGTGTGTTTAGTGGCGGGAACGTGTCGGAAGTCAAAGAAAAATGTAATAGATATAATATCAAATTATACATAAAAATATTGTGAGTACCCAGTGTCTTTATGAGTCCTGGCCCAAATCTTTCGGATTGTTACTTTAGGACAAATTTAGCTTTTTTTAATAGACGAAAAAGGCCTAAAAACCTCATGTAAATTTCATCCGAATCTTGCCGCTATTAAATGAACCACTAAGTATAAAAGAAACAAAATGATTCCGTAAAATAGCTCGCGTGCCAGAACTGCCACCTTTTGGCATTTTTTCAGACGACCGAACGAGAACCTTTAAAAAAACACTCTTTTATCAGAAAAATAGAAATCAAATACATTAATTTTTATAAGTTACGGACGTTGATTTAAGGCAATTATAATTATGAACAGACGAGGCATTTCTGTACTTTTAGTATTTTTAGATTGAGGCTTTATAAAGAGGAATCCTCAAATAAAGTTGTAATCGAATACAACACCACAGTATAAGAAATGAAACTTAACAATTTCCAATGCACTTTTGGTGCATTAGCAGTTTGGTGCGTTCTAGAGTTTCTTACATTCAAAATAAACCGTATTTATTTACATAGTTCGACGTAGTTTAGTAGTTTCACGAAGAGGGAGCTACTTAACCTAGTACTTAGTACTTTCAAAATTATAGAGTTGATGCACGTACCTTTTTAAAGAGTTAGGCATCGGAAGAAACTGTTGATAGGTTCTAATAAAAAACTACTGTCGTTTATTGCGTTCTTCGGGGTATGCTATCAAGTTATCAACAACAAAACTACAAAGACGAACTTTCCTATCAGATTCTCACTATATTTTATCTGTAGGGAGATGAGTGTTATCATGACAGATCGGGGACTCTTACCTTTATCAGTAAGTATCATGTAGTCTAATCTAGAAATAACACGTCAATCATGTACTGTCATACATCTCCCGCTTTAGATTAGCGTTCGTATTAACCTTCCAGTAACTACATTGCGGGGTAAACTGGCTTACTGAAAATACAATAACCTACTATCTAACCTACCTAATACTTGCAATTTCCGCAACCCTAATATATCAAACACGGCTGGGCTTTCATATGCGGACTTAGCCTGAAAATGTACGGACTGGATGACTACTTCTATTGCGATTACGAGCGATAAAAGATAAGATAAGATACAACAACTAGTCTTTTCTGACACTATTTGGTTGGTAACTACGAGTACTATGGGGCCATTCTAGAGGTTAAATTTATTCTAATAATAAGATGCATTATTCAGATTTTTTTCCAAGAAACGTAAGCGTAAGAAATAAGAATTACTTTCTTGTGCATTTAGATCGTCTTCCTGTGCTGCTAATGTATTATAATATCTTTCACTTGTGAAGATTTAATCTCCATACCAGTAATCAATAGTCACTGTGTTCTAAACCGTCCTTAACCACTATTGTTCTATGTTAGCTGTTAGCAAATGTATCTTACATGTATATATCTGAGCAGTATCACTCTATGATAAGTTTCCTGAGTCCAACCCTTATGAGCAAGCGTGATTAAAGCTATTTTTAGACCGCATTTTACTAAACTAGGTCCGAGGATATCAGGCGTCATTGTCCACTGTAAGCGAATCCAATCTAATAGAAACTTAACATTTCCGGCGAATGGTTCGTTATGAACGGAAGTTGAAGGAAAGTGTTGCAATTATACCTAAATAAGCCCTTTACTCACTCAACATTGTTTTGCAATGTCCAATTGTTAATTTGCACAGGAAGGGCCGGTCTCTGTCTATCCGTAGTATCGGTACCTCTTTATTGCATTTGTGTTAATCTCAATGTTACTTTGTAAATATCATAGTCAAGCTATAAATCTATGTTTGCCAAAAGGCAATATAAAGCGCAATCGGCATACATCTACAATAATATAAATAAGCTAATTCATATCCATCCATTACTGTTGTATAAGTGTAAGATAGAACTCACAAAATGGCTGAAACAACTAAGTTATGATGATACGGAGTCATTATTGTACCGCGTGAATTATTAACTATACGTAATATATAGGCTGAACACATACATTAATCCACACACACACACACACACACACACACACAAATATACGAATGTATATATATATACATATGTATATATATACATTCGTATATTCACTCATATATTCATATATTAATTAGGCTAGAACATAAATCAAATAGCATATATATATATATATAATAAATATAGCTATAAATCTTTCATGTACTTATGGAATATTTCCCTACTACTAAGTAAAAAGACTGTATGTTATGGAGGAGCGGGGCATCCTGATACAGGTTCATTCACCTAAAAGGAAGCTCCAACCACTTATGTCAAATTGTAAACCTTTACTTTATAAGGAAAATAAATATTTTTCATTTTCATTTTTTCATTTTTCAAATATGTAGCTGCCGGTGCTGGCGCTTGAAATTGTAATAGATGTGCGATATTTATTGCTTAATTTTGCCGTATACGTACGCTTTCAGCTTATGACTTATGAAAACTATATAAAGGATAACCATGAAATATTGTTTGTATTGTGTAAACTTTGTCATCCATCATAATATGTTCTCCATAACTTCGTTTGAGATTGTAGTCAAGTTTGAGTAGGTACTTAACGAAGTTCGAACACGAAAACCGCGGGTTATCCTACTATTTACCACCAACTGGGCTCGGTGGTAACTACTGCGATTTTTTCCTAGTTTTTACCACTGGTAAAAGGTAGGATAGGATTTTTTTATTAATATTGAACTCTAGCAAAATTTTGGTGGTAAGTAGTTATTGGAAAAATAATTCCTACCTTTTACCAGCGGTAACAACTGCGAAAAAATATTCCCAGTAGTTACAACTGGTAACAACTCGTGGGTTCGGGGCCTGATGAAGGAAGAGAGCGTGCGCTGCAGTTAAGATATCTGCGCTAGAGCGCAATAGCGGCTAATATAGCAGGCTGTCATTTAGCTTCCTCGGTCCTCGTGTTTTAAGTAAGGGCAGAGAGCGTGAGAGAAGTACCTAACTAAGGACAAAAAACATATATCGCCAAAGGTATAAAGCGCGCTCATTATACACAATATTTACGATATAACCTGTATATTTTTAATGTGACATCATCTCTACAGACGCTAGTATAGCTAATGCCTATACCTATCTATATTCAGATAGAGTACCGCGCTTCTTACGTCATTCGCGTCGTGCTATCTATTATACACCTGTCACTCAAATTGCAACAGACAGTTCTTGTTTACTCTGATAATAGTGGCAGTACCAAGTATAGGATTCAGCTAAAAGACTTATGCCGTTTAAAATGATCTCATATACCTGTGTCATACGTCATACATATATACTGTAAGTACTGTACATTATGCAAGCCAACAGCTAAGCAATGTATTTCTCCTTAGTCTTATAACAACCACCTAAATTCTTCTAGACTCCGTCTAAGCTAACTTTGCACCACCTTGAACAGAACAAAGCGAGGGAATGTCATATAAACGTCATATTTTCTTAGAAATTTGACATTACTGATGAAATTGAAACACTGTCATTGCAAATGCCATGCAGAGTCAGCTTGGCCCCACTCTAAACGTGTTCTTCCCTTCTCATAATAAACGCCCCAAATAGGTCCTCAGACGTTCCAACACTTGTTTCTCTATCTCAAATACAAAAATTACTTCTATTGCCCCAATTTATCGATTGGTTATTTTGGTACAAATTGTACAAACCCCTTGGAGGATTTACGAGTAACAACCGTAGTCGCCTTTAAGAGCTTACCTCTCTATCGAAAACTTCTCCAAGTGGGCATATGTATTGTATGGACTGATGTTTAAGAGTATCAGACACGGTTATTTTGTACGTTATGTTTGACGGACACAAAAATCGGCGGATTGTTTTGAACAGAAAACAGACAAGGCGTCTCCAGTTGTTAGACTAACCCAGATAGATTGAGTTAATAGTACCTAAATTGGCCAATCTAGCTACCTAGTAGTATTTCAGTAGATAGGATGATCTTAAATATAAAAATTCTAACTTAACCCTTTTCCAGGCATAGTCCGATTTATCGGCCACATACGCGTCAATAGAATTGCAACTTTAGCATATGGATTTAAGGTTCAAATTAGATTGCACTTTCAGGAAATGTGACTTGTCTTCAAATGAATCATCAAAGCTGGATTCATTGGAATATTTGGATTTTTTGGGAAAACCTTGTAAATTTGTGCGACCTGGAAAAGGGTTAAGACCTTACTCCTACAATTTCTTTCTTGTACAGTCGAATTCGCAAATAGCTGTATTGTAAATAACTAAGTAAGATTTAAATCATATTGACCTGCTAGGCTAGGCAGAGGTAAGTACATTAGATACCTACCTCCTTCAGTGTTTCATACGAGGTAAAATATATATACAAAATTATAATGTCGCTGTTGTGTAATCAAATCACTTATTAAAAATGGCTAAGCGGATGACCTGTTGAGAATACCTATAATATGAACGTAACTTATTATTGATACTAGTATGAGAATAAATAAGAATGTGTACAGAGCTAGGTAGGCTTCTACTGTTGACTCTATCTGAACTAGAACAAAAGTGTGAATCTACAAATAAATCTTATTACTTAGTAAGTACGAATACCTACCTAAGTAAGTACATGCACTTATTACAATATTAAATTCTTCACTTATAAAGTTCTAATGTTTATATTTTGAATAAACAATAACAAATAAGCATGTAAGAACTCACCCGATTGAGGCGGGATCAACAGGACAACAGCTGTGTAAATCCGTGAACTATACCACTCACAACGTGACCACGTAGTGTTTTGTTACACAATATTTTGTTGCGAAGAAACAAAAAAAACTTTATGGGACGCGGCTGTGTGGACTTTACGGACGTAACGCTCGTGCGTCTACTCCGATACTGCTTCGAAGTGATACTGAGTCAAACGAGTGAGTGAGTTCAGTGAGTGGACGCAAACGCCGCCGGGCAGCGCGAGCGCGCCGGCACGGCACCGCGAGGAGTACCTACCTATGCCTACCCACCCATTCCATCCAGGCATGGGATTCAACGTGCACTGTTTACTCTAAGGCCGAGAAATATTTAATGCGTGTCCTACCTTTGATCATGCTTAAATTGTAGTTTTTTTTATTATTAAATCCACGTAGGTGGCAAGAAAGTATACAGTCAGCCTGATGGGGACGCTTAGAACTCCTAGTGGCACACCACACGTGCGTTGTCGTTTTCGAGCTTCGAGTACCTATCTACCTATATCCTCGATTACTGGATTTACTGGGATTGTCCAAAGATATGGGAATAACCAGTAAGAATAAGTATGAATCCATAATAATATCAGGTACTATTTTGGCCTCTATTGATTAGGCCTAAATAAAATAAAAACCGATCAAGTGCGAGTCCGAACTCGCACAACAAGGGTTCCGTAAAATCTTTCCATGAATTATCTCATCTAACAATAAACACGAAAAGCTTTTGGCCGTAAGTACCTATACTAAGGATGATTGTGAACAGCGCCATCTATCTATAAATTAGATAATTAATTTGCGCGACCTGTGTGTATGTTGGATTTTATGGGATATTTTTTTATTATGTGACGCGACTTCAATTTTCTTTTGTTTGAAAGAACGTCTTTTTATTGTAATCCAAAGAAAGTAAGTAGATATGAAAAGAGAGCCCTCTTGAAACATTTTAAGGAAACTAATTTCGAAGCGCTATCTCTATTTTGTATCCGAAACTAGCTATGTATGTGTGCGCGTGCACATCTACATATGCAACAGTATGTGTAGGTAATTTCGTATTACATAATTTGTTTACAAGATATCAAACAAAACACTGACTTCTAAGCCGCCCAAGTAGATCTTATATTGTGTAGAAAAGTTTTAAAATAATGGAATCCAAAAAAAGACACCGTTTATAGTAATGCAAGTATATGTTTATTGCTTTAAATTTGATATACAAGATGGTAATAGACTAGGTTTTGTAAGTACTTGCAGCTTCTGATTCTGCTTAGAATTGTTCTTCTTGTTACCTATGTTGATCTTTGTGTACAAAGCTGCATTAGCTTAAAGATTATCTGGAGCGAATTGTTTACAGAGCTAGAGAGCGAGACAAAATCACCAGGAATCCTTCTAATTTACACCTTACCTGTCCTCACCTTTACCTCCGGAATATCTTGAATTCAAATCTAGTTGAATGTTACGATCAAAGAAGAAACGCTCAATTGAGACCTAGGCAAGTCAGTTATGCGCTCATGAAAGAGTTCTAGGTCAGGCTGACACACGAGTCACAGAAGAGGAAGCTAATGCAGCTTTGTACTCAAAGATGAACATAGGTAAAAAGAAGAACAATTCTAAACAGAATCAGAAGCTGCAAGTACTTATAAAACCTAGTCTATTACTATCTTGTATAACAAATTGAAAGCAATAAACATATACTTGCATTACTATAAAGGGTGTCTTTTTTTGGATTCCATTCTATTAAAACTTTTCTACATAATATAAGGTCTACTTGGGCGGCTTAGAAGTTAGTGTTTTGTTTGATATCTTATAAACAAATTATGCCATACGAAATTACCTACACATACTGATGCATATGTAGATGTGCACGCACCATACATAGCTAGTTTCGGGAAAAAAATAGAGATATCGCATCGAAATTCGTTTCCTTAAAATGCTTCAAGTGGGCTCTCTTTTTCTATTCTATAGTACTTACTTTAAGTACTCTTTGATGAATTAAGACAATGTTAATGTTATGTAAAAAAATGATAATTTTTTGTTGGCAAGTTTCGGAGATAAGGAGGTGAACAGTATCTTTTTCACATTTTCCTTCAACAAATTCCACTATGAAAAAAAAAATTAGTTTTGTAATGTTCAATTTGAGATCTTTCAAAATGATATCCCTCTTGACCCAGTAACTAGACTATTAAAATTTTGTCTCTCTTTATAGTGTAAAATAAAAATATTTTAGAAAAAACTGTAGCTAATTCGGTCAATCCGTTTTGGAGAGGAGATAAATGGGAACATTAGTTGGTGTGCATGTGCACATACAATTCTACAAACAACTTCACTTCTCATTCTCCTAAACGGACAAGGAAGCAACTATACCGACTGCGTTTCCAAGTAGTTGTCGGAATTTTTTGTACTTAGATCTGTATATTTTTATTTTATTTAGGATAAGCAGGCGTTTGATCACGATCTCACCTGATGGTAAGGGATGATGTAATGGCGCACTTACCTATGAGATACCTATTTACTCTAGTCTTGAAAAGACCCAGATTGTACTCTTGCGGAAACACAGACACAGACTCGCATAAGGAATGTTGAAGCAAAACGCTTCGTGCGTATTTGTGGAATACTTACCATGAAGCGATGCCGGAGTGCCGATTATCTGCTAGTCCGATAGTGAAATGGGGACGGAGGAATAAGGTTGTGCAGTTCCTCGGCACACTCTCCGAAATGTATCCTGTAAAAGATTGTTAGGCTGGCAACCTTGCGACAATGCTCCAGACTTTGGAGTCGAGCATTCGTCAGATCGTCGTCATTAATGATTCTCTTGGCTCTCCTCTCGACTGACTCGAGCGAGCGCCTCAAGCTGGTATTTTGCTGAACCATCCCATAGATGTGAACAGTATTCCACACACGATCGGACTTGTGCTTGGTAAAGGTCGAGCAGCTGCCTAGGTGTAAAATACTGCCTCACCTTGTTGAGGATGCCCAGCTTTTTTGCTGCTAACTGTGCTTTCGACTCGATGTGCGGGCCAAAGTTGAGTTTCGAAGTCAGCGAGATTCCGAGAAGCTCAAGATGGTCGGTTATCGGAAGGGATACATCGT
Source organism: Cydia pomonella (assembly GCF_033807575.1). Classification (NCBI taxonomy): domain Eukaryota; kingdom Metazoa; phylum Arthropoda; class Insecta; order Lepidoptera; family Tortricidae; genus Cydia; species Cydia pomonella. The sequence goes on along the minus strand of NC_084703.1, from coordinate 19,271,646 downwards.
TTAGCGGAGATAAGACACGCCTTTAGTGACACGGTCATGCGTTCGACCATTGCCTCCCTGAGCGACTGTATTTGGGCTCCACTAGCTCGTGAATTGGGGATGTAGCTTTCAACAAACGTAGTGTCATCTGCATATCCAAATGTACCTGGTTTCAGCAGGTCGTTTATGTGGAGCAGGAAGAGGGTCGCTGTAAACATGTAAACAAGGACTCCAGAACAAGCCAATTGATCGGACAAGCAGCCATTAATGACCACATGCATTGATCGATCCCTCACAAAGTCCTTTTTACCTTTTTTCGGTACTGGTTGCACATTAGCAAACTTTTAAGATTTCGGAACCTGAGCGGTAGCCATAGAGAGGCGGAAAAGGCGCGTCGATATGGGACATAGCTCAGGAGCACCGGTTTTAAGTACTATAGCAGAAATACCGTCAAGACCACTTCTTGCTTTGTTCACGTCTAGGTTTTGCAACACTTTGCGAACCTCCGCTCTCATGAAATGAAAATACTCATCAACAATTTCCAATTTTGGCCCAATAAATCAATCTAAATCGGTTAACTACCTCTTTGAACCCGCGTTGACTGACGTATTGAATCATCGACATGATACTTACTGATGATACATCGACGAGTATGACAAATAATGAAGTTTGACAGTGCAGAAAGTCATACTTTGCGGTTTGTGTTATAATCTTATTTATCCGCAAGAATATGGAAAGCAAGCGAATCAATTCGGCATCAAATGTGAACCGTAAACCGCCAAAAACAAAAACGATTACCAAAGTCACGAACACTACAAAAAATGCTAGCGGAGATTGTACTAACATTTCTGAAAGTACTTCTCATACTCAGTTCTTTGTTAAGAAGAGAAAATTTGAAGCGTACACGAGAATTACAAGGGATAAGTATTATGAGAAACAAGCTTCATCGGCTGGGTCATCCTCCGATAGTTTCGGCTGTATTCATGGCCCAGATGGAAAACCTTACACGGAGAGCGAAAAGCTACATAAAGCACTTCTTCACGAATTGGATCCTGTTCCAGTAGGTAATCGAATAATCATTGAGTCTATATTATGGTCAAGGAAATCTATGACCCTTTTATTTGCACAAATAGCGCTTTCCATTACCCACATACCGTTTAGTAGGTATCACTTGGTTATGATTTCGCTTGCGTGACATTGTGTTGACCTACAAAATTAAATGTCGCTATAAAATGGGCGCATTAAAAATGTATACAAGAAATGCGCTTTGATTTCAAAGTGCTTGCGCTACATATTTAGATGATTTTCTCATATCTATTTACTCCATTGTAGAAAACAAGGCCCAGAACCACTTACCTTGACACTTATAAAATCCTTGTTTTTTAATATTAAGGCAAAACTAAACATTTAATTTATTTTGGTAACCTATTAAAAAAAGTTGACTTCCCGTTAACAAATCATTCTTATTTTTTATCAAAAACTCACTGCCTAATTAAAGGGTAATCGCATGATACGCTGGTTAATTACGAGGAACTTTGAACGTTACATAAACTGAGTAGAATCAGACCAAAATAAATTGGCAGCCTAGACAGTGCAAGTGTTATTTTAAACATCAAACTTTCATAATATTGTGCGGTTTACTTAACACTTGCACAGGCTGCGCTATCAAAATCGTTGCCAAGTTAGCTTGATCTGACTCTAATATGGTCCAATAACGATAGAAAAATGTTTGTAAACAATAAAATATAGCTTAACTATTTATAGTTTTCGACTAAAAGGCTGTGGCATAAGGACACGGAAGCCTAAAAAATATTGTAGTATTTATCTTAATTGTTTTGACTAGTCCTTTATACACAAGTCAGTATTTGTATTTAATTAAAAGTAGTCCGTTTGGTATTTCAACAACAGCGGCTCTTTGATTTCTAAGTTCCTAAGGATGCGGTTTAAAAACGGTGAACGATTTTAAGGTTTTTAGGTGTACAAAGGCTACCAATTAAAAAAAAAGTGAAATCTGTTTTGTAGTTCCAACAAGGCGGCCATGCACATTCACATTACGAACTTTTCCTTCCCAAATTAGGGGGCGGCTGCCGGTTTGGAATCCAAAATGATAATCATATTCGAAATCCTTCTGTCCTTCTGGTCCTCAGAGCAGGCATGGAACTCCAAGTGCCCCCCGGCATACGGTTGGGACATGGCGCAGAAGTTGCAGTTCCTGGTGACAGACGCGGCGCCCCTCCAGCAGTTGGACAGGCTCAATGCCCATCTACGTGACTTTGCAACTATTTCTCGACATGGATATGTATCCTTTATTATGTGTGAGGAATGTAGTTGTAGCATCAGGGGTTTGATACCTTGAGAGAAAAATACAATAAATTCATTATTCGTCAGCCAGTCGTCATAGCTTATGAGCTTATGACATGACTAAGTTCCTCGAAAAGGATAGGGTTTTCGTAGGGGTTACTTGTACTACACTAAAGTAGTTTTGTGAGCTAGAGACTTCAGAAGTCCCCATGGCTCCGAAATTTTGAAAAAAATAATCTACTAACTGACTGACAAGAAAAAGTACTTAATTATTGAAGCTGGTCACAAAAATTCACGAGAATCGGTTAAGATCGCATGATATGTAGAGGAGACCGGAGGACGTAATTATTTTTGACCATGCTGAACCGGAGACGCTTTGCTCGCGTTTCGCGTTCGCTCGGTCCATTAATATCAGATAAGTGCCTATAGTAAACACCCCTATAATGGAACAGACACCAGTAATGGGATGGTATAGACAAATCCTGTAAAACAAGTATTTACCATCAGTTTTTAATCGCTGGCAACATTTTACCATAAACAAGAGCCAAAGAGCTGCTTAAGTTCAATTTTCCATTGATATTTGCTAGTTTGAAAACGAATGGCGCCATACGTCCCATTACTGGCGCAAAAAACCACAGTTTTAATTGGTTAATAATATTGAAACCATTCATTAAATACATAGAAAACATAAAGGACGAATTGGACATTCAACTTTTAAAGCGTAAAGCGGTAGAAATTTAAGAAGTGTAGGTGAAATATCAAAAATACTCCAAATTTTCTCTTTAATGTTCCATGATTGATGCCGTTAACATAATTATGTTTCATAGACGTACTTGTAATAAAATTTCTTATGTTGTGTTCAGAGAATTGACGTTCTTGACAGTGTGACCATAATACTAGACTTTCTGGAGGCAACGTATATCAAAGAACCGAGTTTACGTGAAGGTTTTGTGTTGTTATTGAAAAACATACACCAGCCTATTATATTGAATAGAAACGTAGACCTCGAAAAGTTTTTTGATAACGTGACTAAATATATAGGATTTATTGGTGAGTGTCTGGAACTTTATCAACATAGGTAAGTATTAATATCAATTATTGCTGAAACTAAATTACGCGAGCTGAGCGTAACCTGATGTTAATTATAATTAGATACCCTAATCTATGGTCAGTCCATGCTGAGATTGCTGAGCCATCGGCAAAAGTTGCTGATTTTTGTTAGACCGCCCTAAATCCGGACCACGGTGAGTTTTCAAGCAAAGTTCTCCGTCAATTATCACTGCCAAGTCGGTGCAAACTTAGCGTGGTCGGACTCTGGCAGAGAGAGAGTGTGTATGTGTGTGAAAGATAAAGAGAGAGAGAGAGAGCTATGTTAATTGACATAGCAGGTATATTTCATACATGAAACCTTTTGAAACAATGGAACCACAAATAAAATAGATGTTTTGCACTTTCGATTCATTAAAAATACATTTTTTTTACTAAAACTAATCGAGACTTTTTTTAATACACACTAAATAGTTAAAGTTATATTGCTTTGTGTTACAACTCTCTTTATTTTATTTATTCACGTACTGTTTAAATGAGACCGCATTTATCAAAGAGGGTTAATGGGGCCAGTGCCATTTGTACTCAGGGGAATATTATTCCTAATTTAGAAGCTCAATCGTTGCGATCCATGGGCATGACTGCATTATTTGACTACCAATATTTGACCCGCGGCGGCTATTATATTCATTATATGCAACTCATACTAGGGCGTCTGGTGATAGTTGCTCAATAAATTCATCAAACTAAATTGGTAGCACATATTTATATTTATTCATTAGATACTTTTTAAATTGCCTTTTAGTGCCATCATATTTATTCCACTAACTGTTAAGATAGCAAGCAAATTCATTGGCGTTCATGACAGATTTACATTGTTTTGATAAAAGAAGCCAAATGGTTAATAGTACCTTGCCTACATACTTAGGAACTGAGTGGAGATCGATCCTAATCTCACCTGATGTGAAGTTACAACAAGGCTAAATGTAATATTTGGAATACCAAATATTAACTAAACTAAATATAGATTAGCGTTCTTATATAGGTTGTCAAATAATATAACAAGCGTTCACTTATATATAACTTCGGTAGCAAGTAATATGATTATTCTGCCTCGACATATCCACAGCTTATTTCAGAGTTGCGAATGACATTAAATATGCTACTCCTAAATGCTTAAAGGTTGTCTATTGCTGGGTTTGGAAGAGGACGAGCTGTTTGCGATAGTTTCTGATGCGTTGCTGTGGCACCTGTCAGCGCCGGACGCGCGTCGGCCTGCGCAGGCGCTGCGCCGCCGCGCGACGTTGTTGGCGGCAGCACCAACGCTCTACCACGCGGCGGCCAGGATGCTGGCAGTCGCATCTTCCAACCGCTTCCCCACATTCCTGCAAATGTCTCTCTTGCTAGCTGCTGCCTCGCAGGAAAATTGTAAATAATGGATATGTATTATTTAACTTTATAGTAGGTACAGTAGTCTGCTATGAGTTGACGCCTTTTATGTTTCGTTGAACTGTTTTAATGATCATAACACATGGTCACTCTATATATAATCGATCTTAATACGTCCGATGACCAGATTACCAAAGAGCTTACTAAAAATGTCCCTACACGACATGGATCAACAATTTTATTATCCAACAGCAAATTACTAAAATATTTTGGCTTATCCATGCCATATGCAGTTTTGCATTAATGATATCAGGTCAGATCTTGAATTACGTGAATCTAAAGAAACGAGCGTAGGTATATTATATATTGTATATTACGTAACGCGTTATTTAATACGATAAATTATAATTATTATAAATATTCATCAAAATCATGCAAATACATTTTTAGTTGCATAAAATAATGCTAAGTACTCTCAGGAAGCCTGCCGTTAACACCCAATTTCAAAATCTCGTTAACTGCCTCTCTATTGCTTAAATGGCAGAAAACGAAGTGTCGATTTTTGAAATTCGCAGTAGGTCCTCAGGCTAAATAAAATAGTACTGTGTATATGTAAGTAAATACCACTTGGATGGTGTCAACAAGGACGATTTCTGATTGCACCAGTAACGCCCTGTTGACAACTATTAAAATAGTTCTTTTGCCTGAAATCTCACAATCGTATATCCAGGTGTGGAGCTGCTCAAGGAGAATATATTAGAAAATATATTTTACCGCTTCAACCCATACTTCCCCGAGAGAAAGCTGCCGGCGTACGACATTAATCCAGCCGATCCTCAACACTACAATGTTCAATTGGGTGCGTCACTTTCGAAATTCACTTATGAATTATGGTAATCAGATCAGGTCTCGCCGACGGTTGTTAACTGCACCGAATATTGCACTAATTATGTAGCCATTATACCTAATGTGAAATCCTGCTAAGCGTAATTATAAAATAATTTCGTGTTAATATGTTATTATAGATTTTTGAAGGGATTATTCCCAATAATTATAACTGGCATAATCAACAAATTCTTTTAATTAACTTTTAATTGTTCTAAAACGCATATCAAATGATGTAACAACGCGTTGAATTTATAGGTATATTATGCTTATTTCGGGTGCCTCGCTCTCTCAGTAAAATTATTTTGCGTAAGATATTAACAAAAAGTATTATCCATTATTTACTAGTAGTAGTGGCTACAAAATGTACCTATGACTATTCTAGATTTCATTAATATTTCCCTTTTAGTGTCCGGTCAAATTACTTAAGATAAGGGTATAGTTTTAGTCATTTTGGAGACGGAACTAAATAATTTAAACAGGATATTTTGTCATTTGTGATTTTGTGATTACCTATATTCATGTTTTTATCAGATTAGTCATAGTGCTCAAATATGTTTGAGTAAATACAGCGACCAAAATATTTAAATAAATAGGTAGGTACACAAAAGAGGCAACGGAAGGTCGGGGTACGTTTGTCCACCCATGGAAACCCATTTTATAGACTTTTTTGAACCTAAGAGAAAAGGGGACGGCCGATTCGACGTAGTTTGTATGGAGTAGGACATTATGTATGGTTTTTTTTTGTATAATTTGATGTATCTATATTAACCATAGCTATTCCCCTACGCTCATAACTCTTACGATAATTTAAAATCCGAAAATATCAAACGCAGGGGCATAGCTGTGGTTATTATACAACCAATTGTGTTAAAATATTTTCAATAATGTTAATATCCAAAGAGGCTAATGAGGACTACGTTTGCATGAAAAGGCGATTTAGTGCGGGTCCTCCACTTTCGTTGTAAACCTGTGCAAAGTACGACGAAATTCCTACCTTAAAGATAGTTTATTTTCCAAGTAGGCGTATTACAATGCCCTTATGAACGTCAAATAAAGCTACGCTGGCTCTAACCCTACACCTCTGACCCGAGAAGATTTAAATCCCTCCTAAATTGTAGGAAGGTATCCCAATATGGGACCGGCAAGAAACTCTGCGAGACACATCTTTTCAAAACATTACATCTTATAACTAACATGCATTAAATAAAAAATACGATTTAAGTTAATATGGAATAAAAAACTTTATTGTTATAAGCCTTTAAACATACGATATTATGCAGTTGTGTGCAATACATATAATAGCAGTTCATAAGAAAATTAAAATGAGGGAAAAACTATATCTTTGGTTTATATTGTTGTTTTTCTGTAATTATTTTGCATTACTTTATATTCTTTCAAAATTAACCATAACTTTAACTTAACCCTTTTCCAGGCCGCACCAATCTACAACGTTTTCCCAAAAAATCCAAATATATTCAAATTAATCCAGCTTTGATGATTCATTGGAAGATAAGTAACATTGCCTGAAAGTGTAATCTAATTTGAACCTTAAATCGAATGCTAAAGTTGAAATTCTAATGGCGCGTATGTGGTCGATAAATCGTGCTATGCCTGGAAAAGGGTTAAACAATATTGGAAGTCAAAACCGGCTTTTTTACTAACTCGCCGAAATTCTTATAAAAATGTAAAACCCTGCGAAAAAATTGTAGTAATGTAAAGCTTTAATTGGAAATAATAGGCAAGATACAAAATTACAATGATTATAGTACAAGATTGATTTTTTTTGTTCGGTTTTTTACAGTTATATAATTTTGAAATGTCAAGTAATGCAGAAGAATTATAAAAATGATTCAATATAATTGATCTAAACTTTAGTTCCCCCTTAATTTTTGTTTCCTGATTGATTATTGAATACGTGTCAAGGCACGCGTCATCGTGAATGACTCGATGTATACCCGGTACCTATTTTATAAACACCGCTAACTTCGGGGTATGGCTAAGAACATTTAAGGAAACTAAATATACCTAGTTTTTTTCGTAAAAATGAATTAATAACGTTGTTATAACACGGATATTATATTTACATCCACCAAATAATTGAAAACCAGTATAGGTATATCAATGACATTTCGAATATCGATTTCCGAGTACCTACTTGCGTTTTGTAGCAAACTCATACTAAACACTAATCAATATGTAAACAGGCCCTAAGGCAAGTGAACACGCTTGTAGGGACCTTATTAGATAAAAATAAATGGAGTTAATTAGAATACCGGTTTCTTTGAAAATGTTAGGAATAATGCATCCTTGAAATTAACGGACTTTAAAAAGACACCGTGTATAAGCCAACACTCGGACGAGTGTTATAACTTAGTATTGATCGGTTAAACTGTGTCTTATTTAATTAAGTAGTACCTGGGCGACCGAGCTTTGCTCGGTTATAACTATTTATTGTAATATGGTGGTGTATAGGTGATAATTGTAACTACATTTTTTTATAAAATTAAACTTTTCTAAAACAATAAAAATTTAAAAATTATATATAAACTTGAACATTAAAAAAAAAAACAAAAGTTAGTCACCAGGCGAGATTCGAACCCGTAACACTCGTTTCTAGCCGTCCGCGTTTTAACCCGCTGGACCAGACGGACAGTGGCTGGCAATACGAAATTAGCGACCATATTCTGCGTCGAAAGAAAAACGCATGAAAACTCGAAAACACGCGTTTTCCCAAACATAAGACATCTAGATCGATTGTATACCCCCAAAAACAACCATATACCAAATTTCAGCAAAATCGTTAGAGCCGTTTCGGAGATCACAGAAATATATATATATAATAAGATTACTGGGATTTAATGCATATTAATTATAAGCAGGAGACAGCAGCGTCCACCTTCACACTACCTTGACTTTACTCCTAGTGCTCGTCAAGGCATTAAAGCAATGTAGCGAGAAGAATCCTAAGTTTCAAGAACAGTTACCAGCACCGGATACTTACGCACAAAGGTACGAACATATATGTGATGGAATTCTATCGGTGGTAACAGTTTTCTGCACAACAATCTCATTATTGGCCGATGGAGGCAGACGATCTGTGTGATATACCTAACCGGGAACTGGTCTTTTATTTGAAATTGTATTGTATGGGTATAATACTCTTTGCCGGTCATTGCCCATTAAATTAATCTAACAGCCTTTTTTAGGGTTCCGTAGTCAACTACGCCATGTCCGCCTGTCTGTCCGTGCGAGGCTTTGCTCCGTGATGAAAGCTACAATTTGGCACGGATATCTATATATTACATACAGATATTGATCATATTCGCTATAGTTTTCACTGAATGACTTGTGTTGTGATGCCGTTGTTGATTTATCGCCCTGGTCACTTATACACAAAACACTAATTATTTAATTTGACTGCCTGTCTACTTACTTGCAGGTGCTTTATTTGGGCGTTCAGATATGAGTGCCGCGCGCGCGCCCACCAAGCCGAGCGGACTACGCTGACCGTGATCTCATCTGCTCTGCTCCGGTACTTCGGCGCACGGCTTGAGGCTTTTTCCACGCGTTTGATGCTCGGTTAGTCTAAGACATTTAGTTGACCGCGTCGAGGTTGAATTAATGCAAGAGTAACATGCTAAGCTTTGTATTTATGTAGCCTTACAACAATATATATCTATCTCAATGTACTTTGACTTCAGATGTGATGTCGTTGTCGGTGGCGACGGAGCTCCAACTCCGCGCGGGTTGGGCTACCACCGTAAACTTCAATACTTCGCAGCCAGACGTGCAGTTTAAGAAGGCCCTCATATACCTGAGCGTTGATTGCATTAAAATATTTCCCTATAACCGATTTGTAAGTAGGTAAATAGAATATGTACCTACAGAATAAGACAGAAGAATTTAAGATACACAGATTTAATAACCCAGAACGAATTCTGGTAAAAAAATAATGAATATACGAATATGTGAATAATTACGGAAATACGTAAAATTAATCATAGATATATAAGGTTAAGTATAATAATAAAAAAACATGTAGGCTGCTTAAATGCCACTGCGCTAACTTACAGTTGTGATAAGCACCTGTTACTAAAAGTTAAGTAAAGTGCGGACTCCTTTTTAGGGCTCCTTAGTCAACTAGGAAACTTTATAGTTTCGCCATGTCCGTCTGTCTGTCTGTCTGTCCGAGGCTCTTCTGTGTGATCGTTATGGACAGAAAGCTGAAAGTTGGCATGAATATATAAATTAATTTATAAAACAGTTGTAAAAAAAAAAAAGATTTACAACACAAGCCTTCTTGGCTTACTGTTGGATTTAGTCAATTTGTGCAAGAATGTGTGATAATTATTTATAAATTAATAAGTAAGAGAAGCACAGTCGGATTAGAACAAACCGCGAAATTTCTGGAACAGTCCTGAAATTTGGTATGTATGTAAATTAAAGGCCCCTTTTTCATGTCCACACCATTTGACCTCATGACTTCACCAGAAAGTAGGGTTATGGGTTTAAGTACTGATGATTCAAAACACCCTGTAGCTTAGGATACAGGCCGGATTTTTTAAAATGACATATCGGTAGATTCTTGTTGCTCTTCACAACCTGCCTACACTTTTATTACAGAAAAAACAGCTGCCTTGAGAGGACGCCGAATATTAAATCATATTTTATTTTCTAGCGCCTAAGTTATTGAGCGGATTTCAATAAAACAGACATTAATAGATCTATAATTGATACATTAGTGCTATGCAATACAAATATTGTGATTGCATAAACAAATTTTAGGTCTTAAACAGGGTTCAAACAACATCAGTGACAGTAATCAAATTTGACACATACAATATCTGGGATCCATGTTAACGTTCCTTAAAATTCGAGTTTTGGGAACCACAAGGATCAGGCGCCCTCTTGAGAAGTATACCGGGTGTTTCCTGGAACAGGAGCAATAAATTAAACTGTGGGCTGTACTTCTCAAACTAACCAATATTTGTTCAACAACTTTGAAAAATAACTTATGTAAGTATTGATTTTTATTACACATTGAAGTTAATTCTAAGACGCAATGTATTGCGAATTTTGTTATGTTTAAAATATACTTACATATATACTTTTTCATACAAATTTAATATTATTTTCAATGTACGCTGACATCAGTGTTTTTGACGTTGCTTGTCACGCTTTAAACATAACAAAATGTGTACGTATTTTTATATATTTTTTTAAAGTTGTTAATCAATAATGTCGTTTTAGGAGTATAATATATGGTTTAAATATTTGCTCGTGTTACAGGAAATACCCGGTATATACGTCTTTTTTCTATCTTTCTCAGAATTTATGGATTCCTAAGTTCCAGTATTCTAAGCTACAGGGTGTTCTGAATCATCAATACTTAAACCCATAACCCTACTTTCTGGTGAAGTCGCAGTCGAGTAAAATGTTGATATTGGGGTAGATGACACACACACAAATGTTGATATTGGGGTACAAATATATAGATAAAAGTGGAATTTATATTCCTCCGAGTTTCCTATTAAGAGAATCTCCCCAAGTGTATAAACCTAGATTCAGCAAGTATTTTCTATAAATAACAAGATGTATTTTTCGCAAAGATATCGTGAACTTTTTTGTGTAGAATTTTATAAGCTCTAATATTTTCATTGAGAACGTAGATTTTGAGTAAAACGCGAATTTCTCCAGGATGGTTCACATTTTCCAAGATGGCTGCGATTCCTCGAGGTCCCCAAATGTCAAATGGTGTGGACATGAAAAAGGGGCCTTTAATTTACATAAGTACATACCTAATTTCAGGACTGTCCAAGAGATTTCGAGGTTTGTTCTATTCCAATTGTGCTAAAGGCAATCCCGCTGATTATCGTACTTTAATGAACAGTTCATTTTAAAATGACTGCAGTTTGCTAAAATATGTGTATTTTCATATATATTGTTATATAAATGTTTTTCTGTATGGGTTAATACTCGTACCTACCTATATCTCCAGACATGCAAGTCTCTGATTGCAAGTAAGCCCTAAGGAAAAATCATGGCCATACGCCTATTACTTTAATTACTGATTATTCAAATATGCCTTATCTTTTTGGTTTCCTCGTATTCTATATGAAAAGTAGAGTGTTTAATTAAATCGGATGAATGGCACCATTCATCCATAACATCCCTTGGTTAACAATCTGCTGTACTAATACCTCCCGTTTAGCATATTGTGTGATTGAAGGGTAACTACGGACATGCTCTTAACCGGTTTTTTTGTTTAAATTGAGCTATAATGTAAACAGCCCTCTTATAATAATAGTTAGCTACTAATCAAATTTGTTAATGTTGTCAGCTGATAGAATCCCAACATTGGTTTGTTGGGCTGATGTGTTTGCTGGACCCTGGGCTTACGCAGCTCAGGCCTAAGTGGCCGCAGCCGCTTTACGACGAGCTCAGGCAAACGGCTCTCCAGGCATTGGTGTGCGTTCTTCCGTTGGCACAGACTAATGTTGCTAAAGACTGTGGATTAATAAGGAGGTATGCATTACTCATGGCGCAGTTGAGGCAGGAATAAAAGTTGTCCTTGCGTTTTGAATGAGATTTGAAAGTTGTCTTGTGACAAACAGGGTCGTAAAGTTAGTCACGTTGGCACTTTTTCATTGGGCAACGATACTCTTGCAAATTAAGCTTCTGGTATCTTACCTGAACTCTTTTAAATGTAACAGACTATGCAAAACGTGTAAAATCAAAACTTCACTGGAACACTTAAATTGAGAAAACAACGAAAGTACTAGTATTAAATTAGTGGTGCTGCTACAGGATAATGTGGTACGTGGAGTGGTACACGTGGAACCCGTTCGAGCTGAGCGTCTTGTACTGGTGCCTGCGGTTGCTAAAGTCAGCTGTGGGCCGCCGCGACTCACTGCCGCGCTCGCACACCGTCAAGGAACTCTTCAGCTCGCACGGAGTTATAATTCTAATGCGTGAGTGCCTTGCCTTTGATTCATAAGGGCACTGTGACCATCCACTGCCGACCTCTATACCTCAATCGCTGTATACCTCATACTTAGTGCGGAAATGTTTTTGAGTATACCTACTATAACGTTAAGCACTTGCTGCAGTAACGGCTAGAGCTAAGTATGTACCTAAACAGCTACGTATTGCATACTTGATCAAAATTGTTTTTCCCTTATCTGACAATGACAGTCAAACGGTCATCCCTCAATGATATGCAGTCACCATGAAAGCCAAGTTACCTAACCACAAACATTTTCATGTCAAATGATGCCAAGACGAAACCATGAGGCACTGTAACCACATCGCACTGTCAAAAGTTATCAAATCTCATGTAGAGCTAAGCTTCTAACTTTACAAGCCCTTAAACTTCACAAACCTTAGTCAAAATATGTGGCTTACCTGTTTCGCTACCGTCACATGGGCATAAGGTAAAAAAATTATATACTATTCATTATTCTTTATTAAAAAAAAATCTAGTAAAACTAGTGCCTACGCTAATTCTTGAGATTAGTTGCCAAGCGGACCCAGCCTCCCATGAGCCGTGGTAAATTGCCGGCACAACGCGAGGAAGATGATGATGATACAATAGTTCTTGTTGTAACGAAACGGCCAAGCCACACATTTTGTAAGTGTGGCTTGGCTAAGTGTTGAGTTTGTGAAGTTAGAGGTTGTAGAGTTAGAGGAGATCAAGTGTTCTGATAACTTTTTGACAGTGCGATCCTTATATGGTTTCGTCTTGGCAACATTTTACATGAAAATATTTTTGGTGGAATTTCAGTTCTTTTTGTAAGTTGCTTATGACAATCTACGTCTTTTATAGGTACAATCTGCTTTTTCTGATTCCCCATACAACTTCTACCCTCTTTTCCCCCGTAACGCTCTTTTTACCCTTACGGGGTGTTTTTGGGGTTGAAAACTATTCTATATCCTTCCCTATAACAAAAAATATCTACATATCAAATCGGTACAACGGTTATTGATTCCCCTTACAAAATTCCAGCCCCCTTTTAACCCCCTCAGGAGCTAAAAATTTCAAGTATTAGTCTTTCACGACAACGCGTGTCTTCACTCGTATTGTCGTGTTATTAAAGGTTAGATTTGACAAATCTGCGCGTCATCGTGGATGACACGAACTCTACTATCTTACATACCAAATTTCAGCTTCCTAATAGGACTTCAGGAAATACCCTAAGAGTTTTGTTGATCATCAGTGAGTGAGTGAGTAAGTGACGAAATCGTTTTTTTAGATATGAATAAAATCTATACAATTGAAAATGTGTATGTTTAACAAGTCTACTATTGATATCATATCCCGCGAATTTTGTTTATCTGGTATAATCGAAACCGAACTTATTTTGACCCGGGTACGTCCTTAAACTACGTCCAAAAGAGAGGTATGGGCATTGTGAATGTCATCTCGCTTTGTGTGGTAGGGCACAGCACAGCGGATGTCATTCCAGATCTAGAGCAGAGCCTAACTGGGGATGTACCTCCTCCTTACAGAAAACCACAGCCAAATGTCACTAGAGCCTACTCATAGTCTTGTGATCCTGCCGGTGAGTAAGGTTGCCAGAGCTCAACGAGGGGGGGAGGGGTTTAGGGTCGGCAACGCGCATGTAACTCCTCTGGAGTTGCAAGCGTGCATAGGCTACGGAGACTGCTTACCATCAGGCGGGCCGTATGCTTGTTTCTCACAGGGTAAACTAGGCCTTATTGGGATTAGCCCGGTTTCCTCACGATGTTTTCCTACACCGAAAAGCGACTGGTGATATTTCGTACATAAGTTCCGAAAAACTCATTGATACGAGTCGCGGGGTTTGAACCCGCGACCTCCGGATTGCAAGTCGCGCGTTCTTACCGCTAAGCCACCAGCGCTTCTCACCTCTCATTTAATATAATTACTAACAAATTGTATCAAATTGACAGATTTATGCTCTACCCTGATTCGGCAGCGAGACCCGCCGGTAGAGATGTGCCAGGTGGTCCTAGCGCTAAGCCTGCGGGTGCTGGCGGGCGCCATCGAAGACCCCACGAGGGTCAAGTGCGAGGTGTATCCTCAAATCGTGTGGCCTGTCTCCATCAACTCCCTCACGTGGACCATGATGAATGTAATTATGCGTTCGCTCGAAAGGAGTTACATTATCAGCGAGAGGTAATTGTTTATTTATATAGTGTCCCGCTTCTTGCGTGCATTTATGTTGGTGTAGATTATAATCAATATTTATTGACCGGCCTATAAACACATATGTTGATATATACATATATTTACGTAAGTTAACAGTAAATATTTTTCTTAATGGTATTTTATACCATAAGCCAATGTTTGTTTGCATACCTTCTCATATAATAATGTTGTTCTTCAGGTGGTTAATATCGCTCTTGAATTTTATTTGGGAAGGCATAATATGGAGAGAAGAATATAGGAAACAGTTCTTAGCAAATAATGGTGTTTACCAGTTGTTAGATTTAATTACAGTAAGTGGATATTGTTTGATGATCATAAATTTTAACCTATAATTATATAAGTAATGAACGGACATAGGTGGGACCGTGGGGCAAAATTGTTTGACAAGTAGGGAGTTCCTGTATCGATAAACTGAACTATCGATGCTAGTTCTATATATACTAGTGATCACTCAAGGGTTTGCTTGTAAAAATAAATTTTTATTAAGAGTAAAATAATGTACTCTTCTTCGTTTTTAAGATAAGACAATTTTATAATTATACTCCCTTAATTTTAGACGCTTACCTAAAATAAGAAAATACCCGAAAATAAGGAACAAATGGGACATTCACGAAGAAAAAAATTGGGATGACTAAAATTATAAAATTGTCTTGTCTTGTCTTAAAAACGAAGAAGAGTAAATTGAGTTATTATTTAATTATTATTTTTACTCTTAATAAAAACGTATTTTTACAAGCAAACCTTTGAGAGATCACTAGTATATAGAACTAGCATCGATAATCGTGTTTATCGATACAGGAACTCCCTACTTGTCAAACAATTTTGCCCCACGTATTCCTATGTCTGGTAATGAATTATACAATTTTCTAGGAATCTGCCCTAGAAAATGATCCATATATTTCTTATATCCTATGTAGCGGGGCACCCTTTTATTTGAAAAAAAAAACACATGTCACGCTCTCAGAATTATGTCCTTAATCAACTCTTAACCTAACGCTTAGAGAAAATTTCATATTTAAGTATAGCTGAACTAAAAATAATAGTGTTTTTATTTTAAGGGTTCCGTACCAAAAATGTACAATAGGAACCCTGATGCCGACTCTATCCGTCCGTCCATCAGTCTGTCACATTGCTAAATTGTCTCCGAAGTTTACCAACGAAAAATTATGTTTTCTGTTTTACATAGCCTCATCGTTGTATATTACGTTTACTTTATTACTGTGGTTTTTGTTTTGATTTTTGTTAATTTCAAGGGTGCATATTTGAGCTTAAATTAAGTAACTTTCTCAAACACACGGGTATTCTAATTAACTCCATTTCGGAGATAATCAATTTTTTTTTCTTATTAGGCCCTTACAAGCGTATACATTTGCTTTAGGGCCTATTTACATATTTATTAGTGTTTAGTACGAGTTCATACATTTGCTACTAAACGTAAGAACTAACTCGGACGATCGATGTTCGAAATGACATTGATGTCACAGTTTTCAATTGTTTGGTTGAATAAAATGTAATGCCCGTGTTACAACAACGTTATAGATTTAATTACTTTTTATAAAATAAAAAATATAAAAAAATATTTATGTATATATTTTTTAAATTAACTATGCCATTTAGTTTCCTTAAACGTACTTACCCATACTCCGGAGTTAACGGAATTCAATAAAAACACGATGTATGAATGTGTTACACCAGCCACTGAAAGTACACGTTGTGTAGGTCATACTAAGCAACGTTTACTATGAGGCCAACCCCGAAATCGCCATTAAAAAATACAAGACTCTCCCATACAAGATACCTATCAACATCAGCCAGCCAAAATGTATGTGAGAGTCAATTTTGTTTTTGCGTGATTCGGGGTTGGTCCAATAGAAAAAGTTGCTCTGTATGACCTATACAACGTGTGCCCACATCACTTTCTGTGGTGTAACACGTTGTTTACAGTATGGTGATGGTGCTGTACACTTAGTATGATTCTGCTCAAATCTTTCGTGTTTATTGTTAATGAGACACGAGATAATTGAAAGTTTGTACGAAATCCTCGGTGCGCGAGTGAATATAACTCGCACTTAACCGGCTTTTTTTCCTTCTTGCTAGGGCGTGTTTTTATTATACCTCATGAGCTCATGATGGCTTAGGTATGTAATACATTTTATGTATACTGTAAGCCTAGAGCCCCAGAACGTTGATTTGGAAAAGTATATATTCTGTGTTCGCCAGATGGTGCGCGCGCCAGTGCAGTGCGTGGCGCTGGCGTTGGTGTGCGACGCGACCAGCGCCGGCGGCGCCGTCTCGCAGCTCGTCACCTGGCGCGCCGGTGTCGGCTCTTCTAACGCTGTTAGCATGATCATTTCACTCGTATTCAACACTCTTAAATATTACCCGGTTTACCCAAATACCCTTACTTACAGTGTTAAAGTTGCATTTTTGCACGATTGCCACAAATCGGCCGCCTGTCGGCGCTGAAGCGCGTCTTACATTACAAGGAATGAAAGAATCTCAACGTCAACGCAGTAGTACCGCTAGTTACTTCTTATATTTAATGCTGTAGAAAACCGGGTGTGTAATTTCCATACCACTGCTTTCTAAAATTCTTGTTAGTTTGAGAATTCATATCAAAATTCCAATGCTGCTAAGTTCTCTGAATTTTAGCACCCTCGCGTCGTTCAAACGGGAGCTACCATCGCGACTCTCTTGGCGTCGCTCTTCCGAGATGAATGCCGCGGACTCGGCGTGAAGTTAAACGAGGATGGGGTTATACAGGGTAACTACAATACTAAATACTCCTTATCCGAGCACTTTCGCTTTTACGTACTGGTTGCATCCTGAAGTAGTTATAGGCTCGTTTGGCAGTCCAATCATCGTAATTCAACTCGATCTCCATAATTACCGAAGGCACGATTTTTCAAAATCGAACTTACAGTCTGACCTTTCACCACGAAAGGAAAAAAGAATCAGAACCTAAAATCCCTGCTAGTATTGTAAATGTCTGTATGTTACCTCTTCACGCTTAAGCCCCTGAATTTTGATGAAATTAGGCATCGAGAGTGTTTGAGTAGGTACGAGAATAAGGACTATAGGATAGATTTTTTCACGGAAATCATGCTACACAGACAAATTCGCGACCTGAAGCTTTTAGTTCATATAAAAATATATAAAATCCTATAGACCTATACTCACTAGATGTTCTTACGATGTTTTCTTTTACCAAGAACTCCGGTTAGGCGGGTTAAGATCAGTTAATATTTTTTTAATAACATCCTTATGCTCTGAGAAACCCATTGGTACGAGCCGTGGTTTAATAACACAGCCTCCGATTTAGAATCCTTATCGACCGCTAGGTTATCGGTGCTCCCTTCTTTGCATTATGTAAATGAACATTCGACCATTCGGACAAATTATTACAAAAATGTGCATTGAATATAAAAATGTCCTAAGTAAAAACCGTTCGGTATTTATCAAATTGTTTGTCTACTACTAATTGCGGTTGATTCTGCAGATTTAAATAATCCGTTGAGATCGGCAAGAGTTCGGAAAGCGCTAGAAAATCCTAAAGTAGACACGGTGCATCATCGACAGCCTATATGCTATGCTGCTGCTGATTTGGCTGGGTCTCGTATGTCTAAGGTAATCGTTCTGTTCATGCTTCGTGCTTATTTATCGGGCCATGCTCAGTGTAGGGTTTCGTAGTTACCATTCTGTCAGAATGATGTGGGGTGTGGGGTATCGTTGGATAGGTCTTTCAAAACGCATAAGGTTCTAAGTGAAAATTTTCAGAAAAAATCACTCCGAAAATAAA